>NC_091863.1:58115773-58740773 GCF_037783145.1 Equus przewalskii
CATCAACATGAATGAATTTTGAAAACATTATATTGAGTGAAAGGCTTACATAAAACAGTGCATATTATGGTTCTTTTCTTGTGAGGTTTGAAAACAGGCAAAACTAGTCTATGGTGATATAAGTCAGATTTGTGGTTACCTCTGAGAGAAGATTGATTGGGAAGGGGTATAAAGGAGATTCCTGAGGTGTTAGAAATATTCGAGATCTTAACCCGTATAGTGATTACATTGGGTGTACATATAGGTAAAAATTCACTAAACTGTAGTCTTGACAACTTAATTCTGGGAGTAGAGTATGTATGTTATACATCAGTAAAATAGTAAAACAAATAAATTAATAAAATATTTAAGATATTTTAAATGTATCTAACTCTAAAAATTAGAAATGTATAAATTCAAACACTGTATTTTTTTTTAGGAAGATTAGCCTGAGCTAACTACCGTCAATCCTCCTCTTTTTTTTCTGAGGAAGACTGGCCCTGAGCTAACATCCATGCCCATCTTCCTCTGCTTTATACGTGGGATGCCTACCACAGCATGGCATTTGCCAAGCAGTGCCATGTCTGCACCCGGGATCTGAACCGGCGAACCCCGGGCTGCTGAGAAGCAGAACGTGCGAACCTAACCACTGCACCACCGGGCCGGCCCCAAACACTGTATTTTAAGAACCATACCTAGTGGTGCGTTTTTATGGTAGGTCTTTCTCAAGTAGAGTGAGAATTGAGTACCTAGCTGGGGGTATGTAGAAATACGTAGGGGCACTTTTGCCTTTTATAATAAGTGTGGTGCACTATGGGCATTTAATGAGTGGGGGCCCGGTGTGCTAAGGGTTCTGCAATGAACTGGACAGATGCAGAGAACTAAGAATTTTCCCAACCAAAAGGCTATAGATCAATGTTATAAAATAGTAATTAAATAATGTAAATTTAATATAAAAACAACTTGTTATTTTGTTTTCTTAGAAGAACAGTTATACTGACTAACTCAGTATAAATTTTTAAACAATTCTTTTTAATTTTGATAATTAAAATTAGCACCTTGGGGCGGCCCTTTAATTTTTGGGATGTCCTTGGGAATACAACTTTCTTGTGGTATACTATATCTGCTTAAAAGGCAGAGACAGAGTTGTTACTGCTTGTATGTGATGAAAACCTTGCGGATTATTCAAGTAGGCTTTGGTTTGGAATAAAGATGTCATGCCCAGATGCCTTATTTCTGGCACTAACCAAGCCTTTCTAAGAATTACAATGCAACGAGTCAGTAAATGTATTTTGAGTGGGACAATTGGTGATAGACTGGGATGTATTTGGTATTAGACAAGTTTTTTTTTCTTTGTTGATAGATTTTTGACTAATATAATCTCTTATTATAGATATATTCAGGCTTTTTATTTCTTCTTGATTTAGTTAGTAATGTCCCACTTTCATTTCCAATATACTAATTTGTGTCTTCTCTCTCTCCCTTTTTTTTGGTCAGTCTAGCTAAAGGTTTTTCAATTTTCTTGATCTTTTCAAAGTCCCACTTTTGGTTGTATTGATTATCCCTATTGTTTTCTATTCCCTATTTAGTTTACCCCTGCTCTAATCTTCATTATTTACTTTTGCTAACTTTGGGGTTAGATTGCTCGTCATTCTCTGATTCTTTAAGGTATAAAGAATATTGAATTGATATGTTACTCCTTTTATAATGTGTTTATAGCTATAAATTTTCCTCTGAGCACTGCTTTATACATTCCATAAATTTTGGTATGTTGTTTTTCATTTTCATTCATCTCAAAGTATTTTTTAATTTCTCTTGTGATTTCTTAATTCATTGGTTGTTTAAGAGTGTGTTGTTCAATTCTACATATTTGTGAATTTATAGTTTTCCTTCAGCTACTGACTTCTAGTTTTATTCCACTGAATTCAGAGAAGATTCTTTGTATGATTTCAAATCTTTTAAATTTATTGAGACTTGTTTTGTGGCCTAACATATGGTCTATACTGGAGAATGTTTCGTGTGCACATGACAAGAATGTGTATTTTGCTGTTTGGGGGTGGAGTGTTCCATACATGTGTGTTACATCTAGTTGGTTTATAGTGTTGCTAAATCCTCCTTTTCCTTATTGATCTTCTGTCTTGGTGTTCTATCCATTATTGAAAATGAAGTATTAAAATATTCAACTATTATTGTAGAACTGTGTATTTTCTCCTTCAGTTCTGTCAGTTTTTACTTCCTATATTTTGGAGCTCTCTTGTTAGGTATATACATGTTTGTAACTGTTACATGTTCTTGCTAGATTGACTCTTTTATCAATATACAGTGTCCACCTTTGTCTCTTTCTTTTAGGATTAAGTACTTTATTTTATTTTTTTCCAGCTTTATTGAGGTGTGATTGGAAGATAAAAATTATATATATTTAAGATGTATAAAGTGATGTTTTGATAAACATATACACTGTGAAATGATTACCACAATCAAACTAATTAACCTATCTCACCTCACATAGTTTCATTTTTGTTGTGGTTTAAACATTTGAGATGATTTTCTTGGTATTTCTTTCTTTTCTTTTTTTTAAATTTCGTTTTTTTAAGCTTATTTATTTATTTATTTGGATGTACATCATAATATATTTTGAATTCTGTGTAGATTACATTATGTTCACCACCCAAAAACTAATTATAGTGCATCCTCTCACATGTGAGCCTAATCACCCCTTTTGCCCTCCCCCTTCCCCCCTTCCCCTATGGTAACCACCAATCCAATCTCCAATGCTATGTGTTTGTTTGTTGTTGTTTTTATCTTCTACTTATGAGTGAGATCATACGGTATTTGACTTTCTCCCTCTGACTTATTTCACTCAGCATAATACCCTCAAGGCCCATCCATGTTGTCACAAGTGGCCGGATTTCATCATTTCTTATGGCTGAGTAGTATTCCATCGCGTATAAATACCACATCTTCTTTATCCATTCGTTCCCTGATGGGCACCTAGGTTGCTCCCAAGTCTTGGCTATTGTGAATAATGCTGCAATGAACGTAGGGGTGCAAGTATCTTTATGCCTTTGCGTTTTCAAGTTCTTTGGATAGATACCAAGCAGTGGGATAGCTGGATCATATGATAGATCTATTCCTAATTTTCTGAGGATACTCCATACTGCTTTCCATAGTGGCTGCACCAGTTTGCACTCCCAACAGCAGTGAACAAGGGTTCCCTTCTCTCCACATCCTCTCCAACACTTGTTGTTTCCTGTCTTGTTAATGATAGCCATTCTGACTGGAGTGAAGTGATATCTCATTGTAGTTTTGATTTGCATTTCCCTGATAGCTAATGATGTTGAGCATCTTTTCATATGCCTCTTGGCCATCTGCATATCTTCTTTGGAGAAATCTCTGTTCAGGTCTTTTGCCCATTTTTTAATTGGGTTGTTGGTTTTTTTGTTGTTGAGCTGCATGAGTTCTTTGTATATTTTGGATATTAACCCCTTATCTGATATATGGTTTGCAAATATCTTCTCACAATTGTTAGGTTGTCTTTTTGTATTTTTGCTGGTTTCCTTTGCTATGCAGAAGTTTTTTAGTTTGATGTAGTCCCATTTGTTCATTTTTTCCTTTGTTTCCCTTGCCCGGTCAGACATGGTCCTTGAAAATATGCTGCTCAGACTGATGTCAAAGAGCGTACTGCCTATGTTTTCTTCTAGAAGTTTCATGGTATTTCAATTACACAATACATGATTATTAATAATAGTCACCATGCTGTACATTAGATTTCCATAACTTATTCATCTTATAACTGAAAGTTTGTACCCTTTGACCAACATTTCCCCTAATTCCCATCCCTCAGCTGCTGGTAACCACCATTCTACTCTGTTACTATGAGTTTGACTTTCTTTTAAGATTCCACATAAAAGTGAGATCATGCAGTATTTGTCTTTCTGTGTCTAGCTTATTTCACTTAGCATAACGTCCTCAAGGCACATCCATGTTGCTGCAGATGGCAGGATTTCTTTATTTTTAAAGACTGAATAATATGTATATACCATATTTTCTTTATTCATTCATCCATTGATGGACATATAAGGTGTTTCCATATCTTTATGACTGTGAATAATGATGCAATGAACATAAGAGTGTAGATATCTCTTTTGAGATACAGATTTCCTTTTTTCTGGATATATAGCCAGAAGTGGGATTGCTGGATCACATAGGAGTTCTATTTTTAATTTTTTGAGGAACCTCCATGTGTTTTCCATAATGGCTGTACCAATTTACATTCACACCAACAGTGCACAAGGGTTTCCTTTACTCCATATCCTCACCAACACTTGTTATGCTTTGACTTTTTGATAATAGCCATCCTGACAGTTGTGAGGTGCTATCTCATTGTGGTTTTCGGAAAGTGTGATGCCTGCAGCTTTGTTTTTCTTGCTCATGATTGCTTTAACTATTTGGGATATTTTGTGGTTCCAAATAAATTTTAGGATTGTTTTTTCTATTTCTGTAAAAAATGCCATTGGACTCTTGATAGAGATATCATTGACTGTCTAGATGGCTTTGGGTAGTAGGGATATTTTAACAGTATTAATTCTTCCAATCCATGAACGCAGGATATTTTTCCTTTTATTTGTGTTTTCTTCAATTTCTTTCATCATTGTTTTATAGTTTTCCTTGTACAGATCTTTCATCTCTTTGGTTACATTTATTCCTAAGTATTTTATTCTTTTTGATGCTATTGTAAATAAAATTGTTTTCTTATTTATTGGATAGTTTGTTTTTAAGGTATAGAAATGCAACTAGTTTTTTTTTTTATTCTGCAACTTTACTGAATTCGTTGATTATTTCTAAAAGATTATTGGTGGAGTCTAACATATGATCTATCCTGGAGAATGTTCTGTGTTTGCTTGAGAAAATTGTATATTCTGCTGCTGCTGTTGCGTAAAATGTTCTGTATATGTCTGCTGGGTCCATTTGGTCTATAGGGTTATTCAAATTTGCTTTTCCCTTATTCACTTTCTGTCTGGATGATCCATCAATTGATAAAAGCGGGCTATTGAAGTCCCCTACTATTATTGTATTGCTGTCTATTTCTCCCCTCAGTTCGGTTAATATTTGCTTTACATAGTTAGATGTTCCAGTGTTAGGTGCACGTATATTCACAATTATTATTCCTCTTGATGAGTTTACCCTTTTATCATTATATAATGACCTTCTTTGTCTTCTGTTACAGTTTTTGACTTAATGTCTATTTTGCCTGATATAAGTATAGCTACCCTTGCTCTCTTTTGGTTTCCATTTGCATGGAATACCTTTTTCTATCCCTCCACTTTCAGCCCATGCGCATCCTTAAATCTGAAGTGATTCTCTTATAGACAGCATATATAGTTGTGTTTTGTTTTTTTTAATCCATTCAGCCACTCTCTCTCTTTTGATTAGAGAATTTAATCCATACAGATTTAAAATAATGATTGATAGGCAAGGATGTAATATACCATTTTGTTAAGTGCTTTCTAGCTATTTGTAATTTCTTTGTTCTTCTCTTCCTCCTTGCTGTTTCTCCTTTGTAGTTTGATAATTTTCTGTAGTGGTGTGTTTTTATTTCTTTCTCTTTATCTTTTGTGTATCTGATAGAGGTTTTTTTTATAGGTGTCATGGAGCTTTCATAAAACATCTTATATTTATAACATTCTATCTGAAGCTGGTAAAAAGTTAATTTCAATTGCATACAAAAACACTACCCTATTACTTCCCATCATTTTATGTTTTTGATTTCAAAAATACATCTTTTTATAGTGTATCCATTAACAAATTATTTCAGCTATAGTCCTTTTAAATATTTTATCTTTTAACCTTATACCAGAGTTAAAAGTGATTTATACCCACCATTACAGCAGTAGAGTATTATGAATTGGTCTATATACTAACCATTACCAGTGAGTTTTTTTACTTTCATATGTTTTCATGTTACTAATTAGCATCTTTTCATTTCAGCTTTAAGTACTCCCGTCAACATTTCTTGTAAGGCAGTTCTCCTGGTGATGAACTCCCTCAGGTTTTGTTTGATGGGAAAGTCTTTATCAGTCCTTCATTTCTGAATGATGACTTTGCTGAGTAAAGCAATCTTGGCTGGTAGTTTTTTCTACCAGCAATTTTAATATATCATCCCATTCTATCCTGGTCTGCAAGGTTTCTTCTGAGTAATCCACTGATAGCCTAATGGGGGTTCCGTTGTTAAGTGACCAGTCTCTTTTCTCTTTCTGCCTTCAAAATTCTCTCTTTGTCTTTGATTTTTGAAAGTTTGATTATAAAGTGCTTGGTGAAGCCTTCTTTTGGTTGAAACTGTTTGGGGACTTTTGAGCTTCATGTACCAGGATGCCCATATCTCTTTCCAAATTTGAGAAGTTTTCAGCTATTATTTCTTTAAATAAGCTTTCTGCCCCGTTCTCTCTTCTCCTTCTTTTATTCCCATAATGCATATATTCTCATGCCTGATGGTGTCCTACAGGTCCCATGAGGTGTCTTCACTTTTTCATTCTTTTTTCTTTTTGTTTCTCTAACTGGATAATTTCAAATGACTTGTCTTTGAGTTTGCAGATTCTTTCTTCTGCTTGATCCAGTCTGCTGTTGACACTCTCTATATAATTTTTAATTTAATTCATTGTATTCCTCAGCTCCAGAATTTGTTTGGATCTTTTTTTATGATTTCTCTTTGTTTAACTTCTTATTTTGTCTATGTATTGTTTTCCGGATTTTGTTAAGTTGTCTGTGTTCTCTTGTAGTTTGCTGAGCTTCCTTAAAACAATTATTTTAAGTTTTTTTCATAGATCTCCATTTCTTGCAGTTGGTTACTGGAATATTGTGTTCCTTTTGTGGTGCCATTTTTCCCTGAGGTTTTGAATTTCTTGTAGTGTTTCATTGATGTGTGCACATTTGATTGAGCAGCCACTCTTCCAGACTTTATGGACTGGTTTCAGTGGGGAAAGACCTTCACCTATGGGTGGGTGCAAGGGTACAAGCTGGTGAGATGAGGCAGTTCCAGCTCCAGGGGATGTGCAGTGATGTAGTTTCTGTGCAGCTGTCAGCTGTCACCAGCATCAGAAAAGACTAAAGAGGTCCTCAGTGGCTAAAGCTGTGGGTTTCTGCAGCAGCCATGAGGGCTGGTGAGTCTTCAGTGGTGAATGCTGCTGGAGTCCTCCTGATCTCTTTTTCTCCCTTGGTAGAAGTCATGGCTGAGAGGATTCCTCAAGGCTCTGGGTCCACCTGGGGGCACACTTACAGTGGCTGTGTCAATGGTGTTTGATGCACAGGTACCAATGGTGTGGCCATGAAGCCAGAGTTTGGAGTGGAGGCATGCATGAAGCCATTGGAGTGGCTTTCATGTCTGGGGCAGTGATGATGCTTAAGTACAGACACCCCCACTGCAGCATTGGTAATGGTGTGTGAGGTATAGGTGCTTGTGGAGCAGCCATGGAGCTAGGGTCCAGAGCACAGGATTGCACAGAGCTACAGAGGGTCTGGGGTCTGAGGCACAGGTACTCTTGCTGCAGCAATGACTCTATGCCCTAGGTGCATGCACTTGCAGAGAAGTTACAGAGCTTGGGTCCAGAGAATAGGTGTTTGTGGTACATGGATGAGCCTGCTATAGCAGTGGCTTGGCTGTCCTAGGCTTGGGCACTTGTGGAGCAGCTATGGACCTGGGTTCTAGAGGGCAGGTGCACCCACTGCAACAGTGTTCCATTTTCCGTGGTGTAGGCAGTTGCAGAATGACCATAGATCCAGGGTGCAGAGCATAGGTGTGCATGGAGTGATACTGTCTCCATGGTCTGAGGCATGAGATCGTCCACAGCATCAATGGCTCTGGAGTCTGAGATGCTGCTGCATGTGGAGTGGCCATGGAGCCAGGGTCTGGAGCATGGGCATGTGTGGAGTGGCTGTGAAGCTGGGGTCTGGTGGCAGGTACACATGGAACAGCCATGGTTCTGGGGTTTAGCATAAGTGCAGGGTTGGGGGGCGTGGCACAACAGTGGCTTCTTCTTGTAGGAAGGTCTCAGCAGCATCTCACTCTCTGGGAAGTCTGTGGCAGTGATGGCCTTTGGTTACCTCAGTGGCAAAAGCTGCCAGTATCCTCTGTGGAGCAAACTGCTGAGGTCCACAACAACAAGCACTCTGGGCTCTTCTGCTGTTAAAGCAGTGGACATTCATGGCTGTCACGGGGGCTGTTGAGTTCCTCAGTGGCAAAAGCTGCCAGGGTCCTCCGCAGAGCAGGCCACTGGGCACTGCCACCTGGCTGATACTGATAGCCCCTGCCCTGTTTCTTTGTTCTCAGCCTTCTCCAGATGTCTCAGCCATGCTGATCTCCCCAGCAATCCTTTCCATGTGATTATTTTCCATTTTTTGTTCCACTGTGTTGTTGCAGGTTCTAAATTAGACTCTTGAGCCCTCTCAGGGTGACTTTCATTCATGCATTGCTGTCTGTTGTTTTTTGTGAGGGGACGAAGGCTGGTATCTTCTACTCTGTCATCTTTCTGAGTTCATTCAGTAAGGTCTTTTTCTTTTTTATGTCTTGTAACAGTTTTTGGCTTAAAGCTTCTTTCATGTGATATCAGTATAGCTACCTTTGCTCTCTTTTGATTACTATTCACTTGGAATAACTTTTTCCATCCTTTCACTTTTGACCTACTTATGTCTTTGGTTCTAAAGTGAGGCATTTGCAGACAGCATAAAGATAGATGATAACGTTTATCCATTATACCAATGTCTGTCTCTTAATTCTATAGTTTATCTATTTATATTTCAAATAATTACTCATAAGGAAAGACTTCTGCCATTTTGCTATTTATTTTCTCTATATATCTCTTATGCTCCTCAATTCTTGAATTACTGCTTTCATCTGTGTTTAATTTCACTTTTTGTGTACCATTTTGATTCCATAAATGGGAAAATTTAAACCAGTACTTTTCTTAATGTTTGGAGGCTGTTAAAATCTCTTCCATTTTTTTTTAAATTCAGAACCTAATCTGTTTTACAGTAGTCACACATTATAAATGCCTAATATGATTACAAATTCTTTGATGAACCCTCCCAAATATTGCATGGAACACTTTGATTCAAGGGAACACAGTTTCAAAATGATCAATTTAACAACTGTCATTTTTTTTCTAGGAGTTGTCTTCCAGAGTCTTGCTGGGTTCTAAAATAATATAGCTTCATAGACTTGAACTAGATAAGACCTCAGAATTCAAGTGGGTTCTTGTTTCTCTAATTATATTCCTAAAGCAAGTAGTGGTTTCCTAGTCTTAAAGATATCCGTGGCTGGTGATTTCACAAACTCCTTCAATAAGACTATCCTACCCTTAATTTACCTTTATCACTAAGAGTCCTTTGTATAGATAATCCTGAATCTCTCTTTCATAATGGAAGGTTATTTGCTCCTCTTTTTGCCCCTTTCTTGCCTTATTGGCATGTCTACTTTCCTCTGATTTTAGACTTTATAAAGTAACCAGTATTCTTACCTTTTGGTTTGGCTGTTGTGGGAGTGTAAAAATAGACTTCCAGTAGGTCCAGGTAAAGAACACAAAGATGGCATGGTAGAATATGAGGTAGATAACTGAAATTTAAGGGGAAAAAAAATCAGTGTTTATACTATCTTTTTGTCCATATCTAAGAGTTCAGAAAGACAAAAAGCTCAACAACAAATTTCGATTTTCTTTCCTATTATCAAGTATTTTCTAGCATTATAATGAAGCATTAATTCTTACCTTTCTCCTATGCAGTGACAGAAACAAGTTATAATGCCCAATTTTGAAACAGAGACTTTGTGGAAGTTGCATGTTTTAAAAGTTGCCATATGATTCTGAGAGTAAAGGGGAAATGTCCTTTATGACAATGTGGGGGAAGCTACTGTAGCCAATTGTCACTATCTCTACCACTGTGGGTGCTAAAAGATAATGATAGTATTTGCACAGCACTATAGAGTTTATGACATGCTTTCATAATATTGCATTTTATTTTTTCAATAACTTTGTGAGATAGGTAATAGGATAGGGATAGTTGACTAACTATCAGGGGTAGTTTATTATCCAAAGTCACACAGCTACTATATAATATAGCCAAGTCTTAAACACAGAACTTCTGACTCTAAATCACAAGTTCTTTTCAGTAGCCCCAAAGACTACACACTGTTGAAATGTGAGTGGTAGCTTTGAGACAGTTGTAAAAGTGGCTCCCCGCTGCTTTTCTTTTTATACTCTTTGCCTCCTAGATAGTTCTTCTGATATGAGAAATTTCAGTATTCTCCACAGAGTTCATTATAAAGCTGAAAGTCAGTTTCCTGTTTCATTGTTAGTCCTTGCATGGTGAGGTCACATTACTCTAACCCATCAGAGAGACTCGAGGGAATGCTGTGACTCAAGACCAAGTTAATAGGGCTGAGACTCTCATACATACATGGCAGAATCAAAAAAAGGCTGCGCTCTCCTGGCCCAGTGCTCCTAGCCCTATGGTACAAGATCTTTTTTTACATGCTTAATTTGTGTAATTAAGAAATTCCATTTTCACATTCAAGCAATATAAACTAAAAAGTAAACGTCCATTTCACACATACATCTAACCTCGCATCTCCCCCTCCTAAGGCATAACACTTATTTGGTGTGTATCATTCCAGATCTCCTTATTTTTATATGTTTATATAAAATAAATATACAACATATACATATATGAACACTATACACATATGGAATTTTTATAATATTTAAAATTTTTTTCATTGTATTTCTTTTGAAAGATAATACATTCACAAGACTCAAAATTTGAAGATATAAAACAGTACATAGGAAAAAGTCTCCCTTCTATCCCTGTCCCTGAGCAACCCAGTTTCCCTCCCTGGAAGCAACAAAGGTCACAGCACCATGAATTTATTCTGTATCCTTTCAGATTGTATATATATAAAAAAGCACGACAATAGTGTGCTTTTTCACACAAATAGCAGTATTCTATATACACTGTTTGTACCTTATTTCTCTTTCACTTGTTATAAGTTGGAGATCATTCCACTTAATATAACTTGGAGAGAGTGAGCTTTCTCACTCTTCTTTTAAAAAGTAGCACAGGATTCCATTGCATGAATGTCCCATAATTTATTTAACCAGACTGTCTCTGATGAAAACTTAAGTTTTTCTTCTTCTTTTGCTAATACAAATAATGCTATAATGAATAACTTTATATATGTGTTCTTGGCACATGTACTAAAACTATCTATAGGATCAATTCCCTGAAGTGGGATTGCTAGGCCCCAACATAGGCCTTTTGGTAGATATTGCCAAACTGCCATCTAAAAAAGTTTTATTTACTTTACATTCTCATCAGCAATGAACGAGAGTGACTCTTCCTCCACAACCTGGCCCTTGGGAAGTGTTACTAGAATTTTTGATCTTAGGCAAGACTTTTAAATTGTTTCTTTATGTGTTATCTTTTGCTATGTTTTTGTTTCTTCGATTTTATGAGGTTTAGATGGGGCAGATTCCATGATTATCCAAGTTAGAAAGGGCATATGTTAACCACTTGTTCCTTCAGTGTGGAGTGGGAGTATGGAACTTTTGGTTGCAAAGAAATTAGAAGAAAATAATTTTATGTTTACCCTCTTATTATGCACTTCAAAGGTAACAAGTTTCAGCAATTTGGGTCACCTGAATGGTGAGAACTAAGCTCTTACCCTTGGTAATATTTTAAGGGTGTTTATTTTTTGTTTCAACGATTGAGATGGGAAATGTGGGACTTTAACTTCTTCCAGGTCACACTACATATTAACAACTGCTTTAATCATGGAACTGAAAACAGCTAGCTCCCATTCCTGTATTCCAAGGTTTCACAGAAGTTATAAGTAGTTTTTTATAGATGAGTGGAAAATGAGGGATTATGAGGTTAAACGACTAAGTCAAAGTCATTAAGCAGATTAGTAGAATAGGAACTATACTATAGATCTCACAACAATCTTAGAGTTGGGTGAGAACATAGAGATCATCTAGTTAAACCTCCTCATTTACAGACAGATAACTGAGGCCCAGAGAGGGTAAGTAACTTGATCAGGGTTACCCAGCAAAGTTATGGAAGCAATGGAACCAGAATCCAGGTTTCCTCACTTCTAGTCCAGAGCTCTTTTCCTGAGAGCAATGGTTCTCAAATTTCAGTGTGCATCAAAATCACCTTGGGAGGCTGTTAGAATGCAGACTTTCAAGCTCTACACCAAAGATTCTGAATCAGTGGTCTGAGATGGAGTCCAAGAATCTAGAAACACCCCCAGGTGATTGTGAGGCAGATGAACCATGAGAAACAGGGCCATTTGGTTGTCCAGCCTACCAGCCCAAGGAGGAAGCTCCTCTCCAACATCCCTGGCAGGCAATTACCACATCTCTGCCACATTTCACTCTGCAGTGAGTATTGAAGTATGGACAGGCCCCATGATTCTTGGTTTTATGTCTCTCTCTATATATATGCTGCTCCTGATCCCAAATGTGTGGAAATCCAATCTTTTTCTACCTTAAAAATAAGCAACATTTTGTTTATGATTAATTATTTTGTACCTAGAATAATCATCCTTATATACGGCAGGGACATGGAGTCTTTCTTTTTAAGTGTGATGCACTAGTGAGATTTCACATCACTAGAGAAATCAAACATCTTGTGAACTGTATCCCTGCATTGCCACTACTCATTAACATTGGAATGAAATGGGAAAACATCTTTTTTAAGTAAATGTGCACAGTAGAGCCCTTCCCTTATCTGGTAAGTGATCATAGTCATGGGGCATCAGAAGGTGCTGGAGCTATGATTACCATATGAAAGCTAAAAGCTTTTCAAATGTTCTTTTTTCTTTCACAATGTGCAAAGGTTTTCAGGAGAAGCAGAAATCAGCCATTAGGAATGTGACCAACTGCCAAAGAAAAATCCACCTAAGCATGCAGTTGTTATGAACTTAGTCATTGTGTTGCAATGGCAATATCCCATTATGGGAATAGCTTCTGAAGTGAGAATGACTACTTGAGATTTTTTTCTGAAATAATGATTCATAAATACCTGATAAAATTATAGAATCTGAAACTACATGGTGAAAGTAGCATAAAGCTGCTATTAACAAAATCTTTGGCCAGCAGGATGTTTTTTCTAGGTGTTACTCCCAGGGACTAATGGGAAGTGAGAGACTTTTGTGTGTATATGTGTGTGTGTGTGTGTGCATGTGTGCACATACATACCATTCTTGTGTGAATAATAATGAACACAGCAGATAGACTGCTCTGAATGCAGCAAGATGAGCAACAAAATGGAGAAAAGAGAAAATAATGAAGCTTTACTATATATATTCAGAGACATAAATGCTAAGGCTATTACTGTGGAATTCTCTAACATACCTCTTTTATTAAAAAGCTATTTTTGAAAACTACGTTTAGTTTAAAAAGATACTATTTTCTATAATATCTTTTATATCAATTGATGACTAAAAGCATTTGAGTTAGTATAGGGGGATATTGGGGTGAGGGGTGCACGTTTTAACTACATACTATAATTCAAATAGGAACCGCAGCTGTAGCTTTAGCAATTGAAAGAGTCCTCACTGAAATCCCCATTTTGGCTCAAGATAGAAATCTCCAGATTATGATCAGGGCAAATTTTTCAGACTTCTCCCTTTGAACAGGACACCTAGCAGTGAGGTATTGACTCTAATATCTGAGTTCACTGTCTTACTTTACTTTCACTGCCTTAAAAGTTCTTACAAAGAGCTGGACATTGTCGCTCAGCTATTTGAAGAAGTATTTGGAGAAAATGGAGTTAGAGGCACAGAGGTTGTAACCAAGGAGCTAAGGATAGTTAATGAGAATATAAGAAGTATTCAAAAGTTGTTTTCATGATTTAGCTACCCCCAGGAGAATACAAGACTTTCTCAAGAGTTATTTCCAAGGTTTAGTCAGCTGCCCCCAGGAGTCTCTCTGATGGTGGCATCAAATTCTAGGCCCAATATATGGCATCATGTTTTGAAAGAGCATGGTTTTCCCTATTGATATCAACTTCAAAAGTTAGGGTTGTCTACCAAGTATACTAATTTCCCTTAATTATCCATTAGGCATCTACCACTTATATTGATAAACCCTTTATGAAGTTGGTTATGTCTTTAATCTATATCAATTCTAGGGGGTAATGAGTCTCACGAGTTTGCCAGTCACTGTGCAAAGCAGGGCTTCATTTTGGTTGTCTTAAATTTAGTATTTTTCAGTTTCAAAGAGCTTTCTAGTACAGGTGTATCGAGATTTGGTAAACAACACAAAGGTCATAAAATCTATAGCCTTCATGTGTTTATGAACTTGGATTATAGCCTCTTTCAGAATTTTTTCTCCATGCCGAAGAGGTCTCCCTTTTGGGTCTGCTTCAGGCATTGAGATGTCGTGCAAAATACACTGGATTTGGAATCAGATGACTTAGATTTGAACACTGGATCTGCAACTTAATAACTGTGTGTCCTTTAGAAGTTGGTTAACCTTGCTGATCTCATCATATGTGTAAACACATACACAACAATAACAACCACCTTGTCAGGTTGACATTAGTTTTCTTCCTCTCCCATCCTCTTAAATTTTAGTGATTTGTCTCCTGAGATATGGTGGTAAAAATGACACAGATTTCAGGGGCAGACACACCATGACTTTATTCAAAAAGAGGAAAATGGTTTGTTTCCAGTCCTCTTCTTGATAATGTCTACTTAACATTTCACTGATTACTGATCTTGGGGATAAAAAAGTACTCAGGGCTACATCTGTTGGGGAATAATCTTTGGCTACTTTCTTGGTTTAAAATGGATAGTTGAGATGTCATAATTCTGTACGTATCTTTTGGCTTAAGTATAGCCCAATACCCGCAGGTTGTCAGGGATGCTCACAGCGGACACCAAAGCAGAACAGAGAATCTCTCTGGTCTGTACAGTGGCTAGGGATTTGTGAGCCAACTTTTCACTTTCTGGGAAACTGGCAGGGATTATCACAATCCCAGTTTGGTTCCCTCAGAATGTATTTCCTTTTGTTGATGCAACCAATAAATTCTCTACCTCATTAATAAGATGTTGACTTGATTTATTTTAATATTATAAAATTTTAGATTTGAAAGAGTCCTTAGGTGCCATTTGGTCCAACAGTCTCCATGATACATAAATCTGCTTTGCATTATCCCTAATAATTGGTTACCCAGTTTTTGTTTAAACACCTGAAGTAATGGGAAACTTATCAACTCTCGGGACAGTCCATTCTATTGTTGGATAACTCTGATTGTTAGACACATCTTTGTCCTATTAAGCAGAAATATGCCTTCTGCTAACTCCCTCCCATTGATCCTAATTTTGCTCCCTGGAGGGGCATCATACTTGCTTAAAAACAAATAGACTTGTATCTGGACATTTAAACATCTCTTACAATTCAAAAATAAGACAAACAACTCAATAAAAATAGTCAGAAGACTTAAACAGATACTTCATAAAAAAAAGATATACAGATGGCAAACAAGCACATGAAAAGATGCTTATCATTAGTCATTACAGAAGTATAAATTAAAACCACAAGGAAATACCACTTCATACACAATAAAATGGTTAAAAGAAACCTGACAAGACCAAGTGACAGTGAAGATGTAGAGCAACTGGAATCTCATATATCACTGATGCAGATGCAAAATGGTAAAGCTGCTTTGGAAAACAGTTTGGCAGTTTCTTAAAAAGTTAAACATACAATTACCATACAACCCAGCAAAAATACTCCTAGATATCTACCCAAGAGAAATAAAAACATACATTTCCATGAAGGCCTGCAATGGATATTCTTCTCAGCTTTATTCATAATAGCCAAAACTGGAAACATACCAAATGCTCATCAACGAGTGAATAAATAAGCAAATCGTGGTACATCTATAATCTAGAATACTACTCAGCAATAAAAAGGAACGAACTACTCATACACGCACTGACAGGGATGAATCTTAAATGCATATTGTTAAGTGAAAGAAGCCAGATACAAAGGGCTATGTATTATATGATTTAATTTATATGACATTCTGAAAAAGATAAAACTATAGGGACAGAAAACAGATCAGCTGTTGCCAGGGTGCAGAGCGAGAGGACTGCTTGCAAATGGGGCAGAAGGAATATTTTCAGAGTAAAGTAAATATTGTATATCTTGATGGTAGTAGTGTTTGCATCACTGTATACATTTGTCAAAACTCATCAACCTGGGGCTGGCCCCGTGGCCGAGTGGTTAAGTTTGTGCGCTCCACTTCGGCGGCCCAGGGTTTCACTGGTTCAGATCCTGGGCGCGGACATGGCACCGCTCATCAGGTCATGCCAAGGTGGCGTCCCACATGCGACAACTAGAAGGACCCACAACTAAAATATACAACTATGTACTGGGGGGATTTGGGAAGAAAAAGCAGAAAAAAAAAGAAGAAGATTGGCAACAGTTGTTAGCTCAGGCGCCAATCTTAAAAAAAAAAACTCATCAACCTGTACACTTACAAATGATGATTCTTGCTGTATGTAAATTATATCTCAATAAACCTGACAAAAACAAAAAACAAGGGGATCTAAGAATGGGCCTTTTCCAGAGGTGAAGTGATCCAGTCACAAACCAAGGAACACACGCCGTCACTGGAAACTGGAAGAGACAAGATTGGGACTCTCCCCTTTAGCCTTTAGAGGGAGCATGGCCTGCTGACACCTTGATTTCAGACTTCTGCCCTCCAGAATCATGAGAGAATAAATTTCTGTTGTTTTATGCCACTATGTTTGTGTTAATTTGTTATGGCAGCCCTAACAAACTAATACACTCTCTATACTCAGTATTTTCATCCATAAATGGGTATATGATAATACTTAATTCATAGGGCTGTAATGAGAATTAAATGAATCAATACACTTAAGGCACATTAGAGCAGTAGCTGGCAAGTAATAAGTGCACTTGAAATAGTATTTATGATGACTCTTTAATAGTTAAGTGACCTTAGCTATCTTTGAGCCTCCAATCCCTTTACCTGTTAACTGATAATAATAAAAATACCTAGTCTAACAACCTCAAAATAAATAAATAAGTAGATAATAAAAATGGGCTTTTTCCTTTGATGTTTTTCATCTTAGATTTTCTAACATAACATAGTAGATAGCTATTTATTCTGACTTCCCAGCCTAATAGTTTTATTTTCTTCATAGTCATATTTATTTATTTATTTTGATGTGACTTTGGTTTATGACATTACATAAGTTTTAGGTGTACAACATTATAATTTGACATCTGTATACCTTACAGCATCCTCATAGCCATATTTAAATGTGTTGGGAGTTACAGGTTGTATGATTGAAAGCAGTGTCGATAGGTATACAGCTAGGGTAGAAAGCAAAATCATGACTGCGAAACCCAGCATTGGCTGCACTCTGGCTGATCTTTCCTCACACATATAGGTCTCATCATTTTGGCTCCATGTATGCCCCCAACAAGTAGTAACCTAATACAGGTCAGGGGTTCCAGGAGTCATATTGGGAAGGGCACAAGACCACGGAAGCTCAAGCCCAGCCCACTGGGGAGGGATGAATTGAAGCATGGGAGAGTCATAGCTTTGAAATGCTACATTCAGATGTAGCAATATCAAAAGAGATTTGTCAAAACGTAAAGGAGCAAAATCATTTTTTAAAAGATTTACCAAGTGGTACAATAGACAGCACTGAATCTTACCCCATCCTTAACCCCTGCAGTAATTACAAACAACTTACACTTTCTACCTTATTCATTTCTATATCATTTGCATTTTATGAGGTTATATTACTTTTATAATAATAAAGTTTTATTTTTAAGTTCATTATTGGGGAATGGTTAAATAAATCACAGAACATGCATCCTGAGATCATTAAAAAAATGAAATACATTTGTATATACTAACATGGAAAGATATCTATGAGATATGATTAAGTGAAAAAAGTAAGTCATAGACTAATATGCACAGTATCACCCAGTTAAAGAAACAACCAACCCCATGTAAATATACACTTCTATACTCATATTTTTGTAAGTAAATACACAGGAAAAGATCTAGAAGGATACAAATCAAAGTAAATAGAGTAGTTATCTGTGAATAGCGATAGCAGAGGGGGCAGTGTGAGGAGGACTTTAATTTTTTTATTTTATACATTTTCGTATTGTCTGAATTTTCAATAAGCATTATTTTTATAACAAAATTATATTAATATTAATTATTATATTAATTATATATAATAATTATTATTATATTAATATTAATATAACATTCTTTTAGAACTGAGTTAGCCTCTAAAGAAAGCTTTTGTCTGCTCACCCAAATCCTCACTATAAAGTAATTTTATCATAATAAATATAAAATAGTATATTAAGAGCACTGAGATAACTGCTCAAAACCTTATTGAGGATTTCCTATGCAGTCTGGAGGTGAGTATAAAACATCATACTATGGCCCAAACTTTTTCCTCCCAGTGGTTTCTCACCCTCCTGGTGTCTAATATATCACCAATAAACTAAGGTTAGTCTAATCAAGAAGCCAACACAAAGCAGATATGTCCATGCTCTGGATTTTCAAATGGAAACCTGAATAAGTTCTTGTACTAGTTTGCTAGGGCTGCCATTACAAAGTGCCACAGATTGAATGGTTGAAACAACAGAAATTTACTTTCTCATAATTTTGGAGACCAGAAGTCCAAGATCAAGGTGTCGGCAGGGTTGGTTTCTTCCAACGCCTCTCTTGGATTGTAGACGGCTGTCTTCTTCCTATGTCTCCACATGGTCTTCCCTCTCTGTGTGTCTGTGTCCTGATCTCCCCTTCTTATAAAGACACCAGTCACATTGATTAAAGGCTACCCTAGTGATCTCATTTTAACGTAACTACTTCTTTAAACCCTACCTCCAAAGACAGTCACATTATGAGGTGCTAGGGGTTGGGATTTCAACATGTGAATTTTGGGAGGACACAATTCAGCCCATAACAGTTCTATTATTTAGAAATTACATCTATTTCTAAAAAGGTAAATAATTACAATAATTTTTAACTTTAAAGGAGAAACCAGAGAATTTAGTATGCAAACCATTCAAAATGCAAATGAATTCTCAGAGAATTAAATTTTTGCTTAAAATGATTAATGGCCCTTTTTGAAGATGAGCAACTGAGGTCAATACATTACTCTTGCTTTTATGTGGATTGTCTGACAGATGGTGCCTAATCCCATTCCTAAATTCATGCGTTAGCCTCCCCAAATCCTTGGACCCTACTAAATTGCCAACCTCCATCTCATCTCAGATCCTCACCTCAGGGGTAGACAAGGTAAGATCTTTCAGTTAAGATCTTCAAAATGTAGACAGTGTGATGCTGAATGAGATCATCTATACAAACATTCTCGTGAAAGCAAAATAAATACATTATTATTATGTTTTCTAGTATGATCTATGGAAGAAGATATGGACTCATGTCTTAAAAAAAGATTTTTTGAGTCCTGTATAATCAAGGATGACATAACATATAACATTCTGGACTGTGGTTCAGATGATCTGGGCTTTAATCCTTTCTGTGCACTAGAATCAGCGTGACTAGGTCAACATATTTTACTTCTTTGGGTCTCAGCTGTTCTATTTACAAAAGACAAGTGCATGGATTGTAACAATATATTTACGAGGGTAGTAGCAGGAATCAGGAACAGTCCTGAAATGTTATGCTCCTTAGAAGAAACATCTTTTAGGTCCTTTCCAATGTTAATGACAATAACAATAACAGTATCTACTATTTTGTACTTATCATATGCCAGGCATTGCCAAGAGACTTAAATACACAATCTCATTTAGTGCTCCAAATGACCATAAAATGTAGGTATTGTTAGCCCCATTTTACTGAGTAAGAAAGCGAAAGTTAGTGAGGTTAAGTTCTCCAAGGTCATATATACAATAAGTGGCAAAATCAAGATTTGATCCCAGGTATATGTGACGCCAAAGTCTGTGCTTATTTGCTACTGTTACAATGCTCTTTTAACAGTGCATTAGAGATTGAAATTTATCAGGTACTGTCTTAGTTTCCTAGGGCTGTCATAACAAATTACCACAAACTAGGTGGCTTAAAACAACAGAAATTTTTTCTCTCGGTTCCAGAGGCTAGAAGTCTGAAATTAAGGTACAGGCAAAGTCAAGCTCTCTGAAGGCTCCAGAGGAGGATCCTTCCTTGCCTCTTCCTAGCTTCTGGTGGTTCCTAGCAATCCTGGATGTTCCCTGGTTTGTGGCAGCATCACTCCAATCTCTGCCTCCTTCTTCACATGGCCATCTTCTCTCTGTGTATCTGTGTATCCAAGTTCCCCTCTTCTTATAAGGACACCAGTCATGGGGCCCACCCTAATCCAGTATGACCTCATCTTAATTTGATTACAATTGCAAAACTCTATTTCCAAACAAAGTCACATTCACAGGTTTCAGGTAGATATGAATTTTGGAGTGATACTCTTCAATCCAGCAGAGGAACCATTAACCAGACAAGAAATGGAAAAACTTTTGCAATATATTTGACTATGGTTTTCTTAAGCTGTGGAGACTGAATAAAAGGTTATGTGATTAGAGGCTTTCATTTCTTTGCCCCTTATATTTTCTTTGCCTATGCCAAACAATGTTCTTACTGGCAGTCATATGCTATACTGTATTCTACTTTAATAGTGAAGTGTAATTTCAAACAACCCACAGATTCACAGGGTTAGAAAGGACCTCAGATAGTCATTGGACCTACTGGTTTGCTTCTAGGCATGGCTCACTGATTCATGCCAGAGTTGGGTGTCTGATACTTTCTGAAAAGGAGATTTCATGGCATCTCCTAGTGTTTCAGAAGTTCTTTATAAGTCTAACTTTCAACCTTCTGGTTATAATCAAATCTAATTATAGTTTATGGATTCCACTGTCTTTGAGAATCCTGACATTCAAAAAAAAATGTTACAACTGAGATTGTTAATACTTAATATTTACAAAGCAGTTTACTGCTGTATACTTTTACTTGTGCTAGCTTATGATAAATCTGTAAGATGCTATTAAACTAGCCCCATTTTACAGAAATTGAGGTTCAGAGAAGTTTAGTTACTTACCAAAGGTCATAGAGCTAGTAAATGATGGAGCCGGAACTCCAACCCAGATCTTCTGTCCCTAAATCCTGTGCTTTGTCCCATTATGCCCCACTGCACAATAAAGAAGTAAAATCTAATCTTATTCTTTACTGTATCAATAAATTTAAGAGCTATCAGGAGAAAGTGTCTTGGAACCACAGAATTCTAGAGTCAGAAGGGACCTTAAGAATCATAGATTGTGGTTACAATCTCCTAAAGAGCTCAAATCCTGGTAACCAGATTGATGCTACTTGGCAGGCTTTGAACTGAGTTGACATTACAAATAACACTTTACACTGGCGTGGTTCAGTTCACAGATAATATACAAAAAAATGATGACATAGTACTCTGGACACTAGAAAAAGGAGCAACTGAGCATCAAGTTTCTGAGTAAGGAGCTCAACTAAACCTACGAGAGAGCTGCAGATTGAAAAGTAAAAGACAAGTGCAGGTTTGCTTAAGAGCATTGACTTTGAAGCCAGACAGTTCTGGATTTGAATCCTACCACTTACTAGTTAGATGACCTGGGATAAGTTACTTAACCTCTCTAAACTTCAGTTTCCTTCTCAATAAAAATGGACATAAGAGTGTCTACATCGTTGTGATGATTTAATATTGAAAAACGTATATACAATACTTAGGAGGGTACCCAGCACAATAAATTGTAGTTTCCGATAATAACAACAATATTGTTGTCATTATTCCTATTATGGTAGAGCATCATCTAAGCCCCCACCCAATTTGTCTTGAAAGTTTATTGCAGAAAATATTTATTTATAATTATTTCATATATGTATACAAAAAATGATCTCTGAGCCTAAGAACCATATAGAAGAATAAGAGGCAACTCACAACTTGCTCTAAGCCTACAATGATAGTAGTAAACATTTATTGAGTCATCAGAATGTGCTTTACTCACCACTGTCCTAAGTGCTTTACTTGCATTAACTCACTAAATTTTCACAACTCTATGAAATAGGTAGTATTATTATTTCTAATCTACACATGACTAAGATGATCACGAGGAGGTCAAACAATTTGCTAGAAAGTAGCAGAGTCAGGATTTGAATTTGGACAGTCCAGCTCCAGAATTCATACTTTTTTCCTAATTTTTGTTTTGAGGAAGATTAGCCCTCAGCTAACATCAGCCGCCAATCCTCCTCTTTTTTACTGAGGAAGATTGGCTCTGAGCTAACATCCGAGCCTATTTTCCTTTATTTTATATGTGGGACGCCTGCCACAGCATGGCTTGATAAGCAGTATGTAGGTCTGCACCTGGGATCTGAACTGGCGAACCCTGGACCACTGAAGCGGAGTGTGTGAACTTAACTGCTACGCCACTGGGCTGGTCCCAGAATTCATACTTTTAACTACTATGGTCTACTGTCTTCCCATCTCTCTGCTCTGTTGTCTCTATAGCTAACACCTCTGTCAAATGAGTAATAGCATATTGGAGCTTTAAAAGAGCATAATATGAATGCTACATAGTTAATGAATTACAACAATTAATTCCCATGAAGTGAAAATTAAACGTGACTATATAAAGTGGCTACATAAATACTTATGTTAATATCTGAAAAAATAATATAAAGCTAAAATTTTGTTAAGACTCATGCTTAGCTTACACATTTTTAATGAAAAATGCCTCAGTCTCTTGTAACTCAAGCCAAAATGGGGGTGAGGAGTGGAGAGGGGTACAGTAAATACGTTGGAACTGTGATGGTGATGGACTTAACCTTTAAAAGCCTCCAGTGGGTCCCTTACTCCATGCCTTGAAGAGGGGATGAATTGGGCAGAAAGACAAGGTACGGAGGACAACAGTGATGAACCAAAAGAAAGCCTAGTGTCACTGTGGCCAACAGAGTGGTACCTGTGCCCTTCTCTATCATAAATCCTGGTAACTTTCAATTTCTGTCATATAGCCAAAGGGGTCACTAAAAATATACTCTGCTCTATCTCTGGGTAAGCTTCCTGAAAACTGCCATCCTAAACTTTCCACTCACCTCAGTGTGTTCCTGGGAAAGGTGCTCAATTTATAGGCTTTTATGTAGATAGATAGATAGACTTTTAGATAGAAAGAGGGATATACTACCGACCAATACAATTTACAATACCCTCTTACCTTTTTCTGCTGGGCTCAAAACAGTTACTGTGAAAAAAGAGAGAAAGGTCAAAATTAGTGATATTTAAAAACAGTATTTTTCTAATCCATTTTTCCATAGCATCATTTTTGAGCAATTTATTCAATGGTACTTTAGGAATCCACCAGCCTGCTAAGATAAGGAAAAGCAAGGATGATTAAATTACATCCTTTCCTATCTTCCTTCATCTTACAACTCGAGTAATTAAGAATTTCTACTCCTTCAACAAATACAGGTATAACTTGATTTTTTTTTAAAAAACCCCCAACAAATAGAAACACTCAAGCTAAACAAAAAGGTAGTAAGAACTGAAAAGCTGAAAAATTAGATGTTTATTCATTTTCCTAAATTATTCACTGTAGAATACCTTTAAATATCAAGCTTCACTTGTATATTTAGAAGTAATATAGTGTGGAGGTTGCATGCCAGCTCTGAAGTCAGACTGTCTGAGTTAGAAGTCCAGCTGCACTATTTTGTGACCCTGGGCAACTTCCTTAACAGTATCTTCCTCACAATGTTACTTCAGAATTAAATGAGTTAATGCATGCAAATGATGTTTAGCATAGTATCTAGCACAAGGTAAGTACTTAATGAATATTAATTATTATATTTGAACTAAGAGTTCCTAGAATATCAGAACTGGAAGGGACTTTAGTGATTATCTGGTTTATCTGTCTCATTTTACAGATGGGAAAAATGGACTAGAGTAGTATCAAATGATTTGCTCAAGGTCATAGAGCAAGTTAGGGGTAAAGATGGGACTAGATTACAGCCTCCAGGATTTTTTCCATGTACTGTGTTTACCTTCCCCAATCATTCCTTGCTAGCTTACTGTGATACATATATAACTTTTGTTCAGAATGTCATTTGTACAAAGTGAGGCCTACCTGTTTTTACACCACCACCATTTGTGAGCACTTGTATTTGGTGCTAAGGTAAAGTGAAATTTTACCTTAGCACCTCAATCTTAATTGGTTCTCAATCTTAATAAGCTATTAAATTAAGATGTTTTTCACACACAATGATAAACACTTAAGGGTCAGAACAATGGAACAAAAATCCAAACAGAGAATGGGACCATATTCTAGGGGCTATTCCCTCAGGTCCTTCATTAGTCATACCTTCTCTTTCTCTTCATTTACAGGTCTATTTTTGCTGAGTCTTAAAAAATTCTCCTTTTTAATGATCATTTGAATGGACATCGTTAAAACTGTTCCATTTGTGTTAAATATGACCAATGTCATTTTTCCTTTTCAGCTAAAGAATCCTGGTTAAGAATGATTGAAAGCAGCACACACTCTACTTTGACAATACGAATGGAAGTGGAAACAAGAAGCCTTGATGGCCCAACCTGGGATTTCATGATTTTGCACATTCATGTTGCATGTCTGCATCAGTTCTACGAGGCCCTGAACTGGGTTAATAACATCTCTTTAAAATAGAATGAGAGAGAACACAGTTTCTTGGAGACCAATCTTAATAAAGAGTAGCTGACAAATTGCTGTTTGGCATATCTTCATCTGCCTCTATGGGGGAACACTCACTGCTAAACAAGAAGTGGAGGTCCTGACTCCCATTTGCTACACTTGCCACAGCACTTGTGGATGAGGGAAGGAGATCACTCAGTGCTTTGCAGATGTTGGAATGCGACAATGTATATACAGAAAAATGAATGGCAACCAGTGAAGCCCCCAGGTGGAGGGACACCCTCTTTAAGTAATGTCAGGACTGTTTTGTGCAAGTGGGATTGATTTATATGATCCAAGAACAGAGGGCAGAAATAGAATCAATGGGTAAAAGCTGCAGGTCAACACATTTTAGCTCAATATAAGAAAAAATGATGAAGATGATGATGATAACAATGATGACCAGCCAGACTAGCAGCATTGGGAATAAGTGAGTTTCCCATTACAAACATTCGGAAATGTTGTAGAGGACATTTAGACATTAGTTAGGCAGTGGACTTAACTTTTAAAGTCCTTTTCACTCCTGAAACCTGTGAGGAGTCAATAAATCTAAGAAAAAAATATTTTCTTGCAAAATTCCCTGTTGGAAGTTACATACTTGTGAGGGAAAAAAGGGGGCCTTTATTCTAAAACATTGTGGTACTTATGTTGGTAGTTCTGCCTTTCCTTTATTTTTCTAATATTGCCTTTTACATTATTAAAGGAAGAGACTAAGAATACTTCAATCGTATTCAAAATGAAAATGTTACAAGAGTCATAATAAACTTTTAAAAAATGAATCCTCTATCATGAATCTCTTGGGAAAACACAGTTAGCCATTCTATGGGAAACTTGCCATGTATGATTATAGCGATATGTGCAATTACACATGTGCTCTGTTCCTTCAAATTTTAGCTCACTACTGGGGAGTTAAGTGACTGGAGTTTCCTTAAAAAGTTACACATAGAATTAACATACAGCCCAGCAATTCCCACCTCTTTCCCTGGTATTTACTCAAAAGAACTGAAAATAAATATCCAAACAAATACTTGTACACGAATGTTTATAGCAGCACTGTTCAGAATAGACAAAAGGTGGGACAACCCAAATGTTCATCAATGGATGAATGGATAAAATGTGGTATGTACATACAATGGGATATTATTCAGACATAAAAAGGAATGTAGTGTTACATACTACAATGTGGATGGACCTCAAAAACATTATGCTAATTGAAAGAAGCCAGACACAAAAGGACACAGTTTGAATGATGCCATTTAGGTGAAACATCCAGAATAGGTAAATTCATAGAGACAGAACACAGATTAGTGGGTGGTAAAGACTGGGGGGAGGAGGGAATGGGATGTGGCTATTTAATGCCCATGAGGCTTCCTTTTGGGGTGATGAAAATGTTTTGGAACTAGGTATTAGTGATGGTTGTACAACATTATGAATTTACTAAATGTCACTCAAGTGAACACTTTAAAATGGTTAATTTTATGTTTCGTGAATTTTACCTAAAAAATAGATACTGTTACCTTTCCCTCTGTCTAACAGTATAAGCTTCTTATTTTTTTGAACTAAGTGGAATTCCTTATAGCTTCATTAATAATAGTAATAAGTTACCATTTAATGAGCTCTTACAATGTTCTGTCAACTGTGATGCATGCTTCTTCTCCTTTTTTTGTTTTTGCTGAGGAAGATTCACCCTGAGCTAACATCTGTTGCCAATCTTCCTCTTTTTTTCTTTTTTTTGTAAGTGAGCCACTGCCACAACATGGCCACTGACGAGTGGTGTAGGTCCACACCTGAGAACCGAACCTCGGCCACTGAAGTGGAGCATGCTGAACTTGACCACTAGGCCACTGGGGCAGGCCCAAGTGATGCATGGTTTTTATGCACCATATTATTTAAATCTCACAACAATAATGCTATATTGGTATATAGTAGGTACTAAGCAAGTATTTGTGGTATGAATGAAAAACCATATAAGCAAGATGCATGTGAGGCAACTGAGGTTGAAAGAGATTAGGGAACTTGCCTCAGGTCTCCTAGTTAGTAAGTGGCAGAATTCAAACTCTAAGAATTGTAAGACAAAAATACCACTTTTGGCTTCAGCCATAACCTGACACTAGGGAGAAAGACTCAGGTTCTATTTCTAGAAAGAAGTTAGATCCTTAATATTACTTCTTGAGTCATATTGAAACTCAAATCTGTTAATTTGATTGTGTTGCTTTGATATCAGGCAGCCTTGACATCCAATTCTCCATTACTTAGTAAACATGTGACTTTAGGAAAATTTGATTTAACCTTTCTGAAACCCAGGTCGCTCATTTGTTAAAGATTGTAAAATGAAGATTACAGGATGGACTGGTGGAGCCAGAATTGGAAGTCAAAGCCTTCTTACTTTCCTGGTTTTTAAATAATGGTAATTGATGAAAAATGTTAAGAAAATACTGCGCAGTCCAAATAGAATATAGCTGCAGGCTACAACTGGCCTGTGAGTAACAAGTTTTGTCCTCTGTATTAGTTGAGAGGAGGCAGAGAGTTAAGATACTGTGGTGGTTAAAGCCTGGATTGTGGAATCATACTGCCTGGGTTGCCATCCATGTTTGGCTGTTTACTAGCCCTGTGGCTTTAGGCAAGTTTCTTAATCTGTCTGTGCCTCATTTTTCTTGTCTTTAAAAATAGGGATAATAATAGTATGTCTCTCATAAGGTTGTTATGAGGATTAAATTTGTGTGTGTGTGTGTGTGTGTGCATGTGTGTGTGTACAGTCATTTAAAACAGTAACTGGCATGTAACAAGTACTCTGCAAATACATTAAATAAAACAGAATAAATAAGCTCTAAGTTTCCTTCCAGTTTTTAATATTATATGACTTAGCAAGAACTTGTAGAAAGCTGATTATTTGCACTGATTCTAACTTAGTCTTTACTTCAGTTTGCTCATCTGTGCCTCAGTTTGCACATCTGCACAATTGGGACACTAATGATACCCATTGGGAGAGTAATGGTACAATAGTAATGGTTATTGTGAGGATTAAATGAGTTAATATATGGAGAATTAATATATCTACAGTAGTTAGAACATTGCCTGGCACAGATAATGTACTGTGTAAGTATTAGGCATTATCATTATTAATTTTTAAAATGATTACTTGGCAAACCTCATGTAGATCAATACTGAAAAACTCCAAAATATGTTTAATAGTGTTCACAATATGGCATTGATCCTAGGAGCAAAGTCCATATCCTAATAATGGAGCTGAACTTCTAACCCTTCAATTAATCATTCAAAAAAGCAACGTGGTGAGGTCTGAGAATAGAAAAACTTCCCAGTCATCACACAGCCCACTTAGTGCACCTCAATACCAGATTGAGATAAAAATGAAAAACAGCCTAAATTTGTATCTATGAAGGCAATGAATTGAACTTGTTTTTAATAACTCTTTCTGCATTTTCCATAATGAATCTAAGAAGGAGATGAAGAAAATTCAAATTCTAGTGAACAGATTAGAAGAAAGTTCTATATTGGAAAAGAGGGTTATCTCCTGCCTCCCTAGTTAATCCCAGTCTACCTGGAGTAGACTATTGCTTGTGAAATATGTAAGAGAAGGAAGTTATAAGTGGAGTCAGGCCCTGGGGTTGGAAAAACCAGGACCCCAGCCATAATTTTTAAGATGAGAAGAATCTGGTATGAAGAACAAAGAAGTCTTGGAAGGACTTGGGGGTGAGGGGATATCCAAAGGGACAAATAGGAGTCCTAAGGTGAGGGGACTGGAAATGTACTGGAACCTCACACTTAACGAATAGGGAACATTGTAGGACATAAGTTTAAGGGTGCTAGAAGTAGGACTCTAGTATTGAAGTGACAATAACTATATAGACTCTCCTTTGAGAAGAGATGGGGATTCTTCACTGTGAAAGGATAGGGGCAAGGGGAGATCTCACTGTGAGAAAAGCAGAGGGGCTGTTGTGAGGAGACAGGATAAACAGGAAAACTCCATTGTGGATTGATAAGAACACTATAAGGCCATTAGTGATAAGGATAGGGGACTAGGGAGATAATCCAAGTGGGGAACATACATGATAGGGTCTTAGGGTTTGTGTTAGGAAATGTTGTGGAATTCTGAGTTTGAAAGCACAAGACATACTTGTGGAAACCATTTTATAGATAAGGAGGAGATGGAATGCTCCCTAGTGTGACAGGACAGGGTACAAGAGGAGACCTCAGTTTTATAAAAGGGGTGGTCTAAAAAGAGGGGACAAGAAATGAGGCTCTCATCGGAAGGAGTAGGAAATATTAGAAATCTCAATGGGAAAGGATGGTGTTTCCCTAGTTTGAGAAGATGGGGGATAAGTGCAATCCTACAGGGAAGTAAGAGAAAATAATAATAAGAAACCCCACAGAACAAGGAAGCAAAATGTGGGACTAACAGCGGAAGAGGACTACAGGAGGTGGGGAGTAGTTTTCAAAAAAGCTAACAAGGTGGGGGGGGGGGCGGAGATCATCATTAGAAAAGTAGTGGCAGTTGGAAGGGGTATGAAAGATATTGTGGGAACCCTTGTGGGAGGGTAAAGAGAACACTCTAGTGTGAGAAGACAGTGGACAAGGCAGGACCATAGTGTGATAAAAGCAGGGTGACTAGTATGAGGTGTCAGAAAATAATGTATGGTCCCCAAAGGCAAGGAAGGCAGGAGACTAAGGAGAACCAGAGGATCACGGGAAAAGGATGAATCCCAGAGTTGGAAAAAGGAGAGCTGGTAAGAGAGTATAGGAAATATTTTGGGATTCCTATTTGAAGGGAATGGGAAAATGTGGGGCTCCTAATTGGATGCATTGGTGGGATTTGTAGTCTAAGCAGACAGTTTAAGGACACAGGGTATGTCGTTTCCTCAGTTCGGTAGCGTGGGAGCCCCCAGAACGAGAACACATGGCACAAGTGGTTGTCCTGTATGAGAAAAGGGGGCCCTAGTGGGAAGAACCAGGAAATTCTTGTGAGTAGGGTCAGGAAATGTTAAGAAACCCTAAGTGGGAAGCAATGGCGACATGGTGGGACCCTGGTGGGAGGACACAAAAATACTGTGGGAAGCCAGAGGTTGGAGACGAGGAGCTCTCCATGGAGCTAAAGGAAAACCGCAGTGTGAGGGCTAAGAACACAGGGGACACCGGTGTAAAGGGTAGGGCAGACGATTATGCTGGAGCATAATTTCCCCACCTTAGGTGCCCAGCTCCACTTACCCAGGCAGAGTTCAAAGACGTAGGCATAGTAGGACCAGAGCACGACGAGGACGATAACAAGCACTGGCACCCAGGAAAGTACCCGGCGGCAGCACCGCAGACCCCCGGACAGAGCCATCTTCCAGCCCCGCCGCATCTTCCGCTCGAAGATCGACCGAGCAGGCCTGCTGGCGCTGGGTCGGGACTGCTGGGGCGGCAGCTGAGAGGCGGGAAGGCGCGCTGTGCGGCGCTCCACTGCCTAGCCTGGCGGGAATCGTCGCACCGAGCCGATACCACCTGTGGGGCTGCTGGGCTGAGTGCGCCCTGCTTGGCACAATAGGCATGAGTCATGGCGAGGAGAAACTAGCCATGCTGGAGCGGAAGGTGATCTGTCAGGCAGTTGAGGCTGGGCACGCTCAGAGCGAGTACAGCCCCTCCCCTTTCCTCCTCTCCCACCCCTTTGCTACAGCGCTAGATGCAGGGCTGAACCTCTGCAAAACTGAAAAGCGGAAGAAATTTGGGGCCGCCCATCTGCTTTTACTGCACTGCGTCCCCTTTCATGTCTTCTCTTATCTCTGTCTCTCTCTGTTTGTCTCTCTTTGTCTCTCCCACCCGCGCCCTGGCCCCCTCCACACACAGAAGCACACCTCCACGCAGTGTGAAAGATGTGAACCATGGCACCTCATAACTTAAAGGTCATCCAGTCCCATTCTCCCACTGCTGCTAGAACAATATGCTTGACACGTAGTGCCGCAGTCGCTGCTTGGGTAAGTCCATTGGCAGGGCGCTCCCCACTCCTTCTGTTCTTCCCTTCCCCCTGAGTTAGCTTAGTCCATTTTCAGAATAAATAAACACGTTGATACAGCATGGGGGAGACATTAATTCTGTGAGGAGTCAGAGCAAGCTATAAAGGTAGTGATATTTTAACTGAGCTTTAATAATAAGAGTTTGATGAGGCAGTTGAGAGGGGAAGAACCTTTCAGACAGAGGAAACAGCATTTGCAAAGGCATAGAGTAATAAAAATCCAAAAGAGTTCAAGGAACAGCTAGTATGGCTTGAGAGGGTGCGTGAAGAGGAGAGGCTGGGAGTGAAACTGGGAATATAGGCTGAGGGCAGGGTGTGAAGGTCCTCATATGCCCTGCCAAGGTGTGTGGACATAATCCTGTAAAGCAGATTATGAACAGCCACTAAAGTTTTGGGACAATGGAATGACATTATTAGAGATGTATTTTTGTAAAAGAACTGGCAGGATTTTGAAGAGGATGGCCTGTAAGCAGAGAGACCAATTAGGAGGCAATTGAATTCAACAAACGTTTTTTGAGTGGTTGCTTTGTGTTAGGTCAACTTTGGTATAAAAAGAATGACAAAACAGGGGGCCTGTCCCCAAGAAGCTCATGTTCTTATCAGGGCAATAAGTGTTCAAGGACAAAAGTACAATAAGAGAAGTATAGTAAGCTTTTGACATTTATAGATTTGATACTCACTGTTTAATGATTTCCAAAGATCTATGACATGAAGTAATTTGTGGTTTTGCTAAGATCCATATTTGATTCACATTCTGTATGACTGCAGTGTGGGAGCAAGGATTTCAACAAGGTTGCTCTCTGTTCTTATTCATGGTTATATATACAGTAAATTTCCTGAAGTGATAAGAGCTTTGTTGTTTCTTTTCAGATGAAGTTAACTTCATCGTTGATATTACTAAATTAATGATATAATGAAATGCAGACTCATTTCAGTTGGAATATTTATTTTAATCGCTCAATTAATTATTTGAGCCCCAAGGTTCAGGCATGGATACTTAAATATTATTTTTTCCAGCTTTATTGAGATATAATTGAGAAATAAAAATTGTATTAAGGTGTATAACGTGATGATTTGATATGCGTATATACTGTGAAATGATTACCACAATCAAGCTAATTAACACATCCATCACCTCACATAGTTAACATTTTTTGACAATTATTTTTTTATTGAGCTGTATTTGACATACAATTTGTGTAAGTTTAAGGTGTACAGCATTGATTTGGTACATTTATATTGCAATATGATTGCCATTGTAGCATTAGCTTATACCTCTATTGCATCACATAATTATAATTTCCTCTAGTGTTGGGAACAATTAAGATCTAGTCTCTTAACAAGTTTAAAGTTTATAATAAGGTTGTTATCTATGATCACTGTACTGTGTTTTAGGTCTCCAGGACTTATTTATCTACTTGCAAGTATGTACCCTTAACATCTCTCTCATTCCCTCACGCCACAGCCCCTGGTAATCACCATTTTACTCACTGATTTTACGATTTCAGTTTTTTTAGATTCCGCATACAAGAGGTATCATACAATATTTGTCTTTCTCTGACTTATCTCAATTAGCATAATGTCCTCAGAGTCCTTCCATGGTGTTGCAAATGGCAGAATTTCCTTTTGTTCTCACGGCTGAATAGTTTTATGTACATATATCTCGCATCTTCTTTATCCGTTCATGTGTTGATGGGCACTTAGGTTGTTGCCATATCGTAGCTATGGTGAATAATGATGAGGATTATTTTAGGCTGGTTACTTTTAAAAACTGCAGATGAGAAGGAGGCTCTGAGGAGTGGAGTTTGCTTGCCCTTTGATGAGAGACATTTGCATTTGTGAAGGAAGTCTCCATCTGTGGGGGTGTCTCCCTCTCTGCACCAAGAGGAAGGGGGGATGACCTTATCTCTAGAAACTCTTAATGGGGTTGGCGAGGACTTAAGTCTTGTTTATTGTGCTTGTCTGGAAACCTCATGTAGCTGACTCCCCCAACCACCAACATCCTCCTTTGTCTTTAGCTGAAAATAATATTTAAGGTGGTGGCCTCTACCATTTACTTAATGCGGTTTGATTCTTATCTAAAAGTTATAAGTCCACCCAATAACCAGACCCCACCTGCACTGATACCATTTTAACGACTTTTTACATAGTCTTTCCTTTGTCTTGTAAAGAGATAACTCACATACCTATGCCTTAAATTTAGCCCTACTCTCAACCCATGTTTGCAGCAGCAGCAGCAGCAGCTCTGACTGCCCATGGGTCCTGTCCCCATGCAGCAGCAGCACCAGCAGCAGCAGCTCTGACTGCCCATGGGTCCTGTCCCCATTCCAGCAGCAGCAGCTCTGACTGCCCATGGGTCCTGTCCCCATGCAGTGGCAGCAGCTCTTTACTGCCCATGGGTCCTGTCCCCATGCTATTCCACACTCTTCTCTAAATAAAAGAGCACTACTGCCAGACCTTGAGAGTCCAAGAAATCTTTCTTTCAACTCTTTGGCTTGCCGACCCCGCATCAAATAATGCTACAATAAACGTGGGGGTAACCTGTTTTCATTTCCTTTGGATATATACCCAGAAGTGGGATTGCTGAATCGTAAGGTAGTTCCATTTTTAATTTTTTGAGGAACCTCCATACTATTCTCCGTAGTGGCTGAACTAGTTTACAGTCCCGCTAACAGCGCACAAGAGTTCCCTTTGCTCCACGCCCTTGGCAACACTTAATCTTTTTTGTCTTTTTGGTATTAGCCATCCTAACAGTTGTGAGGTGATATCTCATGGTGGTTTTCATTTGCATTTCCTTGATGATTAGTGATGTTGAGCACCTTTTTATATACCTCTTGGCCATTTGTATGTCTTCCTTGGAAAAATGACTATTCAGATCCTTTGTCCATCTTTTAATTAGGTTTTTTTTTTGCTATTTGATTAATTGTGTAAGTTCCCTATATATTTTGGAGATTAATCCCTTATCAGATAAGTGGCTTGCAAATATTTTTTCCCATTCTGTGGGTTGCCATTTCATTTGGTGATTGTTTCCTTTGCTGTGCAGAAGTTTCTTTAGTTTGATACAATTCCACGTGTTTATTTTTACTTTTGTTGCATTTACTTTTGGTGTCATATCCAGAAAATTGTTGTCAAGACCAATGTCAAGGAGCAATTTTCCTATGTTTTCTTCTAGGAGTTCTATAGTTTCAGGTTATGTTTAAGTCTTTAATCAATTTTGTATTGGTTTTTGTGTATGATGTAAGATAAGGGTCCAATTTCACTCTTTTGCATGTGGATATCCAGATTTCTATTTTTGTGAAAAATACTACTCAAATTTTGATAGAGATTGCGTAGAATCTGTAGATCCCTTTGGATGGTATGGACATTTTCACAACGTTAAGTCTTCTAATCCAGAATCATTGGATATTTTTCCATTTATTTGTGTCATGTTCAGTTTATTTAATCAATGTTGAACAGTTTTCAGTGTACAGATTTTTCATCTTCTCGGTTAAATTTATTTCTAAGTATTTTTTTCTTTCTGATGCTATTGTAAATGGGATTGTTTTCTTAATTTCCCTTTCAGATTGTTTGTTATTAGTATATAGAGATGCAAGTGATTTTTGTATGTTGATTTTGTATCCTGCAGCTTCACTAAATTCACTTGTTAGTTCTAACAGGTTTTTGGTGCAGTCTTTAGGGTTTTCTCTATGTAAGATCATGTTTTCTGAGAACAAAGACAATTTTACTTCTTCTTTTCCAATTTGAATTCATTTTATTTTTTTTCTTCCTTAATTTCTCTAGCTAGAACTTGCAGTACTATGCTGAATAGGAGTGGCAAGAGTGAGCATCCTCGTCTTGTTTCTTATCTTAAAGGAAAAGCTTTCAGATTTTCAGTGTTGAGTATGATGTTAAGTGTGGGCTTGTCATATATGGCCTTTATTATATTGAGGGACATTTTTTCTTAATTTGTTGAGAGTTTTTATCATGAAAGGATGTTGAATTTTGTCAAATGCTGTTTCATGTATTGGGATGGCCATATGATTTTTATTTTCCATTCTGTTAATGTGGTGTATCGCATTTATTAATTGCATATGTTGAACCATCCTTGCATCTCAGGGGTAAATCTCATTTGATTATGGTATATGTTCCTTTTTATGTACTGTTGAGTTTGGTTTGCCAGTCTATTGTTGAGAACATTTGTATCCGTCTTCAGAAATATTGGCCTGTAGTGTTCTTTTTTATAGTGTCCTTGTTTGGCTTTGGTTTCAGGGTAATGCTGGCTATGTAAACTGAGTTGGAAATGTTCCCTCCTGTTCAATTTTTTTGTAAGAGTTTAAGAAGGATTGGCATTAATTCTTTTTTAAATGTTTGTTAGAATTCATCAGTGAAGCAACCTGGCCCTGGACTTTTCTTTTTTGGGAGATTTTTGATTACTGATTCAAAATCCTTATTCATTATTGGTCTGTTCAGATTTTCTATTTCTTTATGATTCAGTCTTGGTAGATTGTATATTTCTAGGAATTTATCCATTTCTTCTTGGTCATCCAATTTTTTAAAAAAAGATTGGGATCTAAGTTAACACCTGTTGCCAATCTTCTTTTTTTTCCCTTCTTCTTTTTCTCCCCAAAGCCCCCCAGTACATAGTTGTATATTCTAGTTGTAGGTTCCTCTGGCTCTGCTATGCAGGATGCCAACTCAGCATGGCTTGGCGAGCGGTGCCATTGTTACCGAACCTGAAGCGAGTTCGCTCACCCGTTGCACAGAAAGCCAATTTCTGACACCGGGTGTGGTGGAAGAAAGTAGGAATTTTATTTTTGCACAGTGCTGAGCAAGGAGAGAGGGCAGCTAACGCTCAAATCCCAAACTCCCCGAAAAGCTAAAAGGAAGGGTTTTTATTTGGGGTTTTAGGTAGGGGAGGGGGAGCATATGGCCTTGCTGGTAGGAGCTTTCCCGCCAGCCTGTCTTTGGCCTTAAGACATTTACAGAGAGGAGGAAGCCTGTGACCTTGCTGGTCAGCAGCTTTCCCACCAGTCTGTATCTCTTTATGGGGAGGAGATAATCCAGGAGCTTGTCCTTGAAGGTGTCTATCTCCATGGATGACAGTGGATTCTGGAGCCAGGAAGCCAGAGAGTAAGCAGGGAATGAGTGTTTTGGTTTTAACCCCATATGTGCTGGGTTTAATGTGGGGAAACTGATATCAGGGTCGATATCACCATGTCCACGCCCAGGATGCAAACTGGCGAAACCCTGGGCTGGCAAAGCGGAGCGTGCGAACTTAACCACTTGGCCATGGGGCCAGCCCCTAAGTCATCAAATTTGTTGGAATATAATTGTTCATAGTAGTCTCTTATGATCCTTTTTATTTCTCAGTACCAGTTGCAATTTTCATTTGTAATTTTATTTATTTAAGCCCTCTCTCTTTTTTTCTTGGTTAGTGTAGCTAAAAGTTTGTCAATTTTGTTTATCTTTTCGAAAAACCAACTCTTAGTTTTGCTGATCTTTTCTCTTGTCTTTCCAGTCTCAATTTAATTTATTTCTGTTCTAATCTTCAATATTTCCTTCCTTCTGCTAACTTTAGTCTTAGTTTGTTTTTTTTTTTAAAGATTGGCACCTGAGCCAACAACTGTTGCCAATCTTCTTTTTTTTTTCTTTCTGCTTTTTCTCCCCAAATCTCCCTAGTACATAGTTGTATATTTTTAGCTGTGGGTCCTTCTAGTTGTGGCATGTGGGACACCACCTCAGCGTGGCCTGATGAATGGTGCCATGTCCGTGGCCAGGATCGGAACCAGCGAAACCCTGGGCTGTTGCAGTGGAGCGCGTGAACTTAACCACTCGGCCTTGGGGCTGGCCCCTAGTCTTACTTTGTTCTAGTTCCCTGAGGTGGACTGTCAAAGTGCCCCACTATTATTGTATTGCTGTCTCTTTCTTCCTTCAGTTCTGTCAATATTTTCCTTATATATTTAAGTGCTCCAATGTTGGCTGTGTTTGTATTTACAGTTGTTATATCCTCTTGACAAATTAACTTTTTAAATAATTATATAATGACCTTCTTTGTCTATTATGACAGATTTTGAATAAAAGTCTATTTTGTCTAATATAAGTATAGTCACTTCCACTCTCTTTTGGTTATTATTTGCATGGAATATGTTTTTTCATGCCTTCACTTTCAGCCAGTGTGTGCCATTAAAGCTAAAGTAAATCTCTTATAGGCAGCATATCTTGGATCTTATTTTTTTTATCCATTCAGCCACTCTGTGTCTTTTGATTGGAGAACTTAATCCATTTATATTTAAAGTAATTGCTGATAGATTAGCGCTTACTATTGCTGATTTGTTCATCATTTTCTGCCTTTTTTTTAGTTTCTTTGTTTGTTTATTTCTTTTTGCCTCTTGCTGTCTTTCTTTTTGATTTGTTAATTTTTCTAGTGGTGTGCTTTGATTCTTTTCTCTTTATCATTTGTGCATATACTAAAGGGTATTTTTGTGATTACATAAAACATCTTGTAATTATAACGTTCTGTTTTAAGCTGATAAGAACTCAACTTCAATCGTTTGAAAAAACTTAATACTTTTACTCCTTCCTCCACACATTTTATGCTATGGATATCACCCTTCATATCTTTATATGTTATGTATCTATTCACAAATTATTGTAGCTATAATTATGTTTAATACTTTTGTCTTTTAACTTTTAGAGTTCAGTGATTTACATGCCACCATTACAGTACTAGAGTATTCTGAATTTGACTATGTATTTACCTTTACCAATGAGTTTTATACTTTCATATGTTTTCATATTGTTTCTTAGCTTCCTTTCTTTTCAACTTTAAGAACTCCCTTTAGCATTTCCTGTAAAGCAGGTCTGGTAGTGATGATCTTCCTCAGCTCTAATTTATCTGGGAATGTCTTTATCTCTCCTTCATTTCTGAAAGACAGCTTTTCTGGGTACAGTGTTCTTGGTTGACACTTTTGCCCTTGAGCTCTTTGAACATATCATCCCACTCCTTCCTGTACTGCAAGGTTTCTGCTGAGAAATCCAGTGATAAGCTTATGGGGGTTCTCTTGTATATGACAAGTTGCTTTTCTCTTGCTGCTTCAAAATTCTCTCTTTGCTTAGACTTTTTACAATTTGATTATAATGTGTCCTGGGGTAGCCTACTTTGGTTTGATCTTGCTTGGGGATATTTGAGCTTCATGAGTCTGGATGTCCATATTCATCCCAAGATTTGGGAAGTGTTCAGCCATTATTTCTTTAAATAAGCTTTCTGTCCCTTTCTCTTTCTCTTCTTCCTTGACTCCCATAATGCATATATTTGTATGCCTAATAATGTCACATAGATCCTGTGTGCTTTCTTTACTCTTTTTCATTCATATTTCTTTTTGTTCCTATAACTGGCTGATTTCAAATGACTTGTCTTCAGGTTTGCTGATTCTTACATGATTGAGTCTGCTGTTGAAGCTCTGTGTTGAATTTTTTAGTTTTTGTCATTATATACTTCAGCTTCAGGATTTCTGTTTGATTCTCTTTTACAGTTTCTATTTCTTTATTAAAATTCTCATTTTATTCATGCATTGTTTTTTTCTCATTTTGTTTAGTTGTATCTCTGTGTTTTCTTGCATCTTATTTGGCTTCTTTAAGTGATTATTTTGAATTCTTTGTCGGGCAATTCATAGAGCTTCATTTCTTTGGGATCAGTTTCTGGAGCTTTATTAGTTTCCTTTGGTGGTGTCATATTTGCCTGATTATTCATGATCCATGTAGCCTTGTGTTGGTGTCTGTGAATTTAAAGGAGCCAGCACTTTTTCTAGCCTTTACGGACTGGTTTTGGCAGGTAAAGACTTCTCCTGTTGGGTCCCTGGACTGATGGCATTGCCTCCAGGATCTCAGTTGAATGGAGTTGGAGTGGGGCTTGTGGCTGTTACTGGTTTCACAGTGGGGTCCACAATTGGCAGGCCAGTTACCAGGGGCTTAGGCAGGTGTGGATCCTGCCTAGTCCCTGGGCTGGTGGGACTGCTTCCAAGACCTCGGTCAGTGGAGCTGGTGCTGGGACAACATTCTACTTCAGGGTCCACAGATAGTGGGTCTGTTACCAGGTGCATCAACAGGTGTAATTCCTGCTGGGTCCCTTGGAGGGCTCCCACCAGGTAACTGGGTGGTTCCGTGGGTGGGCACGAGTGGCTCTGGACTGCAGCTAAGAAGGGCTGAAACCAAGTCTAAGTCACAAGGCTGTTTCAACATCCATAGCCAGGTCTGACATCTTCAGGCCTGCCTCTAGGGGTATGGGTGGCTGTGCCTCCTGCCAGATTCCTAGGTAGGCAGGACTGCTCTCAGATCATGGCTGAGAAGGACTGGAACCAAATCACAGGGCTTCTTCAGGATCCACAGTCAGACTGAGGTTGCTGAGCCTGTTATCCAAGGCATGGGTGGGTGCATCTTCTCCTGGTTCCCTTGGCGGATAGTGCTGATGGCAGGACCAAGGCCAGATGGGGCTGTAACTGAGTCCACAGGAGGACAGATCTGTGGCTGTGTCTGTAACCAGGAACATGGTTGGCAAGCCATCCACATGGATGCATGCCTGCCTTCTCAAAATGACCCTCCTTGATGTTGGGCTCTACAAGGATTTTATTCTCCTACCTGGATCCCAAAGCTCTCCCAAAGACACTTTTGTCTGTGGATTGCTGCCAAATTATTGTTGCTGTGGGCGGATATGTGCAGAGGACCTCCTATTCTACCATCTTGCTATAAATTTTCCATTATTCATGAATTTTGTGCTTTTGGAACATATCTCTTGGGAATGTCAAAGGTATATTATTTAAGCCAAGTAGACTTGGAGAGGCAATGATTAAATGTGGAAGGAAAAATGTGAGCTAGGTTTTGAATAATGAATAGGAATTCACAAAGATAAAAGGTGGGAGTAGGAGTTAAGAGGGAGGGGATTCCAGGAAAAAGGAAATATGTAGTAGATTTGTGAAACATCACAGCATATTTTGGGGACTTCAACTAATCTGATCTTTCTGGAAGATATTACAGTAGCCTAATCAAAAGGTGACACGGTAGGTTAAGAGGGAGAAGTAGGGGCAAATGTAAGAGTGTTTTGAGAAAAGAATCAGCAGAACTTGTTGACCAATTGGCAGGTGAAGAGTGGGATAAGTCAAAGCTAACAACCACATACATAACCAATGCCTTGATGAGCAGTGTTATCAGTCACCATGATAGGGGCTATGTTGAGAAGAGCAGCTTTGGTGGGGGAAGATTATAACTTTAATTTTTGAATATGATGAATTTTGTCTAAATCCACCTCTTATATGGTAGCCTAGGCACCAATCAAATAGCCTGGAACAGAGGGCTTATGATAGGGATAGCTTGTATCTAGAGTAGCAGGGAGGGCCAAGAGCCAGAGAGACAATCCACTGACTGTTTTAATAAATAAAGTGTTATTGGAACACATTCATGACCATTTGTTTACCTGTAGTCTATGGCTGCTTTTGCACTATAACAGCACATTTGAGTAGTTGTGACAGAGATCATATAGCATTCAAGCCTAAATTTTTACTCTCTGGCTCTTTGTGGAAAAAGTGTGCCATGCCCTGGTATAGGAGAAAGCCATGGTTCAAACACCGGAGTCCAACTACAAACATCAAGACCAGAAGATCAAAATCTCATCCAGCCTCTGCAAGGAAATAAGTGGAGACTGGCCAGGCTGGAGGTGGGGGGTCTCATGGGGCCTAACTTGGGAGCCGAGAGTTTTCATACAAGGCATCTTGGGATGCCCAAAGGAGAGAACAAGCTGAGCTGAACACAGTGTAGGAAAGATGAGGGCTAAGAAGTAGAGGGGATTGACTTGAGGTTATTCCAAGTCAAAGAATGCTAGAGGCAGGAATTTGAAGCTGAGACACAGAACCAGCCAGCCAGAGCCAAGGAGATTAAAAGATGAGAACAAGAACAAATGCAAATGAGTTAGGATTAATGCTGGCAGTGAATGGAGTGGGTGAGTGGTTGAGGTAGTGAGAAAGAATGTCAGAATGAAAGTATGTTTTGAGAGGCAGTGAGGAAGGTCTGAGATGATTGCTAGCATGACTGTTAGTGTTTGTAGCTTGGTTTTATGATTTGGCAGAGGTGTAATACTTTGATAGATCAGTCAGATTAAAGGAACAAGGCAGAACAGACACTACCCTTTTCTGGGTTGGGGCACACTATTCCTAGGTTTTCCTGAAGGAAAATTATAACATATTCTGGAGTGTTTTATGGTGACCAAGAGGCTCCCATAACTGCTCTTCTAGCTGATACCCATCCAGTTGCACCAAGTATTGAAACTGATTAGTATTAATGGGAATCTAATACTTGTTTTACCATGTATTCTGGTTCCCTATATGAAGTTTCTCAGGCAGGTGGAGAGGCATGAGATGGCTTTGATGGGTAGGACCTAGCAGGGAGTCAGGGAAGAGATATTAAAACTGTTTTGGTGGGAAGCAATTGGAAATTGAAAGGCCAGCATGGTCTTCAATAGCCACAGATATTATTGGCAGGGTTGGATGATGCTGATGTGTCTAAAAGAGAGCAATATAGCATGTCAAACTTTTATATCTACTCTGGAGCTATTCAGCATACTGTTTTGTAGATCTTCTTGAGTGGCTTTTACCTTTTCTGTGTATTATGGGGACTTCCAGGGTTGTGGTTTTTGCTCCATGGTATGAGGAAGCTGTGGGGGTCCAAGCCACAGTTGTAGATCAGTGTTTTAGTAAACAGTGTAGTGAATTGTTATAAATAAATTCAGTGTTGTAGAGTAGAATTAATTATATTGTTTGAGGGAGTATAACGGTGCAGGTGTCCTTTTAGGACTTGGATAAAGCATGCCCATTGCTTTACCTGTTGTTCTGCAGGTATTGGATGATACAGAGGTGGATCTGCATATGGAGGGCTCTGAATAGTACTTTTCAGATCAGGATATTAAATGAGGGTCTTAGTCAAATTTCAGGTTGTTATGAAGTTCATGGAGATGGATTCCTTCTTTGATAAACAATGTGACAGTAGTAGTTGTGAATGGGAGTCCAGGAAAGGTGATAAAACATGCCATCTTAGTGAGGATGTCTACTACTTCCAATGGTGTTACAATTTTAGAAAGGAGAAAGATCCACGTTTAAGTCCAGTAAAATGGTATTTCATGGAGAATTTGGTGGTCAGGATAGGCTAGAGTAATACTTTGGGCCTTCCAGTCCTGTCCTCAGTCTGAGGCCACAGTGCCTGGGATACAGTAGGTGCTCCATAAATATTTGTTGCACGAGTGAATGAATTTTTTACTTACTAGACATGTTCAGAGTTTTGAGTGGTCTGCACTGGTCCTTTAGGGTAGTGTGGAAGAACCACATACCTGAGGTAGAGGCTACTACCACCAGGACCTAGAGCACTCTTTGACCACTGGGGTTATCTGTGAGTGTCTAGGTGAATCAACATCTTATGTTAGAGATCCTCAAAACTATCCCCAGGTTGGGTAATTTGCTACAAAGGCTCACAAGACTCAGTGTGTAGTTTTATTTGTGGTTAAGATATATTGTAGTGATGCAGTAAGGATACATAGCTAGATCACAAAGGAAGAAGAAACAGGTAAGGTCTAGAGGAAACCCCGTGCAGGCTTCTTTATGCTCTCTTCTGCCTAGGAGGAGTCACACAGAGTGCACTTTTCTCCCGTCAGTAATACTGCAGCAACATATGTGAAATGTTGTCTACTATGGAGGCCCATTAGAGACTCAGTGCCTAAGTTTTTACTGGGGACTAATTGCATAAGCACTCTCTTCCTAGCACATACGAAAATCCCAGACTCCCAGAAGGAAAGCAGGTGTTCAGCATTAAACGACATTGCTCGCACAAATATTCTAGGCACAATGAGCCACCCTAGTCAGTTAATTGTTGCCTGGAAATATTCCAAAAGCCAAGTTCCCAGATGCCAGCCAAAGGCCAACCTTACAAGCAGGCTCTTTTAAGAATAGCAGTCTCAAGTCTTCTACATTAACTCTTTTCTGCACAGCACACTTCAGCTGTGCTTCAGCTGATAGTGATGACCAAAATATTCCCAGACCAGATGATCTTTCAGGATAGGATTCCTCTACCACCCCTCTGATATTTGGGAGCTGTTTTGACCCTAAGATCATAGGAAAAGGAAAAGTTAGAGTATTTGTAAAAGAAAGTCTACCTCACTTGTCATAGACTGAGTTTTTCTGGCATCTGCTGCTCTAAATTGTGATGATTAGATTAGACCTCCATGAAATTTTGAGATCCTTCAAGGTAGTGTGTTCATGTCTTGATGGTGGCCTTGATCATCACTTTCTTTTTCTCATATTGGGTAGCTGCCTTTGGCCATGACCAGCGTTTTTTTGAGAATTAGAGGCAGAGACGGAGTTTGCCAGGGTAAATGGATGGATCTGGTTAGGCCAAAATTATGGGAGAAATAGTTTTCAGTTTCTAAAATGTGGCTGTTCAGTATAACTCTTTCCTTTCCTGGAAAAATAATTTAGTGGAGTTGTCATTATGAAAAGGTGATGAAGAAACTATCAGTGATATCTAGAACTCCCAGGAATTTAATGAACTTCCTTGATTATCTGGAGGGCTTCTCAGTGTAGAACTTCTGAAATTTTCTCTGGAATCATGTGCATACCTTGGCTCAATATAGTTCAAGAACTCTTCTTTCAGGATTTTGAAAGGAAGTTTGACCTAGAGGTGGTAGTGCTATACTTGGTCTAAAATCAAGTGTGTTAATCACTTTTTTTTTTAAAGATTTTTAAAAATTTTTTTCCTTTTTCTCCCCAAAGCCCCCCGGTACATAGTTGTATATTCTTCGTTGTGGGTCCTTCTAGTTGTGGCATGTGGGACGCCGCCTCAGCGTGGTTTGATGAGCAGTGCCATGTCCGCCCCCAGGATTTGAACCAACGATACACTGGGCCACCTGCAACGGAGCGCGTGAAGTTAACCACTCGGCCAAGGGGCCAGCCCCTCACTTTTAACAGAGATGTCGCTTAAGAGCTTCATTTTCCTTGAGAATTTAGATAAATGTATCTTGAATCCTCAATTTTACAACCTGGGCAAGTCTGGCATTCTTTCCATGATTTCTGTGAATGTTCAATCTTATATCCTCATGTATGCCTCTTTGCTATTTAGAGACGGAAAGTAGATATTAGTGATTGCCTAGGGCTAGGGGTAGGCGGAAGCATGAGGATAAATGAGGAGTGATTGCTAATGTGTATGGAGTTTCTTTTTGGGGTAATGAAAGTGTTCTAAAATTGATTATGGTTATGGTTATACAACATTGTGAGTTTACTAAAAACCATTGAATGGCACGTTTTAAATGGGTGAATTGTATAGTATGTGAATTGTATGTCAATAAAGCTGTTATTTTTTTAAAGTGAGGACATACGTAGATTTGTTAGAATTGTCAGATCTACTGCCAGAAGAGTTGTAGCCATTTGCCTTCCTACCATCAATGTATGAGAATGCCTATTTCCTCCTGGTCTCACCAAAAGAATGTGTTGTCATATTTTTACCAGTCTGATAGGTGAGAAGTGATGTCTCTGTATTTTTACTTTGTATTTCTCTAATTTTGAGTGAGTTTGAACATTTTCTCATATATTTAAGGACCGCATTTTTTAAAAATCTTTTTTGTGAATTGTCTGTTCGCATCTTTTCCCCATTTTTCTATAGGGCTTTTGGTCTTTTTGTTGGGTGGGTGTGTTGGTCTCCTTCACTCAATTCTTAAGAGTCTTTGTATATTAGATATATCACCCATTGTCTGTCTGCCAACACTCCTAACCATTGTACTCTACTGGTGCTCTGTTCTGGCACTTTATCTATTTAAACCCCATTCTTCTAACCTCTATAATTGGAAGTGGCTCAAATACTTGTCATAGAATAATTTAAATGTAGTGTAGGCCCTTAAAACTCACTATCTAGGACCACATTTCACAGTTGTGTTCCCCTGAAGCTCCACCAGTCCAGCGGGAATGGAGGCAAGTAGAGCAGCTTGATAGCCTATTCTGGGGAGTTTGGGAAGGTCTTTGCTTTCCAGGCTCTTAGTTACTTATTTTTTCTACAGTTCCAGCCCTACAAAGTGAAGAACCTAGTATCTCTCTATTGCAATCTTTCTGGCCAACACTTCAGTGCTAATAAATCAATGTGAAATCACACTTTTTAGGATAGCAAGATTTATTGCCTTAGCAGTGAGCTTATAGGGGAAGGTAGTGAAGGAGGTCCACCATTCTGTTTCCTGGACTGTAGATCAGCTTAAGAAAAAAGCTATAAAGCTTTTATTTTGTTACAGTTTTATCTGTTCCACTGTCAGAAGCTTGTCCAGCATCCTTACTATTCTCCTTTTTTGGAGTGAGCCTGCCTCATTTTTTTTCGGCTGGCCCTTGACTGCCTTCAGCTGCCTTACCCTTGACAAGTTGGAAGTTTCTTAAAAATTAAACACACAGTTACCATACTGATGCGGGCTCAGTGAGTTGAGGAGTCGAAAGAAAGATTTCTTGGACTCTCAAGATCTGGCAGTAGTGCTCTTTTATTCAGAGAATAGTATGGAATAGCATGGGGACAGGAGCCATGGGCAGTAAGAGCTGCAGTGTGTTGAGGGTTAGAGCTAAATTTATAAGGCATAGGTATGTGAGTTATTTCTTTACAAGACAAAGGAAAGAATATGTAAAAAAAAGTCGTTAAAATGGTATCAGTGCAGGTGGGGTCTGGTTAGTGGGTGGTCCTATAACTTGAGATAAGAATCAGATCAAATTAAGTCAGGATGTCCTTGCCTTCCCCATTAAGAGTTTTTAGAGATAAGATCATCCCCCCTTCTTCCTGATGCAGAGAGGGAGACACTCCCACAGATGGAGACCTCCCTTACAAATGTAAATGTTTCTTAACAAAGGGCAAGTAAATCCCACTTTTCAGAGCCTCTTTCCTGTCTGCAGTTTTCAAAAGTAACCAGCCCAAAATAATACCTCATCAATACCACACAGAAATTGCATTTATCCCAGAGAAATATAAGCATATGTCTGCAGAAAAAATTGTACACCAATGTTTATGTGGCTTTATTTATAATGGCTAAAAAGAACCCAGATGTCCTTCAACAGGTGAATGGTTAAACAAGCTGTGGTATATTCATACCATGGGATACTACTCAGCAACAAACGGGAATGAATTATCAATACACACAAGTTGGATGATTTTCAAAGACATGATGCTGAGTGAAAAAAATCCAGTCTCAAAATGTCACATAGAATGCGATTCTATTTATGTTTTATTCTTGAAAAGACAAAATTAAAGTGTCAAGGAACAGATCAGTGGTTCACAGGGATGAAAGGTGGTGGTAGGGTGTGAGTAGTAAATAATAGCACAAGGGGGTTTTTTGGGGTGATGAAACTTTCCTCTGTTATGATTGTGGTAGTGACTATATGAATCTATACCCGTGTTAAAATTCATAGAACTGTATGCCAAAAAAATTCACTTTTGCTTTATTTTAATTTTAAAATAAATTTAAAATAAATTCAATATAAAAATACTAACCATGCAGAGTTAATGAAGTATGGACATAATGCACTTAAAATATAGTGTAAGGGAGCCAGAATGTAAACAACCTTGAATGCCCAACAGAAGAATTTGGGATTTATTCATAAAGTAGTGGAGAGGAAACAAAAGTGTTTAAGTTGGGCAGTGAAAAGTATATTGAGATCTGATTTGTACCAAGACCACCCTGAAAAGAGCGGAGGATAGATTGAAGGGATTGTAACAGAAAGCAGGAGATATTCTAAGTGAGAGATAAATGCCTAAATGAGGGACAAGGAAAGTAAAAACAACAAAGGTTGCATGGGGGCTAGATTTGTTAGACATTATGATAAAATTGGCAAGAATTAGCCACTAATTTGATTGACAGAAGAAAATGCTTTGTTACTGAGTTCTTTATTTGGAAGGACCCTTCCTTCCTATGTTGTGGCTAAGAGCCTAATTCCATAAATTCTAGAGCAGCAGGCCTTTGGGTCTATTTGGTAGACAAAACTCTATCTTGTGTCAGAATGGAAATTCTGGAGTGCTGACCCTGAGGCAGAACCAGCCGTGCCAAAGTCTACAGATTCATCACTACCTGACAGTTCTGTGAATGCTGGCTCTGTCTCCAGATTCCCATAATAATAATAGTAGTTGTAATAATAGTTAACACTTATTGACTGCTTACCTTGTGCTAGGCCCCATTTTAAGTGCTTTGTATGCACTGTTTGTTTAATCATGTCAAAAACCCTCAGAGATTGTGCTGCTATCATTCCCTGTTTTGAGATGCAGAAACTGTGACTCAGACTTGCCTGCAATTCACACTTCAAGTGAATAAAGCCAATATTCAAAACTTAAGCAGCCTAACTCTAAGGCCCTAGCCCTTGAATGTTTTACTATTCCAGAGGTCCTTGAAAGTAGGTGACTAGAAAGAGAAAACCTCTTTGACAGCTTCCTCTGCTTTGACTGCTTTCCCTCAATCATTTTTCCTTTCTATGTAACTGTAGGGAGGAAGCCTTTTCCTCTGCCTAATGTGGGTTCATCTGGCCGGAGAATGAATTAAATTCACATGAGACAGAATAGCAAGAGAAAATTAAACAAAGCTTTATGAGGAACCATGGTCCGGGGCCTTTCTTCCCGAAGGAAGAAAGGGCACCAAAGAAGTGGGGTGCACATAGTGGTTATATACCCCCAAACAGGGTATTTCACATATGATTGAAATGTCCCTCCCACAAAAGTCACAAGATTGCCCCGTCGGCACAGTGCTTGATGGACACAGCAGGTAGTGGGTCTGCTGTCTTGGAGGGCGTAGCAGGAGGCAAGTCTATTGTCTCGAGCTGGGTGGTCACAGGTGAGCGCAGCAATCAGTTCCTAGCCTAAGGAAAGATGCTTCATCCTGAAGGAAATGCCAATGTTGGGAGGGGGAGGGAAGTCAGTCACAGGAGGTTACCAGACTAGCACAATAAACAAATGCAGATTTAAGTCCTTGCCTTCCCCACTGATTAAGGGTTTCTTGAGATATCTTTACAGATGGAGAGTTCCTTTACAATGTAAATGTCTCTTACAAAGGGTATGTAAATTCTACTTTTCAGTTGCTTTCCTGTCTGCAAAGGAACTAGCCTCAAATAATCATGCCAAAGAGACATACATTGGGGTGGCCAATTCCAGACCCCTCCATTACCTAATATTACTGCTATTTTTATTCCCTTTGTCTATCATAAAATACTCCTGTCCCATTATCAGTTCCCTCACAGTCACTTGGTAGAAAATCTCTTCTTAGTAGTCCTCATATCCCTGCCTCCATTGTAGGTATTTTGTCTGAGTCTTTTGGTGAATCTTCCTCCTAGTTTATCCTGATAGGAAATTTTATATTTATATATTTCAGAGTCAGAAAGTGGATGGGGCTGATGGACTACTGGGATAAACTAAGTAGACCTTCCTTCTGAGTCAGTTCACAGGTGTGTGGAGTGAGAAAGTTTTATCTTAACCACAGGCAGATATCAAGGATCCAGGAGGAGGGAGCAAATTTTGCTGAAGGGAGGCTGTGTGTATTAAGAGTGAGTCAAGCAAACTATAGCCAGAAGGTTAAATCCAGCTGTTACCTGCTTTTGGAAATAAAATTTTATTGGAACACAGCCATGACCATTCATTTATGTGTTGTCTATGGCTACTTTTGTGCTACAACAACAGAGTTGAATAGTTGCAATAGAGATCATATGGCTCACAAAGCCTAAAATATCTATCTGACCCTTTACAGAATATATTTGCCAGCCCTGGTATGTGAGATGGAGCATCCTGTGTGATTGGAGGTTTCTGTGCAGGGAAATGCTAAGAGATTAAATCTGTATTTTAGATAAAGACATTTGGAAGTACTGAGAGGAAGAAGTTAGATGCAGGAACCAGAGTGGAAGTTATCAAAACTGAGTAAAAAAGAGGTAGGGAGGGCTTAGTGCAAATAGATAAAAGGGATCTGCTTTTAGAGATGCCAGTAGAGACAGGTTCTCTAGAATATGGCTGAAATGTGCGTTTGTGTGTGTGTGTCTGTGTGTGTGTATCTGTGTGTGTGTGTACACATATGTATGTTGGGGAGGGAGAGTCTCTATTCTTAGAAAAAGAGAAGATAGAGAGAGGAATATGGTACAAAAACAAGTAGAGTGAAAAATACCCTCTTGTTTCTTTAATTTATATTTGAAGTGACTGCTACATTCCTTGCTGCAGAAGGAGTTCCAGAAATTTTCTCTAGGACTGGTCTTCCAAGGCCTGTATTTATTAGGCAACATTGCCCCTAGTGTCTTCATGGCAGCATTGCGCTCTGATAGAAAGGCTCATGAGGATTACTTGACCAGGGCTGAAAATGGTATAGACCAATTGCAAAGATCACATTGCTCAGTTTTTCCTTCTTTATCAAAATTGATGTAGGTGACCAGATGGACTCTCACTAGAAGTACATTGGTAAAGTCTGCTTTTTGAAAGAGGTTGTGAAGGGTAGTGGACCTGGGTGTCTTTTTTTGCCTTGTGAGAACAATTCACGTGAATCTGAAGTACAAAATACTATTATTTACTCTCAAGAAACTGCCTTAAGTTCTACCGCATCTACAAGGTCATGGACTAAGAATAATATCTTAAGAACTTTTGAGGGTCACTTGTTATGGGTGGTCATGTGCAGGAACTACTGAATTCATGAGCTGCCCCTCCTTTCCATCTCCCAGGCCAGGGTTTCTTCCTTCCTGCTGAAGCCCTGTGAAGATGTGAAAGTAGAAAGAATATGTCAAGTCAGGATACAGCCCTGGCTTTGCAAAGCACCACCCCTATCATAAGAAAGGCTGGGTGTCTTAGTCCCCAGGACTGCTCTTTGTCTTTCAGGATATGACCATAATTCTCAACCACAAGGTTTTACTCCCCACCATGAACACGCACTGAGTGTATCAGTTAAGTGCATAGTCCCCCGTTACACTTTGTCGGGGGGAGACTGAACTATCTTTTGCAACTAGCCTCAAGGAGCCAAGAATGGCAAACAGCCATGGGCTATGCATCAGGGGGACCAAATTGAAAGTCTAAATGAAGAGAGTATAATGGAGCAGGTCTGCTGTGACACTTGTTTTGCTCTTAGTCGCCACTTATTTTGGCATGGTACAGTTAGAATAAATAATGACTATTTGAAATAACGTCATTACGTTTGTTGCAGATTGAGTATGTTCAAGCACAGATTTTATGGCCTTGTTACCCAAAAGGCTGCTGGCTTCTGGCCCTGCCTGAAGATTTCCTAAAGAGGTCACAAATTCTGGGACACAAGTGAGTAGCAAGTGGGATTGCCCTTCCTACTTCCTTTTTTACTGTTTTCACTATTTCCTTCTCTTTGCTCTGTCTTCCCTGAATCTGAGTTCTGTCCATCTTGTAACACCATCACTGGTATAATCCAGAATGGCATGTAGAACTAGAAAGAATTCTACGACAGGAGTTGTGCAAAGATCCTTCAGGAGCTGTGGCTTTATAATTAAGTATTTTAATCGCTTAGGAAACATTGCTTAATAATATGTCTGATCTCCAGTTTTCTCATCTTTATTAGGGGGTAGAACTAGATGAGCTCTGAGATACCCAAAATCCGTTTGAGATACCTTCAAATCCATGAACACATTTTTTTGCAGCTCCAAATGTTTCTATGGGAGGATACAGAGATATCCTTCAAGGGTTCACAATAAATGGGGGGGACAGAGAGAGAGCGAGCAAGCAAGAGAGAGAGAGAGAGAGAGAGAGAGAGAGGAAGGGAGGGAGGGAGGACGGGAGGGGGAGACAGTGAGAATGAGAATGGAGTCTCTGATAAGTAGAGATTGTTCAGTGAGAGGGGAGGGGAGAATGGAGTTAATTCTAACCCATGACATCTGGGGAGGCCTCTAGAACAAGGTGAGAACTGAGCATGACTTTAATGTAGGGGAAGATCATTTCAGGTTTAGATGTTTGTTTTGAGTCTTGAATTATTAGGGAAACAAGGTTTGGAGCCAGACTTCTCGTTTTAATCCAAGCTCCACCACTTAGCAGCTATGATGTCTTGGGAATGCTACTTAACCTCCCTGGGCCTTAGTTTCATCATCTTTAAAATGGGGATAAAATAGTAATAGTAATTTATTATGATAAAGTGAGTTAATATATATAAAGTTCTTAGAACTCTGTATGGTAGTAAGGTTTCTGGTTAGAGAAGTGCTAGGAGACTAGGGAAACCTTTCTATAGATAGAGTTTCTTGTAGGTACTGTTGAAGATGGAAGCTAGAGGTAAGAACCAGAAAGAAAGTTATTTCAAGATCACAGATGAGAGGTGACAAAGTATGATCTAGGTAATGCTGGTAGGAACCCAAAGGATAGGTCGGTATTTAGAGATGAAGTATCTAATCTGTAGTCTTTAGAATCTGTGGGAGTTACTTGCTCAACATAACATGTTTCATCTGGTCCAAGATGCCATCAATTACACCATTATTTTATGGACTAACGGGAAATTAAAAACTCTGCCAATTAGGGGCTGGCCCTGTGGCCGAGTGGTTAAGTTCACGTGCTCTGCTTTGGTAGCCCAGGGTTTCGCTGCTTCAGATCCTAGGCACAGACCTAGCACCACTCATCAGGCCATGCTGAGACAGTGTCCCACATGGCACAACTAGAAGGACCTGCAACTAGAATATACAACTATGTACTGGGGAGGAGCTTTGGGGAGAAGAACGAGAAGGGGAAAGGGAAGGCGAAGGCGAAGGGGAAGGATAGGGAGAAAAAGATTGGTAGCAGATGCCAATCTTTCAAAAAAAAACCCTCTGCCAATTAAACTATGTCTTGCCATTAAACTTAAGACTCATCTTGATATACCAGATGTTAAAATGTGTAAAAAACCATACATTTTAGAATGGATGAAATAAGGTATGTACACAGGAAGGATGGTGGAGGGAAAAAACTCTTTCTGTAACTACAAATTTCTGTTTGAGAGGTGAATTCTGTTCTTGTTTCAGAATAGTCTTTCCAGAATTTTTCCTAGGACTTTTCATTCCTTTATAGGTAATGCTGGAAAGGCTAGAGAATCTGTGTGCTTTATTTAAGATGTTGTGTTTAAACTACCTCACCCCTTTTCATGCGGTCTGTCTTTAACACAAAACAGTTGGGTTGAGGAATGGATTCAATGAGAAGTGGCCTCTTTGTTTTTCATGCTTGAGAAACTCACTCATGTGGACTCAGCCTATTACCATACAAACGTGTTATATCTGTCTTGAACTTCAAATTTTGAACAGACTGGATCAGAAACTATTAAGGCAATCTTTCTTTCTTCTGGATTTGCCTGTTTTCAGTTTACCCTATTTGTTCTTTGCTGCCACCCCCATCAATGGAAAAACCTTCATTAACAGAAGCCAATGCACCTTGTAATCTTTTGGATCCTTTGTCTTATATAACAGGAGCATGAAGAGAAGTAGGTGCTGGTATGTTCCTCTTAAAATCCCATGGTAACATTGAAGTGCCCTGTATAGATAGATGAAGATAAGGAAGATGCTGAGGGACGATTCTGCCTTGGCTTCCTTCCCTCATCATTCAAGGTGCTAGATATCCTGAGAGTGGCCTTTAATTCCCACCCCTCCCCTGCCACCAACTAGAAGATGACTACAGTTCCCCATCATGAAATACAATAGTCCACCTTATCTGCGAGGGGTACGTTCTAAGACTCCCAGTGGATGCCTGAAACTGCAGATAGTATTGAACCCTATATATACACTATGATTTTTCCTATACATACATACCTATGATAAAGTTTCCTTTTTTTGTGTGAGGAAGATTGGCCCTGAGCTAACATCTGTTGCCAATCTTTCTCTTTTTGATTCCTCCCCAAAGCCCCAGTACATGATTGTATATCCTAGTTGTAAGTCCTTCTAGTTCTTCTATGTGGGATGACACCACAGCATGAGTTGACAAGCAGTGTGTATGTCCGTGGCCAGGACCTGAACCGGTGAACCTCAACCACTGAAACAGAGCATGCGAACTTAACCACTATGCCACTGGGCCAGCCCCAATAAAGTTTATTTCTAAATTAGGTGCAGTAAGAGATTAATAACAATAACTAATCATAAAATAGAATAATTATAACAATATACTGTAATAAAAGTTACTGTAAATCTTAGCAACTTCAGAATACAATATTTTTCTTTCCTTATTTAGTTGAGAACTTTCACCTTTTCACTTAAAGGAAGCACTTTAAGGCTTCTCTTTGGCATGTCAGAATTGCCAGTATAACTACTCTTGTGCTTTGGGGCCATTATTAAGTAAGATAAGGGTTACTTGAACACAAGCACTGCAATACTGTGACAGTCGATCTGATAACTGAGAGCTACAAAGTGACTAATGGGCAGGTAGTGTATACAGTGTGGATATGCTGGACAAAGGGATGATTCATGTCCCAGGTGGGATGGAGCAGGACAGCATAAGATTTCATCATGCTGCTGAGAATGGCAATTTAAATCTTATGAGTTGTTCATTTCTGGACTTTTCCTTTTAATGTTTTTGGACTTCAGTTGACTGCAGGCAACTGAATCTGCAGAAAGTGAAACCACAGATAAGGGGGAACTACTGTAGTCATCATTAGAACTGCATTTCCCATGTACACATTATAACTCTATTCCTGAGGCTAGAAGAACTCTTGCTCTTAACCTCAGGTAAACCTGAAGGCTAGCTAGATAAGGGAACTGAATTGAAAGTGTGTGTATAATCAATGGAACAGACACAGTTCCCTCATACCTTTTGTCTTTTTGTTCATTCTCCTCTTTTTCCTCTAGAATTTAAAGAGTGAGGAATCATCATGGCACCTTTATTTATTTTGGGCTGGATAAACCAGGAGTAGGTTGGATCTGCTCAGGCAAGCAGCCTATGGACTTTAGGTTCTCTCGCCAAATTTGCTAAAGAGGCTGAGTATCTGGGGACACAGGCGAAGGAAAGATTGTTTTCTCCTTTTTCCCTGCCTCTGATTCTACACTACTTTAAGCCCCAATCCCTAGTATAATGTATAAAACATGCGCAACATAGAAGGACAACTGGACTCAGATCTTGTTTTCCCATTTCTAACCACTTGTCCCTGAACAGGTTTTGAGTCCTCATCTTGTGCAAGGCAATGTCCTTGGCCCTGTAAAGAGTGCACAGATGGAAAAGACACCTTTGCTGCCTTCCAGAGGATATCTATTGGAAAGTAGAACCCATACACATGCAGATGATCTTAGTATCTAGAGCCAACGAGTGATATGTGCCATAATGAAAGTATTAATTTTAATGATAGAATAGTGGGATGGGGTGGAGGGAGGATAAACATTTCAAATGTGGTAAACTATGATTGCTTCAAGGTGATGATGAGATTTGAGCCTGATCTTAAGTGATGTAATAATGGGAGATTATTCCAGGTTGGAGGGGACAATCTGAGAATTTGTAAGGCCTATTTGTAGGTTAGATTCAAGAATCAGTTATAGCTGGAGCATATGCTGTGGAGATGTGTTTGGGCTAGAATGTAAGCAAGAATCAGTCCTTGGTGGTACCAGTCTGTTTAATCAAGGGGTTTTTAGGTTTATGTTGGAGGAGAAGTTGAATAAGTAATCGTTTTCTCAAATGCCCTGAAGAATGCGTGGCTCATAGTAGACACTAAATAAACATTTCTTAAATGAAAGAGATTTGGGATAGGGGAATTAAATAGAGTTTATATTTGTAACTAGACAGGTTAGTCTAGGAATGACAAAACTTTGCTGATGAATTAGGGGGAGAGAGTCTGCTGATGCAGAGGTCATTTGGGAGGCTCTCCCAGTAGTCTAAGTAAGACATAATAAGGACTTACAACTAATGTAGGAGCCATGAGAATAAAGAGTGGACAGAGTGCATTTTCCTTCCAGAGGTTAAAAGTGTAAAATTGGATGAAGGTGGGATGGGTGTGATGGGTGACATCCAACCACAGTGACTGATAGGAAGAAAGTATGTCTTAGAGAAGTAGAGTGATAGAAGAAAGGGAAAAAGAGAATGAGAGTGAGTAGAAGGGGGAGAGGGTGGTAAAAACCACCCTGCCATTGCTCCAAGATTTGTTTCCAAGAACCACTCTCTCCCTTGCTACACCTTAAGGTCTATTCTAGAAACTTCCTCCAGGACTTCTGGCCAGTGTTTCCATATTGTTAGGCCATACTGCTTCTGCTGTTTATGAGTGATGCCTTCAATGAGGGGAGATGCCTTCAAACTGAGAAAGCCAAAGACCATGTGAGCAAAGGAGATGCCTACCATACCCAATCAGAAGTGAACTTGAGATACTTTAGAAGAGTCCATGGGCATCGATACCATTCAGTATTATTTTTATTGAGTTCATAATAGCTTACATCAATGTGAGAATTCAGTTGTACATTATTTCTTGACTGTTACCACATAAGTGCTTCCCTTCACCCCCTGTGCTCACCCCCTACCCCCCTTCCCCTGGAAACTACTGAACTGTTTTCTTTGTCCATGTATTTGTTTATATTCCACATATGAGTGAAATCATCAGGTGTTTGTCTTTCTCAGACTGGCTTATTTTGCTTAGCATAATTCCCTCCAGGTCCTTCCATGTTATTGCAAATGGGATGAATTTATCTTTTTTATGGCTGAGTAGTATTCCATTGTGTATGTATACATATATATATACCATATCTTTATCCAATCATCAGTCGATGGGCACTTGGATTGTTTCCATGTCTTAGCTGTTGTGAATAGTGTTGCAATGAGCATAGGGGTACATATGGTTACTTTGGATTGTTGATTTCAAATTGTTTGGGTAGATACCCAGTAGTAGGATAGCTAGGTGGTATGGTAGTTCTATTTTTAGTTTTTTGAGGCATCTCCATACTGTTTTCCATAGTGGCTGCACCAGTTTGCATTCCCACCAGCAGTGTATAAGGGTTCCCTTCTCTCCACACCCTCTCCAACATTTGTTCTTTTTAGTCTTAGTGATCATAGCCATTTTAACAGGCATAAGGTGATATCTTAGTATAGTTTTGATTTGCATTTCCCTGATGATTAGTGATGTTGAACATCTTTTCATGTGTTTATTGGCCATCTGTCTATCTTCTTTGGAAAAAATGTCTGTTCATATCCTCCGCCCATTTTTCAATCAGGTTGTTTGTTTTTTCATTGTTCAGTTGTGTGAGTTCCTTATATAGGATGGAGATTAGCCCCTTTTCAGATATATGATTTGCAAATATTTTTTACCAATTGGTGGGTTGTTCTTTGTTTTGATTCTAGTTTCTTTTGCCTTGCAGAAGCTCTTTAGTCTGATGAACTCCCACTTGTTTCTTTTTTCTTTTGTTTCCCTTGTCTGAGAAGACAAGGTATTTGAAAAGATCCTTTTTATTTCAATGTCAAAGAGTGTACTACTGATATTATCTTCCAGGAGTTTTATAGTTTCAGGACGTATCTTCAAGTCTTTGATCCATTTTGAGTTTATTTTTGTGTATGGCATGAGATAGTGGTCTACCTTAATTCTTTTGCATGTGGCTGTCCAGTTTTCCTAACACCATTTATTGAAGAGACTATCTTTTCTCCATTCTATGTTCTTGGCACATTTGTCAAAGATTGGCTGTCCGTAGATGTGTGGTTTTATTTCTGGGCTCTCAGTTCTGTTCCATTGATCTGTGTGCCTGTTTTTGTACCAGTACCATGCTGTTTTGATCAGAATGGCTTTGTAGTACATTTTGAAGTCAGGGATTGTGATACCTCCAGCTTTGTTCTTTTTTCTCAGGATTACCTTAGCAATTCGGGGTCTTTGGTTGCCCTATATGAGTTTTAGGATTCTTTGCTCTATTTCCATGAAGAATGTCATTGGGATTCTGAAAAGGATTGCATTGAATCTGTAGATTGCTTTAGGTAGTATGGACATTTTAACTATGTTTATTCTTCCAATCCATGAGCAAGGAATCTCTTTCCATCTCTTTATGTCATTATTAATTTCTTTCAGTAATGTCATAGTTTTCATTGTATGAGTCCTTCACCTCCTTGGTTAAATTTATTCCTAGGTACTTTATTATTTTAGTTGCAATTGCAAATGGAATTGTATTCTTGAGTTCTCTTTCTGTAAGTTCATTGTTGGAGTATAGAAAATAACTGATTTTTGTAAGTTGATGCTGTACTCACAACTTTACTGTAGCTGTTAATTATTTCTGTTAGTTTTCTGATGGAATTTTTGGGTTTTGTATATATAAGATCATGTCATTTGCAAACAGTGAGAGTTTCACTTCTTCACTCCCTATTTGGATTCCTTTTATTCCTTTCTCTTGCCTAATTGCTCTAGCCAAAACCTCCAGTACTATGTTGAATAAGAGTGGTGATAGTGGGCATCCTTGTCTTGTTCCTGTTCTCAGGGGCATGGCATTCAGTTTTTGCCCATTGAGTATGATGTTGGCTGTGAGTTTGTCATATATGGCCTTTATTGTGTTGAGGTAATTTCCTTCTGTCCCCATTTTGTTAAGAGTTTTTATTGTAAATGGCTACTGGGTCTTGTCAAATGCTTTCTCTGCATCTATTGAGATGATTATGTGGTTTTTATTCCTCAATTTGTTGATGTGGTGTATCCCGTTGATTGATTTGCGGATGTTGAACCATCCCTGTGTCCCTGGTGTGAATCACATGTGATCATGATGTATTGCTTGATCCTTTTGATGTATTGCTGAATTTGGGTTGCCAAAACTTTGTTGAGGATTTTTGCATCTATGTTCATCAGCAATATTGACCTGTAGTTTTCCTTTTTTGTACTGTCCTTGTCAAGCTTTGTATCAGAGTGATGTTGGCCTCATAGAATGTGTTAGGAAGTGTTCAATCTTCCCTAAATTTTGGAATAGCTTGAAAAGGATAGGTATTAAATCTTCTCTGAAAGTTTGGTAAAATTCCCCAGGGAAGCTGTCTCGTCCTGGAGTTTTATTCTTTGGGATGCTTTTGATTACTGTTTCAATCTCTTTCCTTGTGATTGGTCTATTCAGATTGTTTCCTCTTGACTCAGCTTTGGGAGGTTGTAAGAGTCTAAGAATTTATTCATTTCCTCTAGATTATCCATTTTGTTGGTATATAGTTTTTCATACTATTTTCTTATAATCTGTTGTATTTCTGTGGAGTCTTGTTATTTCTCCTCTTTCATTTCTGATTTTGTTTATCTGGGCTTTCTCTCTTTTTTTCTTTGTAAGTCTGGCTAGGGGTTTGTCAATTTTATTTATCTTCTCGAAGAACCAGCTCTTTGTTTCATTGATCCTTTCTACTGCCCTTTTTGTTTCAATAACATTTATTTCTGCTCTGAGTTTTATTATTTCTCTCTTTCTGCTGACTTTGGGCTTTGTTTGTTCTTCTTTTTCTAATTTAGTTAGGTGTAATTTGAGATTGTGTATTTGGGATTTTTCTTGTTTGCTAAGATGTGCCTGTATTGCGATGAATTTCCCTCTTAATACAGCTTTTGCTGCATCCCATATGAGTTGGTATGGTATGTTATCATTTTCATTTGTCTCCAGATATGTTTTGATTTCTCCTTTAATTTCTTCAATGATCCATTGCTTGTTCAATAGCGTGTTATTTAGTCTCCACGTCTTTGTCCCTTTCTCAGCTTTTTTTCTTGTATTTAATTTCTAGCTTTATAGCATTATGATCAGAAAAGATGCTTGTTATTATTTCAATTTTCTTAAATTTATAGAGGCTTGCATTGTTTCCCAGCATATGGTCTATCCTGGAGAATGTTCCATGTGCACTTGAGAAGAATGTGTATTCTGCTGTTTTGGAATGGAGTGTTCTATATATTTCTATTAAGTCCAACTTGTTTAGCTTTTCATTTAATTCCACTGTCTCCTTGTTGATTTTCTGTCTGGATGATCTATCCATTGATGTGAGTGGTGTGTTGAGGTCCCCTACTATTATTTTGTTATTTGTAATATCTTCTTTTAGGTTTGTTAATAGTTGCTTTATGAACTTTTGGTGGTCCTATGTAGGGTGCATACATATTTATAAGTGTTATTTCTTCTTGATGGAGTGTCCCTTTGATCATTATATACTGCCCCTCTTTGTGTCTCTTTACCTGTCTTATCTTGAAGTCTACTTTGTCTGATATAAGTATTGCAACACCTGCTTTCTTTTGTTTGCCATTAGCTTGGAGTACCACCTTCCACCCCTTCACTCTGAGCCTTTGTTTGTCATTGGAGCTGAGATGTATTTCCTGGAGGCAGCAAATTGTTGGATCTTGTTCTTTAATCCATCCTGCCACTCTGTGTCTTTTTATTGGAGAATTCAATCCATTTATGTTTAGGGTGATTATTGATGTATGAGGGCTGAATGCTGTCATCATATTACTCATCTTCTGGTTTTCCTGCATTTCCTTTGTTTCTCTTCCTGTGTGTTTTGGTCTACCCATTGAATTATGTAGTTTTTTATGATGTGTTTCTTTGTTTATTCCTTGTTATTTCTTGTGTCTCTGTTCTGCTTTTATGTTTAGTGGTTACCCTGAGGTTTGTATTCAGAATCTCGTGTATAAGTCCATTTTCTGATGGCCTCTTATTTCCTTAGTCTAAACTGATTCTGTCCCTTTCCTCCTCCCCTCCTAAGTTGTTTTTCTCATATCTTATTCCAACTTGTGTTGTGAGTTTGTGGTTAAAGTGACAAGATTGTCTTTGTTTTTGGTGTTTTCCTTCCCTTTAGCCTAATGCTATAGTTGAATGTGTGCTATCCTATTCTGATTTTTGGCTGCTTATTTATCTCCTTACTCTGTGTTTTGTGATCCCTTTCTCCCTTTTTTCCTTTTTTCAGGTATGAGGGCCGTCTTGAGGATTTCCTCTAGGGGGGTCTTGTAGCTACAAAGTCCCTTAGCTTTTGTTTGTCTGGGAAAGATTTAATTTCTCCCTCATATCTGAAGGATATTTTTGCTGGATAGAGTATTCTTGGCTGAAGATTTTTGTCTTTTAAATATGTGAATATGTCCTTCCATTCTCTCCTAGCTTGTAAGGTTTCTGCAGAGAAATCTGCTGAGAGCCTGATAGGGGTTCCTTTGTAGGTTATTTTCTTCTGCCTTGCTGCCCTTAGTATTCTTTCTTTGTCATTAATTTTTGCCAGTTTTACTACTATATGCTTTGCAGTAGGTCTTTTTACATTGACAAACCTAGGAGATCTGGAAGCTTCTTCCACACATATTTCCCTATCTTTCCCTAGATTTTGGAAGTTCTCTGCTATTATTTCTTTGAACACACTATATGCTCTATTCTCCTTCTCTTCACCTTCTTGAATACCTATAATTCTTATGTTGCATTTCCTCATTGAGTCGGATATTCCTTGGAGAATTTCTTCATTTCTTTTTAGTCTTAGTTCTCTCTTCTCTATTGTCTGGAGCATTTCAACATGCCTATCTTTCATTATACTGATATGCTCCTCTATGATGTCCACTCAAGCATTCAGGGAATCTGTATTTTGTTTTATCTCTTCTATTGTGTCTTTCATTTCTAATATTTCTTTTTTTAAAAAAAATTATTTTTCCTTTTTCTCCCCAAAGCCCCCCAGTACACAGTTGTATAGTTTTAGTTGTGCATCCTTCTAGTTGTGGCATTTGGGATGCTGCCTCAACATGGCTGGATGAGTGGTGCCATGTCCATGCCCAGGATCTGAACCAGCAAAACTCTGGGCCACCAAAGTGGAGCACATGAACTTAACCACTTGGCCACAGGGCCAGCACCATTAATATTTCTGATTGATTCTTTATAGTTTTAATCTCTTTTGTGAAGTAGCTCCTGAACTCTTTGAATTGTTTCTCTACATTCCCTTTTACCTCATTGAGTTTCTTTGATGATAGCTGTTTTAAATTCATTGTCATTTAGCTTACATATTTCTGTGTCCTTGGGACTGAGTTCTGGGTGTTTGTTGTTTTCTCTCTGGTCTGGAGATTTGATGTAGTATCTGATGTTGGAAGGTTGGGTCTTTCTCATTCTGATATTATTTGGTTGCAGTTACAGCCTGTTGCCACTGGGTGGGGGTCAAGAGCAGTGTATTCTGAGCCTTCTGCCTTCAGCAGATATCCCAGGCAGGGAAGCCACAGGGCATGGGGCGAGTTGAGGGGAGGGGGCTTTCTCCTGTGCTCTCTCAGGGATTTCTTGATAAACTCTTGCTTTCTGGTCTCCTGGGGTCTTGGCTTGATAAGGTCACCCCCCCCAGCAAAAGCTTTCTCCCTGTTAAAGGGCTTTCCTCTAGGCTGCAGGGGCCCTAGGGAGTCCTTGGTGATCCCATGAATGAGCAACCCCTTCTCCACTACTTTCCTCATGGATCCTCCCATGGTCTCGATGGCAGTCTTTAGGGGAAGGAGTGAAGGTCTCTCTTACCCCATTCCAGCTCCTCCAAGGGGACCTCCAGCCTTTGACCCTTTGTCGTGTGGCTGCATGTCTCTCTGAGGTTTTTGTGTTGTTAGGATGTCTTCTGTCAGAGTATGGATGCTCCTTTTTGTTGTATGTTGGAGGGGAGAGAGTCCCAGGCAAGTTCACTCTGCCACAATGCTGACGTCACACTGACACCATTGAATATTTCAAACAAAGGTCACTTCAACATGTGTTTTGTTCTGGAACTGGGTATTTAATGTTATTGACTGAGTTTTTGTGTCCCCACACCAAGTCATATATTGAAATAATAACCCTTAATGTGATTTTATTAGGAAGTAGGTCTTTGGGAGGTAATTAGGTCATAAAGATAGAGCCCTGATGAATGGGATTAGTCCCCTTATAAGAAGAGATACTAGAGAGCTTGCTGTCTTTATCTGCTCTCTCTGCCATGTGAGGATACAAGAAAACAGCCATCAGCAAACCAGGAAGCGTGCCGTTACCAGACACCAGATCTTCTGGTGCCTTGATCTTGGATTTCCTGGCCTCCAGAACTGTGAGAAATAAATGTTTGTTGTTTAAGCCACTATTCTATGGTATTTTTGTTATAGCAGCCCAAACTGACGAAGACAGAAATTGGTACTAAGAAGTGGGGTACTGCAGTAACAAATACCTAAAAATGTGGGAGTGGCTATGGAACTGGGTAATGGATAAAGGCTTGAAGAGTTTTGAGGTGCAAGCTAGAAGAGCCAATATTGCTATGATGGCAGTTTAGGTGATTCTGCTGAGCACTCAGCAAGAAAAGAGGAGAGCTGTAGAGGAAATTTCCATCTTCTTAAAAGTGTAAATAATCATGTACAGAAAGTTGGTATAAAATGGACGGTAAATGCCATTCTGATGAGATATCAGATGGAAATGAGGAACATATTATGGAGAAAAGGTGACCTTCTTATAAAATGGCAAAGAACTTGGCTGAACTGTGTTTATGTTCTAGTGTTTTGTGGAAGGCAGAACTTGGGAGCAATGAAATTGGATATTTAGCTGAGGAGATTTCTAAGCAATGTATTGAAAGATTGGCTTGGTTCCTCCTGACTGCTTCTAGTAGAATGTGAGAAGACAGAAATATATTAAAGATGAAATTGTTAAGCAAAAAGGAGCCAGAACTTAAAGATTTGGAAAAGTCTCCATAACATATGGCTTGTCCATAACATCCCTTTATATGTAAATATTTCAAATATCTATGAATTCCTGTAAAATGGGGCTAAAGAGGGGAGAACTTCCCTAGGGCTCACTTTACTGAACCAGAGTCAGGCTTGTTTTTTTTCTCCGCTGCCATTCCCCGTGTTCATCCATCACTGATTGTTTGGTTTCTCAGACTGGGATGGATGCTCTTCCAAGGCAGGTGCCTGCTTCCCCTGCACATTTCTCTGACACAGTACTTAGCCCAACGTCCTAAGCATCTTTCACTGACATCTTGTTGTCCACGTTTGGCTTCCTCATATCACCGTTGATTAAGTAGGATTGAAGAGGTAGAATCCAAAATCTTTGAGCATGAGGGCTCTGTAATGGGTCCATAGATTGATGCTTTTCTGATTCTTTCACTGATCTCTGTTGATCACCAGGAAAACTACTGTACAAAAGAAGCCTGTGTGCATTTTTCCTTAATTGTAAACATGCAGAGACTCAGGAAGTCATTGTGCTTCAATTCATAATCCTGTGAGGTCCCTTTCTTCCCCATCTTTGCACCACCACTCTGATTGGTAAATACATTAAGGTCTAGTCAGATAAGTGAGATGGCAATAGTAAAGATGTGTTATTATTCTCTTTTCCCTCTCAATATCATAGCCCACATATGTTAGAGCCTATTACCAAATGAGTATGTGACTTCTAGTTCTCCAAATGTGTGTAAGAAAGTAAGTGAAGACAAGTTGTGGAGCTTTGAAGCTTAAAACAAAGCTACCTGATTGGTCTCTTGTCATCAAGTTCTCCATATTGTCTCATAAAATTTGAATGATAATCCCTTCACCTGAATAACCCACACACTGACCCACAGTCAGCTGGGTACTTTTGTTCCTGTGTAGAAGCAACATGAAGCAAACCAAGACTGTACACATCAGCATTATGGTACCCTGATTCTACTCCTGGTCACATCACTAAGATGTGTGTGGCCTTGAAAAACTCCCTGGACATCTCTTTTTAGCTTTTCTTGTCTGCTCTGTTATGGGAAATGTGAGGCATCCAACCTAGCCTGTATATCCTTCTACATTTTCCTGATGGGTTCTCTTATCCATTCCACAAAGAACTGCTTTTGAACTTCTCCACCTTCTTCATGCTCCTAACCTGAAACTACAATACACTATTGAAGTGGGCTAGCATTTACGTGACAAGGTTTCAAAGGATGATACAGGATCTAGAAGTTCTGCTGAGGCTTGCTGCTTTATTAGTGTTCAAGTCTCAATGATCCACAATTGTTTCTTTGATCACTACCTGTTTCTTTGATCACTACCTGTCCCCCTTCCCTACACCTATTCTTCTGTCAGGTCCACAGGACCTTGAATGTTGTGTGTTCTAGATTATATGGAATATGAACAATAAAGAGATACCATGCCTACTGATAGAGAAGTCCCAGAAATTACACTCAGGGAAAAGTTGGGGAAGATAGTCTCATGTATTGTAGACAGCATGCAGATGAAGGGTGTGGTCACAGGTATGGAAAGGCTCTTCCCTGGGTGAATCTGCCAATGATTGGAGGAGATAGGAGTGAAGACTATATGGAGAAATAAGAAAATATGGAGAAACTGTGGCCTACAAAGTTATCTGTATCCTTCACATATTTATTAGTCTGTTTATTCATTCACTTATTCTGCAAAAGCCTACCTACTCCATCCAGGCACTGTGTTAGGCACTAAAATACATGCAAGAAAATGCTGATCAGAGTCCTTACCTTTGGGAAACTTACCCTTTAGTGAGAACTACAGGAAATTGGAATATACAACACAGTATGGTCTGGGATATCCAAAATGGGGAATGTTTGCACCAAGTTTACTGGAAACTTATAAGAGAGGCACCTGACTAGGACTTGTGTTTTCATATAGGCTTCTGGAAGGAGGTGCCGTCTGATCTGAAACCTAAAACATCAGTAGTCATTGCACAGGCAAGGAGAGGTAAGAGATAGTATTCTTAGAAATATAATGTAGCATGTGGAAAAGTTAGAGAAATAGAAATTCTGTGAAGTTAAAGAAATATATGGATTTGCTGTTATTTGTCAAGAGTAAGGGAAATGGTATGTAAGACCTGGGAATTATTTTCTAAAAGTTTGAAAAAGGTAGAGGGGAACCAAGTTAGTAGGATATTTAATTGATATAAAGGTTATTTAATAGTGTGAAATATATGGCATTTGAGTCTGGACTGAAAGACTCGGGTAGGTCTAGTGCAAAGTCTAGTTAAAGAAGAACCATTAGCCAGATGTGCAGGAATGTTAGAATGTTTACTGTGGAGGGTGCTAGAAAGTAGAGTGGTAATGTTCTGTTTTCTGAAAAATTTTGAACATTTTTCAAAGAGGAGTTTCGTATATTCTTTAGTACATGGTAAGTTTCTAATTTTTTAAAAATCGTGTTTGTGCTACAGTGCTGAGTGATTTAACTTACTGTGTGGAAAAATCATTGAGAAAACAAGAGAAGGATTGGATGCATGGGGGAGAAATTGGAGACCAGGAACCTAATCCACAAAGGCTGTCAGAACTGATCAAAGAAAAAGCCTTGAACTGGCTGCCAGGGTCAATGGGAGGGGTGCGGCTTTTCCCAGTCTCCCCTATTTGCATGTGAGACCAAGGTTCCAGGGAAACAGAGTAGTAGAAAGATTGTTTTCTCCTTTGTCATATCTTTTTACCCATACTACTGAAATCCTCCGTCTATGGTATGAAGAAGAGTCTACACACAGAACAGAAAGACTGCTGGATTGAAAGTCTGGTGTCCTGGATCTGGATCCTCCATTCTACCATTACACAGCTGTGTGTCCTTGATCAAATCTCTTAACATCTTAGATTTCCAATTTTCTCTCTGAGAAATAAAGGTGGACATGCATGAGTCCCTAATTTGTGCTTTACAGTATTTGTATGTATCTGTGGGATGCCCAGTTGAAAAAATGATGCAGTCCCTGCCCTTTGGTATCTCAAAATCCATATACATATAGCTGACTGTCATCTTTGAGAGATATAGCCTTCAATGACAGAAAGGAGGAATGATAAAAATTTCAGCCTGGGGAAGCCATAAATTCCTCATGTCAGTGATAAGATGTGAGCATGGCTTCGAATGACGTAATTATGGGGGACAAATAAACTAGGTTGAAGGGGCCAATCTGAGAACATGTAGGGCTTATTTTGGGGACACAGCAAATAGTCCACAGTGGATGGATCATGAAGTGTTTTGGGAAAGGATCCATTTTTGAAAAGAAGATGGAGTTAAAACTTAGTGATGCTTATATGCTCAGTCCAGGGGATTCCAGGCTTAGCTTGTAGGTAAACTAGAGGAAGCAAAGGTTTTTGGACCTAGGAATGAAAGAAGAGCGAGATCAGTGTTTTAGAAAGATGAGTCTGGGAATGATGTAAATTTCAACTTCAGGGTACCTGTGAATCTCTCATCCAGGAGAAAGGATTTCAACATGGACTGAAGAACTCATATGAAGTGTGGGAAGTTATTTTTAGATACAGGCCTGTCTGAGAAGAACCATTAGCCAAATGGTAGAATGAGTGAGGGGTATGTGGGGAGCTATCAAGTAAGATAGTGCTATTCTGTCTCCTGGAAAAAGGCAAATATTCATCAGAGGAGATTTGAGTGTATTTTGCAGTCAATGGGAAGTGACCAAAAGTTTGTGAGTGTTTTTGTGGTACAGTGCTGGGTGATGTGGATTTGTGATTGGAATAATCACTGGGACAGCAGTATAGGGGTTGAATGAAGGCTGGGAATCAGTCATTGGGGGATGGTAATAGAGCAAGGAAATGTCTCTGGGGGAGTGAGAGGAGGCCTAGGATTAGGACTCTCACTTTAGAGATAGAGTTAACATAAAATGTGTCCCTTACTTGGATTAGGGACAAGGGATGCAGCAAGCTTGCCTGGTGCAGTGATGTCTATGTCAATAGGCCCTCTCTTCCATGCTTCAGCTGGACCCTACTTCAGGTCACAGTCCTAAAAACCTCTTGTCATGGAATTCTGTCTCCTGTGAGCATCACCACCTAGTCTCAGGAAAGTCTTCTATCCCCAAGCCTTTCATTCACTCTTCACTCGACCTGAAACTCCCTCCCAAAGATCTCTCAATCTCTGCTTCCATGTCCTGGTTGTTATCAACTCAGAGAGCCAACCCTCCTTCTACTTAAAATAGATTACCCCAATATGTCCCTTCCACACCATTTAACTCTATATCACCCTTCCCTGTGTTATTTTCTTCTCAGGACTTGATTAGTGTATGAAATAATCTTAGTTTCATACTTGATTATTCCACTAGAGGGTATAATACCACTTAACACAAATACCGTCAATGTTGTAGGGAGTGTGTCATGTTGTTGCAGAGCTCTGTGGGTCCTGTTGAGGAAGCTTCTTACAAATGGAAGTGATACCATGAGAAAAAGTGTGTTCCTTACAGAGACAGAGCCTATATTAATGAAATAGACAGGCATATGAGGAGACTGGAGCACAGAGTATTCTGGAAGAGGTGTTATAGTTCACTCAAGTACATACAGAATGTTAATTTAGGCAGATCTGCCCATTTATTAGACATAACTTATTGATGACTTCCTGTTACTCTGGTCAGGACAGTGGAAGAGTGATGAGTTCATTGATGAGTTCTAGGTTGTGCCTAGATAGATTGGAGGGTGGGATAGAATAAGACAGGGAGCCTAGTTGAGATTGTGTTGCTGTCATTGGAGCATGTTAACTAAGCTGGCATTTCTGGGACCTGACTGCAGGTTGGTTGTGAAGTGGTTCAGGAGGAGTAAGACTTAGTTAGTTAGAAGTTTTTGAGTATAATCTGTGGCTATTAATAGAGGAAGACCCACAGAAGGAGGGGGAGGAGTGGGAGAATGAGGGGAAATACCCAACTTCCAGGGCTCTAAAGTTCAGGGTGAAACATGTCCAAACATGTCCATGTGACAGTAATTAAAAGAAGAGAGTGACAATTTCACTCACCAACCTACAGACTTTAGTGAGAACATAGGAATTATTAAACTGATTTGCAACCTAGGAGGTGATAGAAATGCTCAGATTTTAGCACAGATTAGAATAACAAAAATATAACTGAAAATGATTTCAAGTTAGAGGTGATAAAACTTGAGACTTTTAGGACTTTATTTGGGAAGAGGCAGGCAGTCACACATGTGAGAAGTGTTCACAGGGTTAAAAATGTATATAAAAGACCTCTGCTTCTGGGAAAATGGAGTAGCCATACTTTTCCCTATTCCTTCTGCTAAATACAACAAAAAAAAACCCTACAGATGATATATAAAAAAATATAAGAAGACTCTGAAAGGTAGAGAGAAGAATACAGAGTGGCTAGAGACCTTGAAACCCAAAGAAAAAATGCTGGTGAGTTCCTTGTGCTTGTTTTTGCCTCATATGTCCAGATTTAGAACTGAAGAAACTGGCAACCTGGAAATGCCAATGGACAAGACAAAAAAGCCCCACCAAGGCCTACTATCTTTAGCCAAAGGACCAGAGGAGGGGCAGGCTAGCAAGATAGAAAACTTTTAGACAATAACCACTCTACTCCAGCCAAACACTAAAGAAAAAAATCTGTGGCCCCACCTCAATCAATGCCAGAAAAGACCAAGTGGAGAGCCTAGACTTCCACACTCACCAAGCTTAATGAGGTACCTCAACTTCTTTGCCAGGGTGGTGTCAGAGAAGGCTAAGTAGGGAGCCAAGACTTTCATTCCTGCCAGGTGGTATTGAGTAACACCCCTCTCCCACACCATGGTGTCAGTGGAAACCAGTGTAGAGCCTGGACTTACACCTGCACTCAGCCGTAATGGGCACCCCTCCTCCTCCCTACAAGGTTAGTGCTGGAGAAGGCCAAGTGAGGAGCTAGGACTTTTGTCCTTGCTAGGCATTAACAAAGCTTCCCCCCTCTACAGTGTTAATGTATATTTTGTGGGAAGCCTGGACTTGTACTTCCAACTGGCAGTAACGAGGGACCCTTCTTCATTCCCCTTCCATCTAGGGTGGCGTCAGAGGACTAGTGGAAGATCAGGACTCCCACCATAGCCTGGTGCTAATGAACCACTTCCCCCTCCCTGGCAGGGTGTTAATTGTTGCCATGGTTGGGCCCAGTAGCAAGACAGACTCATGCCTCCCAAACTGGGATGGATCAGGTCAGGCCTAGTGAGGAGCTGTAACTTCTACCTCCATTCAGTTAGCTATCAATAGAGGCTAAGTGAGGAACTTAGACTTCTGCTCACACCTGAAAGTAACCAAGTGTCACCACCCTTCTTCCCCTGCTGGAGTGGTTTCAGAAAAACCCAGCTAAAATAAAGTTTAAATATATCCAGAGTCTTATAACACAATACCCAAAATGTAGAGGTTTTGATTGAAAATCACTCATCATACCAAGAACCAGGAAGATCTCGAACTGAATGAAAAAAGGCAATCAATAGATGCTAACACTGAGAATGCAGAGATATTAGAATTATCTGACAAAGATTTTAAAGCAGACATGATAAAAATATTTCAACAATTACAAACACTCTTGAAACACATGAAAAATAGAAAGTCCTAACAAAGAAATAGAAGATATAAAGAAGAACCAAGTGTAAATTTTAGAACTGAAAATACAATAACCAAATTAAACGCTCAGTGGATTGGCTCAACATCAGAACAGAAGGGACAGAGGAAAGAATCAGCGAACTGGAAGATAGAACAATAGAATTAACAAATTTGATAAAAGAGAATGAAGATACACTAAAAAAAACGAACAGAGCCTCAGGGACCCATGGGACAATGGCAAAAGATCTAATATTCATGTCATCAGAATACCAGGAGAGGGAAAAGAGGCTGGGGCTGAAAAAATATTCAAAGAAACAATGGCTGAAGACTTTCCAAATTTGGCAAGGCATAAACCTACAAACTCAAGAAGCTGAGTGAATCCCAAACAGGATAAGACCAAGGAAATCCACACCAAGACACATTATAGTCAAACTTCTGAAAATGAAAGAGAAAGCAAAAAATCCTGAGAACAGTGAGATCAATAGTGTGATCCATAAAAGGAAAAAATGATAAACTGGACATCATCAACATTAAAGACTTCTGTTCTGCAAGAGACTCTGTGAAGAGCATGATAAAACAAGCTACAAACTGAGAAAAAAATATTTGTAAGCCAAATATCTGACAAAGGACTAGTATCTAGAAGATAGAAAGAATTCTCAAGACTCAATAGTAAAAAATAATCAAACCAACTAGAAAATGGGCAAAAGACGAAGAGATATTTCACTAAGAGGACAAACAAATGACAAATAACCATATGAAAACATGTTCAACATCATTAGCCATTTGGGAAACACAAATTAAAACCAAAATGGGATATCACTACACATGTATCATAATAGTTAAAACTAAAAAAAATTGCGACAGCACCAAATGCTAGCAAGGATGAGGAGAAACTCATCACTCATACATTACTGTTGGGAATGTAAAATGGTGCATCTACTTTGGAAAACAATTTGGCAATTTCTTACAAACTAAACATGTAACTACCATACGATCCAGTAACTATACATTTGAGGATTTATCTCAGAGAAATGAAAACTTATGTTCACACAAAAACCTGTGCATGAATGTTTATAGCAGCTTTATTTGTCATAGTCCCAAAATGGAAACAACCCAGATGTCCTTCAAAAGGTGAATAGTTAATATATAAAGTGTGGTACATCCATACCATGAAATAAAAAGGAATGTACTATTGATACACACAGCAACATGGATGCTCCAGAGGATTATGCTGAGTGAAATAAGCCAATCCCAAAAGGTTATACAATGTATGATTCCATTTATATAACATTCCTGAAATGACAAAATTATGGAAATGGAGAAGACGTTAGTGGTTGCTAGGGGTTAGGGAGATTAGGGAGGAGATGGGAGGTGGCTGGAAAGTGGATGTGGCTATGGTGATGGAAATGTTGTGTGTTTGACTATATCAATGCCAATATTCTGGTTTTGATATTGTGCTGTAGTTTTGCAAGATGTAACCATTGGAGAAAACTGGATAAAGAGTACACAGGATGACTCTATTCTTTCTTTTCTTCTTTTTCTCTTTCTTTTTCAGCTTTCTTGAGGTATATTTGACAAATAAAAATTGTATATATTTAAGGTATAAAACATGATGTTTTTATATGCATGTACATTGTGGAATGATTACCACAATCAAGCTAATTAACATATCCATCGCTTCATATAGTTATGATTTTTTGTAGTGAAAACACAAGAACAACTCTTAGCAAATTTCAAGTATGCAACACAGTATTATTAACTGTAGTCACCATGCTGTACTTTAGATCTCCAGAATTTATTCATATCGCTTAACTGAACCTTTGTACCCTTTGAGCAACATCTCTTCATTACCATCCCCCATCCCCCGGCAACCACCATTCTACTCTCGGCTTACCTATGGAATGAGAGAAAATATTTGCAAGCCATATATCTGATAAGGGGTTAATACCCAAAATATATTTTAAAAACTCAACAACTCAATAGCAAAAAACACAAATAACCTGATTAGAAAATGGAGCAAGGCCCTGAATAGACATTTTTCCAAAGAAGACATACAAATGACCAACAGATATATGAGACGATGCTCAAAATCATTAATCATCAGGGAAATGCAAATCAAAACCACAATGAGACATCACCTCATACCTGTTAGAATGGCTAATATATGTGTATATAAACCAAGAGATAAATTTTGTTTGACTAGGAAGTGGAGAAAAGGGAACACTTGTGCACTGTTAGTTGGAATGTAAATTGGTACAGCCATTATGGAAAACAGTATGGAGGTTTCTCAAAAAATTAACAACAGAATTACCATATGATCCAGCAATCCCAGTTCTGGGTATATAACCAAAGGAAATAAAATCAGTATCTTGAAGGGATATCTGCATCCCATGTTCATTGCAGCATTATTCACAATAGCCAAGATTTGGAAACAACTAAGTGTCGACAGATGAGTGGATAAAGAAAATGTGGTGTATAATGGGAATGAAATATTATTCAGCCTTAAAAAAGAAGGAAATCTTGTCATTTGCGACATGGATGAACCTGTAGGACATTATGCTAAGTGAAATAAGCCAAACACACAGAAAGCATATACTGTATTATTTCACTTATATGTGGAATCTAAAAAAGGTGAACTCTATTATTTCTTACAATTTATGTTACAACTGTAGTTTAATTAAACTGCAAAGTTTAATTTAAAATATGTATAACAGAGTGTCCACTCACTTTGTCTCTCCATGTACCCCTTTGCCAATTTGCTGCAACAAGTTTCTAGTCAGGACCTGATGGATTGATGAACCACCTATTGACAATAGTGGATGGATTCCTGAGAAACTCAGGAAGTGGAAGTGGAAAGGGCAGTTAGGAGACTTCTTGATTTGCTGTGAGAGGCATGATAGAGGTAGAATATACAGACGTGGGCTGTGTGTGTGTGTGTGTGTGTGTGGTGTTTGTGTATGACCATCTTCAATGACTAGGAGGAAGCCTGGGGGCATTAACAGAGGGAATAACCCAGGATGTAGAGGAGAGGGAGGAAAACATTCCATGCCAGTAATTGTAGTTTTTATTTGAAATCTCCTTTCCGTTCTCAGAGTTAAAGCCCAATCCCAGATAATTCCTGAATGATCCTGGCTCTTGTGATTATTTGTTAGGCAACACCGCCTCTAGTGTCAGAATTGCTGCACTGCACCCTGAATTACGCGTGTTGGAAGCCTGGAGGCAGCAAAAAGACGCCGCCTAGGGGGGAGACTGACAGGTGCAGGTACCAATGACTTGCAGGCCTAGCTACACTTGCCTCTTTTGAATTGAGACAGATACAAAGAATCAAGTTCCAGGACCTCATCGTAGCTGCTGCGGTAGTCAGGAAACAGTTGGGTCTGCTTATAATTATATATAAAAACAAAGGAGATGGGGCTGCAGAGCTTAATGTTCAGTCTGGATGTTGAAGGAGGTTGAAGGGTCTTCATGTTGGGAGTTGAGGTCTCTGTGTTCCCATACCATGAGGACTGCAAATGAGTGGTGGAGCTGGGGAGTGCTATGATATAGCCCAGGCAGTGTAGTAGGGGTCCATGCTTCCACCATTGGGGATGCTGGTCAGGCTGTGGTTTGTAGGCAGGCCTGGTTGTATGGCAGGATCCATGAGAGGGGTACATGATGAGGAATTTTGGACATCAGATATGTAGGTGTGTGCATACATTTTCCTTGTGAAGCTATGGGGAAATCTGAGAATGATGTAATCTAAAAGATGCACTGGAGAGAGTAAGAGGTGTCATCTAGGTGGAGTGTTTTTAAGTATTCCAGGTAAGACATAATAGTGTGGGAATATAACTGAGACATTATAGAATTATGATCTACAGAAGTTGCTTATTGGATTATAGGATCATGATAGAGTGGTTTAATGGTCAATGCTAAAGGATGGTGGTACCATTAATAGAAAGGGGAACGGTGGAAGATGGGGTGGGGAAGAAACAACACTGCGGTTTACTATAATCTTTCTTTCCCTGGTAGAACTTGAGACCTATTCCGTAAACTTTCTACATTGTTTTCAGTCACGTGCTTTATTTGTTAGATGATACTATCCATTGTGTTTGAATGTCCATGATGTGCGATGACAATGTGTGAGCCAGGGTACAAAAGATGGAGAGCAGACCCTTTATGAATACTGAGTGACAGGTAGAGGGCCCAGTCATGGGCAGGCACAAACTGATTCCTCAGGGTAAATATAGATATCTTATTTTTGGGTTCAATGTCAGGTGTCCTCTAGCTGTGTGGGTGCCGAGATTTTTGGGGTGACTTAGTGATGTTTATCCCAAGAGCTCTCATACATTACTGGTGAGAATGCAAAGTGGTACATCAACTCAGGAAAATCATTTGGATTTTTCTTTTAAAATAGAACATATATTTCTCCATATGACCCAGCAGTCCCACTCCTAGGTATTTTTACTTAGAGAAATGAAAACTTAAGTTCATATAAAGAACTGTACATGTACATGTACATATGAAGCTCTTTTCATAATCAGCAAAGACCATGTACAACCCAAATGTCTTTACATGGGTGAATGGCTAACCTGTGTTACATCTATACCATGGAATACTACTCAGCAACAAACAGGCATAAGCTATTGATACATACAGTTGGATGATTCTCAAAGGCATTATGCTGAAAAATGTCAGTCTTAAAATGTCACATACTGTATGATTGCATTTGTATGACAGTCTTGAAAAGATAAAACTATAGTGACTGATCAGTGGTTGCCGAAGGTTAAGAGTAGGGGGAAGATGTGACTACAAAGGGACAGCACAAGGGAGTGTTTTGGAGTAGTGGAACTGTACTGTATCCTAATTGTGGTGGTAGTTCTATGAATTTATACATGTGTGAAAATTCATAGAACTGTACATCAAAAAAGGACAATTATACTGTATGTTAATTTTTAAAATAAAATTTTAAAAAAATGAAAACTATTAGAGGATTTAATATATTTGTTACCAAAGGATAGAAACTGTTCCCCAAGAGGTCTTTGACTTTCGGCCATGCTATTTACCACAAGCCTTCTGAGTAAAGAATGAATAATTAGAAAAATGTCCATCTACTTTTTTCTCCCTGAGGAGGATTACTCTCATACACTGAGGGATAGTAACTTGTAGGCCTGAGGCTTCTGGCTCTGCTTTCAAATTTTCTCGGGAATGTAATGGGAGACTGAGCAGGAGGCTGCTGAAGCTTTTAAAGATCCCACTTTGTTTGCCTTTCTTCAGTTTGTCCGCTCTATCCTGCAGTTGATGCGTAGGCCTTCCCTGAATGAATACCATATGATCCAGCTCTCCCACTACTGGGTATTTATCCAAAGAACTTGAAATCAATGACCCAAAGAGATTTATGCACCCCTATGTTCATTGCAGCACAATTCACAATAGCCAGGATGTGGAAAAACCCAAGTGCCCTTTTATAGATGAATGGATAAAGAAGATGTGGTATATATATACAATGGAATACTACTCAGCCATAAAAAAAGACAAGATGACCCCATTTGCAACAACATGGATGGACCTGGAGGGTGTGATGTTAAGTGAAATAAGCCAGATAGAGAAAGACAAATACTGCATAATTTCACTCATGCGGAAAGTAACAAATACATGGATAAAGAGAGCAGATTAGTGGTTACCAGAGGGGAATGGGGTTGGGAGGGGGGTGGGTGAAATGGAAAAAGGGACGCATATTTATGGTGATGGGTAAAAATTAAACTAGTAGGGGTGAGCACAATGAAATATATTCAGGAATTAATAAACAATAATGTACACCAGAAATTGGCACAGTGTTATAAACCATTATAATCCCAATAAAATTACTTAAAAAAAATTCGTCACCAAGCCTCAGGTCACAAATATTGTCTTTTATGTTTTCTTCTAAAACTTTTTATAGTTTTATGTTGTACATTTAAGCCCATGATCCATTATGAGTTGATTTTTTTTATAAGTTTCGAGACTGAGGTCAAGGTGCATTCTTTGGCCTATGGATGTCCCATCACTTCAGCACCATTTGTGGAAGAGGCTCTTCTTATTCCATTGAATTGCTTTGTCACCTTTGTCAAAAATCAGCAGGCCATACTTGTGGGCCTATTTATGGGTTCTCTATTTTGTTCCATTGATATATGTATCTCTTCACCAATGTCATATTATTTAGGTCCTCATTGATATCCTTCATCAGCATTTTTTAATTTTCAGCCATATAAGTCATGTATATATTTTCTTAGACTTATATCTAAGTATTTCATTTTTGAGCAATTTTAAATGGTATTGTATTTCTAATTCTGTTCCACTTGTTCATTGTTAGTATATAGAAATGCAATTTTTTTTTTATGTTGATCTTGTAAGCTGCCATTGCTGAGCTCACAACTTCCGTGAGATTTTTCCTGTAGGCTCCTTGGGATTTTCTATGTAAATTATTGTCATCTGAAAATAGAAACATTTTTATTTCGTCTCTTCCTATGTATGCCTTCTTATTTTCTTTTCTTGCATTATTGCATTGACTACAACTTCCATACAAAGGCCTGAGAATTAGGGGAGCTGATGGTGTAAGTCACAGTCCAAGTCCAAAGAACCAGGAGTATCAACATCCAAGAGTAGGAGAAGATGGATGTCCCAGCGTAGGCAGAGAGCAATTTGCCCTTCCTCCACCTTTTTGTTCTATACAAGCCCTCAATGAATTGGATGATGACCACTCACATTGGTGAGGGCGATCTTTACTGACTCAAATGCTAATCTCCTCCAGAAACACCCTCACAGATAAACCTAGAAATAATGTTTTATCAACTTGTACAAAATAGAAAGACTTCTGCCCTGGAAGTCTGGAGTCCTGAATAAAAATCCTGGGAGTAAAATTAAGTAGTTATATGACCTTGGAAGACATTTACCATCTATGATTTCAGTTTCCTATTTGTGAAATTAAGAACTGAAGCTGGTTGACTACTTAAGTATGTTCCATTTCTATCCTATATTTCCATGAACATGTCTTGAATACCCGTTTTGTGCAGGTTGGTGTTCTGAGCTATGCGTGGTGATGTACAGATGAAAAGGCCATTTTTCTACCCTCTAGGGTCTCATAGTCCAAGGAGAGGTAGAACCAAACATATATCAGTGACTGTAAACAAGAGATCCCAGTGGTGAGTGTATTAATATAAGTCCAGGTATCACTCATTATCCAATTCTCATATTCTGAATATAAGCTATAGTAACTTCAAAATGTTTTGACCCAAAACTCACTATCTGAATGGAAAATCCATTATAATTAATGCATACAGCAGTGAAAATGGTTAAGTTGTGGGCAGATTTGGGGGTGAGAGTATGTAGTGTTCCTGGCAGTCATAACTCATCTGTTTTCCTGGTTCTCTAGCTTGCAGATGGCAGATCGTGGGACTTCTCACCCTCCATAATTATGTGAACTAATTCCCATAATTAATAAATATGTAAATTTATGTCATTTCTCTGAAGAAACCTAAATAAAACAATAACAAGTTTTGGAAAGGATGTGGAGAAAAGGGAAACTTTGTTCACGGTTGCTGGGAACGTGAACTGGTAGAGCCATTGTGGAAAACAGTATGGAGGTTCCCCAAAAAATTTTAAAGTAATACTACCTTATGATCCAGCAATCCTACTTCTGGGTATACATCAAAAGGAAATGAAATTTGTATCTTGAAGAGATATTTGCACTCCCACGTTCACTGCAACATTATTCACAATATCCAAGATATGGAAACAACCTAGATGTCTGTTGATGGATGAATAGATAAGAAAAATATTATTTATCTAATAAATTTATATATAATAAATTTAACAAAAAATTTTTTAAAGATTGGTACCTGAGCTAACAACTGTTGCCAATCTGCTTTTTTTTTTCTGCTTTTTCTCTCCCAATCCCTCCAGTATATAGTTGTATATTTTAGTTGTGGGTCCTTCTAGTTGTGGCATGTGGGATGCCACCTCAGCATGGCCTAATGAGTGGTGCCATGTCTGTGCCCAGGACCCGAACTAGCAAAACCCTGGGCTGCTGAAGCGGAGCACGTGAACCCAACCACTCGGCCATGGGGCTGGCCCCTATAATATATATGTACACACACACACACATATATACACAGTGGAATTCTCAGTTGTCTCTTGCCCTTCAGGCCATGCTCAAATCCTCCCTAACAGATAAGGATTTATCCTAGGGATGCAAGAATGTTTCAACATATGGAAATCAATCAATGTGATAAACTACTTTAATGGATGAAAGATAAAAATAATAATATAATCTCAACAGATACAGAAAAAACACTTGACAAAATAAAAAATCCTTTCATGATCTACAGTTTTTTGGGTTCCAGAGATTGGGTTTCTGATTTGGGGAATTAGGTAAGTGTAGAGGAAATTTTCCTTCAAAACCAACTCACAGGCCTCACTCCAGACCTTCTGAATCAAAATATCTGGGAGTAGCAGCCAGAGTCTCTAAACTCCTAAGGGGACTGTTTATTTCCACCCAGTATTACTTTTTCTGTTAATGGCAACAGCCTTATCCCAGTAGCTCCTACTGGACCTGTTCAATATAAAATCAGTATACTCCTAATTAAAATTCTCACCTTCTGATTCTCAAGGAAAGAAATCCATGACCATCACTCTCTGATCCAACTCACTGTCCTCAGACAACAACTGAAGATGGTCCAGGCCACTTATCCGCATCTCTAATCCCTAATCCAGACATACTGAACTACTTTCAGCTAGCCAACTTCCTAATTCTCCCTGGAACTTTTCACACAATGTTTGGTCTACAACAAGTTCTCCCTACAAGTCCTAGATTGGGTGTTGCCTCTTCCTCTTGAAATTTTAAGGCCTTGTTGGGTGTCCTTTTTATGTAATTCTAATGCACATATATCTCCCCAACCATAGCATTGAATATCACTGAATTGCAATTACATATTTTAACTGTAATCATATGTTTCTCTGCCCACTGGAGTGTAAGACTTTCGACATCAAAGATTCTGGTTTCCCACACTTGTTTCCTAGTGCCTAGCAGCGTGACAGGCATTTGGCAAGCAGGGCTTCAGTGAAACTTAGTAGGAAGGGATGGATGGATGGTTGAATGGGTGGATGGATGGATGGATGGATGGACGGACGGATGGACGGACACTCCAATCTAAGCTTCAGTCACAGTTGGTAAAATCAAAGATTCTGGAAGCAGAAAGCCACAGTTCTATCCTGGGCCCTACAACTTCCTTTTCATGTGATTTTAGTCAAGTTGCCTAATCTCATTGAGCCTCAGTTTCCTCATCTTTAAAATGGAGATAATGATACTATCTTCTTTGGTTTTATCATGATAGTTAAATGACATAACCCTTGATGAGTGTTTGGAACATTGTCAATTGGCACATATTAAAGACAACAGATTAGTGGTTACCAGAGGCGAAAGAGGTTTTGGGGTGGGCAAATGGGGTAAAGAGGCACATATATATGGTGATGGAAAAAAATATGTTGAGTAAGAGTAGTGAGAGGGAACATCTTTCTTTTGTTCCCAATCCTAGGGGGAAAGTCCTCAGTCTTTCACCACTGAGTGCAATGTTAGCTGTAGGTTTTTGTAGATACTCTTTATTAAGTTGAGGAAGTTACTCTCCATTCCTATTTTTCTGAGAGTTTTTATCATGAATGGATATTGAATATTGTGTAATACCTTTTCTGCATCAGTTAATATGATCATGTGATTTTCTTTTTTTCTTCTGTTAATATGGTGGATTATATTGATTGATTTTCTTAATGTGGTAAAAAAAAAAACCCACATAGTATGTAATCCACCCTCTTAACAAATTTGTAAGTGTACAGTTCAGTGTTGTTAACTATAAGCACAATGTTTTACAACAGATCCCTAGAACTTTTTTATCTTGTGTAACTAAAACTTTGTACCTGTGAAACAGCAATTCTGCATTTCCTCCTCCCCTCTAGCCTCTGGCAACCACCACTCTACTTTCTGCTTCTATGAGTTTGACTACTTTAGATACCTCGTATAAGTGGAATCATGCATTATTCGTCCTTCTGTGACTGGTTTATTTCACTTAAAATATTGTCCTCATGGTTCCTCCGTGTTGTTGCATATGATTGGATTTCTTTGTTTTTTAATGCTGAATAATATTTGCTTGTATGTGCATACCATGTTTTCTTTATCCATTCATTCATCAATTGACATGTAGGTTGCTTCTGCATCTTAGCTCTTGTGAATAATGCTACAGTGAACATGGGAGTTCAAATATCTCTAGAGACAGTGATTTCAGTTCTTTTGGATAAATACCCAGAAGTGGAATAGCTGGATCCTATGGTAGTTCGATTTTTAATTTTCTTGAGGATCCTCCATACTGTTTTCCGTAGTGGCTGCACCATTTTACATTCCTACCAACAATGCACAAAGGTTCCAATTTCTGCACATCCTTGCCAAAACTTATTTCTTTTTTTGATAATAGCCATTCTGACAGGTGTGAGGTGATATCTCATTGTGCTTAGTTAATCTAGGTAAAGGTTTTTCAGTTTTATCTTTTTAAAACACAACCTCTTAGTTTCATTGATTTTTTCAATTGTTTTTCTATTCTCTATGTTGTTTATTTCTGCTCTATTTTTATTATCTATTTTTTATCTATCTATTATTGTTTCCTTTCTTCTGCTAACTTTGGGCTTAATTTGTTTTTCTTTTTCTAGTTGTTTAAGGTGTAAAGTTAGGTTGGTTGAGTTCTTCCTTTTTTTTAACATATGCATTTATCACTATAAACTTCCCTCTGTACTGCTTTTGTTGCATCCCATGAGTTTTGGTATGTTGTATTTTAATTTTCATTTGTCTCAAGATATTTTATGATTTTCCTTTTGATTTCTCCTTTGACCCATTGGTTGTTCCAGAGCGTGTTGTTTAATTTCCACATGTGTGAATTTTCCAGTTTTCCTTCTGCTATTAATTTCTAGTTTCATTCTATTGTGGTTGGAGAATATATTTAGTATGATTTCAGTCTTTTTAAATTTTTCAAGATTTGTTTTGTGACCTAACATCTGACCTATCCTGAAGAATGTTCTGTGTGTGATTGAAAAGGATGATGTATTTTGCTGCTGTTGAGTGGAATATTCTGTATATGTCTGTTAAGACATTTGGTCTATAGTGTTATTCAAGTCCTCTGTTTCCTTTTGATCTTCTGGCTGGATATTCTATCCATTATTGAAAGTGAGGTACTGAAATCTCCTACTATTATTGTGCTGCTGTCTATTTCTCCCTTCAATTCTGTCCATGAGTGCATCATATATTTGAATACTTTGATATTGGGTGCATATATATTTATAATTCTTATACTTTGTGGTGAATGGACACTTTATCAATCCATACTATCCTCATTTATTTCTTCTGACAGTTTTTGATTTAAAGTCTATTTTGTCTGATATAAGTATGGCCATCTTTTACTCTCTTTTCATTAGCGTTTGTGTGGAATATATTTTTCCAGCCTTCACATTCAACCTATGTGAGTCTTTAAATCTAAAGTGAGTCTCTTGTAGACAGCATATAATTGGGTCTTGTCTTTTTAAATTAATCTAATTAGTCAGTTTGTCTTTTGATTGGGGAGTTGTGTGTGTGTAAATTACTAATTAGAGGGGTTTGCTGGGTTTTTTTTTTAGAAATTCATAAAATTTTGTTCCCTCTGTTGTCTGTCTGCTGTAAGTAAGGTGGGTCTTCTGGAGCAGCAGCATACCGCCCAGCTTTTTGTTGTTTTTGTTCTCAGTGTTCCCCCAGCATCTAGAATATGCTAGATTACTTTACCACTCTGAGGCAGGAGAGACAGAAACCAATCCCTCTCATAGCGCCCCCCCAAGTCTGAACAATGGCCACATGTTTCAGTCTTTTTGTTCCCTCTACAGGAAAATGCTGGGGGCTGTGAGTTTTCCCAGTAGTGTTATGCTGAGCTGGGGGGAGAGGCTCTCGTAGTGTGTGCATACTAATCAAAACCATTGCCTTTGTTCTCAACCATCCCTAGGCACCTAAATTGTGCAAGGTCCAGTCAGTGCTCTGAGACAGGTGATACAGAAACCAGTCCCTTGGGCAGCTCCCTGTGAAACTGGAACATTGGACAGATGCCCTAACTCTTTACCTCTCAGAGAGAAGCTGGGATTTGGGAGTTTTCACTCACTCCTTCTCTGCAGAGCCAGGGTGAGATGCTATTGCCAGTGAGTGCATAGTTGAAACTGTCACCTTTGTTCTCAGAAGCTCCCAACCTGGGATGCCTTCCTGTCAGTGCTCAGATTCAGGCAAGACAGAAACCAGTCCATCAGGCAGTACCCCCCAAAAGTCAGAACACTGGATGTACAGTTTGGTCCTCTCCTTCCTTTCCCAGGGAGAAGCTGGAGCTGGGAGTTTCCTTTCAATTGTGTGATGCTGTGCTGGGAGGAGAGATCATGGCAAGAAAGTGCCAAGAATTTTCCTACCAGCTTCCATGTGCCTGGTTTCATGCTTGTCTGGGGTGCAGGAGCTTCACAACCGGTCTCTGGAATTCTCACAAAGGGAATTGGTCTGTGCATTGCTGTTGATTTGGTGTGTCTGTGGAGGTAAGGAGGTCTTGGGTTTTCTATTACACCATCTTGCTGATGTTCCCTCTCAATATTTATTGATTTTTGAATAGTGAACCAGGCTTGCTCCCTGGAATAATCTCTACTTGGTCTATATTAGTTTCTTATGGATGCTGTAACAAATTACAAAAAATTTAGCGGCTTAAATAATATGAATTTATCTTATACTTCTGTAGAACAGAAGTTCAGCACAGATCCACTGGGCTAAAATTAAGGTGTCTGGTGGCTGTAGGGGAGAAGTCAGTTCCTTGCTGTTTCAAGCGTATGTAGCCTGCTCACGTTCCTTAGCTCATGGCCTCCTTTATCCATCTTCAAAGCTAGCAGTGTTGTATCTTTCTAACCCTTATTCCATCTTCACGTCTTTCTCTCTGATCAAAGCCTGGAAAGGTTCTCTGGAAAGGATTCATGTGATTAAATTGGGTACATTTGGATAATTTAGGATAATCTCTCCATCTCAAGGTCTCTATTCTTAATTATATCTGCAAAGTCTCCTTTGCCTTATAAGGTAACATATTCACAGGCTCTGGGGATTGAGGCATGGACATCTTTGTGGGCCATTATTCTACCTACTACACTCATGATGCATAATTCTTCTTATATATTGATGAAGTCTATTTGTTAGTATTTTGTTAAGGACTTTTGCATCTAAATTCATGATGGATATCAGTCGGTAGTTTTCTTTTTTGGGCTGTCTTTTTCTGCTTTTGGTATCAGGGTAATAATGACTTCATAAAATTCTTCTGGAAGTGTATCTTTCTCTTCAGTATTCTGGAATAGATCATGTAGAGTTAGTGTTAATTCCATTTTAAATGATTGGTAGAATTCTCCAGAGAAACCATCTAGGCCTGGATTTTTCTTTTTGGGGATTTTTTAAAAATTAAATTTTCTTAATAGCTACTGGGATATTCAAATGATCTATTTCATATTGGATACGTCATAGTAATTTTGGTTTTGGAAGTGGTTTATGTCTTCTAAATTGTCAAATTATATATATAGTTGTTCATGATATTCCCTTGTTATCCTTTTAATATCTGCAGAGTCTGTAGTGATATTTTCTGTTTCAGTTCTGATATTAGTAATTTGTATCTTCTGCTTTTTTTGGTCAGTCTTGCTAGAGGTTTGTCAAAGTTATTGATCTTTTCAAAGAACCAGCCTTTGTTCATTGATATTCCCCATTGTTTTTCTGTTTTCAACTTCATTGATTTCTGCTGTTATCTTTATTATTCCCATTCTTATGCTTGTTTGAGGATTATTTTGCTCCTCTTTTTCTAAGTTCTTGAGGTGGCAGCCTAGATTAGTGATTTGAAACTTTTCTTCTATTTTAATGTATGCATTTAGTGCTATACATTTCCCTTGTAGCACTACCTTAGCTGTTTCCCACGAATTTTGATCTGTTCTTTTTATTTTCATTCAGTTCAATTAATTTTTATTTTCCTTGAGACTTCCTCTTTGCCCTATGGATTCTTTCAAAGTGTGCTGTTTAGTCTCCAACTGTTTAGAAATTTCTCTGTTAACTTTCTCTTATTGATTTCTAGTGAGATTCCATTGTGGCCAAAGAACACACTCTGTAAATTTCAATTAATTTGAATTTGTTGAGTTCTTTTTTTTTTCTGCTTTATCTCCCCAAACCCCCCCGTACACAGTTGTATATCTTAGTTGCAGGTCCTTCTAGTTGTGGGATGTGGGACGCCGCCTCAACGTGGCCTGACGAGCGGTGCCATGTCCACGCCCAGGATCCGAACCCTGGGCCGCCGCAGCCGAGCACGCAAACTTAACCACTCGGCAACAGAGCCGGCCCCTTGTTGAGTTCTTTTTATGGCCCAGGACTTGATCTGTCTTGGTATATGTTCCTTACAAAGCATGTATAGTCCACTCTTGTTGGGTGAAGTATTCTATAAATATCAATTATGTATTGTTGTTTGATGTTGCTGTTGAGTTCTTCTAGATCTTTGCTAATTTTCTGTCTACTTGTTATGTCAATTTTTGAAAGAGGGGCTTTGGAGTCTCTAAGTAGAATTGTGGATTTGTCTGTTTCTCCTTTCAGTTCTATCAGTTTATGCTTCACATAGTTTGCAGCTGTTTTTAATGCATACACTTTTAAGATTGCTACATCTACTTGCTGGATTGATCCTTCTACCATAATATATATGTCTTTCTTTGTCTCTGATAATTTTCTTTGCTCTGAAATATCATTATTGATATTAATATAGCCACTCCTGCTTTCCTTTGATTAATGTTCGCATGGTATATTTTTATCTATCCTTTTACTTTCAACTTGCCTATATTGCTACATTTAAAGCAAGTTTCTTATAGATAGCATGTAGATAGATCATATTTTTTCAACCTCTCTGCCAGTCTCTGTTTTTTGATTGGTGTATTTAGACCATTTGCATTTAATGTAATTATTGATATGTTAGGGCTTAAGTCTGCCATTTTATTTTTTGTTTTCTATTTCTTCTCTTTGTTTTTTTTTTCTGTTTTCTTTTTTATGCCTTATTTTGGGTTACTTGATCATTTTCTAGAATTTTTTAATTACACCTATAAGAGTAAATTTTTATTGTATGTAAATCATACTTCAATAAAATTTTTAAAAATCCTTGATGAATAAAATATCAAAATTTAAGTAAAGACAGGATCTGGTCTTTACTTGCACAGCTCAGCCTCACCCACCTCGCCTTGTTCCAGGCCCTGCTACATCTAATCTGTAAGCAAGAAAAATAATGATGGTTACTTGAGCACTTACTATATGCTAGGCATTCTAATGAATCCCAGCTAATTCACTTATTCCATCCTATAACCATCCCATGAAGTGGGGACTGATATCTCTCCCATTTCTTTCTAGATGAAGAAAGTGAGGCACAGACAGGTTAAGTGACTTTTCCAAGGTTACACAACCGGTAAGTGACAGAGCCAAGAATGGACCCTTATCAAGCAGGCTTCAGAGTTAATGTCCATAGCCACAACACCACCCTGCCTCTCAGCCCTAAGAAGGAACCTGGGAACCCACAAAGTTAGTCTTTCAAGGTCCTACAGCTAAACAAAAGTGGCATTCCCTGCATTGTGCAGCAGCAGTCTTGATAAGGAAGATCATTTTGTTCTTATTGTTCTAAGCAGCATTTCTAGTAGTGGGTCCCTCAGAACTACCTTGCGAGGAACAAGTGACTGCATGTTCAAACAATCAGGAGCAACACCCAGTTAAACAAAGCCACACATTTCCTGAAATGTGGGCCTTCTCTGAGCCTTGATGAGATTAATTACAGAACAAGTGATTACATTATGGCTGAGATTCATCTTTATGCTACCCAGGTAACCGAGATTTCAGAACTGCACTGCCCAATATGGTAACTGCATGTGGTGCTTTGTTATTAAATTTAAGTTAATTAAAATAAAATTTTTGCCCCTCAGTCATAGTTGGCACCTTTCAAGTGCTCAATAGCCACCTATAGCTGGTAGCTACCATGTTGAAGAGTGTAGTCTCTAGTGCTTTTGAGTGTATCTCTTTGTATAACTTTTTAAATGATTGCCCTAAGTATTACGTTATATACACGTAATTTATCAGAGCCTACTACTGAGGTCATTTTACTAGTTTAAGTGAAGTATAAACCTTACCTCCATTGTTGTCCCTTTACTTCCCCTATTTGTGATATCATTATCATATACATTTTAATATATACACTTGGAACAAACTCATTGTTATATTTTTTGCTTTGTCCATCAAACATAATTTAGAAACTCAGGAAGTGAAGGAAAGTCTATTGTATTTACCTACTTTTTGTTTTGTCCACTTTTCTTTCTTCCAGATGTTCCAATGTTCTTTTATTATTTCCTATCTGTTTGGAGATCTTCCTGTAGTCATTCTTTTAGGGTAGACAGCTGGTGCAAATTCTTACTTTTCTTTCATCTGAAAATGGCTTTATTTCACCTTCATTCATGAAAGAGATTTTAGCTTGCTATAGGATTCTGGGTTGACAATTTTTTTATTTCAGCATTGTCATTCAAATTGTTTTTCCCTAAAGATAAAGGTATCATTTCTCTCTCGCTGCTTTCCAGACATTTTCTTTGACTTTAGTTTTCAAAAGTTTGTCTTTGATGTGTCTTGGTATGTATTTCTTTGGGTTTGTCCTGTTTGGTGTTTGCTCAGTTTCTTGAATATATAGGTTTATTAATTTTTCCATTTCTTTCAAGTATGTTTGTGAGTGCCCATTGAAGATTTTTTTAATTGCAGTAATATTGGATTATAACATTATATAGCTTTCAGATGTACATTGTAATATATTTTGAATTCGGTGTAGATTACATCGTGTTCACCACCCAAAAACTAATTATAGTCCATCACCTCACATGTGAGCCTAGTCACCCCTTTTGCCCTCCCCCCTCCCCCTTCCCCTATGGTAACCACCAATCCAATCTCCATTGCTATGTGTTTGTTTGTCATTGTTTTTATCTTCTACTTATGAGTGAGATCATATGATGTTTGACTTTCTCCCTCTGACTTATTTCACTTAGCATAATACCCTAAAGGTCCATCCATGTTGTCACAAATGGCCGGATTCCATCATTTCTTATGGCTGAGTAGTATTCCATTGTGTATATATACCACATCTTCTTTATCCATTCGTCCCTTGCTGGGCATCTAGGTTGCTTCCAAGTCTTGGCTATTGTGAATAATGCTGCAGTGAACATAGGAGAGCATGTGTCTTTATGCATTTCTGTTTTCAAGTTCTTTGGATAAATACCCAGCAGTGGGATAGCTGGATCATATGGTAGATGTATTCTTAATTTTCTGAGGATACACCATACTGCATTCCATAGTGGCTGCACCAGTTTACACTCCCACCAGCAGTGTATGAGGGTTCCCTTCTCTCCACATCCTCTCCAACACTTGTTGTTTCCTGTCTTGTTAATTATAGCCATTCTGACCCGAGTGAGGTGATATCTCATTGTAGTTTTGATTTGCATTTCCCTGATAGCTAATGATGTTGAGCATCTTTTCATATGCCTCTTGGCCATCCGCATATCTTCTTTGGAGAAATCTCTGTTCAGGTCTTTTGCCCATTTTTTAATTGGGTTGTTGGTTTTTTTGTTGTTGAGCTGTATGAGTTCTTTGTATATTTTAGATATTAACCCCTTATGTGATATATGGTTTGCAAATATCTACTCCCAATTGTTAGGTTGTCTTTTCGTTTTCTTGATGGTTTCCTTTGCTGTGCAGAAGCTTTTTAGTTTGATGTAGTCCCATTTGTTCATTTTTTCTTTTGTTTCCCCTGCTCGGTCAGACATGAGACTTGAAAATATGCAGCTAAGACCGATGTCAAAGAGCGTACTGTCTATGTTCTCTTCTAGAAGTTTCATGGTTTCGGGTCTTACATTCAAGTCTTTAATCCATTTTGAGTTAATTTTTGCATGTGGTGTAAGATAATGGTCTACTTTCATTCTTTTGTATGTGGCTGTCCAGTTTTCCCAACACCATTTATTGAAGAGACTCTCCTTTCTCCATTGTGTGCTCTTGGTTTCCTTGTTGAATATTCGCTATCCATAAATGTGTGGGTTTACTTCTGGGCTTTCAATTCTGTTCCATTGATCTGTGTCTCTGTTTTTGTGCCAGTACCATGCTGTTTTGGTTACTATGGCTTTGTAGTATATTTTGAAATCAGGGAGTGCGACACCTCCAGCTTTGTTCTTTTTTCTCAGAAATCCTTTGGCTATTCAGGGTCTTTTGTTGTTCCATAAAAATTTCAGGATTCTTTCTTCTATTTCTGTGAAAAATATTGTTGGAACTTTGATAGGGATTGAGTTAAATCTATAGATTGCTTTAGGAAGTACGGACATTTTAACTATGTTAATTCTTCCAATCCAAGAGCACAGAATATCTTTCTATTTCTTTGTGTCTTCTTCAATTTCTTTCAACAATGTTTTGTAGTTTTTGGTGTATAGATCTTTCACCTTTTTGGTTAAGTTTATTCCTAGGTATTTTATTCTTTTCGTTGCAATTGTAAATGGGATTGTATTCTTAATTTCTGTTTCTGCTACTTTGTTGTTAGTGTATAGAAATGCACCCGATTTTTGTATGTTGCTTTTGTATCCTGTGACTTGACTGTATTCATTTATTATTTCTAAAAGCTTTTAGTGGATTCTTTAGGGTTTTCTATTTATAAAATCATGTCATTTGCAAAGAGTAACAGCTCACTCCTTTTTCAATATGTATCCCTTTTCTTTCTTTCTTTTTTTTTTTTTTGAGGAAGATTAGCCCTGAGTTAACTGCTGCCAATCCTCCTCTTTTTGCTGAGGAAGACTGGCCCTGAGCTAACATCCATGCCCATCTTCCTCTACTTTATATGTGGGACACCTACCACAGCATGGCTTGCCAAGTGATGCCATGTCTGCACCCAGGATCCGAACCAGCGAACTCCAGGCTGCCAAAGTGGAACGTGTGCACTTAACCACTGTGCCACCGGACTGGCCCCCTCTTTTATTTCTTTTTCTTGTCTGATTGCTCTGGCTAGAACATCCAAAACTATGTTAAATAAGAGCGGTGAAAGTGGGCATCCTTGTCTTGTTCTTGTTCTTAGAGGGATAGCTTTTAGGTTTTCTCCATTGAGAATGATATTGGCTGTGGTTTTGTCATATATGGACTTTATTATGTTGAGGAATTTTCCTTCTATACCCATTTTATTTAGAGTTTTTATCATGAATGTATGATGTACTTGTTAAGTGCATTCTCTGCATCTATTGAGATGATCATGTGATGTTTATTCTTCATTTTGTTAATGTGGTGTATCACGTTGATAGATTTGTGGATGTTGAACCATCCCTGCCCCTGGAATGAAGCCCACTTGATCATGATGTATGATCTTTTTAATGTATTGTTGTATTCAATTTGCTAGTATTTTGTTGAGGATTTTTGCATCGATGTTCATCAGTGGTATTGGCCTGTTATTTTCTTTTTTCATGTTGTCCTTGTCTGCTTTTGGTATCAGGATACTGTTGGCTTCATAGAATGAGTTAGGAAGCCTCCCCTCCTCTTCAATTTTTTGGAAGAGTTTGAGAAGGATAGGCATTAAGACTTCTTTGAATATTTGGTAGAATTCACCATGGAAGCCATCTGGTCCTGGACTTTTATTTTTGGGGAGGTTTTTGATTACTGTTTTGATCTCCTTACTGGTGATTGGTCTATTCAAATTCTCTACTTCTTCCTGGTCCAGTTTTGGAAGATTGTATGTTTCTAAGAATTTATCCATTTCTTCTAGATTATCCAATTTGTTGGCGTATAGGTTTTCATAGTATTCTCTTATTATCTTTTGTATTTTGGGGTGTCCATTGTAATTTCTCCTCTTTCATTTTTGATTTTATTTATTTGAGCCTTCTTCCTTTTTTCTTGGTGAGTCTAGGTAAGGGTTTGTCGATTTTGTTTATCTTTTAAAAGAACCAGCTCTTGGTTTCATCATTTTTTTCTATTTTAGTCTCTATTTTGTTTATTTCTGCTCTGATTTTTATTATTTCCTTCCTTCTGCTGGTTTGTGACTTTGTTTGTTCTTCTTTTTCCAGTACCTTTAGATGTGCTGTTAGATTGTTTATTTGGGATTTTTCTTCTTTGTTGAGGTAGGCCTGAATTGCTATAAACTTCCCTCTTAGAACCACTTTTCCTGCATCCCATAGATTTTGGCATGTCATGTTTTCATTTTCACTTGTCTCCAGTAATTTTTTGATTTCTCCTTTGCTTTCTTCATTGATCCAATCGTTGTTCAGTAGCATTTTGTTTAATCTCCACATTTTTGTGGCTTTTCTGGTTTTCTTCCTGTGGTTGATGTCTAGTTTCATACCTTTGTGGTCAGAAAAGATGCATAGTATTATTTCGATCTTCTTAAATTTATTGAGACTTGTTTTGTGGCCTCATATGTGATCAATCCTGGAGAATGTTCCATGTGCATTTGAAAAGAATGTGTATTCTGTGGTTTTGGGTTGGAATGTTCTATATATATCCACTAAGTCTATCTGGTCAAATGCGTCATTTAAGGCCAGTGTTTCCTTATTGATCTTCTGTTTGGACGATCTATCCATTGGTGTAAGTGGAGTGTTAAAGTCCCCTAGTATTATTGTGTTCCTGTCTATTTCTCCTTTAATGTCTGTTAATAATTTCTTTATATATTTAGGTGCTCCTATGTTGGGTGCATAGATATTTACAAGTGTTATATTTTCTTGTTGCATTGTTCCCTTTATCATTATGTAGTGCCCGTCTTTGTCTCTTACTACAGTTTTTGATTTAAAGTCTATTTTGGCTGATATAAGTATTGCTATCCCCGCTTTCTTTTCTTTGCCATTTGCATGGAATATCTTTTTCCATCCTTTCACTTTCAGTTTGTGAGTGTCTGTAGGTCTGAAGTGTGTCTCTTGTATGCAGCATATACATGGATCTTGTTTTTTTATCCAGTTGGCCACCCTATGCGTTTTTATTGGAGCATTTAGTCTATTCACATTTAAAGTAGCTATGGATAAATATGTATTTATTGCCATTTTGTTACTTTTTTTTCTGAGTGTTTTAGTAGTTCTTCTCTGTTCCTTTCTTTTTCTCTTGCTCTCTTCCCATGTGGTTTGATGGCTTTCTTTAGTAATATTTTTTATTTCTTTTCTCTTACTTATTTGCTTACTTATTATAGTTTTCTGATTTGTGAGTACCATGAGGATCCTATTTAATATTCTATGTATATAATAGTGTATATTGAGTTGATAGACTCTTTAGCTTGACCTCTTTCTGAAAGCTCTACTTTTTCACTCCCCTTCTCCCAAATTTAATGTTTTTGATATCATATCTAATCTCTTGTTTTGTGTGTGTCTATCCATTACACTCTTATCATTGAAATAGGTAATTTTAATACTTTTCTCTTTTAACCTTCATATTATCTTCACAGGTGGTTGATCTGCTACTTTTACTATATTTTTACCTTTACTGGTGATTTTATTGCCTGGTTTTTTTTTTGATAATTTTTTATCACTATTTGTGGTCATCACTTTCCCACTTAAATAAGTCCCTTCATCATTTCTTGTAGAACTTGTTTCTTAGTGATAAACTCCTTTAATTTTGCTTGTCTGGGAAGCTCTTTATCTCTCCTTCCATTCTGAATGACAACCTTGATGGATAGAGTATTCTTACCAGTAGGTTTTTTCTTTTTAGCATTTTAAATATGTCATGCCATTCTCTTCTCACCTGTAGGGTTTTGGCTGAGAAGTCTGCTGATAGCCTTATGGGCTTTCCTTTGTATGTCACTTGTTGCCTTTCTCTTGCTGCTTTTAGGATTCTCTCTTCCTCTTTAATTTTGGACATTTTAACTATAATGTGTCTTGGTGTGGGCCTTTTTGGGCTTATCTTGTTTGGAGCTCTCTGTGCTTCCTGTACTTGAATATCTGTTTCCTTCCTTATGTTGGGAAAATTTTTATCTATTATTTCTTCAGATAAATTTTCTGCCCCTTTGTCTCTCTCTTCTCCTTCTGGGACACCTATAATACAAATGTTAGTGTGCTTGATATTGTCCCAGAGTTCCATTAGAATGTTCTCATTCTGTTTAATTCCTTTTTGTTTTTTCTGTTCAGCTTGGGTTATTTCCTCTAGTCTTTCATCTAGCTCTCTGATCTGTTCTTCTGTATCCTCTACTCAGCTATGGAGTCCCTCTAGGGAATTTTTCATTTCCAGTATTGTATTCTTCATTTCTGATTTGTTCTTTTTTATATTTTCCATTTCTTTGTTGATTAGCTCACTGTGTTCATCCAGTCTTCTCCCAGTATCTGTGAGCATCCTTATGAGTTTTTGTTTGAACTCTTTGTCAGGTAGGTTGCTTATTTCTGTTTCATTTAGTCCTTTTTCTAGGGTCTTGTCCTGTTCCCTTGCTTGGAATATATTCCTTTGTCTCCTCATCATGCCTCTTTCTCTGTGCTTATATCTATGTATTAGGTGAGTTGGCTATGTCTTCTGATCTTGGAGAAGTGGCCCTATGTAAGAGATGTCTTTTGAGGCCCAGCAGTGTGCTTCCCTCTCGTCACCATTCCAAATGATCCAGGAGTGACCCCTTTGTGGGCTGCTTGTGTCCTGCTGTGGCAGGGTTTCTCTTAATGCAGGTACCCAGGGAGTCTAGTTTTTCCTTCCCTGGCCAGCTGTTTGTAAATCGGGTTTGGGGAGCCTCAACACTGTTGGCTACAAGGTCTAACAGCACACTCCTGTTGCAGTTTTCCTGTTAATTGGGTAGGTACCCAGTGTAGCTGGTTGCTAGGCTCAGGGGCTTACTGTTGCTATAGGCCTCAGCCCTATAAGGCTGTTGTCAGTTCTCTTAGGAGTGCAGCTGTGTGGGGCTGGCCCTAGGCATGGGAATACTCAATTGTTTCAGGTTTTGGAAGGTGGGGTTGATCATTTTTGTGGCTATTTGTGAAGCACAGGTCTTCTGCCGCTGATAAGCCTCACCCCCCACAGGACCATGCACACCATCAACATAGTCCTGGTCCATGTACCCTTCTCAAGCCCCTGGAATCTACCCTGGTGTTCCCCTGCAGAGGTCCCCCCCTTCACCAGTGTCCCTCACAGTTCACCTGGTCCTCACACAGGCCCTGCCCCACAGAGGCAGACACACTCACCTTCCTGTAGAGGATCAAGGCACCCAGTCAATGCAGGCTAACAAGTAGCCTGAGGGCTTGCTGTTGGGTGGGGCCAGTCCCTAGGGCAGGCAGCCTGCCCTGGCTGAACTGAATTAAATCTGTACTCTAGTGGGTGTGGCAGACTCCTTGGATAATAGGCCAGGGGAAGAATTTCAGTGACATCTGCTGGGGTCTGTGTCAGCATGCCCGGGCTAGGTCACAACAATGGCCACCAACAATGTCTCAGTGTCCAGAGAGGTCTCTCCTCTCACCAAGATGCACCCAGAGCCCACCAGGTGAGTGTCTTTTTCACCAAAGGACTGTTAGCCTTCTGTCTGGTGATTTTAGGTTGCCGAGATGGGTGAATTTGTGTGTGGGCCCTTTAAGACCCGGGTCTTTTCGGCTTTCATCTGATAGCTTTTCTGAGGGTATTCCCTGCTGTAGTTAATAGCCAGAGAGTAAGACCCTTGTCTCAGTTGTGCTGAGTCTGAAGGATGCTTATAGCAGTATTGGCCCTCACTCTGGACCTCACTCCTCCAGGGAGGGCTGAGTACCTTAGGGTGGCTCCCATCTGGCTGGCTGAGAAACCCCACTGGTCCTGAAAGTGGCTTTTTTTTTTTCTCCAGAAGGAATTTATGCCTCTTCTGCCTTAGTTAGGACTGTCCCTTGTCGTGGGGGTTCTTTTTATCCAGTTTTCAGTTTTCTATCCAGGGTAATTTTTCCAAAGATAGTTGTAACCTAGTTGTGTTTGTGGGAGGAGATGAGTTCAGAGTCTGCTTATGCCACCATGTTGACGAGATCTCCCTGAAGATTTTTTATAATGACTGCTTTTAAAATTTTTGTCTGGGGCCGGCCTGGTGGCACAGTGGTTAAGTGTTCACGTTCCACTTTGGTGGCCTGGGATTCACCAGTTTGGATCCCAGGTGCGGACATGGCACCACTTTGTAAGCCATGCTGTGGTAGGCGTCCCACATATAAAGTGGAGGAAGATGGGCACGGATGTTAGCTCAGGGCCAGTTTTCTTCAACAAAAAGAGGAGGATTAGCAGCAGATGTTAGCTCAGGGCTAGTCTTCCTCAAAAAAAAATTTTATCTGATAATTCTCACATTTCTGTCATGTTGCTGTTGACCTCTATTTTTTTTTTCTTTCCTCTATCTTTTTTCGTTCAGCTTCATATCTCCCTGTTTCTTGATATGAGTAATTTTACTTATTGAAACATGGACATTGATGGTATGATGAGACACTAGGTCTTATTTGGAGCTTCTTTTAAGCTGGATTTTCCTGAAACCACTCTGGCAGATGAATTTAAGTGCCTCCTCTTTACTGCTAGATGGGTTGGAAGTCTAGATTCTCCATTCAGACTTCACTGACACCTGAGATGGGGGTGCTCCTTGGACTTCTGGATAGGGAGGTGGGATTTATGGCTCCCCTCTCTGTCTCTGCTTATGTCTCCCTGGCTGTGAGGGGTAAAAGTGCCTATTACTGCTCCCAACATGGCCTCCAAGTTGGCAGGGGGGCTATCTTGTTATGGTTACTGCTGGAAGATGGTGAAAGTCCTAAGTCTTCCCTAGATCTCTTCTGACATCATCTCAGTTGTGAGGGAGAGAAGCACCTCATTACTTTCAGGTGAATGTGGAAGTCCAGGCTTCCCAAGTTGCCTCCACTAATACTGTAGTGGGGCCCTGAACACTTAGGAAGAATGAAAGTCCCTCTTGTCTACTTGGACTTGTCTAACACCACACCAAGGAAGGAGGTGGAGGAGTGTGCATGTCACTATGACCTTGTGAGGGTAGAAGTTTATTTTCTTCACTCAGTCTTTTCTGGTGGGAATGATGTAGAACTAAGTCATTTTTTCTTTATTGGTCTGGAGTAGAGCAGTTACTGTCTAAACATCTTCTTTCTTACTAGGCTGCTTCTTCCTTCATCTTTTGGCTGAAGAGAGGATGCTTTTGTTGTGTGGGGTTTTTTTGGACTGTGCCCTTTGGCATTTTTGGGCTGCTAGCTTCTCTAGTACCCAGTTTAGGATATTTGAGGCAAAAAGAAAACCCCAGGGACTCATTACCATGTTGTTCCTTTGGTCTCCAATGTTCCTAGCCAGTCTTCCTTCTCTCCACTTTTGTTCAAGGGTCATCTTCTTATCTTTTATATATACCACCCAGGGTTTTTACTTGCTTTTGGTGAGAGGAATAGGGAAACGTGTGTCTACTCCATTTTCCTGGAAGTGGAAGCCCAAACCTGGTATTACTTACCTTGATCATTTTTACCACCTTCCCTCTTCTGGCAGTCAGACTTTTAGCCTTCACTCCACAAGGAGTATCCTCTAAGAGAGGACATTTGTCTTATTAAAGTTATTCCATCCTATTTGTTTGTAGTATAAGAAATAGAAAATGTAAAGCATCAGGAAGGATGGAAAAATCTGCAAACTAAAAATAGTTCAGATTGATAATATCAGTTGATAATTAACAGATTGTAAGTAGCTTAGGTTCCCCTCGCTTAGTTTACTGAGGGCTTTGAGTTACATGTGGATGACTTTGAGAGATTTTGCCCACAGCATTGAGGATGGATTGATTGGAGGGCAAGAGACTAGAGCCTCAGAGTCTAAGAGACAGGACATTGAATAGATGAAAGAGATGGTGCCACAGTATCATTTATGGAAATTGTCTGCTGGTTGATTGAATGGTAGATAAGAAGGGGGGTTAAGTTTGAGTGCCTGGTAAGGGCTGGTGCCCTTAATAGAGGGGGAACTCTGCAATTTCATTCACTCCTTTGCTAGAGGCAGAGCCAAATTCCTGAAATTTCCTTTATTATTTCAGGCCTTTAGGCTTATTTGTGAGGTAACACTGCCTCTCCCATTTGAAATTACAATTCTGAGCTAAACCTTGACTCTTTGTACTCAAGACCTCATGATCAAGGTTGCAAACTCATAAGCTTCCTACCTTTTACTGTAGTTTGCTTTAGACAGGGCCTCTAAGAATCTTTTTACATCTTCAGCACAATTTTAAGTACCATGCCAGGAATCCAGGTGATGAATTTCTATATTGTATGAATATTTCCATTTGGTGTCAGAATGTAGTGCTATACTCAAAAAGTTAACCTGGTCAACATGCAGGCATTGTTCCAAAGATTACAGCTGGTTAATGCAGAGTGTGCATTCACAGGAACCTGTAGTTTGTAATAGTATGCAAACCTTGAGTTTTTATAGTAAGGAGTGCATTTTTTCAAAAGGAGGTATACCCTTTACTTCATAGCCTACTTTGAAGTGACAATGAATGCCACCCTATGGAACAAAAGAAGAAGTTGTCTCTCATCGTATAATAGTGGATTCTTCAACAAAAATAAAATCCTGCCTCTTTCTGAAGCTTTTGGATCTAATTGATCTGAAGATATTTCCACAATAACTTTGAAAAGAGCTCTCTTTTGGGTACTAGACATCACAGAGCAAGGACCTGGCATGAGATAAATTATTCAAGATCTCTGCTGAGGGTTGTGCTTTAATTGGTAGTAAATATTCTATGCTGCATGATTGTTATTTTCTTAGTCAGCATCTGCTACCACTTATTTCCATGAACCCCACAAATGTGTTATGTACTCCGGGTTGTACAGAAAATATAGAAGGAAGTCATACAGCTAAGATTCAGAAACAGTCTTATGTGCTGTGAGAGCTACAGTATGTCTTAGAGAGAACATTTGGTGACATGTGAAGCTATGAAGCATGTAAAGACATCTGGACCATTCCACATGGTCAGTACAATGTGATGACAGGTAGGGATATGGGAATCTGCAGAGCAAGTCTGAGTGAAATGGCCAGTAGACTGAAGATCCTGGATCATATTGTCAGTGGGGATGTGTAAAACATCCATTCCTCTATCCTTTATCTCTTCATTTAAGTCTCCTATCCATCTATCTATCCATCCATCCATCGACCTGTCCATCCATCCATCCATCGTTTTCTGCCATGTTCCACTAAGTGGCTGCCTGCTGTGTGTCAAATGCTGTGCCATGCAATGTCAACCAAGTCTGAAAACATCAGTTTGAGCCTCTGCCCTCAAGAGGCTGAGACTCCAGTGGGGAAGGGAATCACGTCAATATATTATACAAATACGCTACAAACAGTGTTATGGTTGAAGAATACAGAGTGCTTGAGAATCTCATAGGAGGGGTACCTATCCAGAATTCTGCACTAAAATCATGTGAACTACACTGGCTATTTGTACTTGCCTTCCTGCTGAAGATTCAGGGGACCTAGCAGCAGTGCTGTGTTAATGGGAAACCAAAGAAAAGGTGAAAAGATAGGATCCAACTCTCACTGCTATACCCCACAGCCTTTATGAGGCTGGATGTTCTAGGCTCCAGGGTGTCCTTATCCTGTCATAGTATATCCCTGGGGTTTTCCTTCAGAAGTCTGTATTTTCCACCTATCAGTATAGAGAGTCCATACAAACTATTTCCTTGCACTCCTGTCTGAGATGAAGAGTTTCTTTCATCGTGGCCGAGGAATCTAGGATGAAAACAGCCTGGCAGGAGTTAGTAAATCTAGGGGGGCTAAATTAACTTTGTAAATATGAGTGCTGTATAAGTTCAAGCTCTATTCTGAATGTTTTGTTTTCCTCTATCTTTGTTAGCAAACTATCAAAAAAGAATAGATATCAGAAGCAGTCTTTTTTTTCAGTCTGGATATATATATTTTTTGCATTTATGATTTTTGACCCAGAAGGCTCATGGTTTCTGGCCTAGACATCTCCAAAAGGGGCAAAGATACTAGAGGGAATTTTTTTTAACCTTTACCCCTCCATTGTTCCTCTTATATTTGTTCTTTACTCCCTTTCTTGTGACTTACTGCTACAACCTTTGTTGTCACTGCCACCCCAACATCCCTTTCCAAGTCTAGACATTCACCTTGTATAATGTAAAGTCAGCATGCAATGTAGAAAGACTACAGTATCATAAGTCAGCAGACCTATTTTTTCTAGTCCTTCTAATCGTGTAATGTTTCTGATGGCTGATTTTTCTCGCCTGTGAGCCTAGTTGATTTGTCAGGAAACTTTTAACATGGCAATAGAATTGAAATATGTATGAAGTTCACTTTGAGTAGACAAATAACCTGGCATTGTTTAAGGTCTGATGGTGGACAAAGGATTAGTCTTTTGCGACTAGATCTGAGAACGCATGAAGATGTGTTGTGGTCCAGAAAAGTCAGCTGGAGCCAAACCTGTGGTGCTTGTATGCTTGGTAGAGGTAGGTTGCAGCTATTTTTGTAGACACTGAGTTTTAAAAAAGATTACTAGACAATTTTTTAGAACAGTTGTAAGTTCACAAAAAAAATTGAGCAGAAAGTAGAGTTCTCATCTCCCCTCTCCCCACCAGTTTCCTCTGTTGGTTTTTTCTTTCCTTTTTGAGCTTTATTGAGGTTTAATTGACAAATAACAATTGTATATATTTAAGGTGTACAAAGTGATGTTTTGATATACATATGCATCGTAAAATGATTATCACAATCAATCTAATTAACATATCCATCACCTCCCATAGTTACCTATGTTTTTTGTGGTGAGAATGCTTGAGATCTGCTCTCAGCAAATTTCAAGTATACAGTACATTGTTATTAACTAGAGTCACCTTGCTGTACATTAGGTCTAAAGAACTTAATTTTATGATTGAAAGTTTGTACCCTTTGACCAACATCTCCCCATTTTCCCCACCCTCAACCCCTGGTAACCATTATTCTGCTTTCTGTTACTATGAGTGCAACTTTTAGACTTTTTAGACTCCACATATAAATGAGTTTATGCAGTATTTGTCTTTCTGTGTCTGGTGTTTTTTACTTAGTGTAATGTCCTCCAGGTTCATCCGTGTTGTTGCAAATGGCAGGATTTCCTTCTTTTTAAGGCTGAATAATATTCCATTGTGTGTATACATATCACATTTTCTTTATCCATTCATTTGTCAACAGACACTTAGGATGTTTTCATATCTTGGCTACTGTAAATAATGCAACATGGGAGTGCAGATATCTATTTGAGATATTGATTTCATTTCCTTTCGATGTATACTCAGAAGTGGGATTGCTGGATCATATGGTAGTTCAATTTTTAATATTTTGATGAACCTCTCTACTGTATTCCATAATGGCTGAACCAATTTACATTCCCACCAATAGTGTACAAGGGTTGTCTTTTCTTTACATCCTCACCAACACTTATCTTTTGACTTTTTGATAATAGCTATTTTAACAGTTATGAGATAATATCTCATTTTGTGTTTGATTTGATTTCCCTGATGATTAGTGATGTTAAGCACCTTTTCATATACCTGTTGACCATTTGTATATCTTCTTTTGAGAAATGTCTATTTGAACCTTTTGCTCATATTTTTAATGGGCTTATTTGCTTTCTACTATTGAGTTGTATGGCTTCTTTAAGCATTTTGGATACTAGCCCCTTATTAGATATATGGTTTGCAAATATTTTCTCCCATTCCATAAGCTGTATCTTAATTTTGTTGATTGTTTCCTTTGCTGTGCAGAAACATTTTGTTTTATTTATTTATTTATTTATTTTTTATTTTAATTTTTATTTTTTTTGAGGAAGATTAGCCCTGAGCTACCATCTGCCACTAATCCTCCTCTTTTTGCTGAGGAGGACTGGCCCTGAGCTAACACCCATGCCCATCTTCCTCTACTTTATATGTGGGATGCCTACCACAGCATGGCTTGCCAAGTGGTGCTTAGGTCCACACCTGGGATCCGAACCAGCAAACCCTGGGCCGCCAAAGTGGAATGTACAAACTTAACTGCTGTGCCACTGGGCTGGCCCCACAGAAACCTTTTAGTTTGATATAGTCCCACTTTATTTTTGCTTTTGTTGTGTGTGCTTTTGGGGTTATATCCATAAAATCATTGCCAAAATCAATGTCAAGGAGCTCTTCTCCTATGTTTTCTTCTTGGAGTTTTATGGTTTTAGGTCATATATTCAGGTCTCTAATCCGTTTTAAGTTGATTTTTGTATATGGTGTAACATACAGATTGAATTTCATTCTTTTGCATGTGGATATCCAATTTTCCCAGCACAATTTATAGAAGAGACTATCCTTTCTCCATTGTGTATTCTTGGCACTTCTGTGGAAGATTAATTGACCATATATGCATGGGTTTATTTCTGGTCTCTCTATTCTTCATTTTTTTTTGTAAATTAAACAATTTTTTTGGCTTTATTGAAATATAGTTGACATATAACTTTGTGTAGGGCCGGACCAGTGGTGTAGTAAGTTTGCACGCTCCACTTTGGTGGCCTGGGGTTTGCATTCTGGGTGCAGACCTGTGCACCGCTCATCAAGCCATGCAACCCACATGCAAAATAGAGGAAGATTGGCACAGATGTTAGCTCAGGGACAATCTTCCTCAAGCAAAAAGGAGAAAATTGGCAACAGATGTTAGTTCAGGGCGAATTTTCCTCACCAAACAAACAAATAAATAAATAAATAAATAAATAAAGTTGTGTAAATTACAATTCAATCTCAGTCTTTTACTGTTTTTGTGCTCCTGGTCTGTGACATTCACAAGTGCTTTCTAGTTTTGTTTTGTTTTGTTTGTTATCTGGGACAGAAAGACTAGAGAGGGTTAGAGATGTGTATTTCCATTCCCATAGGTTGCATAGGCTCTGGTAAAACACCAATTACCAGTTATGCTCTGGTAAAACAGTTTCTCTTGAGCATATTTCAAAATAGCTAACTTTTCCACTCTCCCTACTGGAAATATGAAGGGAGTTTTTTCTCTTCTTCATGTGAGAACTTGGTTGCTCTCCTGAAGCCAAAACTCACAAAACTGTGGGGCCACTCTATGACTGGACCCTCATGGGGGGTTAACTCTCAAACTTGTCCACACTGAGCCTCTAGGGATTTGTCAATTACAATTAAGGTTTTCTTACACCAGTACTGGTTCCCGTGGAGGTTTCTGATTCAGTAAGGTGTGATTTTCTCTCTCTCCAATTTTTTTATTGAAGTATAATTGACATACAACAGTATATTATTTTCAGATGTACAACATAATGATCCACTATTTGTATATATTGCAAAATGATCACCATAATAAGTCTAATTAATATCCTTCAACATAAATAGTTACGAAAAATTTCTTATATGAAGACTTAAGATCTTCTCTCTTGGCAACTTTCACGTACGCAATACAGTATTATTAACTATATTCACCATGCTATACATTACATCCCCATGACTTATTTATTTTATAGCTGGATTATTGTAACTTTTGACCTCCCTAATCCATCTTGCCTACTCCTACCCCCCACCTCTGGCAACCACCAACCTGTTCTCTGTATCTATGAGCTTGTTTTGTTGTTTTTATTGTTTTAAATTCCACATATAAGTGAGATCATGTGGTATTTGTCTTTCTCTGTCTGACTTATTTCACTTAGCATAATGCCCTGAAGGTTCTCTCTTGCCAATTAAAAAAAATTTATTGTTTAAAACTGTGGTAAAATACATATAACATTAAACATTTTAACCATTTTTAACTGTTAAGAGTTAATTTCCACATATTTGTGGATTTTCCAACTTCTGTACAAATTTTTTTTTAAAGATTTTATTTTTTCCTTTTTCTCCCCAAAGCCCCCCAGTACATAGTTGTATATTCTTCATTGTGGGTCCTTCTAGTTGTGGCATGTGGGACGCTGCCTCGGCGTGGTTTGACGAGCAGTGCCACGTCCACACCCAGGATTCAAACCAACGAAACACTGGGCCGCCTGCAGTGGAGCGTGCGAACTTAACCACTCGGCCACGGGGCCAGCCCCCAACTTCTGTACAAATTTTAATTCTAGTTTCATTCCATTGTCATTTTGAAAGATGGTATGATCTCCTACTTTAAGAATCTAATTAGACTTGTTTTTTGATCTATTCTATAAACTATAATAGAGAATGTCCCACGTGCACTTGAGAAGAATGTGTATTCTGCTATTGTTGGGTGGAATGTTCTGTATATGTCTGTTCCAATTGACTTATAGTCCTCTATTTCCTTATTGATCTTTGATCTAGTTATATCCATTATTCAGAGTGAGATTTGAAGTGTCCAACTATTATTGTACATCTGTGTATTTCTCCCTTCAATTTTGTCAATATTTGCTTCGTATATTTTGGGAATCTAATGTTTTGTTCTTATATGTTTATAATTGTTATAACTTGTTGGTGAATTGACACTGTTATCACTATATAATGTCCTTCTTTGTCTCTTGTAACAGTTTTTGACTTAAATGCTATTTTGTCTATTAGTAATAGCCACACCTGCTCTCCTTCAGTTACTGTTTGCCTGGAATATCTTTTTCCATTCTTTCACTTTACCTATGTGTGTCTTTAGACCTAAAGGGAGTCTCCTGTAGACAGCATATCATTAAATCTTTTTTAAAAACCCATTCTTCTGATCTCTGCCTTGGAAAGTTTAATCTATCTACATTTAAAGTAATTGCTAATGAAGAAGGACTTATTTCTGCCACTTTACTATTTGTTTTTTGTATGTTTTATAGCTTTTTTTGTCTCTCATGTTCTCCATCACCCCCTTCTTTTGTATTTAGTTGATTTTTTTGTTATAAAACATTTTGATTCCCTTATTTCCTTTTGTATATATTCTGTATGTATTTTCTTGGTGGTTACTGTGGTAACATCCTAGAGTTATAACAATCTAATTTGTATTAAAACCAATTTAAATTCAATCACATAGAAAACTATCCTAAATAGCACTTTCCCCCTTATGTTATTCATGCCACAAATTGCATATTTTAAATCCTGTAGAAAATAAAAAGTGGAGTTACAAACCAAAATTACAAAAATACTGGCTTTTACATTTGCTGATGCATTCGCCTTTACTGGAGGTCTTTATGTCTTCATATGGCTTTGAGTTACTATCATCCTTTCATTTCAACCTGAAAAACTCCCCTTAGGATTTCTTGTAGGGTGGGTTTACTGGTAATGAACTTCTTCAGCTTTTGTTTATCTAGAATGTTTTAATTTCTCCTTCATTTTCGAAGGACAGTTTTGCCAGATATAAAATTCTTGGTTGATGGTTTTTTCATTCAGCACGTTAAACATACTCCACCACCTTCTGGCCCACCAGATTTCTGCTTAGAAATTTGCTGATAATTTTATTGAGGATTCTTTGGATGTCCTGAGTCATTTTTCTTTTGCTGCCTTCAAGATTCTCTGTTTTTGGATTTAGATAGTTTTATTAGAATCTCTCAGTGTGGGTCTCTGGGTTCATCCAAATTGGAGTTATGTAGCTTATTTTATTTGTAGCTTCATGTATTTCATCAAATTTGGGGAGTTTGGGCCATTATTTCTTCAAACAATTTTTCTATTCCATTCTCTGTTACTGTCTCCTTCTGGGACTCCTGCAATGCATATGTTGATCCATTTAATGTCATGCTACAAGCTTAGCCTCTGCTCACCTCTCTTCATTTTTTTTCTCTCTGCTCCTCAGATTGGATTACTCACATTGTCCTAACTTCAGTTTTTTTTTCTGCTTGTTCAAGTATGCTGCTGAAACCCTATAGTGAATATTTAATTTTAGTTATTGTACTTTTTAGATACAGAATTTGTGTTTGGTTTCTTTTTATAATTTCTCTTTATCGATATTCTGATTTTTTAATATATAATTTTCCTCATGTCTGTAGTTCCTTGTCCATATTTTCCCTTAGATCTTAAGCATGTTTAAGCAAATGTTTATCTTGCTCATTGTTCTCTGAACCTCACGAATCTGTGGTTTGGCATCTATCATTGATTTTTGAAAATTCTTTATCTTTCTTCAGTTATTTCTTCTCTTTTATCTTGTTTCCTTCTGGAATTCCAATTATCCATATAATAGTCTGTGAGATATTGACCTATAGCTCTTGGGTGCTCTTTTCTCTATTTTGTACTGTGTTTTTCCTTAAATTTCAATTTGGGTAATTTCTATTTATTTTTATTCAAGTTCACTTGTTATTTCCTTTATTGATGAGCCCACTGATGGCATTCTGTATCTCACTGTGTTTTTTTTTTTTATTTCTTGAACTTATATTTGAATTTTTCTTATGGTTTTCATATCTCTGTTAAAATTGCCCCATCTTATCTTGCATGTTGTCTACCATTTCCATTAAATCCCTTAACATACTAATCTAAGTTATTTTAAGGTACTCATCTGATATGTCCAACATATGCATCATATCTGAATATAGTTTTGATAATTGCTTTATATGTTCAGATTTGCTTCTTTTGCATTTTTCTATTCTATTAATTTTGTTGTTGTTGAAAGATAGACATGTTATATAGGACAGCAGATACTGAGGTAAGTATTTTTTTATATTTTGAGATAAGCTTGCTTTTCCTTTGTTAGGCCTTTAGTGTGAGGCTTTTATTAACCAGGGCAATAATGTACTGAGTTTAAAGTTTGTTCTTGCTGTGTTTACCCTCAGTGCACCACACTCTTCAAATTCCTCTAGTTATACTTGTTTTTAGGGTGTGATCTAATCTTCCACCATACAGTAGTCCCCCTTTATCTATGGAGGATACATTCCAAGGCCCCTAGTGGATGTCTGAAACTGCAGATAGTACCAAACCCCATATATAGTATGCTTTTTCCTATACATACCTATGATAAAGTTTAATTTATAAATTAGGCACAGTAAGATATTAACAATAGTAACTAATAATAAAATAGGATAATTATAACATACTGTAATAAAAGTTACCATAGATCTTAGAAACCTCAGCATATCATTTTTTTTCCTTATTAAGTTGATAACTTTCATCTTTTCACTTAAAGGAAGCAGTTTATGGCTTCTCTTTGGCATATCTGAATTGCCAGCATCACTACTCTTGAGCCTTCGGGCCATTAAGTAAAATAAGAGTTACTTGAACACAAGCCCTGTGATACTGTGACAGTCTATCATATAGGTGAGACAGCTACTAAGTGACTATAGGGAACCTAGTGTATACAATGTGGCTACACTGGATAAAGGAATGATTCATGTCCCAGGTGGGACAGAGAGGGGTGGTGCAAGACTTCACCATGCTACTCAGAACAATGTGCAGTTTAAAACTTATGAATTGTTTATTTCTGGAATTTTCCATTTAATATTTTTGGACTGTGATTGACTTTAGGTAACTGAAACCATGAAAAGCAAAACCATGGGTAAGGGGGCTACTGTATTTTCCTCAATGTCTGCTCTAGAGAGAATCTGTCTCTTGGATGTATTTCACTGTTATTTTTACTTGATGTTTGTTGGTGTGGTGGTAGGGGGATAGTTGAGTGGGGACACTCTCTTGTCAGTCTCAGGCAGGCATCATGAATGTTGGTATCAGGGTATGGTCTTCACAAGTGTTCTTTTTTTTCAATATGTTTTATTATGGTAAAATACACATATGGTTTATCATCTTAAACATTTTTAAGTGTACAGTTTAGTGGTATTAAATACATTCACAATGTTGGGCAACCATCACCACCATCCATATCCATAACTCTTTCTTTTCGTAAAATCGGAACTCCATTAAACAATAACTTTCCATTTCCCCATTGCCCAAGCCCCTGGCAGCCACCATTCTACTTTCTCTTGTTTTTAACTACTCTAAGTATCTCATATAAGTGGAATTATGCAGTATTTTTCTTTTTGTTACTGGCTTATTTCACTTAACATAATGTCCTCAAGTTTGTCCTTGTTGCAGAATATGTCAGGATTTCCTTCCTTTTTAAGGCTGAATAATATTCCATTACATTTTGCTTGTCCTTCATCCATCAGAAAATAGTTGTGTTACTTCCATCTTTTGGCTATTTGTGAATAATGCTGCTATGAACAGGGTCCACAAATATCTGAGTTCCTGCTTCAATTATTTCAAGTATATATCCAGAAGCAGTTGCTGGATTATATGGTAATTCTATTTTTAATTTTTTTAGGAGCCACCATACACTTTCCACAGTGGCTTTGCCATTTTACATTCCTGCCAACAGTGCATAAGGGTTCCAATTTCTTCACATGCTTGCCAACACTTGTTGTTTGCTATTTTTTTATAGTAGCCATCCTAATGGGTATGAGTTTGTATCTCATAGTTTTGATTTTCATTTCCCTGATGATTAGTGATTTTGAGCATTTTTTCATGTGCTTATCAACCATTTGTATATCTTCTTTAGAGAAATGTCTATTCAAGTTCTTTGCATATTTTTAAATAGGGTTGTTTGTCTTTTTGTTGTTGAATTTTAGGAATTCTTTGGATATTCTGACTATTAATCCTTTATTAGATATGTGATTTGGAAATATTTTATCCCATTTTGTGGGTAGCCTTTTTCTGGGTTGATATTGTCTTTTGAACTACAACATTTTAAGGTTTTCATAAAGTGCAATTTGTCTATTTTCTCTTTTTTTGCCTGTGCCTTCGGTGTTATATTGAAGAAATTCTTGCCAAATCAAATGTTGTGAAGATTTTGCCCAATGTTTTCTTCTAAGAATTTTATAGTTTTAGGTCTTATATTAAGGTTTTGGATCCATTTTTTAATTTTTGTATATGTTGTTAGATAGGGTCCAACTTCATTCTTTTCCATGTGGATATCCAGTTTTCCCAGCACCATTTGTTGAGAAGACTGTCCTTTACCCATTGAATGGTCTTTGCATCCTTGTTGAAAATCATTTGATCATATATGAGAGAGTTTATTTCTGAGATTTCTGTCTTTATGCCAGTACTACGCTGTTTTAATTACTGTAGCTTCATAGTAAGTTTTGAAATCAGGAAATATGATTCCTCCAGCTTTGTTCTTTTTCGAGATTGTCTTGACTATTCAGGGTCTCTTGAGATTCCATATAAATTTCAGAATGATGGGTTTTTCTATTTCCACAAGAAATCTCATTGGGATTTTGATAGGGATTACATTGAATCTGTACGTTGTTTTGGGTAGTATTCACATCTAAACAATATTAAGTTTTCTAAACCATGAAGATGGGATGTATTTCCACTTATGCCTTTAATTTCTTTCAGCAATGTTTTGTAGTTTTCAATATATGTCTTTCCTCTCCTTGGTTAAGTTTATTCCTGTTTTATTCCTTTTGATGGTATTGTAAATGGAATTGCTTTCATAATTTCCCTTTCAGATTGTTCATTGTTAGTGTATAGAAATGTAACTGAGTTTTGTGTGTTGACTTCATATAATGCTACTTGGCTGAATTGACTTATTAGTTATAACAGCTTTTTATGGAATCTTTAGGATTTTCTATTTACAAGATCATGTCATCTGTGAACAGAGATAATTTTACTTCTTCCTTTCCAGTTTGGATACCTTTTATTTATTTATTTTTCCTAATTACTCGGCTAGAACTTCCAGTACAATAAAAGTGGCAAAAGTGGGCATCCTTACCTTTTTCCTGATCTTAGAGGAAAAGCTTTTAATCTTTCACCCTTGAGTATGATGTTTGCTGTAGGTTTTTCATATATGGCTTTTATTATGATAGGTAGTCCTTCTATTCTTAGTTCATTGAGTGTTTTTATCAAGAAAAGATGTTGAATCTTGTGAAATGTTTTTTCTGCATCAATTGGATAATCACATAATTTTTTACTTTATTTTGTTAATGTGTTACATTGTGCTATATTGATTAACACATTTACAATTGTGTTACATTGATCAATTTTTGTAGGTTGAACCATTCTTGCATTCCGGTTCGCAGGTGTTCTTGTGCTTCGTCAAGCTATAATGCTTGCCTATGACACATTTCTGTCCCTCCTTCAGGGTTAGAGCAATTTTTCCCTTTTTCTTTTCTCTTTCCCCAGCTGGAGTGGGTTTTTATGTGTGCCCTAAGGACAAAGTTTTTGTTGTGCTTCTCTTTGGAGATTAAGGGATTAAAGGTTTTGTTTGAGAGGAGATAGAAGAAATAAGTTTGGACAGTTTTGTATGTGGCTGCTGTTGCCCTCTTTGAGCTAGCACTATGAGGGAAAATTTATCGTGTTTCTCTTTGATCTTCCTTTTGTGTGCTTGGCAGATTTCATGGAAGAAAATCCTTAGGGAGCATACAAATTGCCTTATGTCTGAATCCTCCTGGAGGCTTAACACTTTCATGCTAGCCTACTCTCAGACTAGAAATTTGTTTAAAATTTTTTTATCTGAATCTTTTTACTGGCTTATATGGATTTGGGAGGCATCTGCTCCAGGTAAGCAAATGCTTGGGCTCTTTTCTTCCCTGGAGGTTCCTGTTTTTCCTCAGTTTTTCAGTTAGTAGTCCATCCTGGAAACTTAGTTCTCTGAAGGAATCAAGAAAAGTCATTAATTTTCTGTTTGTACAGCCTTTTTCTTAGTGCAAGAGCAATGCTCTTTCAATCTTTCCCCTCTCTGAGCTGAAACTATAAGTCTCTCAGTACTTTTTACAATATTTTAAAATCAATTTAGAAATAATTTCTTAATTTTAAAAAAGATAAGCTCCTTATAACTATTGTTGTTTATTGTTGTGTGTGTTTTTACAACTTGCCACTAATTATCTCTCTTTTAGATACTTGTGACTTACATCTTGTCTCCTCTAAGAACTATTTTTGATTGTGCCCTTTCTAAATTCAGGCCCATATTTAGAATATAAAAAGCTTTGGGATGAATTTTAGATCTATCTTTGGATTTCTTAAAATTGCTACTAGGTTACACAAAGTTTTGCTCATTTAACCTAGGAAAGAAGAACTTATAGGAATAATTAGGCTTATCTAAAAATTCTCCAAATTTTCATTTACTCCAAACCGTTGAGAGTTTTTTTTATACCAAACTTAGGATTTTCACCCCCAAACAATCCAAAAAACTGGAAACTCAAAAAATGTGTTTATCTTTCAAAGGAATTTATGCATAAGTAAAATATGTTAACATAAATGTCTTCAATGATTATATAATTTTCAAGTTAAAAAGAAGCATACTCATGTTTAAGTACAACGATGATGCACAATGATGGTACAATAAATGTGTACCAAAAGATTTTGCTTCTAATATTCTGAAATCCTTTCTGTTTTTGTTCATGAAAACTCTGGACAAGCACTATGGGTACACACTCAATTACATAGGAGTTGTCACAGTCCTATTGCTTATTTCAGTTTTTCATTATATCCATTAACCAAGGTATATACACTTTGCCTAAGAGATATATAACAGCAACAGCAAAATGTGTGAAAACTTCAGCTGATTTGTTCAAGGTTTCATAGTTCCCTATGCTACACAGTCTCCTATATTGATTTTTTAAAAACTCACTCAGGGGCTGGCCCGGTTGTGTAGTGGTTAAAGTTCATGTGTTCTGGTTTGGTGGCCTGGGGTTCACGGGTTCAGAACCCAGACATAGACCTACACACTGCTCATCAAGCCATGCTATGGCAGCATACCCCATTCAAAATAGAGGAATAGTGGCACAGATGTTAGCTCAGGGCCAATCTTCCTCAAACACATTTTAAAAACCTCACTCAGTACTTTTTGGGTGGTTGCCTATCTTTCTATGAAATGTTGCTTTCCTTTTACACATCACTATCCATTACTGTAATACTCTCCTAGCTACCATCCTTCCCTCAGCCAAGAAGGGAGGCCCATAATTGCTGTTAAAGAATTATCTGTACCCCTTACAGAACCGTCAGAAAGCCTGTTGGATATTCATTATTTCATTTTGTATGATAATGGTTTATATATATTTTTTAAACTTTTTTTGGTGAGGAAGGTTGGCCCTGTGCTAACGTCTGTTGCCAATCTTCTTTCTTTTCTCTCCCCAAAGTCCCAGTACATAGTTGTAAGTCATTCTATTTCTTCTATATGGGATGCCGCCACAGCATGGGCTGATGAGTGGTGTGTAGGTCCCCACCCAGGATCCGAACTGACAAACCCCGGCCGCCAAAGTGGAGCTCACAAACCTAACCACTCAGCCACAGGGCTGGCCCCCAATGGTTTATATTTAAAAAGAAAAAACTAAAAGATGCCAAACATGTTGTACTATCATAGACTTAAATGTACCCTTGAAATATAAGCTTTGCACAGAAAGTAGATCAGTTCAAATATATATATGTATATGTATATATATATGTATATTATATATATGTATATATATGTATATGTATATATATGTATACATGTATATATGTATGTGTATTATGTATATGTATACATGTATATATGCATATGTATATATATATATATATATATATTATATATATATATATATTTAACTTTGGTTAGTCCATGACTTCAGAATGCTCTAGAAACTGATAGATTTTCTGATCTCTACAGGGACCCCCCCCCCATAAAATTTTAAGATGCTTTGCTATTTCTTGATGAAATACCCACAATAAAAGTGGAGTTTAGCAAAAATGCTCCATGATATTATCCACAGTAACAGAATCGCAATATTGAACCAACTTTGGTGGGATAATTATAAACATATTGCTGAGAGTTTTTCCAGTGCATATCATACCCGCAAACCACACAATTCTGACAGACACTAAAGGGAGAACGTTGACAGGAATCAAAGTTTCAAGATCCCTTTGCATACCTTCAAGTGGCTAAGAGTGCCTTCTGGTTATTTTTATTTATTGGAAAGGCGTCTTGAAGTTTTTCCTTTCTGGAGAGTTATGACTAGGAAAAAAATGCTTGCATTTTTATTCCCTACTTGGAAAATCATTATTTATCTCTCCAGTACTAGGGAGACATTATCCTAGTACTGTTATTTAATAACTGTAAAGCTTTATATTTTATTCCACTATCCTTGTCATCCACAAAACTTAGGTCGATAACTCAAGGCCCAAAATATTGCCATTGACCTTGATGACCATAAGATCAGTATCCTCTAGAACACAGAAGATGTGTCCTTCTAGGAAATACTTCCAATTCTAGATTCTACTTTATTGTGTGTTTATATGACTGACTACTGCAGATAATTTGTGTGATACCTCCAGTTTTATTATCAACAAGTTCAATCTGCATTCCAAAACTCTCACCTAAACAGCTTCTGCAGTATCTGAAATATGGTGATTTAGTTTTCTGGAAAAGATAGCAGGGAAAAATGTCCTTGAGCCTTGATGGAAAAGACCCTATCAGATACTGTTAAAAAACTGACACAGCAGTAAAACTCCAGGGTGTTGATCTTTGAATCTGTGTTTCCAAAAAAAAGATATACATTACTTTTTCCTACCTACTGGGACATCTATTCCATGTGGAGACCTCAAACAGGATTATTAGGAATGCTGCACAAGCTGCTGACTGCAGAAGGAGACAATTTCTGCCCAAGAATAAAGAATAATATTAACTTTATTATTCTTCAGTACCCTTTTCCTTCATCTTGATTGTACCATTAAGCTTGTCTATTATTGTACTTCTATTAATTTACTAAAACATTTCTCAACATGATCTCCTTTTCCTGATTCCGTTACTTTTGACCCTTTATAGTCTTCCGCCACTTAAGGAAAAACAAAACTCTCTGGTGCATTTTTCTCAGACTAATGCTACTTATCTGAACTTAACAGATCACTGACAATAGTAACTTTTCCTTTAAAAACACCAGAAACTAAGTTTCCTTTATAGGTCTTTCTTATGCTTAAATTTTATAACTAGACGATAACCTCAAAAATGCTTCTCCTATGAGTGATGTAGGCAAAAATGACAGAATAGGGATCTCCAAAGGCCCATTTCTCCACACAAACATTGACAAATAAAGCAAAAATTGTCAGAGTCAACTTTGTCAGAACTCTGGGAAACAGAAAACATTTATGCCAACCAAGTGAATGATGAATCAATAAAATTCAAGTAAAAAATGGCAGCAAAGCTTTTTGGTGTATATTATTGCCCTTGTCCAACCTGCCTCTCTGACTTGGTGGCAGCATACATTCCCAGTGTGGGACTCTGATCTCTAGTTTAGAGGGAACAGAGTAGACCTTATTCTCAAAGAATTGTGTTTTTTGGTTCTAACCTGTCAGATACCTGAAGGCCTGATGCAAAGAACTTGTCTTTGTTTCACCTAACTTGGAACTCACTAAGCTTGGAAAGCAGAGGCATTCCTTGAAAACATTGTAAGGCAAATGAACAACCTCCAGTCATCTGGGGTATAGTCCCAGGAGAGTAGAGAAGAAAAGGGGCAGAAAGAATATTTGAAGAAATAGTGGCTGCAAACTTCTCAAATTTGATCAAAGACACATATGTACACCTTCAAGAAGCTCAACAAACTCCAAGAAGAATAAACACAAAGAGATCCACACTGAGACACATTATAATCAAATTGTCAAAAATCCAAAGAAAAAGAAAAGCTTGAAAGCAGCAAGAGAAGTGACTCATTATGTACCAGTGATGCTCAATAAGATTAACAGTATATTTCTCATCAGAAACCATGAAAGCCAGAAAGGAATGGAATGACATTTTTTTAAATATTGAAAGAAAAAAACTATCAAGCAAGAATTCTTATTCAGGCATAACCATCCTTCAAAAATGAAGGAGAAATGTTTATTCCCAGATAAACAAAAGCTGAGAAAATTTGTTGCTAGTAGACGTGCCCTTACAAGAAATGCTAAAAGGAATCCTTCAGGCTGAAATGAAAGGATACTAAACAGTAACTCAAAAGCATATGAAAAAATAAAGAACTCCACTAAAATTAACTACATAGGTAAATATAAAAGCCAGTATTGTATTTTATTTTTGGAGTGTAACCATTTTTGTTTTCTATATGATTAGAAGACAAATGCATAAAACGATAATGATAAATCTATTTTAATGTGCACAAAATGTATAAAGATGTAATTTGGGACAACAGCAACATAAAGAGGGTGCAGAGCTATATAGGAGCAGAGTTTTTGTATACTTTTGAAGCTAAGTTGGTATCAACTTAAACTAGATGATTATAAATTTAGGATTTAATTCTAGTCCCCATAGTAGACAAAAGGAAAATATCTAAAAAAATATATAAAAGCAAATGAGAGGGAGGCCAGAATGATACACTACAAAAAAAAATCAATGAATCACAATGAAGGTAGTAATGGAGGAAATGAGGAACAAAGAAAGCTATAAGAAATTTTAAAAAATAGCAAGATGGTAGAAGTAAGTCCTTCCTTATCTGTAATTATTTCAAGCATAAATGAATTAAGCTGTGCAAAAAAGGGCACAGATTGGCAGAATGGATTTAAAAAGGATGATCCAATTTTTATGCTATCTATAAGAGATTCAACTGAGATCCAAAGACACAAATAGGTTAAAAGTGAAAGAATAGAAAAAGATATTCCATACAAATAGTAATCATAAGAGAGCTGAGGTGGCTATACTATTATCAGACAAAATAGATGTTAAGTAAAAAGAAATGTTATAAGAGAAGAGAAAGACATTGTATATTGATAAAAGGGTGAATTCATCAATATGATATAACAGTTATTGACATATACATAGAAACAACAGAGCCCAAAAATGAATGAAACAAATATTAACAGAATTGAATAGAAAAGTAGAAAGTTTACTGTAATAGTTGGAGAATTTAATACCCTACTTTCAAAAATGAACAAAACATCTAGGCAGAATATCAATAAGGAAATAGAAGACTTGAACAACACTATAAACCAAGTTGACCTAACAGACATATATACCCAACAACAACAGATTACACATTCTTCTCAAGTGCACGTGAAACATTCTCCAGTATAGACCACATGTTAGGCCACAAAAAAGAGTTTCTGATACCAAAGCCAGAGACATCACAAGAAAATAAAATATCTCACCATTATCCCTTATGAATATAGAAGCAAAAATCCTCAAAGCATACTAGCAAACCAAATCCAACAGCATTTTAAAGGAAATATACACCATGACAAAGTGAGATTTATCCCAGGAATAGAAATGTGGTTCAATATAAGAAAATCAATGTAATATACCACATTTATAGAGCAAAGAAAAAAACTCAACATGATCGTCTCAATTGCTGCAGTTAAAGCATTTGACAAATATAATAAAAACACTCAAAAACTAGGTATGGAAGAGAACTTCCTCAACATAAGGTAACATCATGCTCAATGATGAAAGACTGAAAGCTTTCCCCTAAGATAAAGAACAAGACAAGGATGCCCACTATCACTGCTGCTATTCAGCATTGCACTGGATGTTCTTGCCAGATCAATTAGACAAGCAAAATAGATAAAGTCATCCAAATTAAAAAGCAAGAATAAAACAGTCTGTATTCACAGATGACATGATCCTTTATATAGAAAATCCCATAGACCCTGCAAAAAAACTACCAGATGAAATAAACAAAATTAGCAAAGATACAGGATATAAGATCAACATGCAAAAATTAATTATGTTTTCATACACTGGTAATGAACAATCCAATCTACAAATTAAATACAAACCCTGTCAAAATTTCAGCAGCATTTTTCGAAAAATGGAAAAGCTGATCCTCAAGTTCATATGGAGAGGCAAGGGCCCCAAATAGTCAAAATAGTATCAAAAAGAGCAAAGTTGAAGGACTCACGCTTCCCCATTTTGAAACTTACCACAAAGCAGTGTGGTACTAGAATAAAGACAGACATATAGACCAATGGAATAGAATTGAGAGTCAAGAATTAACGTTGTCCATCTATGGGCAATTGATTTTCAATAAGAGCATCAGCACTACTCAACGGGGAAAGAATTGTCTCTTCAACAGATGGTTCTGGGACAACTGCATATTCACACCCACAAGATTCAACTTGGGCCCCTACCTCACAGCTTATATAAAAATTAACTTGGAGACTTAGATCAAGAGGGCAGAGTAAGGAGATCCTTAGCTCATCTCCTCCCATGGACACACCAAAATAACAACTGCATGTAGAACAACTATCACTGAGAACCATCTGAAGACTAGCAGAACAGATTTTCCACAACTAAGTATATAAAGAAAAAGCCACGTTGAGATGGGTAGGAGAGGCAGAGACACAGTTTAGTCAGGACCCACATCCTAAGCATGGCAACCCACAAACAGAAGAGATATCACAACCATGGAGATACCCCCCAGATAAGCAAGGGGCTCAAGCCCTACATCAGGCTTCCAAGCCTGGGGGACCTGCATTGAGAAGACAAGCCTCCATAATGTCTGACTTTGAAAACCAGCAGGGCTTATGTCTGGAAGAGCTGGGGGGCTAGAGGTAAACCAAGATTCCACTCGTATAGGGGACATGTACAAATTCACTTGCTCTGAGTCCCAGTGCAGAGGCAGCAGTTTGAAAAGTGCTTGGGTTATACATGATGGATATTCATTGTCTAATCTTAGGGTGTGCGCTGGAGGGGCAGAGATCTGTTGGAACTTTCTTTGGGGGCAGAAGTTCTATCAGGTGCCATTTTTTTACTCTCCTTCTACCTGACTGGTCTGGCACTGGTGAGTGCCATTTCTGAGAATTTCCATCTACCTTGCTAGCACTGCTCACCCAGTCATTCCCCTGAAGATTTGCCCTTCCCAACCCACCCACCCTGCCCAGCACTCCTCCAAAGTGGTGGGCCAGCATCAAACATAATAAAATTTACATTATAGGAGTCCCAGAAGGATAAGAGAGAGAGAGGATAGCAGAAAACCTATTTGAAGAAATAATGGCTGAAAACTTTCCCAACCTGGCAAAGGAAACAGACATTCAAGTCCAGGAAGCATAGAGAGTCTCAGATAAGATGAACCCAAAGAGATACACACCAAGACACATTATAATTAAAATGTCAAAAACTAAAGATAAAAAGAGAATCTTAAAAGCAGCAAGAGCAAAACAACTAGTTATGTACAAGGGAACCCTCATAAGACTATCAGCTGATTTTTTAGCAGAAACTTTACAGGCCAGAAGGAAGTGGCACAATGTATTCAAAGTGATGAAAGGGGAAAACTTACAATCAACAATAATCTTCCTGGCAGGTTATCATTCAGAATTTAAGTAGAGATAAAGAGTTTTCCCAGACAAACAAAAGCTAAAGGAATTCATCACCACTAACTGGGCCTTACAAAAATGTTAAATGGACTTCTTTAAACAGAAAAGAAAAGGCCATAACTTGAAATAAGAAAATTATGAAAGAAAAAAACCTCATTGATAATGGCAAACACATAGTAAAGGTAGTGGATCAACTATCTACATAGCTAGTTTGAAAGTTAAAAGACAAAAATAGTAAAATCATCTATATCTACAATAATTAGTTAAAGGATACACAAAATTAAAAGATGTAAAATATGCTGTCAAAAACATAAAATGTGGAGGTTGGAGTAAAAATGTAGTGCTTTTAAAATGCACTCAACTTAAGTGACAATTAACTTAAAATAGACTGCTATATGCATAGATTGTTATATATAAACCTCATGATAATCACAAACCAAAACCCACTAATAGATACACAAAAAATAAAGAGAAAGGAATACAAACATAACACTAAAGAAAGTCACCAAATCACAAAGAAAGAGAGAACAAGAAGAAAAAAAGAACAAAGAACTACTAAAATAACCAGAAAACAATTAACAAAATGGCAATAAGTACATACCTATCGATCACTACTTTAAATGTAAATGGACTAAATCAATCCAAAAGCATCAAATCCAATCAAAAGACATAGGATGGCTGAATGGATAAAAAAATCTAGACCCATATATATGCTGCCTGTAAGAGACTCACTTCAGATCTAAAAACACACACAGATTGAAAGTGAAGGGATAGAAAAAGATATTCCATGCAAATAGAAATGAAAAGAAAGCTGAGATAACAATACTTATATCAGACAAACTAAACTTTGAAACCAAGACTGTAACAAGAGACAAAGAAGGGCATTACATCATGATAAAGGGATCAATCCAACAAGAGGATATAACACTTGTAAATACCTATGCACCTAACATAGGAGCACCTAGATACATAAAGCAAATATTGATAGACATAAAGGTAGAAATAGACAGTAATACAGTAATAGTAGGGGACTTTAACACTGCACTTACATCAATGGGTAGATTATCCAGACAGAAAATCAACAAGGAAACATTGGCTTTAAATGACACACTAGACCAGATGGATTTCAGAGATATGTGTAGAACTTTCTCTCTGAAAACAACAGAATATACATTCTTTCTAAGTGCGTGTGGAACCTTCTTCAGGATAGATCACATGTTAGGTCACAAAACAAGTCTCATTAATTTAAGAAGTTTGAAATCATATCAAGCATCTTCTCCAACCACAATGATATGAAACTAGAAATGAATTACAAGAACAAAACTGGAAAAAACACAAACATATGGAAGCTAACCAACATGCTACTCAACAACTAATGGTTCAACAAAGAAATAAAAGAGGAAGTAAAAAAATACCCTGAGACAAATGAAAATCAAAACTTAATGTTCCAAAATCTACTGGACACAGCAAAAGCAGTACTAATAGGGAAGTTTATAGTGATATAGGCCTACTTCAGGAAACAAGAAAAATCTCAAATAAACAATCTAAACTTATGCCTATAGGAACTACAAAAAGAAGAACAAACAAAGCCCAAAGTTAGTAGAAGGAAGGAAATAATATAAATCAGAATGGAAATAAATGAAATAGAAACTTAAAAAGCAATGAAAAGATCAATGCAACTAAGAATTGGTTCTTTGAAAAGATAAACAAAATTGATAAACCTTTAGCCAGATTCATCAAGCAAAAAAGAGAGGGCCCAAATAATATCATAAATGAAAGAGGAGATGTTACAACCAACACCACAGAAATGCAAAGTATCATAAAAGATTAGTATCATCAATTATGCACCAACAAATTGGACAACCTAGAAGAAATGGATAAATTCCTAGAAACATACAATCTTCCAAGACTGAATTAAGAAGAAATAGAAACTCTGAATAGACTGATTACTCATAATGAAAGTGATTCACTAATAAAAAAACTTCCCAACAAACAAAAATCCAGGACTAGAGAGCTTTAGAAGTAAATTCTACCAAATATTTAAAGAAGAATTAATATCTATCCTTCTCAAAGTATTCCAAAAAATCAAAGAGGAAGAAACACTTCCAAACTCATTCTATGTGGCCAGTATTACTCTAATACCAAAACTAAACAAAGATACTACAAAAAAAGAAAATCACAGGCCAATATTGCTGATGAACATAAATGGAAAAATCCTCAGCAAAATATTAGCAAACTGAATTCAACAATACATTAAAAGGATCATAAACCATGATCAAGTGGGATTTATCCCAGGGATGCAAGGATGGTTCAAAATCTGCAAATCAATCAACATGATACATCACATTAACAAAATGAAGGATAGAATTCATATTATCATCTCAATAGATGGAGAAATAGAATTAGACAACATTCAACATCCATTCATGATAAAAGTTCTCAACAAAGTGGGAATAGAGGGAACATACCTCAACATAATAAGGGCCATATATGACAAACCCACAGCTAACATCATACTCAATGGTGAAAAGCTGAATGCATTTCCTTTAAGGTCAGGAACTAGGCCACGATGCCCACTCTAACCTATTTTATTCAACATAGTATTTGAAGTCCTAGTCACAGCAAACAGACAAGAAAAAGAAGTAAAATGCATCTAAATTGGAAAGGAAGAAGTAAAACTGTCACTATTTGCAGATGACATGACATTTTATAGAAACCCCTAAAGATTCCACCGAAAAATTACAACTATTAAATTAATTCACTAAAGTCATAGGACAGAAAATCAATATACAAAATCTATGACATTTCTGTACACTAATAACAATCAGTAAGAAAAATTAAGAAAAAATTCCTTTTATAATTTCATCAAAAAGAATAAACACCTAGGAATAAATTTAACCAAAGAGGTGAAAGATCTGTACACTGAAAACTATAAGACATTAATGGAAGAAATTGAAGCAAACACAAATAAATGGAAAGATATACCATGCTTAGAGTTTGGAAGAATTAATATTGTTAAAATGTCCATACCCAAAGCAATCTAGAAGTTCAATGCAATCTCTATCAAAATACCAATGGCATTTTTTCACAGAATTAGAACAAATAGTCCTCAAATTTGTACAGAACCACAAAAGACCCCAAATAGCCAAAGCAATCTTGAGAAAGAAAAATGCTGAAAGTATCATGCTCCCTGATTTCAAACTATACTACAAAACTATAGTAATCAAAAAAGCATGGTACTGGCACAGAAACAGACACATGGATCAAAGGAACAGAATCCAGAGCCCTGAAATAAACCCATGATTAATCTACAACAAAGGAAGCAAGAATATAAATGAGGAAATGACAGTTTCTTCAATAAATGATATTGAGAAAACTGGACAATTACATGCAAAAGAATGACACTGGACCACTCTCTTACACCATATATAAAAATAAACTTAAAATAGATTAAAGACTTGAATGTAATACCTGAAACCATAAAACTCCTGGAAGAAAACATAAGCAGTAAGCTCTTTGACATCAATCTTAGCAATATTTTTTGGATCTGCCTCTTCAGGCAAAGACAACAAATGCAAAAAGAACCCCCCAAAACAAATGAGACTGCATCAAACTAAAAAGCTTTTGCACAGCAAAAGAAACCATCAACAAAACAAAAAGGGAACCTACTGAATGGGAGAGAATATTTGCAAATGATATATCCAATAAGAGAGTAATATCTGAAATTTAGAAAGAACTCATACAACTCAGCCAAAAAACAAACGATCCAATAAAAAATAGTCTGAGCATAAAAAGGATAAAATCGTCCCATTCACAACAAGATGGTTGGACCTTGAGGGTATTATGTTAAGTGAAATAAGCCAGATAGAGAAAGACGAACTCTGTATGACTCCACTCATAGGTGGAAGTTAAACATAGAGACCAGGGGAAAGGGGGGGTGGGAGGGCACAAAGGGTGAAGTGGTGCACCTACAACATGACTAACAATAATGTACAACTGAAATTTCACAAGGTTGTAAACTACCATAATCTTAATGAAAAGTTAAAAAAAAAATAGGCTGAGGACCTGAATATACATTTTTTCCATGGAAGACATACAGACACATGAAAAACTGGTCAACATCACTAATCATCAGATAAATGAAAATCAAAACCACAATGAGATATAACCTCATGCCTGTCAGAATGGCTATTATCAAAAAGACAACAAATAAGTGTTCGTGAGAATGTGCAGTAAAGGAAACTCTTGTAAATTGTTGGTAGGACTGTAAATTGGTGCAGCCATCATAGAAAACAGTATGGAGATTCCTCAAAAAATTAAAAATAGAACTACCATATGATCCAGCAATTCCACTTCTAGGTATTTATCTGAACAAAAACCAAAAACACTAATTCAGAAAGACATATCCACTCATATTTTAATTATAGCATTATTTACAATAGCCAAGATATGGAAGCGACCTAAGTGTCCATTGATAGAAGAATGGATAACAAAGATGTGAAATATACATATATATAATGAAATATTAGTTACACAAAATAATGAAATTCTGCCATTTGCAACAACATAGATGTACCTAGGGGATATTATGCTAAGTGAAATAAGTCAGACAGAGAAAGACAAATACCATATGATTTTACTTATATTTGGAATCTAAAAGGCAAAACAAATGAACAAACAAAGCAAAATAGAAACATATTCATAGATACAAAGACAAACTGATGGTTTCCAGAGGGGAGAGGGGTAGAGGGATGGGCAAAATACATGAAGAGGATTAAGAGGTACAAACTTGCGGTTATAAGATAAAGAAGTCATGGGGATGTAATGTACAGCATAGGGAATATAGTCAATAATATTGTAAAAACTTTGTATGGTGACAGATGGTTACTAGACTTGTTGTGGTGATCATTTTGTAATGTATATAAATGTTGAAGCACTACGTTGTACACCTAAAACTAATATGACCTTGTATGTCAACTATACTTCATTGAAATCAATCAAACAATCAATCACAGAGGCAAATATTGCTCGCAAAGGAGGAAACACACAAATTTTGCCTCCTTTGATAACTGAATAAAACAAAAACAAAAAACAAAAAAAGTTAATTCAAAATGGATCAATGACCTAAATATAAGAGCTAAAACTATAAAACTCTTAGTAGAAAACAAGGGTAAATCTTCATAACATTTGATTTGGCAAAGGAGTTTTTGATGTGACAACAAAAACACAAGCGACAAAAGAAAAGGATAAGTTGTAGCTCATCAAAATTAAAAACTTTGGCATATGAAAGGACATCATCAAGAAAGTGAAAAGACAACCTACAGAATGAGTGAATATATTTGCAAGTCACGTATCTGAGCAGGGTCTACTATAGAGAATGTATAAAAAACTCTTGCAACTCAACAATAAAAAGACAAACAACCCAATTAAAAAATGAGCAAATGGGAGAGTGACATCAGCATCATGGCAGACTGAGTTGTATGCTTTGCCTCTCCCCTCTAACTTACAACTAAACGGACATTCATTAGCCAACAGAGAATTCCCTACACAGCACAACAGGATGCCTGAGAGATCCATGCAGGCATACATCTAAAGGTGGATGGACTGGATCCCCAGGAATTGGTAGAAGTGGGTGAGTGGACCCCTCCCCCTCCCTGGTGGCAGTGATCCAGGTCATGGGACCTAACACAGCAGCCAGTGTGACTGTAAGAGGAGGGAGGGCAGCCCAGCCAGCATGTGAATGCTTTAGGATGATGGCCCAGCCTCTGGGAGTGCCCACCATGCTGCAGTAGCTCCACCTGTGGGAACACTCCTCACTGAGGTGCAGTGTTTTAGTCCCCATCAGGGAGCCCCACCCCCCAAGTGCAGCAGCTCAGCTGACCCATGTTTGAGCACAGAGCTGGCCTGAGCATGAAAGAAAGCACCCTGCCCTCCTGGTACCTGGCCAAGCACAGCAGTCCCACCTGCACAAACGTGACTGGCTGGCAGAGTACAGAGACCCCACCTGCACATGCATGCATGACTCACCAAGCAGATGTGGCCAGCCCATGCTAATGCAGAGCAACCCTACCACCACAACTTCCAGCAGACAGGGTGGGATCAGAAAACACAGCTCCTGCCCACCCCACAGCAGTGGCAAGTGGAATCTGCAACCTGAAACTACCATCAATGCACTGGCAAAGGATCAATTCATCAAACACCATGAAGAACGACAGTAACACTTCAGAGCAGAAGGAAAATGATGTCTCCAGAAACCAATCCTGAATTCACAACAATTTATAATCTCAATGACACAATTCAAAATAGTTGTCATAAAGAAACTCAACGAGTTACAGGAAAACTCAGAAAGACAGTTCAATGAGCTCATGAATAAAATTGATGAGCAAATGGAATACTTCACCGAAGAGGTTGAAGTTCTAAAAAAAACCAAACTGAAATTCTGGATACGAAGAACACAATTATGGAGATAACAAATAATCTAGAAGCCATAAAAAACAAAGCTGATGTTATCTAGGACAGAATTAGTGATTTAGAGGATAGAACTATAGAAATGCTTCAAGTGGAGGAGGAGAGAGAACTAAGATTTTTTAAAAATGGAGAAATTCTTTAAGAAATATCTGGCTCAATTAGGAAAAGCAATGTAAGGACTATAGGTATTCAAGAGGGGGAAGGGAGAGAGAAAGGAGCAGAGAGCTTGTTCAAAGAAATAATAGCTGAGAATTTTCCAAACCTGGGAAAGAATATGTACATACAAGTACATGAAGGCAATGGAACACCTAAGAGATCTTCTCCAAGGCATATAATATTGAAACTGGCAAAAGTCAATGAGAAAGAAAAAATATTAAGGGCAACAAGGCAGAAGAAAATAACCTACAAAGGAACACCTATCAGGCTTTCAATGGGTTTCCTGGCAGAAGCCTTACAGATCAGGAAAACCTGGAACGATATATTCAAAATACTGAAAAACAAAAACTTTCAGCCAAGAATACTCTATCTAGTGAAACTATCCTTCAGATATGATGGAAAAATAAAAGCTTTCCCAGATAAATGAAAGCTGAGGGAGTTCATCATCACTAGGCCTGCCTTATAAGAAATATTGAAAGGAGCCCTTCCATCTGAAACTAAAAAGCAAAGGTTTACAAAACCTTGAGAAAGGAGATAAATAGATAGAATCAGAAAATTGAAGCTCTATATCAGGATAAGTAAGGAAACACTTAATTATAATATGAAAGATAAAGGGAAGGAAAGCATAAAAATAAGCATAAACACTTCAATTTAGTCACAACAAAAACAGAATAATTTGTGACAACAATAATTCATAAGAGGAAGAGGAAAGGGATAGAACTTGCTTAGGCTAATGCAGCTAAGAGGCTATCAGAAAATGGACTATCTCATCTCTGATATCTTTTATACAAACCTCACAGTAACCACTAAACAAAACTTCAGAACAGAGCTACAAATTATAAATAAAGAGAAAACCATCACAGAAAACCACCAAACTGAAAAGGCAGTCAGAAATACAAGGGAAAAGAAACAATGGAAATATAGAACAACCAGAAAATAAGAGATAAAATGGTAGTATTAAGTCCTCATATATCAATAATCATTCTAAATGTAAACGGATTGAATTCTCCAAAAGACACAGAGTGGCTGGATGGATTTAAAAACAAGACCCAACAATATGCTGTCTCCAGAAAACACATCTCAGCTCTAAAGACAAATATAGGCTCAGAATGACAGATCGTGATATTCCAAGCAAATGGCAAGCAAAAGAAAGCAGGTGTGGCCACTTCAGGATAAAAAAGACAATGAGGCAAGGATAGGCAGTATATAATGATAAAAGGGACATCCCACCAAGAGGACATAATACTTATGAACATATATACACCTAACACAGGAGCACCAAAGTCTACAAAGCAACTATTAACAGACCTAAAGGGAGAAATTGACAGCATACAATAGTAGTAGGGGAAGTCAACGCCCCACTTACATCAATGGATAGATCATCCAGAGAGAAAGTCAACAAGGAAACAGTGGACGTAAATGAAATACTGGACCAGATTGACTTAACAGATATATACAGAACATTCCATCCAAAAACAGCAGAATACACATTCTAGTCAAGTGCACATGGAACATTCTCAAAGATAGACTATATATTGGGAAACAAGGAAATCCTTAACAAATTTAAGATTGAAATCATATCAAGCATCTTTTCTGAGCATAATACTATGAAATAGAAATCAACCGCAAGAAAAAGGCTGAAAAATTCACAAATATGTGAAGACTAAGCAATATGCTACCTAACAATCATTTGATCAATGAAGAAATCAAAGGAGAAATTGAAAAATACCTGTAGACGAATGAAATTGAAAACAAAACATACCAACTCTTATGGGATGCAGCAAAAACAATACTAAGAGGGAAATTTATAGCAATATAGGCCTACCTAAACAAAGAAGAAAAATCTCAAATAAGCAATCTTAAACTTCACCTAAGAGAACTAGAAAAAGAAGAACAAAGGCCAAAGTCAGCAGAAGGAGGGAAATAATAAAAATTAGAGCAGAAATGAATGAAATAGAAACTTAGAAAACAAATAGAAAGGATCAATGAAATTAAGAGCTGGTTCTTTGACAAGATAAACAAAATTGACAAACTCTTAGCCAGACTCATTAAGAAAAAAACAGGAAAGCCTCAAATAAACAAAATCAAAAATTAAAAAGGAGAAATTACAAAAGAAACCACAGAAATATGAAGGATTGTAACAGAATACTATGAGAAGCCATATGCCAACAAATTGGATAACCTAGAAGAAAAGGATAAATTCTTAGTCTCATACAACCTCCCAAAACTGAATGAAGAAGAAATAGAGAATCTGAAACGGTGAAACAAAAGTAATAAGAATAAAACAGTAATCAAAAACCTCCCAAAAAACAAAAGTCCAGGACCAGATGGCTTCTTTGGAGAATTCTACCAGAGAACATTTAATACCTATCATCTTGAACTAATTCAAAAAATTGAAGATGGAGCAATTCCTTACTCATTCTTTGAGGCCAACATTACCCTAATACCAAAAGCAGTCAAAGACAACACGAAGAAGAAAAACTACAGGCCAATATCACTGATGAACATAGATGCGAAAATCCTCAACAAAATACTGGCAAACAGAATACAGCAATACATTAAAAAGATCATACACTATGATCAAGTGGGATTTATACCAGGGATGGTTCAACATTTTCAAATCAATCAATGTGATACACCACATTAACAAAATGAGAAATAAAAAGTACATGATCATTTCAATAGATGCAAAGAAAGCATTTGACAATATCCAACATCCGTTTGAGTAAAAATGCTCAATAAAATGGTATAGAAGGAAAGGACCTCAACGTAATAAAGGCCATATATGACAAACCCACAGCCAACATCATACTTAATGGTGAAAAACTGAAAGCCATCCCTCTTAGAACAGCAACAAGACAAGGATGCCCACTCTCGCCACTCATATTCAACTAGTACGGGAGGTTTCTTCCAGAACAATTAGGCAAGAAAAATAAAAGCTATCCAAATTTGAGGAAGAAGTAAAACTCTCACTGGTTGTGGACAACATGATTCTACATATAGAAAACCTTAAAGAATCCACCAGAAAATTGTAAGAAATAATCAACAACTAGAGCAAAGTTGCAAGATACACGATAAACTTACAAAAACCGGTTGCATTTCTATACACTAATGACAAACTAGCAGAAGTCAAGAATACAATCCCACTTATAATCATAACAAAAAAGAATAAAATATCTAGGAATAAATTTAACCAAGGAGGTGAAAAGCCTACACACTGAAAACTATAAGACATTGAAAGAAATCAAAGACATAAGGAAATGGAAAGATATTCCATGCTCATGGATTGGAAGAATAAATGTAGTTAAAATGTGCATATTATCTGAGGCAATCTACAGATTCAATACAATGCCAATCAGAATCCCAATGATATTCCTCATGGAACTAAAACAAAGAATCCTAAAATTTACATGGAACAACAAAAGATCCCAAATAGCCAAAGCAATCCTGAGAAAAAAGAACAAAGCAGGAGGCGTCACAATCCCTGACTTCAAAATATACTACAGTATATAGTATATAGTATAAAATATACTATAGTAATCAGAACAGCATGGTACTGGCACAAAAACAGACACACAGATCAATGGAACAGAATTGAGAGCCCAGAATTAAAACTGCACATCTATGGACAGCTAATCTGTGAGAAAGGAGCCAAGAACATACAATGGAAAAAGGAAAGTCTCTTCAGTAAATGCTATTGGGAAAACTGGACAGCCACATGCAAAAGAATGAAAGTAGGCCATTATCTTACACCATACACAAAAATTAACTCAAAATGGATAAAGGCTTGAATATAAGACCTGAAACCTTAAAACTCCTGGGAGAAAATATAGGCAGTACACTCTTTGATATCAGGCTTAGCAGCATCTTTTCAAATACCATGTCTACTCAGGCAAAGGAAACAAAAGCAAAAACAAACAAATGGGACTACATCAGACTAAAAAGCTTCTGCACAGCAAAGGAAACCATGAACAAAATGAAAAGACAGTCCATCAACTGGGAGAAAATATTTGCAAATCATATATCCGACAAGAGGTTAATTTCCAAAATATATGAAGCACACATATAACTCAACAACAAAAAAACAAACATCCTGATAAAAAAAAATGCAGAGGTATGAACAGACATTTTTCCAAAGAAGATATACAGATGGCCAACAGGCACTTGAAAAGATGTTGAGCATTACTAATTATTAGGGAAATGCAAATCAAAACTACAATCAGATATCAACTTACACCTGTTGGAATGGCTATAATTAAGACAAAAAATAACAAATGTTGGAGAAGATTTGGAGAAAAAGGAACCCTCATAACTGCTTGTGAGAATGTAAACTGGTGCAGCCACTATGGAAAGCTTCAAAAAATGAAAAATAGAATTACCAAACAATCCATATATCCCACTTCTGGGTATTTATCCAAAGAACATAAAATTAACAATACAAAGAGATTTATGCACCCCTATGTTCATTGCAGCATTATTCACAGTAGCTGAGATGTGGAAGCAACCCAAGTGCCCATCAAGGGATGAATGGATAAAGAAGATGTCATAACCCACACACACACACACACACACACACACACAAAATGGAATACTACTCATCCATCAAAAGGACAAAATCGTCTGTTTTGCAGCAACATAGATGAACCTTGAGGGTATTACATTAAGTGAAATAAGCCAGACAGAGAAAGACAAACACCCTAGATTTCACTCATATGTGGAAGATAAACACAGGGATAAACAGAACAGCTTCGTGGTTAACAGAGGAGAAGGGAGTGGGGGGGTGGGGTGGGCAAAAGTGGTAAAAGGGCACATATGCATGGTGACAGATAAAAACTAGACTATTGGTGGTGAGCACGGTGCAGTCTATACAGAAACTGATATATAATAAAGTACACCTGAAATTACACAATGTTATAAACCAGTATGACCTCAATAAAATTTTTAGAAAGAAAAATTAAAGCATAAAAGAAAAAGATGAGAAATAAGTGTTAAGGAAATTGTGGAGAAAAAAGAACACTTATATACTGCTAGCGGAAATGTAAATTGGTGCAGCCACTATGTAAAACATGGAGATTTCTCAAAAAATTAACAATATAAATACCATATGATTTGGCTATTCCACTTCTGAATATTTATCCAAAGGACATGAAAACAGTAATTCGAAAAGTTATATGCATCCCTATGTTCATTGCAGCATTATTTTCAATAGCCAAGACATGGAAGCAACCTAAGTGTCCCTGAATGGGTGAATGAATAAAGAAGATGTGGTATACACACACACACACACACACACACACAATGGAATACTACTCGGACATAAAAAAGATGAAATCTTGCCATTTGTGACAACATGGATGGACCTTGAGAGTATTATGCTTAGCGACATAAGTCAGGCAGAGGAAGACAATTGCTGTATGACTCACTCATATGTGTAAGATAAACAAATAAACACAGAGATACAGAGAACATATTGGTGGTTACCAGAGGGGAAGGGTGTAGGGGAGGGTGAAAAGGGTAAAGAAGTATATATGTATGGTGACAGATGGAAACTAGACTTTTGGTGGTGAACACAATGCACTCTATACAGAAGCTGTAATATAATGATGTACACCTGAAATTTATATGATGTTATAAACCAATGTGACCTCAATAAAATAAAATAAATTTTAAAAAATGAGCAAAGGACCTGGAAAGACATTTTTCCAAAGGAGATAAACAAATGGCCATCAAGCACATGAAAAGATGCTAAATTTAATTAGTCATTAGGGAAATGTAAATCAAAACCACAGTGAGATACCACTTCATACCTACAAGGATGGCTCCAATTAATAAAAGAAAAACAGAAAACAATTTTTGGCAAAGACATAAGGAAACTGGAACCCTCATGCATTGCTGGCGGCAATTTAAAATGGTTTAGCCACTGTGGAAAACACTTTGGCAGTTCCTCGAAAAGTTAGACACAGAATTACTATATGACCCATAAATTCCACTCCTAGGTATATACCCAAAGAATTGAACACAGGCGCTTGAAAAATACATGCACATGCATGTTCATAGCAGCATTATTCCAGATGGAAAGAATCCAAATATCCATTAATGGACAAATGAATAAATAAATTGTGGTATATCCATCCATGGTATATTATTGAGCTATAAAAAAGAATGAAGTACTGATAGATGCTGCAACATGGATGGATCTCAAAAACATCATGCTAAGTGAAAAAACCAGGTGCGAAAGGTCACATATTGTGTGATTCCATTTATTTGAAATATCTAGAGTAGATAAATCCATGGAGACAGAAATCAGATTAGTGTTTGCAAGGTGTTAGAGGAAGGGAAGAATGGGGAGTAATTTCTTAATAGATACGGGGTTTCTTTTTGGAATTATTAAAACATTTTGGAATTAGATAGGGGTGGTGGTTGCACGACATTGTGTATGTACTAAATACTACTGAATTGTTCACTTTAAAATGGTTAATTTTATGTTACATTAATTTCACCTCAATAAAAATGTTATAGATGTAAACAAAAGAAAATGCTTCTGCTAAAGTCATTATAACTCTATCAGCAAAATCCAGACCATAGAAATGCTAACTAATTTGGGGGCTATCCTTGCTGCAATTGTCCATTTGCTCTCTTCAGAAACACTCTAGTCTTCTTCAGGGAAACTGTTTACCTCTACTCAAGGAAACTGCACACCTTAAGGGATAAAAAATTGGTTCATTTTTGTTGCGATAAATGATACTTATACTCCCAATGTCATCTCTGCCCCACTAGTGGACTACTTTTTATGTGAACATTTAGTTTATACGTGCCTACCACACAGTATAATATCCTGTGTATTCAGGATAGTTGTTAGGACTTTCAGACATTTAAAAACTATTAACCTCCAGTGAGCGTGTTTTCCTGAAATGAATATCCAGAAACCTTCAAAAAAGAGGGAAGCATAGGCCACTTGGGAAAACTCCCAGGAAGTATAAGTGACTCCCTTTTCATACATACTACATGAGCTACAATTCCCAGAATGGTGATTCTACAACTGGAAAAGGTAGCCTAAAACTTGTCTCTGACACATCTTCTCCTCTGGAAATTGTACAAACCTGTGTAAATTTAAATTCATTAGCTACAGTTGGTACAGAGAATAACATAGCTTTTGATTTCTTCCTAGTTAGCCACAGGTAAATTTTATGCTGTAGCAAACATTTCTTGCTGTACCTGTACAAGTAGAACAGTCCATGAGTAGGCTAAAATTACAAGCTACCTGGATCTCTAGGGAAAGACTTAGCTGGACTTCTGTACATTTTCATTGCCTGGGTTTGGTAATTTAGACTTCTAACTTCAGGGTCTATTACAATGACTAATGACCATTTCTGTTTCTGGTAAGTTTCTGTGTTGCAGTTGTTCACATGTCCCGTCCACAGTCTTAAAAGCTACTTCACGGCCATTGCTATGTCAGAGCATTCAACAACTAACTTTGCAATAAAAAGATCAGGAGACATTAACCCTAGTCCAGCTATAGACAGTGTTTTCTGGACAATCTTCTGATCAGCAAAACCTTGATAATGGTTGAGATATGGTTATGGTTTAATATCCTATGGCCTGACTGTCTGCCTTTGGCTAAAAAGAGTGTCTGAGGAAAAGAAATGCGGCTCCAGACAGCTAGTAACTGGTCTGTTACTATCAACTAGACCTTGGTATTGCTGGGAGCTGGCCTGGCACTTATAGCTAGACTGTGGGCTTCTACTGTAAACAATCTCCTAGAACACCAGCATCAGAGAAGGGCAGACTGTGACCATGATGGATCAAGAGAAAAAATAAGATCACTCTGTAATCATGTCTGAACACGGACAAAAACATGACCATTATTCAGACCACAAAAATAAGTCAACACTTCCCTCTCCTGGATGAGTGACTGCTCCTTCCTTACCAATCACAACTTTAGCCTTACTCCCTTCTTCTCACCTTCTAGATAAGATTTATTAAGATACCCAGGCATAGAATTAGCCCCATGTGGTATAATAAAGAAAATATCTCTTTTTGTCCCTGGTTTCTGGCATTGAGCTTCAAAAAACCCTTGGAATTTCCTGAGTGATAGGAGAGTCTTGTGTTATTCATGACCAGCCCCTTCACACCTGAGTTTATGCTAACGAGGTGACTAATGATGAACCCTTTAGATATTTTTTTATTGAGGTACGATTGACATTAAAAAGCTGTACATATTTAATGTATGCATCTTATATAATGTATAATGAAGGCAAGTATATACCTGTGAAACCTTACATAACTTCAAGGAAAGGGCTGGCCAGGACAGAAGGACCAACAAGAGTGTGGTTAGAGGGGAGAGGGGATGGAGACTAAGCTCACTCATGTGGCCAATGATGTAATAAGACGCTAATAAAACTCTGGATAGTCAAAGCTCAAGGGAGCTTCCTGGGTGGTACATATTGATGTGCCAGGAGAGTGGCACACTCTGACTTCATGAAGACAGAAGCTCCTATTCTTAGAGACAGGAGTTTCTCCTCCCAGACCTTGCCCTGTGTATCTCTTCATTGGCTATTCATTTTATCCTTTAAAATAAAATGGTAATCATAAATACAGCACTTTCCAAAGTTCTGTGAGTTGTTCTAGCAAATTATTGAATCTGAGGAAGTTGTGGGAAGCCCTGAATTTGTAACCAGCTGGGCAGAAAGTGTGAGTGGGATGGAGATACCTCAAACTTCTGGTTAGTGTCTTAAATGAGGGCATTCTTATGAAGGACATTGCCCTTAACTTGTGGGGTCTGCACTAACTTCCTGGTAGGTAGCGTTGGAACTGAATTGACTTGTAAGATACCCAGCTGATGTCAGAGAATTGTTGTCATAACATCCTAGTATTTTTGGAAAATACTTAGGCTTTGCAGCAAACCAAGTGAGATAAGTGCCTCGAGTAGGGCAGTGCACCTGTGAATAGAAAAGAGTTAACAGAGCTGAGAGGTATTAAAGAATTAGAATTTCCAGGATGGCTGATCGGTGACTAGTAGGGATGGGGTTGGGACATCCCTTTAATAGAGATGGGAATAGAGGAAGAAGAGAGAGAATAAAAAAGTGATAGGAGTTTCATTTCTGGGTAAAAAGTAGTAAATAGTCACCGACCTATAAAACCTGGACAAAATGCTTGAGCAACTGTTTGAGAGTTCTCAATAGTGAACATCAGCAGTCTGATCAGGGAAGAGCACCAGAATTCAAGGTATCATCAAACTTCAGGGAGTTCCCTATTATTTTCTCTTCTAGGGTGTGCCTGGCCTGGCCTGAACTCAACACGGAGGGAAACACAGTTATGAGTACTATGATGCAGACAAAGAGGGAGCCAGGAGAAACTCTCTTGTTCTGGCTAGAGTTGTAGGAAACAGAACTCCTAAAGCTCTGAAAGAGTGAGAGGAAACCTTGGGTTGTTTTCCTCTGCTTTTCCTCAATTCTCTTGAGCCTCAGCCCCCAGGAAATCCTACAGCAGAAGCAGAGGGGTCCAAAGCTACAGCTCCAAAAGGGTAGGCATAAACTCTTCATATTTTTTACCTCTCTCTATTCTATGCCACTTTGCCCCAGAAGCGGCATAGTCACAGGACTGGCAATTTCTAGCTGGAGAACAGAAAAGGGGAGCCCCAGGGAATTGGAAAGTACTACGGAGACAACAAAGAGCTCAGATCTTGGGAAAGTGACCCCATAAAGCTGTTTATGAACTTCTGAGTTCACCCCCAACGTTCAAATGTTTATATTTGCTTAGATTTGATTATAATTAGCCTACCGAAGACTTTGAGAACTTTACTAACTGTTAGACCTCTGCCCAGGGCCCTGACCAGTGGGTGGTATGCAAGTGGAACAAATCCAAATAGTACTGCAAAGGTTTTGAAAATTAAACTGACATTGGAACTATAGCCCACAGAAGGCAGGTTGGAACTAGCAGCTTCCACTTAACCAGACCAAGTGCCTGCTAAAACAAAAATATTAACGTTATCTGTATGATTTAAACAGGATCCAGGGTCTCATGACATAATACTAAAAATTTTCAGAGTAAAATCCCAAATCATTTGACATATAAAGATCCACAGATAGCTCAGCTTTTATGGGAAAAGACAAACAGTAAACAATGAAGAGATGACACAGATGTTAGAAATATATAACAAAGATTTGAAGTATTGTCATAAAAATATTTAATTTAGCAATCATGGAGTCTCTTGAAATAAAATTTAAAGTAGGAAGTATCAGCAAATATGTAGAAGATATAATGAAAACCCAAACAGAAATGCTAGTGTGGAAAAATATAATAATCTAATTAAAAACTCACTCGAAGGACTCAGTAGCAGAGTTAATAGAGAAAAAAGTCAGTGAACTTGAAGATAATCAATAGAAATCATTTAGAATAGAATAGAAATCCAATCTGAAAAACAGAGTAAATAGTCTGAATAAAAAAAGAACAATGTCTCAGGGACTTGTGTGAGAATAACAAAAGATCTAACATTCCTGTCATTCGAGTTTTAAAAAGAGAAGAGATAGTATAGTCCTGAAAAATTAGTTGAAGAAATAATGGCTCAAAACTTTTGAAGTTCGGCAAAAGATGTACAGATTCAAGATCAGTGAACCGTAAAAAGGACAAATTCAAAGAAACACATTCCCAGACCTGTCATAATCAAACTGCTAAAGACTAAAGACAAAGAAAAAATCTTGGAATAGTTAGAAAAAAAAGTGTTACTTTAGGTGAACAATGATTCAAATGACTGTGCATTTCTCATCAAAAACCATAGAGGCCGAAGGAAGTAGCTCATATTTTTCAACTGCTGAAAAAAAGCAACTTTCAACCCCAAATCCTATATCCAGTGAAAGTATCCTTCACTAAAAAAGGGGAAATAAAGACATTTTCAGTTGAAAGAAAACTAAAAGAATTCATACATAGTAGAACTTCATTAAAAGAATTGCTAAAGAATAATCTTCAGACAGAATGGGAATGATACCAGAAGGAAACTTAGAATATTAGGAATGAGGAAGAGCAACAGAAATGATAAATACCTTGGTAAATATAATAGCTTTGTTTTCTCTTGAGTTCTTTAAAATGTGTTTGATAATTAAAAGTATAAAGTATAACACATTCTGATGGGGTTTTCAGTGTAAGTAAATGTAATATATATGATACCTATAGCATAAAGAGGGGAAGATAAGGACACCTATATAGTGATAAGGTTTCTACATTCCAATTGAAGTGCTAAAATATTTATTTTATATATGCTATGAAAAGTTAAGTATATTTTGTGATCCCATTTCACTAAAAAAATACAAATATATGTAATAATAATCACAATAGATAAATTTAAATGGAATACAAAAAATGTTTGAATAACTGAAAAGATGGCAGAAAAAGGGAACAAATGAAAACAGAAGAAACAAAGAGAAGCAATGAAAGAGAAGGGAAAGAAGGAGGAAACAAAAAGAAAACAAAAAATAAAATGTCAGACCAAACCCAAATATATCAATAATTCCATTAAATGTAAATGATCTGAACAAGAGGCTGGCAATCTTTTCCTTTAAATGTCCATAAAATAAATATTTTAGGCTTTGTGGGCCATATGATTTCCATTATAACTAGTCAACTCTGCCATTGTAGCATGAAAACAGCCATAAGCAATGCATAAACAAATGAACATGGCTATGTTCCAATAAAATGTTATTTACAAAACAAGCAGTGAACTGAATGTAGCCTGCATGTTATAGTTTGCTGATCCCTGATCTAAATATACCAATTAAAAGACAGAGCTTGTTAGAATCAATTAAAAAAACCTAGCTTCACTATATGCTGTCTACAAAATACACACTTTAAATATAAAGATATAAGTAGGTTAAAAATAAAAGGATGGAAAAAGACATGCTATGCAAACACATATCAAAAGAAGGCTGCAGTGTCTTCTAATATCAGACAAACTAGACTTCAGAACAAAGACAGTTATCAGTACAAAGAGGGATGTCCTGCAGGAAATGGTTAACTCAGCAGGGCTGGGTTGCTCAAATGCTGTACATTCCTCAAAATGTCCTATCTTCAGGACTTGCCTTTGGCCAGTTTCTGGTTGATGAGCTCTGCACCCTTGGAGTAGTCTACCTGGCAAGTGTTTTTAAATGCATAAGGCATTGGAGCACATGGTACTAGTTTGATCAGATAGTTTATGCTAACAATGTGATTTGTGGTGAATGCCTGTTTTTGTTCTGTGGAGCTGGAGTGTGAGTAGTTGAGACCACTTGTGCAGGCACTGCATGCTTGTGTGACTGACATCCAATAAAAACCCTGCATACCTAGGCTCTTGTGAGCTTCTCTGGTTGGCAACACTCCACACATGTTGTCACATATTGTTGCTGGGAGAAATAAGTGTGAACATATGACTCCACTGGGAGAAGATACTTGGAAACTTATATTTGATTTTTGCTGGACTTTGCCCCTTGTGTCTTTTTCCTTTGCTTATTTTAATTCATATCTTTTTTGCTGTAATAAACTGTAACCATGAATATAACAACTTTTTAAAGTCCTTCTAGTGAATCATCAAACCTGAGGGAGGATGGTTTTGGAGATACTCAACACAGTTACATGTTGATAAAAGGGTAAATTCACCAAGAAGACATTACAACACTAAATGCGTATACATCTAACAACAAAGATTCAAATTACAGGAAACAAAAGCAGAGAGAACTGAAAGGAGAAAGACAATTACATAGTGATAGTGAAAGACTTCAACACTCCTCTTTCAGTAATAGAACAAGACCAAAAATGAGCAAGGATATAGAACTGAACAACTCCACCAACCAACTCGATGTTCTTGATGTTTATAGAACACTACACCCAACAACAGCAAAATAACATTCACTAAGGTAAACCATATCTTGTTTTATAAATCAAACTGAAAAGATAAAAAAGACTTGGAATCACACAAAGTATGCTCTCTGACTGTAAAGGAATTAAAATAGAAATCAGTAACAGCAGGATAACAGAAACAACCCCAAACACTTAGAAACTAAACAGCACACTTCTAAATAATCTATGGGTCAAATAGGCAGTCTTTGAGGGAGATTAGAAATGAAAATACACATATCAAAAGTGTGGAACACAGCTAAAGCAGTGCTAGAGGGAAATATACAGCATTAAAGATACATATTTAAAAAGAAACGTTTAAATTCTATAATCTAAGCTTCAATCTTTAGAAAATAGAAAGAGCCAAATTAAAAAAAAACAAGAAAGAAAATAATAAACATCATAGAGAAAATTGACAAAATTGAAAACAGGAAAACAATAGAAGAATCAACAAAACCAAAAGCTATCTCTTTGAAAAGACCAGTAAAATTGATAAGCCTCCAGGAAGGATGAAGAAAAAAAGAGAGAAGACAAAAATTACCAATATCTAGAAAGGAAAATGGTATGTAACTACACACCCAACAAACATTAAAAAGGTAATCAAGGAATACTTCAAATAACTCGGTGGAAAGAAGTTCCAACAACTTAGATGAAAGGGACCAATTCCTTGAAAAACACAAACTACCACAACTCATTCAATATGAAAGAGAGAATCTGAAAAGCCCTACAACTCTTAAATTGAATTTTTTGTTAACAATCTTCTAAAGAAAAAAAGCTCCAGGCCCAGATGGTTTAACTAGCGAATTCCACCAAATATTTTTAAAAGAATTAATGCTAATTCGACACAATTGCTTCCAGAACACAGTAAAAGAGAGAATACTTCCAACTCATTTTAGGAGGCCAGAATTCCAAAACCAGACAGTAAAATAAGTGGAAATTATAGAATAATATTCTTCAGGAACATAAATGCAAAAGTTCTCAGCAAAATAGTCACAACTTGAATGCAGCAACATTTTATAAGAATAATACACCATAACTAAGGTTTATCCCAGGAATGCAAGACTGGTTCAGTATTTGAAAATCAATGCAATTCACCATATAAAATGTCTAATGAATAAAAAACATGATCATTTCGGTAACTTCAGAATAACCATATGAAAAAGTGCAACCCCTATTCACGATAAAAATTCTCAGCAACTAGTCACAGAAAGGATCTTTCTCAACTTAATAAAGGTCACTTACAAAAAGTCTACAGATATCATCATAATGGTGAAAGACATATTGCTTTCCCCCTTAAAGTTAAGAACAAGGCCAGGATATCTACTCTCACTACTCACTTTCAACATCGTACTAGATCTTAGCCAATGCAACAAGGAAAGGAAAAGAAATGAAAGACATACCTAAAAGACACACCTATGACAAGAAAGAAATTAAACAGTTCCTATTTTCAGGTGGCATAATTATCCATGTAGAAAATCCCAGGAAATATACAAAAAATCTTCTGGAACTAGTAAGTGAGCTTAGCAAGCTTGCCAGATAAAAAAATCAACAAACAAAAATCAATCATATTTCTATATATTTTCACTGTACAAATGTAAACTGGAATTAAAAATTTGATCCCACTTATGATTGCTACAATAAATATGAAATACTTAGATATAAATCTAACAAAATGTATACAACTTATTTATGCTGAAAACTATGAAACGTTGATGAAGGAAATCAAAATATACCTAAATAAATGGAGAGAAATATTGTATTCAAGGATTAGAATTCTTAACATGATAAATATATGTATTCTCCAGAAACTGATCTATAGTTTCAATGCAATACAAATCAAAGTGGATGTTTTGTAGAGAGAGACTGATTCTAAAAAAATTCTATGAAAGGGCAAAGGAACAACAAAAGCTAAAACAATTCTGAAAACAAATAGAATAAACTAGAAAAATCATACTACCTGATTTTAATATTAGCTATAAAGCTACAGTAATCAAGATAATGTGATTTTGGTAAGGGATAGACATATGCATCAGTGACACAAAATGGAGAGTCCAGAAATAGACACACACAAATATAGGTATCTTCCAAAGAAGTGAGTCTTCTAAAATTCCTGGCCAGACTCCTTGCCCAGTCTGTCCTTTTTTTGCCTCCTGGATCTTTACACTGTGCGGTCTGTCCCCTAAGACACGATTTCTCTTTATAGGAAGCCCTCCAGTTGAGAGCCCATCTAGAGGGTCAGCAAGACTGCTATTTCAAGAGCCCAATGAATAAATTAGCTCTTCTGGACTGGAGTCATGAGCTGCACTCACAATCACTGTATCGGAGATGACTCACCCTGGTGGTCTGTTGATCCACAGCAGATGATGTTTTAAATTATAATTTCATGGCAAAGGAATAGATGAAAATTGACTTGTGAAGTTTCCTCCAGGGACAAGGTGAGAGGGGTTGATTTTTCTTAAGATGATTCTTCAGCTCCTGCCCCTGTGTGAACCCCTCTCCTTATATGCTCAGGTTAGAATACCTTCCCTGGGCCTCTCTCTTGCTGCATATGAAGCAGACTGTCCATTAGGTGAGTTTGCTGGACAATTTCCTGGATGACTTCTTTGGGAAAAAACACAGGGAATAAAGACACCTTAGGTATCACTTCCAGTTCATTCCTCTTGGATTCCTTTCCCTTTCCCTCCCATACTGTTGTGCAAGGCTTCAAGGAAAAGCCACATTTATGAACATCATGAGGATTATAACATTTAAGCCTCACGACAAAACCATGAGGTATGTAGTAACATTTTCTCCAACTTATAGACAAAGATTTTAAGGCATAAAGAGGGTGGGTATCATACCAAAGTCACCCACACTGGAGTGGTTGAAAGAAGATTCGAGCCCAGGTTGTCTGGCTCCAGAAAACAACTGAATATTACAGTGAAATGGAGAAATAATGTGCTTTGATCTCCTGGACTCAGTGGAATTGGAGCTGCCTAATTCTGTGCATGAGAGCCAATTAATAAATAATCAGGAATTTTATGAGCAGGTTGTTAAATTATTAGTAGCTCGAAATTGGTCATGGTGAGAGTATTTACACCATGGAAATTGGCAAACACTGTATGTGAGAACCACTATATGTGAGAACCTTTTTTTGTCCTGGAGTGCCAGTTTGCCAACACATCACTGAGTGGATGTAATCTGGAAGGACAAGAATACGAAAGTCCCATGGACACTTTAGGAGTCTTAAATCCTTAATCCCATTCGATAGGCTCTGCTTCTGTTGCCTTGGGAAAGATTTAATCCAAGCCTCTTTTGGGAGGGGAGGGCTGACTGATATTCATGGACTGGAACACAATAGCCAGCACATGAACTCAATGCCTCACTTCCTTTGCACACTTTTGAGATGTTTTCCTTCCACACATGCTGTAATCCTTGCAATGCAGAGATTTTATCTTTGCCTAAGATGTATATAGTATTTAAAATATTTTAAAATAGATAGATTTATATCTGAAATAAAGATACTTAAAAATCCTTTATATAGTTACTCATAAATTTACTATTTGTGGTACTCTTTTTTCCTTCCTGCAGATATAGACTTCCATCTGGTAATATTTCCCTTCATCCTGAAGAGATTCTTTGAAAATGACTTTGGTTAGGCTTGCTGGAGACAAAAAAATCTCTCAATTTTTATATCTGAAAATATCTTTGCTTTGCCTATTTTTGAAGGAATTTTTTTTATTGCATAAGGAATTCTAAGTTGAAAGGATTTTGCTATCAGCAATTTAAAAATTTCATTCCATTGTATTCCATGCTCCATGGATTCTGATGTGAAATCAATGGGAAACTTATCATTGTTTCCATATATATAAGGTATGTTTTTTTCCTCTGGCTGCTATTTAGACTTTAGTTTCCAGGAGTTTGACTATAATGCACTTCTCTGTTGTTTTCTATTAATCTTGATGAAATTGCCCATCTTTTCATGTACATTGTCTACCTTTTCCACTAGATCCTTTAACATTTTATCACAGTATTTTCAAATTAGACTTATAATTCCATCATGTGGGCAACCTCTTGTCTATGTTGACTGTTTAATTTTTCTACCATAAGGCACATTTACTTGATTTTTCATACATCTAGTATTTTTAAAAGGTATGTTGGATATTTATGTAAACAGAAAGTAGGGATGGAAGTAAAAATATACTTCCATAAAAAGGGATCACTCTTCTTCTGTCTGGCCAATAATATGAGTGGCTGAGTCAATCTAATCTGTATTTTAGCATAACCTGTACTTTTGAGAGCAAGATCTGGATATAGAATATTTAAAAAACATGATCAAGCAGCTTGACCACTCCATCCTGCAATGCAAATCATACTTATTTTCAACTGCATATGGATCATTCACCAATATAGACCATATGCTAGGCATGTGACACACTTAATATATATTTAAAAGGATTCAAGGCATACAACGTTTATTTTGAGAAAATAATGCAATTAAATTGGAAATCTATAACAATGAGATATCTAGAAATTTCCCAAATATTAAGAACGTAGCAACACACACTGAAATAAATAAAGAAGACCAAGGGAAATAAAATATTTCAAAATCAATGATAATGAAAACACAACATACCAAAATTTGATAGATGCCACTATAAGAGTTCTCAGAGGTAAAATTACAGCCATCATGCCTGTACTGGAAAAGGAGAAATGTTTAAAATCAATGAACTAAGCTTCCACTGTAAGAAGGTGGAAAAAAGGAGCAAATTAGTAGAATGAAAAGTTGAGTGGAAATCACTGAAACAAAAATAAATAATACAAAAAAATCAAAAACACAATAGATGGGGGCCTGCCCGGTGGCACAGTGGTTAATTTCGCACATTCCACTTTGGTGGCCCAGGGTTGATTTGTTCGGATGCCAAGTGTGGACCTATGCACTGCTTGTGAGGCCATGCTGTGGCAGGCGTCCCACATATAAAGTAGAGGAAGATGGGCACGGATGTTAGCTCAGGGCCAGTCTTCCTCAGCAAAAAGAGGAGGTTTGGCAGCAGATGTTAGCTCAGGGCTAATCTTCCTCAAAAACAAAAAAATTAATTTAAAAAGTTTTTAAAAACCCAACACAATAGATGGATTAGAAAAATATATCAATATCGCAAATCCATCACAAGACTTATGGAAAAAAAGAGAGGAGGGGCCAGCCCCATGGCCTAGTGGTTAAGTTCAGCATGCTCTGCTTTGGCAGCCTGGGTTTGGTTCCTAGGCATGGCCCTACACCACTCGTGGGGAGCCATGCTGTTGCGGTGACCCACATACAAAATAGAGGAAGATTGGCACAGATGTTAGCTTAGGGTGAATCTTTCTCAAGCAAAAAGAGGAAGAGTGGCAATGGATGTTAGCTCAGGGTGAATCTTCCTCAGCAAAAAAAGAGAGAGAGAGAGAAAAAAAACAACTTATTAATATCAGGAATAAAAGATGAGTCAACTGTGCAGATATTATATATATTAAAAAACAATAAGGGGATATCACCATTAAGCATGATGTTAGATGTAGATATTCCTTGTTTTTTTGTGACCCCTGTTGTGTTTGGATTTCCTTAAGAATTCCTTGTCAGATACAGTCTATGTCTCCCAACTCTTCCAGCTGTGGTCCACTGTTATTTCACTGTGGAGCCCACTTGGTGTGTTGGTAAGGTGTGAAGGAGGGAAAGCATTCTATACCTTATGATTAAATCTTAGACTTCTAGTGTGCTAGTGTCCCTGGTCTGTGGCCTTCACAATTGCTTCTTAGATTTGTCCCTCCTTAGGTGAGACAGGAAGGCTAAAGGCTGCTGGAGTCAGAGAACTGCACTTTCTTTCAGGTGGGATGAGGATCTGGTAAATTATTTTCCCCTGGCGAGTAGACCTTTGTTATGGAGAATACTTTGGGTGTTATTGGCATTGTTTACTCTTCCCTTCCCCCTGCCAGAACCATGAGGGCAAATTTCTTGGATCTTCACTGTGTGAACCTAGTGGTGTTCCTGCAACAAAGACTACTGAAAGTGTGAGTGCCTCCCTGATCCTGAGGCCCCCCAGAAGTTTCTTACTCTCATGCAAGTCCACACTCAGCTTCCAGCGATTCATCCAAATGATCTTCAAACGTTCCTACCAGTTTATGGCTCCAGCAGCTTCTTCTCCAGATAATCTGATCTTTGCTGTGAATCTATATTAGCCTGTCTCTGAACTTCAGGGTGGCAGCTTTTCCTGAAAGCTCAGTTCTCTGATGGGCCCAAGAAAAGCATTGATTTTTCAAATTGTTCAGCTCTTTCTTTGTTTTAACAATGGGTGTAATGACTTCTGAGCCATTTTATGACGAAGCTGAAACCAGAAGTCTCTAAACAGCCCTATATCTAATAAATAAATAAAATTCCTAATCAAAAGCTTCCCTTGAAAGGCAACTGAGGACTAGATGGCTTCACTGCTGAATTCTGTGCAACACTTGTGGATAAAATAATACCATTCTCACAGAAGCAGTTTCAGAAATAGAGGAAGAGTGAACATTTTCCAAGTTTTTTTTCACTAGGCCAGCATAGCTCTGGTTCCAAATGTGATGGAGATATTACAAGAAGATCAAATTATCAACCAATATGCCTTATGAATCTAAGATGTAAAAATCTTAAATGAAATACTATTAAATTGAATCCGTCAATAAATACAAAGGGAAACACCTCGTAGCCAAGTGGATTTGTCCAAAAGCGTAAGGTTGGTTTAACATAGAAAATCAACTGATATAATTCACTTCGGGAATGAGATAAAAGAGAATAATCATATGACCATCATAATAGACGCAGAAAAAAATGAAAAGATTCAACAAACATTCATTTTTAAAGAATGCCAACCAGCTAGGAATAGAACAAAATGCCTTCAATCTGATACAAGGCATCTATGAGAATCCTACAGCCAACATCATACTTAGCGGTAAAACAGGAAACACTCTTCACTTATGACTGGCAACAAGGCAAGGATGGCCAGTCTTGTCACTACTATTTCATAATACTACTGAAAATCCCAGCTATTGCAATAATGCAAGAAGGAGGAATCAAATGAATAAAGATTGGAAAGGACTAAACAACATCATTCTTAGTTGACATCATTGTATGCATTGAAACTGCTAAGAATTGACACAAACTAGTAGCTATACTAAATGGTTCTAGGAGGTCATGGGCTACAAGGTCAATGATTTAAAATAAAATGTATTTCTATATAATAAAAAATTATGACATGAAATGAACATATCTCTTAAAATAGCATCAGGATATTTTAAATAATGGGAATACATATAACAACAGATATACTAGATTGGGGATTGGTTGGCAAATCAGGGAAGTCAGGGATTGATGGGCCTGTGAGGTGACTTGCCCAATGCCCTGCTTTTTTCAATAAACTTTTATTGGAACACAGCCATGTTCATTGTCTGTGTACTGCCCATGCCTGCTTTCCCACTATGACATCGGAGGTGGGTAGTTTTGGCAGGGACTGTGTGGCCCACCAATTCTGGCTCTCTATGTAAAAAATTTGCTGATCCCTATGCTAGGTCACTATACTGAAAAGTAAAAAATTATTTCCAAGGTAACGAAAGAAAACTTCAGAAATGGAGAGATATACTATGCTTATGGCTTAAAAGATTCAATACTATTAAGATATCCATTCTGTCAAATAGGTATATTGATTCAAGAAAACCAGAGTAAAACTCTCAGCAGCTTTTTAAAGGAATTGACAAGCTGGTTATAAAATTTATATGAATGCTATATAAATTTGTAAAGGATGTAGAACAGCCAAAAAATCTTGAAAAAGGATAACGAAGTTACAAGACTGACATTACCAGATTACAGGATTTCCACAAATCTAGACAATGTGCTGTTGAACCATGCATAGACAACTTTGATCAGAGTTGCCAAACTACAACCCATGGGCCAAATCTGGCCCAACACCCGCTTTTGTATTCCCGGGGAGCTAAGATTTACTTTTTCATTGTTAAATGCTTGAAACAAATCAAAGGAATAATATTCCATGACACGTGGTGGTTATATGAAATTCAAATTTCAGTGTGCACAGATAACAGTTGACTGGGACACAACTAAACAGAAAACAAGCTCTAGAACTCTCCACCCTCTGCTTTGACGATCAAACCTTTTGGCTTTAGAGTGTAAACTAATCATGTGACAGACTGGGGAACTGTGTGGGTTGCAAATGGTTGGATGGGATACACAGAAACACAGAGGAATTGATTTCACACACATCTCTAATTCTACTGCACTAGATTCTGCTCAAATTCCATTGCCTGTGTTTCTCTTAGAAGAGGTATGGACCAAGACAGTGATGTATTGGCTCTCTCCTTGCCTCCCTTCTTTCCTAGAGAGTCAAGGTGCAGTAGTCCAGACCGTGTAATATTGGCATAAGGATAGACCAATGCACAATGAGACAGAAAAGAGAGTGCAGAAATAGAACCACACATTATGGCCTGCTCATTCTAGACCAAGGTGCCAGGGAATTCAATGAGGAAAGTTAAGTTTCTTTGTACAAATAGTGTTAGAACAAACTGAAGAAAATAAAAAAAGAAACGACTAAACTGATGTCACACCATATGCAAAAAATAATTCGAGATGAATCTAAAACTAAATGTAAAAGCTAGAAATGTAATTCTTCTAAAAGAGAACATAGGAGAATGGCTCTGTGACCTTTGCCTAGGCCAAGATGTCTTAGACAGGACAACAAATGCTAAGCATTGAAGGACAACTCAATAAATTGCACTATTTGAAATGTAAAATATTGTTCCTCCAGCAAAACTGTTAACATACTTAATAGACTAAAATTAACAAAGGTTTACCATACCAATTCTTGGTGAGGATACAGAGCTGTTAAAATGCTCGTACACTGCTGGTTGGAGTGTAAAATTGTAGAACTACTTTTGATAGCTGTTGGTAAGATTTCTAAATAGTGGAGCATACAATTATCACCATATAACCCATCCATTCCACCCCTAGTTATTTACCCAAGAGAAATGAAAACATATGTCCATGCAAAGACACATACACAAATATTCATAGTGGCTTGATTCATATGACCCTAAAATGGGAAGCAATCCAAAGGGCCATCAATAGATGATGGGAAAAACAAAAAGTGGACATTCATACAATAGAATACTGCTCAGCAACAAAACCAGGATAAAGTACTGATACATTCAGTAACATAGTTGATATTCAAAATTATTATACTGACTGAATGAAGCAAGAGCACAAGAATGATACTGTATGCTTCCATTTATATAAAATTCTAGAGATTGCCAGCAAACCTATAATGACAGAAAGCAAATCAGTGTTTGTCTGGGACTGGGGACACACTGCAAAGGGCACAACAAATCTTTTAGATGAGGTGGAATTTTTCTGTGCCTTTATTGTGGCAGTTCTTTCATGTGGTCTACACCTAAGATGATAGAGCTGGAGATAGAGAAGGAGGGCTCTCAGGGAGACAGGTCAAGATTTCCATAGAAACTCTATACCTAGGCGTGTACTTTGGCACATAGAGGGATTTATTTCTAAAGAGTGGGAAACATATGTAAATAGTCACATGAGGCAGAGGGAGGAGAAGGAAGAGGAGAGGGCCGTGGGTGGACTCAAGGCTAGCCTGGGTTATAGTCACATTATCACAGTCCAAAGGGCTGGATGCACCGACAGAGTCAGAAGTTGCTGAGTGCCATGAAGCCATGGCAGGGTTGCGTCAATAGGGAGATCCCCCGTTTTCAGACAGAGCCCTGAAAGTGGTGTCTGTGGGATTATGAGCCATGGACATTGCAGTGGAGCCACCAGGATATAAGGGAATGGAACCACATTAACCCTAACTGGGTAAAGCTGTCCATTCATGATTCAGGGACTGGGAGGAAGCCAGCTTGACCCCCCTTCCATCAGGACAATGAAGTCAAATAAGCCTGGTCCCATATCCCTGCTGCCATCTTAGCAGGGAGCAAGGGTAGGACAGGATCTGAAAGACCAAGAAATTAACACAGGGAGATAAAATGTTTCCTTATTATGTTCCTTTGAAAATATCATGACCCATACAAACCAAAAGAAAATACTGTGATGGATTCACATATGTCCACTGAATTTTTGACAATCTCTTCAAAAAGTACAGTGGAATTCCCTATTCTGAGTGTGGGCTAGACTTCGTGACTTGCCTCCAATGAAGAGAAAGAAACAGAAGTTCCAGTGTGTCGCTTCTAAGAGTAGGTCATAAAAGACGTCAGGGCTTTTGTCTTTGTCACTCTCTCACTTGGATGAGCTGCTTGAGAAAAACCGATTGCCATGTCAAGAGGAACCTCAAGCAGCCTATGGTGAGGCCACCTGCCAAGAAGCTGAGACTTTCTGCTAATAGCTATGTGGGGAAATCACCTTAGAAGTGGATCGTCCAGCTCCAGTCAAGCTTTCAGATGACTGCAGCCCTGGCCAACATGCTCAATGCAATCTCGTGAAAGACCCTGAGCTAGGACCACCCAGCAACTAAGCTGCTCCCAAGTTCCTGGCCCATAGAACCATGAGATAATAAGCATTTATTGCTTTCAGCCACTATGTTTTGGGGCACTTTGTTACACAGCAATAGATAACTAATGCAAATACCGAAACATTTATTTGTAGTGTGGACAGCATGATTTGCTTAGGAGCTTGTATATCCATGTCAATATACAAGAACCAACTGGGCTTCCTTAATTTAGCAATAATCCAAATTAGGTATGGAGAAGTGAATTCCATGAACTTTGAGGTCTTGGAGAAGGAAGACACTATCATCATTTCTGTATTTTCCACTGTGCCTAGTGAAAGGCCTTATGCCCCATAGTTGCTAGTACATGTTGCTCTATTAGAAGAGGATCATGGTACATAAAGAGATGGAAAGACATTCCATGTACATGGATTGGAAGAATAAACATAGTCAAAATGTCCATTCTACCTAAAGCAATCTACAGATTCAACGCTATCCCAATCAGAATCCCAATGACATTCTTTACAGAATTAGAACAAAGAATCCTAAAATTCATATGGGGCAACAAAAGACACCGAATTGCTAAAGCAATCCTGAGAAAAAAGAACAAAACGAGAGGCATCACAATCCCTGACTTCAAAACATACTACAAAGCTACAGTAATCAAAACAGCATGGTACTGGTACAAAAACAGGTGCACAGATCAATGGAACAGAATTGAAAGCCCAGAAATAAAATCATACATCTATGGACAGCTTATCTTTGACAAAGGAGCTGAGGGCATACAATGGAGAAAAGAAAGTCTTTTCAACAAATGGTGCTGGGAAAACTGGAAAGCCACATGTAAAACAATGAAAATTGACCATTCTTTCTCACCATTCACCAAAATAAACTCAAAATGGATCAAAGACCTAAAGGTGAGACCTGAAACCATAAGGCTTCTAGAAGAAAATGTAGGCAGTACACTCTTTGACATCAGTATTAAAAGGATCTTCTGGGACACCATGTCTTCTCAGAGAAGGGAAACAATAGAAAGAATAAACAAATGGGACTTCATCAGACTAAAGAGCTTCTTCAAGGCAAATGAAAACAGGATTGAAACAAAAAAGCAACCCACTAACTGGGAAAAAATATTTGCAAGTCATACATCTGACAAAGGCTTAATATCCATAATATATAAAGAACTCACACAACTCAACCAGAAAAAATCAAACAACCCGATCAAAAAATGGGCTGGAGACATGAACAGACATTTCTCCAAAGAAGATATACGGATGGCCAATAGGCACATGAAAAGATGTTCATCATCGCTGATCATCAGGGAAATGCAAATCAAAACTACACGAAGATATCACCTTACACCCATTAGAATGACGAAAATAACTAAAACTAATAGTAACAAATGTTGGAGAGGTGGAGAAAAAGGAACCTTCATACACTGCTGGTGGGAATGCAAACTGGTGCAGCCACTTTGGAAAAAACAGTATGGAGATTCCTCAAAAAATTAAAAATAGAACTACCATACGACCCAGCTATCCCACTACTGGGTATCTATCCAAAGAGCTTGAAGTCAGCAATTCCAAAAGTCCTATGAACCCCAATGTTTATTGCAGCATTATTTACAATAGCCAAGACATGGAAGCAACCTAAGTGCCCATCAACAGATGACTGGATAAAGAAGATGTGGTATATATATATATACAACGGAATATACTCAGCCATAAAACAGAACAAAATCGTCCCATTTGCAACAACATGGATGGACCTTTAAGGAATTATGTTAAGTGAAATAAGCCAGATAGAGAAGGACAATCTCTGTATGACTCCACTCATATGAGGAATTTAAAAATGTAGACAAAGAAAACAGATTAGTGGCTACCAGGGGAAAGATGGGGTGGGGGGTGGGCACAAAGGGTGAAGGGGTGCACCTACAACACGACTGACAAACAATAATATACAACTGAAATTTTACAAGATTGTAACCTATTATTAACTCAATAAAAATTAAAAAAAAAAGCAAAACAAGAGGATCATGGTAGTCTAGAATTGTAAGGGAGCCTCGACTTTATGTACTTCAAACTCTCTTTTTTAGCATGCAATAAAATTAATTCCAGATATGTGAGTTGGGTCTCCCAAGGTCAGGTAACTGGTTAGAAGCATACCAGGAGTAGACTTGGGTCTCCTGTCTCCCAGTTCACCAGACTTAAGCTCTCAACATGTGTGTCTACATTAGAGGATTGTGGGGATGGTTGGACATGTTTGGGAAGGGTTAGGAGCAAAGAGGGAAGAGGATAATTTGCAGGGAGGAGGATGTGGAAATCCCTGTGACCCCTCACTTCTCTTCTATATTTTTGAACGTCTGTGTAAATTTGAGGGCAGGACCAGCTCATACAAAACCATTGAATGTTCCGTGCTGAGGACTCACTCCCCACAGGTCCTTCTTCGTTTGTGCTTGGCTGTGTCTTTACTTCATCACAAGAGGCTGGAGCAGCGATGGGATACCCTGTCAAAGGCAACCACATATAGGCTGCGCATCACGAAGGGTGGCAGCCACTGAGGGAGATTTACACATAACTCTGCCACACTGCAATTCCTTTATCTTTGATAATGGCAGTTTCACTCAATGAAAATACTCTTCTCCTTGGGGAAATATGAGTGCAGTTTTCGCTTAGGTGAGCTGGGCTTCTCCAGGCTAAGGCTGTACCCCAAGAGATGGTGACCTCTTTTCCTGGTTCTCTTGGTACCTGCTGAACAACTAAGACTTGGAGACACCAAAACAGAATGATGTCCACATCAAGAGAGCAGTAAGAAGCAGCGACTGGGAATGGAGTTTCAGGGAAGACTGCGGCACTGGGAGAGAGCGAGGGTATGCTGGGGGACAGCGAGGATCTCCTCACTGCCCTCAAAACACTGTTTCTAGCACATAGTTTGAGCTGTGGCCTCTCATCCCTGGATACCTGGGAGACGTGTGTCCCAAAGGCTGGGATTTGCGGGGAACAGGTTAGTTGTCATTCTCCAACAGTTAGGGAAGCTCATACAGTGTGTCTGCATAGTGAAGACTGCTAAGTAGATGTGCAGAGTGGAAGAAATGAGCCCCGGGGCCAAAAGGCCCATCCACCGGCGCCTGGGAAATATACAGCGCCATGGATGTAACAGCACTTTTTGCTAACAGCTGATGCCTTCGGATCCTGGAGCCTAGGTCCAGAAATGAAGGATGCATATGTCTGACCATCTGCAGTAGCCTGATCCCCACATTTATTGGTCACCCAGGGATTTAGGTAGAGTTTCTACTCATATTTTAGGTCTTATGCCTTCTGTGGTTCTCTGGCTTTCAGGGTGCCCCCCGCCCCTTAAATTTCCAGCTGCTCCTCCAGACCTAAACTCTATTCTCTGTCATCTTCAGCTTAGGTGGTAAGGCTGTCTGTCATTTCCCTCCACAGTCGCTATGCAGGTTGGGGAGCACTCTACAATAAGAAAGCTATAAATTCTCAACTCTCATCCCTTCTCTCTTGTTGTTTTTCAAGAGTAAACTCTCCTTGGCTTCTTCCTGCTTCTGGATGCTTTTCAGTACCTTTAAATATTTGTTTTCTCATATTCTTTTCCAGATTTCATAACGGTTTTCTGTGGGATGGTCCACATGACTTTTCCATTCATTTCTTTCTTCCACCAGAACCAGTTCTGGACTGTTTTAAAGCCCAAAAGAGACAGGAAATTTATGAAATTTATGCAAGCATTTTAAAGGGACAGGAAGGGGGAGATTAGGCATACTATAGGCGAAATTTTTCCCCATTAATACTCCATTCAGTCGAGACTCCTCAATAAAAGTTACACCAACACCCACACAGGCTCCCATAAGCACTCATACAAGATACATGTCATATTTACAGTACTGATGTCGCATTGTAAATATTGAGAATAACTCATCCCCGGAAATGCTTTCTGTCTTCCTTCCTCTCCCACTTGAGTTCAATCAAATGAAATGTGTCCTGGGGAAGCAGCGGTGCAAATATGGAATCTGATAGGTACCTTCTCCTCTCCATGTCCTCAGTAAGTCCAGGAATGGAGCTGGATCCCTGAGGCACCAAGGCTTGTTGATCCCCTGGAGACAGAAACTGTGCCTGCCTTGAAATGATTTTGAAGGGACTGTGGGACCATCCCTCATAAGGCCTTGTCACTGCCCTGTGCTGACCATGTCTATCTCTTCCCCACTTCCAAGTTAGAGGGAAAGAGGATCTCCTATCACCATGGTTGTGGCAGCTCTGATATCATGACCTCCCCAAAAGAAGGACGGAACTAGGCGGTTGTTTTGTGGTTGAGAAGAATGAGGCATTCAGCTGTGCTAAAGAGAAAGAGGAGGAGGCAGCTCTTGTCTATGGTCCAGTGGACCCTCTCTGCCCGCCCCTGTGCCCACGCCTGGCTGTTTGCTCCTTTCAGATCTGTCTGGTTCTGGTTTGCTTGCCTGGTCCAGAACTGCGTTTCTGATTATGGCTCTGCTCTGTATTCAAAAGGAGCAAGGCTGCCCACCAGGAGGAGGACAAGCCTGGAACCTGGAGGGATTTCTAGAAAGAGGCTGTAACTGGAGCCTGAGAGGAGTGTTAAGAGAGGGAGAGAAGGGGGCTTTCCTCAAGGAGGGAGGTAACAGCCAGGGTGTCAGTCCCTTCTCTCTCAGCCCCTGCTTTTGGTATCCACTTCAGAGGATAACCTGGACTAAATAGGAAGGTTTGTGTGTGTATGCGCACACATGCAATCACAGCTGCGAATCAGCTCTAGCTGCTGTGGGAGTGGGCGGTGGTGTACAACTGGCTTTTTCAAACAAATGTCACAGTAATAGGCAAAGCTCTGTCTACTCTTCTTTTCCCTTTTCTCCTCCTCTTCTTCCTTCTTCTTTCCTCCTGTTTTTCTGCTCCTGCTTCTACTTCTGCTTCTTCTCTCTCTGTCTCTGTCTCTCTCTCTGTCTTTCTCTCTCCCCCTCCCTCCCCCAACCCCTCTCTCGCTCCCTCCCTTGCTCTCTCCTTTGTTCTTTTCATCCTTTAATAACAGCCCCAGCACTCTTCCAGTTATGCACTTAGGACCTCATTCCACCCTTGCCCTTCCCTCCAGACAGCTATATTCAGCTAAGCATTGCAGAGCCCCCTGGTCATGTCTCTTCTTTCCTGTTGTCACCATTTCCCTGATCGACTTTAAGTGTCCTAAGGCTGAACCCAGCTTGCGAGATTCTCCCAATCCCATACCTTCCTGATATAGTTATCAAAGAAATCTTCGTAAAACCTTCCAATCCTTTCCACACATCAGCCAAGCCCATTACAGGCCCCCTCTAATTTCTCATCATCTTTTGGGTTTCACTGTTTCTGTGTCGATTCCGACCACAGTCACCATTTTCTCCAGCTGTACTCTAAAACCTTCCGCATTAGAGCCATGTAACCTTTCACCACAGTCAGAAGGAGGGGCACCAGGACCCTTCAGGAAAGTGCATGGGGGATGCCTCTCTCCCATCATGTCCTGACACCCAGGAGAGAGCATACTCTCCTCATGGTTTGTTTCTAGAGAAGTGCCAGGTGTATAGTAAGTGCTCTTACTGCTGCCTGGCACTCCTGCCCGACAGAGCCCTGGCATGATTGTCATGAGTCGCGGGATCCACTCACAGCTTCGCCAGTAACCCAGAGTTTGCTTTGGGGGATGTCATTTCTTCACTCTGCGTATCCTAGTTTCCCCTTCTGTACACTGAGGAGGGCCTCTTAGACACCTGCAAATTAGTATCAGGCTCCCCTAGGTTATCTCTGCATATCATTTCCAGCTACTACTCAAGGAAGGGACTATTTCCAAAGAAAATCTCAGTAATAGACAGGGAGGTGTTTGTCTCTCTCTCCTTTCTTCCCTTGTTCCTTTTTTTTCTCCCTCTGTTAATGTTGCCAATCCCCTGAAAATCTCCCCTATCCTGGCTCACGAATCCTGTAGAATTCCCCGTAAAGTAAAGTGCTCTCTCCCCTGTTCCCACTGTCCCCGCCCTAGCTCTCGAAGCAGTCACCATTGACCTGGTCTACATTAACGTGGCCAGGAGAGCCACGTTCTCATCCCAGAAGGGACTGTATGGCCCTGGGCAGACAGGTTGCTCCCCTCTCTGGGCTTCATCTCTTTGTCTGTAAAACGAGGAGTTTGGCCATCTTGGTCTCCAAGTGGAGGCTCATTAGGGTCATAGAGAGAGCTCTGGAATGGCATCAAGAGTCCTGAACTCCAGTCACAGCTCTGTCACTAACGTTGCATGTGATTTAGTTCCAGTCCCTCCCCATTTCTGAGCCTCAGTTTCCCATCTGAACAGCCGGGACTGGCAGTTGAGGGCTCTTAGACTTCTGCAAATAAGGACTTGGGCCCCTAACCTGCCTGTGTCTTTCCAAAACCCATACCCCGAGATCCTGAGCAGGTGGAGCCTTTCCTTAACCTCTGCATTACTTCTTGGAGATGTCTCTAGTAAAGAGCCTTTTCCCTTCTGTTTGATGCTTTATTTTCCCTGATAAGCCTTCAGCTCCCTCTGGCTTGGGCCCTGGAGGCCTGTATTTATGGGCTTTTAGTGAGAAAAGGCTATCAATTAGTGTAATTAGAGTATTCTCATCTTCAGTCTTGTCTCTCTCCCCAGCTGTCCCCCTCCCACATCAGGCTCCCTCTTATTTTAAGTTAGTGAGCAGAGCTCCTGGCTGTATTACTGTAGCAACCAGAAGCTAGGGCCAATTAAGCCACGACTGAGTCATTAGACACCTAAGCTGATTATAGAGTGCAGGATATTGGATGGAGGAGAGAAACTGACAGGAAGGAAAACAAAGCAGGGCTTAGCTGGAGAGAATTGGGCAGCTGAGTAGCTGAGGGCTGAAAACCATTCCCCGCCTCAAGTCCAAAGGAGCCATGGGCCTGGGGATGGACAACATGGCATGTGCCCTCCACCAGCAGCCCAGAGGGAGGGGCAACCAGGCCCTCTTCCTCCTCAGGAAAGTAATTCTTGATACCTCCCTGCCAACATGCCCCAAGCACGGGGATCTGGCTCTGGATTTTTAAGTAAAATTCAGAGTAACAGATCGAGTCAATTACTGAGTTCACCCTGAGTCCAAAGCTTGTGGTGCTTTCCTCATCCACCAAATACTCTGTGGAAGTTTCTCTAATGAAAGAAAAAAGCGTCTTCCTTCTTGTTTGAGGCTCCCTTTTCCCAATCAAGGCCCTTGCTGCCCTGGCCTCCTTTTATAAGCTTTTAATCACAAAAGGCTATTAATTAGTGTAATCAGGATATTCAAATTACAGTTCTTCTTCCCTCCCCCATGAGACTGGCCACCCCCTCTCCAGCTTCCTTTTCATTTTATTTAGTGAGGAAGGCTCTGGGCAGGATTGCCATAGCAACCAAGACACCAGGCCAATTAGGCCAGTGAGGATGTGGACACTGACACTCAATGCTGATTATGGGTCTTGAAACTTGAAGGCGGAGCAAGACTGCTGGAATGAAAACAAAGAAGCTCCTAGCTGGAAAGAAGGGGCAGCTGAGCTCCTCAGGGCTTCAGCCAAACTTCCATCCCTGACTTCATCTTTACCCCCTGTATTCTTTAGAAGGAGAGAGGCAGGAGTGAGAGGGGACTGACCCTATTAAGGATGAAAGTCTAGGTTCGCACATAAGAACTCATGCCCTTAGCCTAACCCCTGCCGTATCCCCAAACCCACACCTGTAGCAAGCCCTCCCAACTGGGTATCCTCACTTCCTAGTAAGTTACCTGGTGCGTAGTAGGTACTCACAGAAGCTTCTGCCCAGCAGTCCCACTAGACAGAGCACTACAAGATAGAGCCCAGTGAGAATAACATGGAACGTGTGACAGTGAAGACTTCCTAATCCAGTGGATTGTTCTGGGAAATGACACTAATGAAAAGCCTGTGTTGTCTGGATTAAGGCTCCCTGTTCACAGTCTGGCTCTTCCACCTTCTGGTGATGGTGGTGGTACTGCTTGGTGGGGGGTGGGGGGTAGGGGGGTCAGTGAATGTGGCATTAGGCTGTTAATCACCAAAGGCCTTAAGAGTATTACATTATTCTCATCTGTAAGAAATTCCTCCTCCCTCTCAATATCCCCCTCTACATTCACAGGCTCCCTCTCATTTTCACTGCATCACCATAGCAACCAGAAGCCAGACAGAGTAGGAGGGTGGGGCAGACATTGACGCCAAAGCCTAGTGTAGTGTCTGTTGGAGAGGAGTTGACTTTTGGGAGGAAAATACATTAACTGTTAGCTGGACAGAAGAAGGCCACTAGAATCTTCAGTGGTCCAACACACCCCCACCTTGTCCTTCATCCCTATGCTTCCAGGTGAGGAGGGGTAGTCAGAGCCGGCTTCGTTCCCTGTGGGGGCCAAGGCCTGTGTTTGGACCAGAATATGTATCCTCTGCCCTGGCCCCTGGCAAGGGTACCAGGCAGCAGATACACCCATACCCCACCTTGTTACCAAACAAACACACATGAATGAACATGTTTTCCACACGTGCACTCCCATGACTGCACCTCCCGCGTGTGCCTACAACAGCGTCAGAAATATGGTAGGGGTCTTTGGTGCAAACTCATACACTTCCCCAGTCTGCTCCCGCCATCTTAGACACCGCAGTTCCCATCTCCTCTTCTCTCCTCAAACCTCCATCTCTATTCAAACAGCCACAGTCTGGGTTGATGACACTGAGAATGTGGAAGGAAAGACCTTATAAAACTTGCCACCCACCTGCATCTGAGACTAGATACTCTGCCTTCTCTCTTGCCGCTATGGATGAACTGTCCACACTCCTATCACAGCCCAGCCCTTCAGTTGGGCATTAGTTTCCACTCCTTCTTGATGAGTAAATGCATGGCTCCAGCAATGCTCCCAGCGCTCTCTCCCACATCACCAATTTACCCTTCTTTAGGGGACGATTCCCATCAGTGCACAAAGATACTACAAAATTCCCCATCTAAAATAACAAAAAACCCTAAAAAACAAGAAATAGTGAAACGAACCAAAACCCTACCTTAACTGTACAACCCCCTCCATCTACTGCACCATCTCTTTATTGGCCCTTTACAGCAAAACTCCTCAACAATTATTGTCTATTTTTGATACCTGTACTTCCTCTATTCTCATTTTCTCTTGAACCCATCCTAATCAAGCTTTTGTTTCCACCCCTCCAGTGAAATAGCTCTTCTCAAAGGTCCCCAAATACCTGTACATTGCTAGATCTGGTGGCCATTTCTCAGTATTGGTATTACTTGACTGATCAGTAGCATTTGGCAATGTTGATCACTTCCTCCTCCCCGTAATACTTTCCTCACTTGGCTCACAGGACACTTCTGTCTCCTGGTTCTCGTTCTGCCTCAGGGTCTGCTGCTTTCCGTTTCCTGGCTAGTTACTCCGTATTTCCTTGACTTTTCTGCATTGGAGTGCGCTAGGCTTTGACTCTCAGATTTCCTCTCTTCTCTACCTGTGCTCAATTCCTACAGATTCATATGCAGTTCCATCACTTTGATCCCACCCACACATAGAAGAATCACATGTTAATATTTCAAGACCAGTCTGTCCCTGAACTCCAGCCTCATATATTCAATTGCCTACTCAACATCGCCTCTTGGATGGCTAACAGTCATCTCAAATTCAAATTCATCATATGCTGAACTAAGCCGCTGCTTCTCCTTCCCACAAACGTACTCCTCCTATCCTTTTCCTCATTTCAGGAAATAGCAACTCCGTCCTTCTACTCTCACACGCCAAAACACCTTGGAAGCATCAATGGATTCGTCTCACCCTTATCTGCATTCGTGGATACTGTCGATTTCTGCCTTCAGCATAGACTCTGAATCCCCACACTTCTCATCCTCCTCCACATGTACCTCCCTGGTACAATCCACCATCGTCTGTCACCTCGGTTATTGCAATAGCCTCCTAACTGGACTCCTCTTACTGCATTGCCTCTATTATCGACACACCAGACTTGGTCTTTACTATGTGAGATATGGCACTTCTCTGCTCAGAACCCTCCAGTGGCTTTCAGTCACACACATTCTATGACCTACCAAAGACTATAATATCCCATTCACTCATAACTCATCTCGTGTAACTATACTCCTCCTGCACAAGTTTCCAGACAAAGTAGCATTCTTGTTACTCCTGGAACACCACAAGCAGAGGAGCAAAAGGGGCTGCCACAGAACTGGTGCTGAGCGATCTGCTTCCCTGCAACCCAGAAGCAGGACAGGGCTTTTTGCATACAGAGTCCACAGGGCTGTGGTGCAGTGAAGAAGGAGCATAATGATGGGGACCCTCCACCCAGGGGCTTGGCCTCCAAACGCTGGGATAATTGGGCATGAGAGGGTCCCACCCTGAATACCTATGTGTAGGAGCAATCTTAGTAGAGTAATGTCAATTCTTTTTCAACGACCAAGCCAGCAGATGAGTTACACATTTACATCCATGTGCAGGCATGTCAACTTCGCATGCCCTTGCACACAGGTGATTGCCTGATTACATGTTTGTGAGGAGATGTGTTTTCTCTCACGACCATTTGCAAGCTTGTGGGAGCCCATTTTGTTCCAATGACTTTGCGTGTGGAGGACAGAGATTATTGTGGTGTTAGATGACAGGTTTTATGCACACACATGAGACCCTACATGTGCAGACGTAGAAGCGCAAGTACACACATAGCTGATCCATGCCAGCACAGTCTTGCCCTCTTTACACTTTGAGTCGGCCTGGAATGAGACATTACAGAGTGGTGGCGACTGTGGTCAACTGTAAAGGCACTCAAATTCAAAATCTTTAAAATTATTCTACAGAATAAATAAAACGCATCCTCAAGATAAGTCAGGCCGTGGAGTCGTGAGTTTTCCATCCCTATAAAAAGCAAAGGAGGCTGGGGACAAACCAGAGATGACAGCTGCACAAAGGTAGTTTTACAACAAAGGTTGTGCAACCCACCCAGAAGACAGGTCCTGTGTATTCTTAGTTTCCTTTTTCCTCATCCTCTTCCCATTCTACTGCTGGGACTGCCCGACAGCCATAGACTGTTAGAACCAGAAGCTATGACATGGAAAGAGCAGTAGGTTGGGGATCATGGGTCTTGAGTCTTAAAACTGCCATTACCTTATCCTTTGACCTCAGGCATTTCCCTTCACTCCCTGAAGTCTTGGTACCTCCACTTGCAAAATGAGAAGGCTGGGTTTGTAGCGGAGGCAGAATTGGACTATACAACCTCCAAAGGACTCATGCAGGTCTAACATTCTCTGAGCCAGTAAAGTATCTATTGATAGGAAATGCTCTGGCAGGCTGAGAGGGCTTTGGACTTTCAGCTCTGCCAGAATATGTTGGTCAAAATATTAGATCCTATTTATCCAAGTGACTGTGAGCAAGCCTGGATTGTGACTGTCAGGGAACAAATCACTTGAGCCTTCACCATAGGTGGCTGCAGAAATTTACCCAAGCAAGAGATAGCATCAGAATCTCGGCCTTCAGTTTATGGGGGCACCCATGAGCTGCCTCTGGTCAGTGAGGCCATTGCATGACTCACCCACAGCAGTGTAGAGGAGAAAGGTAACGGGTTCAATTTGCAGCTGGCCACTCCATCACTACTCACACCCTTCCCTTCTCTCTGGATTAGCAAAGTGTCTAGCAGAGGTGACAGACAGAGTCCATTGTGGGAAAAGTGCTAAATTATTGGAGAGAGTGGAAAGGGAAAATGGGTAGCTCAATGGCAACTCCCTCAAATTCTTCTCTGGCTTTTTATATGCAAAGAATTTTCAACTCTCACACATTCAATTTGGTGATTTAAACTTTCCTAGATAATTATTTCTTTAACCTAGGTTTTCAAATTCATTCGCGTAACACTCTCTTTTTAGTCTGCTAATTTCTTCTTTACTGCTGCACTAAAAACAAGCAAGTGGACAAACAAAAGGTACCTGAATGTCCCAATTTACAAAAGTAGTATGGGTGAAGGTGTAAAGCACAGTTTCAAGGAATTAGAAATTAAAATTTCAAATTTGAGATCCAAGTGGAAGTAACCCATTTGCCTCAATTCTCTAAACCGTAATGACCTTTGGATCCCCAAGTTCAGGTTCCAAAGGAACCATTATTCAACATGTGTAAAATGTCTCAGGCCTCTGGTCCTGTTTAACTGCAAGGCCTCATCAGAAAAATGCTTTGAGCTGCAAAAAACAGGGACGGGGAAGCTGCCCTCCCCACGGCCAGGGCCTATTCCGGTCACAACCAATTGTCAATAGAGCCCGGTACCACTCCCAGAGTCCTAGACCTCTCCTCCAGTCTCACTGACTCATTGAGAGCTCTCAGAGTGACTCCTGAACTTAAACTAATGGCTCATCTTGTCCCCAATCCTTGATGAATAAACTGCTCCCCAAGTCAAATATCAGGGCAGAGTCTGTATTGTCCAACACTGGACGGGCCCTGGAAATGTGTTCATTTGTTCACGCACTCAATACATCACTGATGGATCACTTTCTACATCATGGACACTGGGCAAGAGACTGGAGATGAACTGGTGAGCAAACCCGTGTGTGGGGTTGCCCTCCAGGTGGTCTGATGAGGTATAATATTGATAGTCACACTGAAAACGGACAGTAAAGTAGCAGCAGAACACTCAGGAGGGACCAAAAGCATTCCATCTTGGTCCCTTCCTCTTCTCTCATCTTCTTATCATTTGTGGGTTCTCAAGGCTGAATGGTCCTGGAGGCCCCACGTCCGTGTGAAGGCGTTGTTTTGTGGCTTTCCATTTCAGGTAATTGAGTTTGAATATCCGCATCAAACAAAAGGACCTCCAGACTCCCATTGCATTATAGCTGCCTCCAAACCATTGTCAAGGTGGAACTGCAGAGAGTGTTTGCTTTTTATTGGAATTTTGAATTTTTCTTTGGGCACTGACGAGTCTGGTCAGGGCCTATTGGATATAGCCACCGTTCACCCAAAAGGAGAAGATTGAATCAGGAAGTTGTTCTCTGTTTCTCTCCACCAGGGATTGCTACCCTTCTCCCACATTCTCCCGTCAGTAACTTCCAATGGAAATGTGAGTATTTCAAAAACAGATTGAATTGAGAGGGGTGTGCTACCCTCAGGACCATGCTCCTGGAAAAATGGACCCTGACATTCAGAACGCTATGCTTAGCCAAGAATACGTTCGACTCAATCCTTGACCAACAAAGTGCTTTGAGATTTAATGATCCCAATCCACCTCCATTCCTTGTTTTGTCATCTGAAGCCTTGAGCGCAGTTCACCTGCAACCACTGATAAGTGAAGTGCTTTAAAATTCTCAGACATAGTCGTCTTAATCTTTACTCCTTAATCAGTCAAGTACTTTGAGTTTCCAATCCTAGGACTAGGCTGCTTCTATTCCCTGATTCGTAGAATGTTTTGAAATTCATAGCCCAGTGCTGAGCCTAGCCTCCACACCTGACATGTGACCCTGCTAGGAATCAGAAGTCAGGGAGCATTCTGGCCCCGCTCCTCATCAGCAGAGTGTTATGAGGATCCCACAAGCCACAGACAGCACAGATCCAGAGCTCCAGTTCTATAAACTACATTGAGATTCAGAGTCCACTCCCTACTCTACCTTCGGGTTTCCTACCTGGCACCCAGTCTTCCCCAGCCTCTCTTAAGACAACTGTCCTAAAGTCCTTGGAGCAGAGCCCAGTCCATTCCTAATCTAAGAGCAACTATATGTTTGTACATTTACCCTGTGTTGTGAAATAGATCTTCTGTTTATTACTATTTTGGTTTCGAGGTATGCCCAGTCTACTTTTCCTTTGTCTTTATCAAGTAACTAAATTATCACTTAAAGTTCTCTCTGTCCTCAGATCCCTTTCTTTGTAGTACCTTCTCATATTAACCTTATTAATTCATATTATACTTGGCATGTGTATGTTTGTGGGTGTTTCTTTTTTTTTTATTTTAAAGATTGGCACCTCAGCTAACAACCGTTGCCTATCTTTTTTTTTTTTTTCTGCTTTTTCTCCCCAAATCCCCCCAGTACATAGTTGTGTATTTTAGTTGTGGGTCATTCTAGTTGCACATGGGACGCCGCCTCAACGTGGCTTGATGAGTGGTGCCATGTCGGCACCCAGGATACCAACCAGCGAAACTCTGGGGCACCAAAGCAGAGCATGTGAACTTAACCACTCGGCCACGGGGCTGGCCCCTGTGGGTGTTTCTTGACGTGACCTCCCAGGTGCAATCAGATATTACAACTGCCTCAACAGGAAGTAAATGTTCTGTTTGTCCAGTTTGTTGACTGAGGCAGGCATAGTGTATGTTCCCCCAATATTCATTCTCTTCTCTGCCCCAAGCATAATTCCTGTCTAGGAATTATATGCGTGTTGTTAATAATGATGGGAGATACTGTTACTATTTATCATCTGCTCGTGTTGACTTGCATTTTCTGATATTTTGTCTACCAATATTTTTATAAGAAATTATATTTCAAATAGTATTTAGAGTTTTGGTAGCCAAGAGTTCCAACAAAGAGATACTTAAACAAGTGAGTAACAGATCATTGTGTATTCCCTTACATTGGCCACTGGCTTGCAAATGGACCCTCCCAAATCCTGTTAGTAGAAATGCAAATTGATATGAATTTCTCTGGGGTTGCTCTAGAAAATATGTGCCACCATCTTAAAACTTGGTGTGTCATCTGACCCTGAAGATATATCTCAAGGAAATGATTGTAAGGCAATAAAAATTCACAAGAAAAATCTTCACTCCCATCATGTTTATCACAGTTATGACTAGCAAAATTATTAAAACACACCACAAGGCAGAAATGATAGAATGCCTATAAAATGTGAGCATATGGCTCCATATCAAATGATGTCGAGTGATGTTCAAGCTATAACTGAAGGTGCACAAAGTAGGGTACAAATTTATGCTCAGTATGATTCCATTTTTCCTAATATTTTGTTATGAAACCCATCAAGCATCCAGAAAAGTCAACCAGGTGGTACAGTGAAAAACCATATAACCACAACTGACAGACTACAATATTAGCAGTTTTCTATTCTTCCATTATCACATATATATCTCAGTGTCCACCCATTATCCATCCAGCAATTCATAGTAGTTTTTGGAGGCATTGTAAAGTACGCTGTAAGCAACAGTACTTTCCAAAACTAGATAATTCAGCACGCAAATGATTAACTGGAGTACAATATTTGTTAATGGATCCTTTTTTACTTTTGAAGAAATAATTACATAGAGCAAAATGCACAAACCCTAACTGTCCCATTTGTTGAGTTTTGACATTTGCATGCGTCTGTGTATCCCAAATCTTTATCAGTATACAGAACATTATCCTCACTCCAGACATTTCCTCATGTCTCTTCCCAATCCATCTCTCCCCCCAATCCTTCACAGTCAAACTCTGGTCTGCTTTCTCTTTCTATAGACCAGTTTTTCTATTTCTAGAACTTTATGGAAATAGTATCCTACAGTATGTCCTCTTTTGTGTTTGTCTATTTCCACCCAGCAAAAGTTTTTTGGGATTCATACATGTTGTTGTGTGTTTTGGCAGTGTTTTCCTTTATTTTTGAGTACTATTAAATTGTATGGATATATCAGAATCAGTTTATGTGAGCTCGTTGTTCAAGTATATTAAAAGAAATAAAAGGGAGAAAAAGACGAAGATGAATTAACCTGTGTATTTGCAAAGAGAGTGTATATTGCAATGTGTTACATCCAAGAATTGACAGCAGCTGTCTGTGAGAGATGGCATTCATGTATCATTGGATAAACTGATCCTCAAAAGCACCTACTCCTCCAGACTGATGAACTTACTGTTTGTAAAAGTTCCGTCCATTAGTGGTGTCTTTTTGTTAACGTATACCAAATGACGTCATTGAATTAAGCATGAATTAAACAGAGTTAGTGAGTTGTTAACAAAATATTGGGACATTATTTCTTGGAACATTCTGTGCCAAGATAGGTGTCAAAGAGTCCTGTGCATACCACTCTGGGTCATAGTTTAGATGTTCTGTGTTGTGTTGGAGGTGTAGTAAAGGGAAACAAAACTCCAAAGGCTCTTTTTGTGCTACAGAGGGGTTAGTTGCTTGATCAGAAAGAAGGAACAGGAGGATGTTTGAGACAAACAGGAAGAAAGGCATAATCAGGCAAACATCAGCGGATTCATAAACCTGATCAATTTGAAACTCTTCTCAATCACCGACTTGAAAAAAGCAAACATCAGAGCATAAACCCATCGTGTCCTTACAGGCCAGGGCATTTGATGGCCATCCTCTGAAGGATCCAGAGGTCTTAACCTCATATATCCAACTGGTTACTACTTGACATCTCCATTTGGATATCTCATTAAATCACAAAGTTAATATTTCCACAAGGCTCCTCAGGATCAATTGTAATCCTAATTACCCTTTGAGACAGTGTGCTAGGTAGTCACACAACAATACAAATATCTTTACATCTGGAACTCGATGTGCAAGAATGTTAATATTGATAATATTTTAAGCATTACTGATAAAAAGTCTTCTCTGAGGTGACACAAATTAATACTCGTGCCACTAGGTCGGGAAATACCCATTTCTTCACACTATTTCCTGCTCTGAGTTCACAACATTTGTTATATTTATTCCACGCAGTGAGGTATCTAATACTTTAAAAAAAATTTCATGTTTGCATCTTTATTTCGCAATTTCTAGTGTTCACATGATGAAACTGTAAATAAAATTAGAAATACAGAAGAAAATAAAATTAAATTGGAGGAAAATATCAACTAAAATTACCGTACGTTGAGATGAAAGCTGTTAAGATTTTAATATGACTCTCCATTTATGTGCGTGTACACACATATACATACACGTGTTTGTGTATATTTCTTATGGTATATTTTATATATAACATTTTTAAAGATTTTTATTTTTGTCCTTTTTCTCCCCAAAGCCCCCCAATACATAGTTGTATATTCTTCGTTGTGGGTCCTTCTAGTTGTGGCATGTGGGACGCTGCCTCAGCATGGTTTGATGAGCAGTGCCATGTCCGCGCCCAGGATTCAAACCAATGAAACACTGGGGCACCTGCAGCGGAGCGCACGAACTTAACCACTCGGCCACAGGGCCAGCCCGTATATATAACATTTTTAAAGCAATATAGTCATACTCTAAATGGTGTTAGGTTTGCCTCCATAGTCTTTTCTTCATGTAATTACTCATTCATACTTCTCAAAGTATATGGTACAGTGATTTCTCCTTCTGTGAAGATGGAGTAGGCTTACTTTTTCCTATTTCTTCCTCTAAGTACAACTAAAAGTCACTGCTGCTGCACATAAAACAAATATTGTAAGATCCAAAAGGTGAAGAGAATAAGACAGACTAGCTAAGGACACCAGGACCTGAGCAAAAACATATTAGCGAGTTCTGTGTTTTCTTCTTGCCTCATTTATTCCTGATTGCATACTGAAGAAGTCAGAAAATGACAAACATCAATGAACTCCTAACAAAAGGCTGCTCTCTCTAGCCAAAAGATGAGGAAAATAGCAGTCTAGCAAGAAAGAAAACTTTCAGACAATAACTGCTCTATTCCAGCCAAACTCAAAAACAGTTGTAGTCCCACCTTTATCCTCACCAGAAAAGTCTGAATGGAGATCCCAGACGTCTATCCTTGCCAGGTGGTAATGGGGCACCCTAACCACCCATTCTGTAAGTGTTAGAGAAGTCCCGCTGGAGACCCAGGACTTTCACCTCATTTAGCAATAAGAAGGCCACATACCAGTAATGTCAGTGGAGACCATGTAGGGAACCTGGATTTCCACCTCCGTCCAGTGATAATGAGTGCCCTTGCTTCCCTGTCTGTGTTGGTGTCAGGAAAGACCTAGTGGAGAATCACACATTTGATATCACTGAGCTATAACAAGGCCACCTCTCCCAACAGGGTCATGTAGGCCTAGTGGGGAGGCATAATGAGTTGTTCCTGTAGCTCCTTGCCAGGGTGATGTCACCAGAGACCTAATGGGAAGCTTGATTTTCCACACCTGTCCAGTAGGAACAAGGAGCCTCTCCTCCCATGGATTTCAGTGGAGCCCAAGTTGAGGACTTGGATTTCTATCACATGTAAATAAAAAGATAGAATCCCACTCTCCTCCCACTGGAGCAGTGATAGAGGAGTCCTACTGAAATAGAAGATTTAAATAAAATCCAAAGTTTTATAACATAATATCCCAAATGTCCAGATTTTAATTGATAATCACATGACATACAAAGAAACCAGAAGATCTCAACTTGAATGAGAAAAGACAATCAAAAGATGCCAACACTGTGATGTTACAGATGTGAGAATTATCTGACACAGATTTTAATAGAGTCATGATAAAATGCTTCAATGAGCAATGATAAACATGCTTGAAAGAAGTGGAAACAGAAAGTATCAGGAAAGAAATAGAAGATACAAAGAAGAAACAAATGTACATTTTAGAGCTGAAAAATACAATAACTGAAAGAAGAAACTCAATGAATGAGTGCCACAGAAGAATGGAGAGGACAGACAACAAAATCAGTGAACTTGAGGACAGATGAATAGAATTTTCCCAATCTGGACAACAGATAAAATATAGACTGAAAAAAAAACCCTCAGTAGCTGATGGGACTATAAAAACAGATTTAACATTCTTGTCATCAGAGTCCCAAATGGAGATAATATGGAGGATAGAGCCACAAAAGTATTCAAAGAAATAATGGCTGAAATTTTCCCACATTTGGTGAAATATGTAAACATACAGATTCAAGAAGTTGAGTGAACCACAAACAGGATAAACTGAAAGAAACCATGCCATGACAAATCAGAGCCAACCTTCTAGAAAGTAAAGACAAAAAAAAATTAGGTTCCAGGTAGTGAGAAATGAAGCTTTATTTATAAAGGAAAAATAATTCAAATGATAGCAGATTTTTCATCAGAAACCAGCAGTGATCAGAGAGGGTACCTAAATACTACAAGTTCCTACCTGAATACATGGCAAAAAAAAAACCCATTAGCATCCTGAACTGTGATAGCAGCCTGCAAGCTTCACACATATCCAACCATAAAAGGGTAAAAAAAAAATCTGACTTACTAAGGATGCTTAAACACAAGCTTTTTCCAATAAGAGGTAATGCCAATCCAAAGGCAACATCTAGGTGGCCAGAATTAAAGATAAAAAGTAAGTGGAACAATCTGTGCTGGAACATCAGAGGCTACACACTGTGGGGGAATTTAGCAGAATTACTTCAGGCATGTCACTAAAGAAATAAACAAATGACCAAACAAACAACAGCCCCAAGTGGTGAGAGGGAAAAGAATCAATATCTAGAGTTGCTGAAAATCATATCAAAACTGTCTAGTTTTCAACAAATAATAATGTGAAATGCTAATAAACAGGTAAGTATAATATACACACAGGAAAAAAGAAAAGCACATATTAGAAGCTGCCTTTAAGGAGCCCAGATGGTGGACTAAGAAGAAAAAGATTTCAGAGTAGTCTCTACAAATACACTTTAAAAACATTCTTATAAAACTAAAGGACATTAAATGATAATGTCTCATCAGATAGAGAATAGTAAGAAAGAGATATAAATTGTAAAAAGATGGTCTGCACAGCAAATTTAAGCTTCCAGAAGAAATAATAATTAAACTTGAAGATAGGTAAATTGGAATTACCTAGTCTGAGGAGCAGAAAGAGAAAACTATGAAGAAAAATGAACAGAGCCAAAGAGACCTGTGAGATACCTTCAAGCCTACCAACATAAGCAGACTGACAGTACAAGGAGGGAGAGAAAAGTGCAGAAAGACTATATGAAGAAAAATTGGACAATGTCCAAAGTTTGACGAAAATATTAACCTAATACGACCAAGAAGCTCAATGGAATCCAAGTAGGATAAACTCATAGACGTTAACCCCTAGGCACTGCAAAAATTAACTGTGGAAAGACAAAGACAAAGAGAATATCTTGAAAGAAGCAAGAGTCAATAAATTCATCATATACAAGCGGTCCTCAATAGGATTAACAGCTGATTTCTCATCATAAACCATGGAAGCCACAATGCTGTAGGATTACATATATATATAAAGAGAAAGTCAAGCAAGAATTCTACATTGAGCAAAATTATACTTAAAAATGAAGGAAAAGGTGATGTCAGTGAAAATGGTGGAGTAGGGAGCACCAAGAGTCTGTCTCTCCACAGAAACACCAGGAGACTTGACAAAAACCATCAGATTCAATTTTACAAGAACTCTGTAAAACAGTAAAAAGCTTACAGCAGCCAATCAAGTGTTAAATGAAGAAAAGGGCAACTAAAACCTAATAGGAGAGCTGTGTGGTATTTTAACTTACCCTCTTCTAATCTCTACCTTTCTGGTATGACTGCAGTCTTGAAGACAGCAACCTGAATCCTGATAAGGGTTCCTGTAGCTGGAGGGAACAGAGCAGACGTTATTCTCAAAGAATTCTACCAAACAGCTAAGAAAAGAATTAACGCCAACTCTCAAACTTTTCCAAAATATGAAAGAGGAAGGAACACTTCTGAACACATTGTATGAAGCAAGCATTATGCTGGTATTGAAACTACATAAAGACATAACAAGAAAAAAATTATAGACCAATATGCCTTATGAATATAAACGCAAAAATCCTCAGAAAAATACTAGAAAACTAAGCCAGCAGCATATTGAGTGATTCTAAGTCATGACCAAGTGGGATTTATTCTAGGCATGCAAGGTTGATTCAACATATGAAAGCTAATTGAGGTTATACACTACCTCAATAGAATGAAAAAAAGACAGATAATCATCTTAACTGAAGCAGAAAAAGCATTTTAAAAAATCAAACATCCTTTCACAATAAAAACATAACAAACTAAGAATAGAAGGGAATTCTTCAACATGAAAAACTCAAAATATCATACTCATTGGTGAAAGAATGAAGCTTTCCCCCTGACCAAGAGCAACACAAGAATTTCCACTCAGAACACTTCTATTCAAGATTATAGTGGAAGTTTTATTTTTCAAAATCCTTTGGCTATTTGGAGCCCATATAATTCCATATGAATATGAGGATCATCTTTTCCCTTTCTGAAAAAGAAGGGCCATTGAGGTTTTGATAGGGATTGCATTCAATCTGTATTCACCTTGCATAGTATCACCATCTAATAATATTGAGTCTTCTATTAAGACACTAGATGTCATTCCACTGATTTAGGTCTTAAATTTCTTCTAGCAGTGTTTTGTAGTTTTCAGTGTACAAGACTTGAACTTTCTTTATTAGATTTATTCCTAAGTATCGTATTATTTGGCATGCTGTTGGAAATGGAATTGTTTTTTAAATTTCCTTTTTGGATTTTTCATTGCTAGTTTATAGAAATATGACTGACTTTTGTGTATTGATTTTTTACTCTCAGTGAAATTTATGAAAAACCCACAGATAGCAGCATTAGTTGTTAGGAAAATGCAAATCAAAGCCAAAATAGGATATCACTTCATGCCTGCTAGATGGCTATAATCAAAAAAATGGAGAACAGCAACTGTTTGTGAGGATGTGGGGAAGTTGAAAGCCTCATACATCGCTGGAGGGACTGTAAAATGCAGCAGCCACGGTGGAAATCAGTTTGGCTGTTCTTCAAAGAGTTAAGCAGAATTACCACAGACTTCCATTCCTGTGTATATACCAAAAGAATTGAAAACCAGTATCCAAATAAATATTTGACCACAAATGTTCATAGCAACACTATTTGCAATAGTTAAAAGGTGAAAACAACCCAAATATCCATCAACCAATGAATGAATAAACAGAATGTGGTATATCCACATAATTGAATATTATTCAGCCATTAAAAGGAACATAGTACTGGTAATATGCTACAACATGGATGAACCTCAAAAACATTATGCTGAGTGGAAGAAGCCAGACACAGAAGGCCACATATAGGATACTTCCATTTATGTGAAATATTTAGAATAAGCAAAATCATAGAGCAAGAAAGCAAAGTCTTTGTTGCCAGGGCCTGAAAGAAATGAGGAATGGGGAGTGACTGATTACTGAGTATTGGGTTTCTTCAAATGATGAAAATATTCTGGAAGTATGTAGTGGTGATGGTTGCAGAATATTGTGAATGTAATAAATGATACCAATTTTTATATCTACATATTAATTGTAATCCCCAGGGCAGCTACTAAGAAACAACACAAAATTAAAATAAAAGAAATGACAAAGGAATTAAAATGGTACACCAGAAAAATCTATTTCGCATGAAATAAGGCTCTAATGGAGGGATATAGGAACAAAAAGACATAACATATAGAAAAAAATAGCAAAATTGCTGACATAAATCTTACCTTGTCAGTTAGATTCAAATCAGAAGGCAGAGATAGGCAGAATGGATAGAAAAACATGTTCTACAAAAGATTCACTTTAGATCCAAAGACACAAGTTGAAACTGGAATCATGCAAATTGTATATCACGCAAATTGTAGTCAAAACAGAGTTGGAGTGGCTATATTTATATTTAACAAAATATAATATGTCAACAATTGTTAAAATAGACAAAGTTATTATATATTGATAAAAGGTCAATTTATCAGTAACATGTAAGTATAAACACATCTAACAGCTCTAAAATATACAAAGGAAAAAAGACAGAACTAAAGGAAGAAATGGACGGTTCTACAATAATAGTTGGAGACTTCAATAGGTCACTTTCAATCCCAGATAAAACAACCAGACAGAAGATCAAAAAGGAAGTAGAGTACTTGAACAACACTATAAACCAAATAGACCTAAGAGTTATATACAGAACACTCCACCCAACAAAAAATAATATACATTCTTTCTCACAAGTATATGAAACATTCTCCAGTGTAGTTCATATATTCAGACACAAAAGAAGTCTTGATACTTTTTAAAAGATTGAAGTCATACATAGTATACTTTCCAACCACAATGGAATGAAATTAGAAATCATTAACAAAAAGAAAACTGGAAAATTCACAAATATGTGGAATTTAAACAACACACTTTTAAAGAACCAATGGTTTTAAGGAGAAATCACAGGGAAATCAGAAAATACTTTGAGATGAAAGAAAACAGAACAGAACAAAACAAAACTTATGGGATGAAGCAAAAGCAGTCCTGAAATGGAAATTGGTTATTAAAAAAGAAGGAAGATCTCAAGCCAATAACCTAACTTTACACCTTAAGGAAATAGAAGAAGAGCAAACTAAACTCAAAACTATCAGAACATGGACATAGTAAAGATTAGAGTGGAAATAAATGAAACAGAGACTAGAAAAACAGTTCAAAAAAATTAAAAAAAAACAAAAGTTGGTTCTTTGAAAAAATCAACAAAATTGGCATACTTTTAGCTAGAGTGACCACAAAAGAAGACAGAGAAAATGAAAATTACAAAAATCTGAATTGAAAGAGGGAACATGATCTTACAAAAATAAAAAGGATTATAAGGTAATATTACAAACAATTATATGTCAACAAATTACATGACCTAGAGGAAATGGGAAAATTCCTAGAAACACATAAACTACCAAAACTGACTCAAGAAGAAATAGAAATCTGACTAAACTCATGACAAGCATTTCTGACATGGAAAAGCACAGGACCAAATGTCTTCTCCCTACAATTCTACCAATCTTTTAAAGATAATTACCACAAATTCTTCACAGCCTCTTCCAGACAACAAAAGAGGAGGGAACACTATCCAACTCATCCTGTCATTCTATGAAACCAGTATTACCCTGATACCAAAACCAAAGAAAGATGCTACAAGAAAACTACAAACCAATATCCATTCTGAATAAAGATTTAAAATGCATCAAGAAAATACTAGCAAACTGAATCTTGCAACGTATAAAAAGTATTTATACACTATGATGAAGTGTGATTTATCCTAGGAATGCAAGTTTAATTCAGTCTCTGAAAATCAATCAGTGTAATGCACCATATTAATAGAATTAAGGACAAAATCCACATAATCCACTCAACAGATACAGTAAAAACATTTGACAAAAACCACACCCTTTCATGATAAAAATACTCTCAACAAAGTAGTAATACAAAAGAATTTCCTCAACCTGATAAAACTCATCTATGGGAAACCCACAGCTAACATCATAATTAATGATGAAAGATTGAAAGTTTCGCCTCACAAGATCAGAAAGAGACAGGTATATCTGCTTTTGTCACTTGTATTCAACATTATACTAAAATTTCTAACCAACACAGTTAGAATAGAAGTATAAGTAAAAAGTATCTTGATTGGAAAGGGAGAAATAAAACTATATCTCTATGTGCAGATGACATGCTTTTGTTTATGGAAATTCTTAAGGTATCCACAAAAAAAACTATCAGTGCTAACAAAAGTTCAGCAAGGTTGAAGGATATTGCATCAATATACAAAAATCAATTATATTTTGAAAGACTAGAAATGAACAATCCAAAAATGAACTTAAGAAAACAATTCTGCTTACAATAGCATCAAATAAAAGAAAATGCTTAGAAACAAAAGTGACAAAATAAGTGCAAAATGTTTACATCAAAAACCACAAAACATAGTTGAAAGAAAGAATAAATTTGGATGACTCACACTTCCTGATTTCAAAACTTAGTAAAAGCTACAGTAATTAAGACAGTGTGGTGCTGTCACAGGATAGACATGTAGATCAATAAAATATAATTGAGGATCTAAAAAAAAGTCTCACATTTATAGTTTACTTCAACAAGGGCACCAAAATAATTCATTGGAGGAAGAATAGTCTTTTCAGCAAATGGAGCTGAGAAACTAGATATCCACATGAAAAAGAATGAAGATGTGCCCTTACCTCATACCATATACAAACATTGATTCAAAATGGATCACAGATCTAAATGTAAGAGCCAATAGCATAAAACTCAGAGGAAAATATAAACAAAATATTTGTGATCTTTAGTTAGGCCCTGGTTTCTTAGATGTGACACCAAAATTACAAGCAATAAAGAATAGATCCATCAGACTTCATCAAAACTAAAATCCTTTTTGCTTCAAAGGACACCATCATGAAAGTGAAAAGATACTTTTCCTCCCTACAGAATGGGGGGAAGCATTTGCAAATCACATATGTGACAAGGGACTTGGTTCCAAACTGTATAAAGAACTATTACTACTCAGTATTAAAAAAAAGGGTGGGATTGTAAATTGGTACTGCCACTATGGAAAACAGTATGGAGGTTCTTCAAAAAATTAAAAATATAACTACCATATGATCCAGCAATTCCACCTCTCGGAATATATCTAAAGAAAACAAAAACACTATGTTGAAGACATATCTGCACCAGCACATTCATTGCAGCATTATTTACAATAGCCAACATATGGAGACAACCTAAGTGTCCATCAACAGATGAATGGATAAAGAAGTTGCAGCATATATATGGAATATAATTCAGCCATAAAAAGAAGGAAATCTTGCCATTTGTGGTAACATGGATGGAGCTTGAGGGCATTATGCTAAGTGAAATACGTTGGATAAAGAAAGACAAATACTGTATGATCTCACTTATATCTGAACTCTGAAAAAAAAGGAGAAGAAAAAAATGAACCTATAGAAAAAGAGATCAGATTTGTGATTACCAGAGGTGGGGGTTATGGGGAGGGGGAATTGAATGAAGGTGGTCAAAAGGTAAAAACTTCCAATTATAAGATAAGTACTAGGATGTAATGTACAACATGATGACTGTAGTTAACACTGCTGTATGGTATATATGAATGTTGTTAAGAGAGTAAATCCTAAGAGTTCTCATCACAAGGAAAGAAACCTTTTGTTCTTTTTCTTTTTTTGTATCTATATGAGATGATGAATGTCACCTAAATTTATTTTGGTAATCATTTCACAATATATATATATAAGTGAAATCACTAGGCTGTATATTTTAAACTTATACAGTGCTGTATGTCAATTATATCTCAATGAAACTGGGGGAAAAAGTTAAAAAAATTAAAAATAAAAGAATAATCCAACTGAAAATCAGGCAAAGGATTTGAGTAAAAATTTCTTTGAAGAAGATGTATAAGTGGCCAGTAAGTACATGAAAGGATGTACAACACCCTTAGTCGTTAGGGAAATATAAATCAAAACCACAGTGAAATACCACTTCACACCCACTAGGATAGCTAAGATATAAAATACAGCCAATAGAAAGTGTTAGAATGTGGAGAAATTGGAAACCTCAACCTTGCTTATAGGATTGTAAAATGTAGTAGTTACTTTGGAAAACATTTTGGCACTTCCTCAAAAAGTTAAAAGCTACCATATTGTGAGAAAAAGTGAGGCCATCTTGTTTTGCTAAATGGCCCTAGCCTCTCCTCTGGTGTGACTACTTGCTGCTCTGAACATACTTTAAAAAATTCACATGCTCTCCTGATTTATGGCCTCTGCTTATGTATGTACTCCCCAATACCTTGATAAATTAAAACTTTGTTCTATGAGTTTCTCTCCAGGAGCAGGCTGACCACAGGTGGGGAACACACCTATAAGGTATCCATCACAGCTGACAGAAGAATGGAACAATGTGATGCCTGGAACCCATCATGCCTGGAGACAAACATCCCTGGATCCCCTCCTTACTGTCTATTTTACCTATATAACTGCCTCAAGATTCCGTAATTTTTGAAAATGGGTTTTTGAGACATTAGTCACCCGTCTTCTGATTAACCAGCTAATCTAATTAAACTTCCTTTCTCGATCTCTAACTCATTGTGATTAATTGATTCAGATCACGGAGGGCAGAGCAAGCCCATTACTTGGTATCAATATGACCCAGCAATTCCACTCCTAGGTGTTACCGAAGAGAATTGAAAACATATATCCACACAAAAGCTTGCACACAGATGTTCATAGCAGCATTATTCTTAATAACCAAAAAGTAGAAACAATTCAAATGTCCATCAAATACTGAATGGATATACAAAATATGTTATATTCATACAATGGAATATTGTCGATGATAAGAAGAATGAAGTATCAGAGTTTCATTTGGGGGTGATAAAAAAGTTCTAAATTTAGACAGAGTGATGGTTTCAAACTCTGTGAATATACTAAAAGCCACTGAATTACACTCTTGAAAAGTGTGAATTCTATGGTATGTTACATCTCAATAAAACTATTATAAATTAAATTAGTACCTGACCAGTTATAACAAGGAAAGAAAGACTGAAAAATGACATCAAGGCTGTGACTCTAAGCCACTTAAGCAAAATCAGTAAGGCATGGAAAAGGAGATGATAAATTTAGTTTCAGAGAACAGGAGTTTGGAATGGCATGGGAATACCCAGAGTGTAATGTCTCTTAAGATGCTAGAGATGGATCGGCTGCACAGACTTGGACATTATGTACATAATGGCAACAGCTGATGCTCCTCTAGTAGAGGAAATCTGTAATATTCAGAGTCCAGTATGGCTCTCAAAGATAGCTCCCTATTGATGTATTGAAATCCTTATGTAGTACTCTCTACATTGTACTACGGTTGCTTTGGCAAAAGTGATGTTATTTCATTTCTGCGATTAGGTTATAAAAGACATTAAGGTGTTGGTTGCCCTTTTTCTCTTTTACTCTTTCTGGTCACTCACTCTGAGGGAAGCCAGCTGCCATGTCATAAGCAGCCCTATTGTGAAGCCTACTTGGCAAGTTGGTGAGCTGCTGGCCAACAGCCAGTAAGGAAGTGAAGCTTGTCAACAACCATGTGAGAGAGCTTGGAAGCAGATCCTCCAACTTCAGTAAAGCCTAACGACTGCAGCTCTAGCCAATATTCTGACTTCAAGCTCCTGAGAGATTCAGCCAGAATGACCATCTGCTAAGCTGTTCCCAAATTCCTGACCCATTGAAACTGGGAGATAAATGCTTTTTACTTTAAATCACTACATTTTAGGGCACTTTTTTTTTTTTACAAAGCGATAGATGACTACTAAAAAACTGAAGCATTTGTAGTATAAACAACAACATTTATTTAAGAGATTGTGTATAATGTCAATATCCAAGAACAAACAGGTTTTCCTTAAATTATCAAAAGTCAGAAATAGATATATGGAGGTAAATTCCAAGATTTTTGAGCTCCTGGAGAATGGAGACTATCATCCTCAATTCTGGATTCCCCTTTATGAGACTTTGAGCCAGAACCACTCAACTAAGCCACTTCCATATTCCTGACTCCCTAAAACTGTGAGTGATAATAAATGTTTGTGATGTTAAGCTGGAAAAAACTACCAAAACATTTTATAGTCTGGTTGTACCATTTTACATTTAAAATAGTATTGTAATTTTAGGTTTCTCCACATCTTCACCAACATTTGATATGAACAGTGTTCTAAATTTTAGCCAATCTAGTTGGTATATAGTTGTAAGTTACTGTAGTTTTAATTTGAATTTCCTTAATGAATGAGAATCCTTTTATGTGTTTATTTGCTATTCATATATCTTCATTAGTGAACATCTATTCAAGTCTTTTGCATATTTTAAAACTGGGTTGTCTTTTTATTATTGAGTTGTAAACTGTTCCATATACGTTGTGAATACAATTTTTTTAAAGGAAGATTGGCCCTGAGCTAACATCTGCTGCCAATCTTCCTTTTTTTGTTCCTCTCCCTGAAGCCCTAGTACATAGTTCTGTATCCTAGTTGCAAGGTCACTCCGGTTCCTCTATGTGGGATACTGCCACAGCGTGGCTTGATGAGTGGTGCTAGGTCACGCCCAGGATCCGAACCAGTCAACCCAGGACCGCTGTAGCAGAGCACGTGAACTTAACCACTCTGCCATGGGGCCGGCCCCCAGAATACAATTTTTAAACCAGATATTTATTTTGAAATAGTTTACCCCACTGAGTGGCTTGACTTTTCATTTTCTTAATTGTGTCTTTGAAAGAGAAAAATATTTTGATTTGGGGAAGTGCAATTTATCACATTTTATTTATTTTATTTTTTGTGATGAAGATTGCCCTGAGCTAACATCTGGCAATCTTCCTCTATTTTGTATGTGGGATGCCGCTACATCATGGCTTGATGAGCAGTGTCTGGATCCACGCCCAGGATCCGAATCTGTGAACCCTGGGCTGCTGAAGTGGAGCGAACTTAACCACTATGCCACCATGCTGGTTCCTCAAATTTTATTTTTATGAGTTACCTCGTTATAACACATAAAAAATATTTGCTTAACCCAAGGTCATAAAGATTTTATCTTATATATTTATCTACAAATTTTGAAGATTTAATATAGGTCTACAAGAAAATTCACACAACACATTTTTGTGTATAGTGTGATATTATTGCTAAATTATTATTATGCATGTGGATAGAATTTTTATAAATTTTAAAATCAGGATATGAATGTACATAAAGTTATTCTTGATTTGTTTGTTAGAATTGCATTGGATTATAAATTAATTCGGGAATGAATTCACATCTTAAGAAGACCGAATCTTCCAATCCGTGGAACTGCACATTATTTATTTAAATGTTCTTTGATTTCTTTCATCAGTGTCTTTTCATTGTAAGCATGCAGACCTTGCACATTTTTTCTTATATTTACACCTAAGGATTTGATATATATACATGGCTATTGTAAAAGCACCAATTTCAATTGTTCATGGCTAACATATAGAAATATAATACTTTGAATTCTGTGAGCTTGGTAAGCTCACTTTTTGATTTATTTTGTAGATTATTTAGTATTTTTTCTATGTAGACAATCATGTCTTCTGCATAAAGTTTTCTTTTCTCTCTTCCAATCTGTAAAATATTTTTTGCTTTTTTTTTCATACTGACCAGAAATTCCAATATGATGGTGACCAGAATTTGTCATCCTTGGCTTATCACTGATATTAGTGAGAAAGAAGTCAGTCTTTCATCATCAACAATGATGCTTGCTACAGGTTTTCCATAGATGCTCTTTATCAGGCTGAAGGAAGTTCCTTTCTATTCTCTTCCTAGTTGTGTGACAGATCTTGGAGAGAGTTTATCATGAATGGATGATAAACAATGGCAACTACTGTTTCTGCACCTAATGAGATAATTATATGTGCTTTTTATTTTGAATTAGATTTTTAACCAGACTTACAATTCCAGGATAAATTGGACAGAAGGTATTATAGTTTTTATATAAATCTTGGCTTTGATTTCCCAAAACATTGTTCAATGAATGAACGTGAATGAGGGAATTTGGTATGGAATTATTTTTCGTATAATATTTTTGATTTTCATAGAGAGTAGTTCTGGACTCATAAAATGTGTTGGGAAATAATCCCTTCTCTTGGATTTCTTAAAGAGTTTGTGCTGAATTTATATTATTTCTTCTTTAAATGATTGGAAAAATTCAAAAGTGAAGTAAACTGGGCTAGTATTTTCCTTTTTTAGAAGGTTTTTGACTAAAAATTCATTTTGTGAATCAATATTGCACTAATTGATTTCTCTATTTCTTCTTGAGTGAATTTTGGGAGTCACTTTCTCTAAAGAAATTTACAGTTTTGTCAAATACCTAAAAAGACAATAGAAAAGATCAATGAAGCTAGGCTCTGGTTCTTGAAAAAGATAAACAAAACTGACAAACCTTTAGCTAGACTCACCAAGAAAAAAATGAGAGAAGGCTCAAATAAAATCAGAAAGGAAAGAAGAGAAATTAAATGGACACCACAGAAATACAAAGGATTATAGGAGAATACTACAGAAAGCTATACACCAAGAAGCTGGACAATTTAGAAGAAATGGATAAATTCTTAGAGTCGTAATCTTCCAAACTGAAGAAAGAGGAAATAATAAGCCAAATATATTGATCACTAGAAAGGATATGGAAACAGTAATCAAAAACTTCCTCCCCAAAATCCAAAATTCCAGGACCAGATGGCTTCCCCAGTGAATTTTACCAAACATTCAAAGAAGATTTAATTCCTATCCTCAAATTCTTCCAAAAATAGAAGAAGAGGGGTTGCTTCCTAACTAATTCTATGAGGCCAACATTACCTTAAACCAAAACTCGACCACAACAACACAAAAAAAAGGAAATTACAGGTCAATATCACTGATGAACATAGATGCAAAAATTCTCAACAAAATATTAGTAAATCACATATAACAATACATTAAAACAATCATCCACCATGATCAAGTGGGATTTATTCCAGGCATGCAGGTGGTTCAACATCCTCAAATCAATCAACACGATACACCACATTAACAAATTGACGAATAAAAAACATATGATTATCTCAATAGATGTAGAGAAAGCACATGACAAGATCCAACATTCATTTATGATAAAAACTCTGAGTAAAATGGGTGTAGAAGGAAAGTACCTCAACATAATACAGGCCATATGTGACAAACCCATAACTAACATCATACTCAACAGTGAAAAACTGAAAGCTCTCTCTTTACAAATAGGAACCAGACAGGGATGCCCACCTTTGTCACTCTTATTTAACATAGTATTGGAAGTCCTAGCCACAGCAATCAGGCAAGAAAAAGAAATAAAAGGGATTCAAAATAGAAAGGATGAAGTAAAACCACTATTTGCAGAGGATGTGATTTTATATATAGAAAACCCTAAAGAATCCACCAAGAAACTATTAGAAATAATAAACAAATACAGTAGCATTGCAGGGCACAAAATTAACTTACAAAAATCAGTTGTGTTTCTATACACTAACAACAAAATAGCAGAAAGAGCAATCAAGAATACAATAAAATTTACAGTTGCAAAAAATAATACCTAGGAATAAATTTAACCAAAGAAGTGAAAAATTTGTACACTGTAAACTGTAAAACATTGTTGAAAGAAATTGAAGAAGACACAAAGAAATGGAAAGATATTCCATTCTTATGGGTTGGAAGATTTAATGTTATTTAAATGTCCATAATTCCTAAAGCAATCTAGAGATTCAATGTAATCCTTATCAAAATATCAATGACATTTTTCACATAAATAGAACCACAAATCCTAAAATTTATATGCAACAAGACCCTGAATAACCAAGGCAATATTGAGAAAAAAGAACAAAGCTGGAGATATCACATTCCCCAAATTCAAAATACACTACAGAGCTATAATAATGAAAAAAGCATGGTACTGGCAGAAAAAGACACACAGAACAAAGGTACAGAATGGAAAGCTCAGAAATAAACTCACACGTCTATGAACAGCTAATTTTTGACAAGGGAACCAAGAACATACAATGGAGAAAGCAAAATCTCTTCAATAAATGGTGTTAGGAAAACTGGACACTCAGATACAAAAGAATGAAAGTAGATAATTGTCTTACACCATACTCAAAAATTAACTCAAAATGGGTTAAAGACTTGAATGTAAGACCGTAAACCATAAAACTCCTAGAAGAAAACAGTCAGTATGCCCTTTGACATCAGTTTAGCAGCATCTTTTTGAATAGTATGTCTCCCCAGGCAAGGGAAACAAAAGAAAAAATAAACAAGTGAGACTACATCAAACTAAAAAGCTTCTGCACAGCAAAACAAATCATCAACAAAATGAAAAGATGACCTATCAATTTGCAGAAGATATATGTAAATCATATATCTGATAAGAGGTTAATATCCAAAATATACGAAGAATTCATAAAAGAGTGATGTCAGCATCACGGTGGAGTGAGTTGTTCCCTTTGTCTCTCTTTCTAAGTTACAACTAAATGAACATTCATTAACCAGCAGAGGATTCCCTACACAGCACAACAGGATGCCTGAGAGATCCACATAGCCATACATCTAAAGGTGGGTGGAGTGGGTCCCTGGGATGCAGTGGAGCCAGGTGAGTGGAACCTTTCACCTCTCCAGCATCAGTGATCCAGTTCTCAGATCCTCACACAGAAGCCAATGTGACTATAGGAGGAAGCAGGGGCTGCCCAACCTCCACATGAACACTTTCAGAGTGGTAGTGTGGTCTGAGGGAGTGCCCACTGTGCCACAGCAGCCCCACTTGTGGGAACACTCCCCACCAAGTGGCAGCAATGCAGCCCCCAAGACGGAACCCAGCCAACCAAGCACAGCAGCTCAGCCAAACCGACTACAAGCACAGTACAGGCCTGCACAAAAGAAAGTGCGCCACCTGCCCAGTGCTGCAGCTCAGCCAGTACCCTGCTGAACACAGTGGCCCTGCTCACATGAGAGTGACCTGCCCACCTAGCACAAAGGACCCATCTGCATGTGCAGGCTTGAACCACTGAGCAACTGTGGCAAGCCCATTCAAATGCAGAGCAACCCTACTAGTACAACTTCCAGCAGATGGGGAAGGATAAGAAAACACAGCTCATGCCTCCCCCAGTGGTGGCAGGTGGAATCTGTGACCTGATACTACCACAAATACGCTGACAAAAGATCAATTCATCAAACGCCATGAAGAACTACATCAACACTTCAGAGCAGAAGGAAAATGACATGTCTCAAGAAACCAATCCTGAAGTCACAGAAATTTACAATCTAAATGGCAGAGAATTCAAAATAGTTGTCATAAAGAAATTCAATGATTCACAGGAAAATTCAGAAAGAGTTCAATGAGCTCAGAAATAAAATTGATGAGCAAAAGGAAAGCTTCAGGAAAGAGATTGAAGCCCTTAAAAAATCTATACAAAAATTCTGGATATGAAGAACACAGTTAATGGGATAAAAATAATCCAGAAACTAAAAAAATAGAGCTGACACTATGGAGGACAGAATTAGTGATTTAGAGAAGAGAAATAAAGAAAAGCTTCAGGTGGAGGAGTAGAGAGAACTAAGATTTTTTTTAAAATAAAGTCTTTGAGAAATATCCAACTCAATTAGGAAAAGCAACATAAAGGTTATAAGTATTCCAGTGGGAGAAGAGAGGGAGAAATGAGCAGAGAGCTTATTCAAAGAAATAATAGCTGAGAATTTCCAAAACTGGAGAAGAAACTTGACATATAAATATGTGAAGCCAATAGAACTCCTAATTATATCAATGCAAAAAGACTCCAAAGCATATAATATTAAAATTGGTAAAAGTCAATGACAAGGAAAAAATATTAAGGGCAGCAAGGCAGAAGAAAATAACCTACAATGGAAAACCTATCAGGCTATCAGTGGATTTTTCAGCAGAAACTACAGGATAGGAGAGAACGAAACAATATGTTCAAAATACTGAATGGCAAAACCTTTCAGCCAAGAATACTCTGTCTAGCAAAACTATGCTTCAGATATGATGAAGAAATAAAAGCTTTCCCAGATAAAAGCTGAGGGAATTTATTGCCACTAGACCTGCCTTACAAGAAACATTGAAAGAAGCCCTTCCATTTGAAACTAAAAGGCAAAAGTTTACAAAACCTCGAGCAAGGAAATAGATAGAATCAGAAAATTGCAGCTCTATATCAGAATAGGTTAGTAAACACTTAATTATAACATAAAAGATAAAGGGAAGGAAGGCATCAAAAGTTTAAACACTTCAGTTTAGTCACAAACACACAATACAAAACAGAATAACTTGTGCCAGCAATAACTCAGAAGGGGAAGAAGAAAAGGATGGAACCTGCTTAGACTAATGGAGATAAGAGGCTATCAGAAACTGACTATCTCGTCTATGAGATCTTTTATACTAACCTCACGGTAATCATTAAACAAAAAATCAGAGCAGAGCCACAAATCAGAAAATCGTCACAGAAAACCACCAAACTGGTATGGCAGTAAGAAATACAAGGGGAAAGAAACAATCAGAATGTAGAGGAAACAGAAAACAAGAGATAAAATGGCAGTACTAAGCCCTCATATGGGGCAGACCCTGTGGTGTAGTGGTTAAGTTTGCAACCTACACTTTGGCGGCCCAGTGTTCACATGTCCAGATCCCAAGCACAGACCTACACACCACTCATCAAGCCATGCTTTGGCAGCATCACACATGCAAAAAAGAGGAAGATTGGCAGAGATGTGAGCTCAGTGACAATCTTCCTCAAGCAAAAAGATGAAGATTGGAAACAGATGTTAGCTCAGGGCCATTCTTCCTCACCAAGAAAAAAGAGCCCTCATATCAATAATCATTCTAAATGCAAACAGCTTGAATTCTCCAATAAAAAGACACAGAGTGGCTGGATGGATTGAAAAGCAAGACCCAACACTATGCTGCATCCAGGAAACACATCTCAGCTCTAAACACAAACATAGGCTCAGAGTGAAGTGATGGAAGACAATACTCCAAGAAAATAACAAGCAAAAGAAAGCAGATGTGGCCATACTTATATCAGACAAAGTCTACTTCAAGATGAAAAAGATAATGAGAGACAAAGAGAGTAAGTATGTAATGATAAAAGGGATATTCCACTAAGAGGACATAACACTTACGAATATATATGCACCTAACACAGAAGGACTGAAGTACATACAGCAACTATTAAGAGACCTAAAGGGAGAAATTGACAGCAACACATTAATACCAGGTGACCTCAACACACCACTTATATTAATGGATAGATCATCAAAACAGAAAGTCAACAAGGAAACAGTGTCCTTAAATGAAAAACTGGACCAGATGGACTTAATAGATATTTATGGAACATTCCATCCAAACAAAGCAGAATACACATTCTACTCAAGTGCACATGTAACATTCTTGAAGATGGACCATATGCTGGGGAGCAAAGCAAGGCTCAGGAAATTGAAGGAGATTGAAATCATATCAAGCCTCTTTTCTGACCACCATGCTATGAAACTAGAAATAAACTACAAGAAAAAAGCTGGGAAAATCACAAATATGTGGAGACTAAACAACATGCTACTGAAAAGCAATTGGATCAATGAAGAAATCAAAAGAGAAATTAAAAAATACGTGGATGTGTCCAGCCCCATGGCCAAGTGATTAAATTCACATGCTCCACTTTGGTGGCCTGGGGTTCACTGTTTTGGATCCTGGGTGCAGACCTATGCACTGCTCATCAAGACATGCTGTGGCAGCATCCCACATAGAAGAACTGGAACGAACCGCAACTAGGATATACAACTATGTACTGGAGATTTGGGGGAAGAAAAAGAGGAAGAGTGGCAACAGTTCTTGGCTCAGGGCCAATCTTTCACACCAAAAAGCATAAAAAAAATACCTGGAGACCAATGAAAATGAAAACATAACATGCCAACTCTAATTTTAACCAAGGAAGTGAAAGACCTATACACTGAAACTGTAAGACGTTTTCAAAAGAAATTGAAGAAGACATAAAGAAATGGAAAGCTCTTCTATACTCATGGATTGGAAGAACAAACATAGTAAAAATGTCTATATTACCTAAAGGAATCTACAAATTCAATGCAGTCCAAATCAGAATCCCAAAGACATTCTTCACTGAAATAGAATAAAGAATTGTAAAATTTATATGGAACAACAAAAGACCCCGAATAGCCAAAGCTATTTTAAACAAGGAGGTGAAAGACCTATGCATTGAAAACTTTAAGACATTGAAAGAAATGGAAGAAGACATAAAGAAATGGAAAGATATTCCATGTTCATGGATTGGAAGAATAAGCATAGTTAAAATGTCCATAACATAAAGCAATCTACAGATTCAATGCAATCTCAATCGGAACCCTAATGACATTCTTCATGGAAGTAGAACAAAGAGTCCCAACGTTTACATGGAACAACAAAATACCCTGAATACCCAAAGCGATCCTGAAAACAGAGGACAAAGCTGGAGACGTCACAATCCCTGACTTCAAAATATTGTATAAAGCTATAGTATTCAAAACAGCATAGTACTGGCATGAAAACAGACACAGATCGATGGAACAGAATTGAGAGCCCAGAAATAAAACTGCACATCTATGGACAGCTAATGTTTGACAAAGGACCTAAGAACATACAATGGAAAAAGGAAAGTCTCTTCAATAAATGGTGTCAGGAAAACTGGACAGCCACATGCAAAAAAAAATGAAAATAGATCATTATTTTACACCTTACATAAAACTTATCTCAAAATGGATTAAAGACTTGAAAACAAGACCTGACACCACAAAACTCCTAGAAGAAAATATAGGCAGTACAGTCTTTGACATCAGTCTTAGAAACATCTTTTTGAATACCATGTCTACTCAGGCAAGGGAAACAAAATATAAAATAAATAAATGGGACTACATCAGTCTAAAAGCTTCTACAAGGCAAAGGAAACCATGAATGAAATGAGAAGACAAACCACCAACTGGGAGAAAATATTTACGAGTCATCCATCTTACAAGGGGTTAATTTCCAAAAGAGATGAATAACTCATACAACTCAACAACAAAAAACAAACAACCCCATCAAAAATGCAGAGGATATGAACAGGCATTTTTCCAAAGCAGATATACCGATGGCCAGCAGGCACATGGAAAGATGTTCAGCCTCAGTAATTATTAAGGAAATGCAAATCAAAACTACAATGAGATATCACCTTTCACCTGTCAGAATCACTATAATTACCAAGACAAAAAGTAGCAAAAGTTGGAGAGGATGTGAAAAAAAGGGAACCCTCACTGCTGGTAATGATGCAAACTGGTACAACTACTATGAAAAACAGTATGGAGATTTCTCAAAAAATGAAAATAGAAATATCATATGACCCACCTCTCCCACTTGGGTATTTATCCAAAGAATGTGAAATCAGGAGACAGTGTCCAGACAGCAGCATAGGCAGACTCTGAAGTCCCCTCCTTTCACAGGGACAACAAATTTACAACTACTCTTGGAACAATTAACCCAGAGAAGAGAACTGAAAACTGGATCAAAAGAACCATCACAACAAGGGACAGTGCTGACTGAGGTGGAAGAGGCAGAAGTTCCTTTATGGAGAGAAAATACCCAGGATGCTTCGTGTCTGGCCAGGAGTAATATGAAGGTATGAATCCTTACCTGGAGTAGTGGGGGATCTGGGTGATGGAGCATTACCACAATAAGTAGGTTTTGGACTCAGCACAACCAAGACAAGTGTCATAATATCGGACTTTGCTGGCTACTAACTACAATGGGGAATAACCCCAGAAAAGCTATTGGACATAAGGGAGTAAAAGCCTGCTCTTAAAGGGTCCATGCACAAATTCACCCATTTTGGAAAGCAACCTAAAATCACCAGAAAGAAATGTGCACAGTCCTTTTGTGAAAAGATATTCACCACCTGATAGGCTCTGTGTGCATCTTGGTGAGAGGTGAGACCTCCCCAGGGACAGAGACATTGGTGGAAGCCATTATTGTGACCTGATACAGGCATGCTGACACAGATGCTGGCAGACAACATTAGAGTTCTTTTTCTGGCCTGTTAGCCCAGGGATCTGACCCACTCACTAGAGCACCAATTTACTCCAGCTCAGCCTGGGTAGACAACCCACCCTAGGGACTGGCCTCAGCCAAGAGGAAGCCCTCAGGCAACTTGTGGGCCTCCATAGGTAGGGTACCTGGAAACTCTGCAGTCAGGCAAGTGGTTCCTCCTCTGTGGGGAAGGACATGCACCAGGGGAAAGCCTGTGTTGGTGGAGTGTGTGGGGCCTCAGCAGTGGGGCAACTGGGTCTGCTTCAGTGGGTCAGGGTGCACACATGGGGGAGGATTGTGTTGATGGTGTGTGTGGCCCCATGGGTGGTGGGGCATGTAAGCTGCAACAAACTTGTGCTTCTCAAACAGCCACATAGGGGGTTGGTCTCACCTTCCAAAGCCTAAAGCAATTGGGAGCTCCCATGGCTGGGGCCAACCCCACTCAGCTGCAATCCTGACAAAACTGACGACAGCCTTGCAAGCCAGAGACCTACAGCAATTGTACATCACTGAGTCTAGCAGCCAGCCAGGTTGGGGGCCTAATCATTTAACCAGAAAAGTGCAACAAGAATGTACTATTTGACTTTGCAGCCAACTTTGCTGATGGTTTCCATGCCTGAAAAAGTGACTGAAGAGTCCATAGCAGTCACACATAGCTGAGCATTACTACTAGCCAGTCAGGGGGACAGCCTAGACTCCTCAGGCACCTGCAACAAAAGCAACCTTCCACAACAAAAGACACACGTAGCCGACACAGGGGACATCCCTGGAACATTTGGAAAGGGTGATGAGAGGGAAGCACACTGCTGGACCCCATAAGGCATCTCTTACATAAGGCCACCTATCCAAGTTCAGGAGACATAGCTGACCTATGTAGTACATAGGTAGCACAGAGAAAGAGGCAAAATGAGGAGACAAAATTTTCCTGCCAGGGGCACTCACATTTTGACCTCACTCCTCCTGGGCACTGTCTTGTTAATTGCTCACAGTTCACAAAATTGCCTCCAATGTAAATAAGAGAACAGAAAGCTAGAAAAAGAACTAAATGAAATAGAGAAAAACAATCTACCTGACAAAGAGTACAACCTAAGAGTCATAAGAATGCTCACCAATCTTGGGAGAAGAATGGATGAACTCAGTGAGAACTTCAACAAAGAATTTGTAAATCTAAAAAAGAACCAATCAGAAATGAAGAATAATACACAATATTATAAACCATTATAATCCCAATGAAATTACTTAACAAAAAGAATAGTTCCAATGAAGTAAAAAAAAAAGATATGAAGAATACAATACAAGAAATGAAAAATTCACTAGAGGAACTCAAAAGTGGAGTAGATCATACAGAAGAACAGATCAGCAAGCTGGATGAAAGGCTAGAGGAAATCACCTAATCCTAACAGTTAAAAGAAAAAATGAAAAAGAATGAGGACAGTCTAAGAGACCTCTGGGACAACATCAAGCACACTAACATCTGTATTGTATGTGTCCCAGAAGGAGAAGAGAAAGACAAAGGGGCAGAAAATATATTTGAAGAAATAATAGCTGAAAACTTTCATAACCTAAGGAAGGAAACAGACATCCAGGTATAGGAAGCACAGAGAGCATCAAACAAGATAAACCCCGAGAAGCCCAAACCAAGATATATTATAGTTAAAATGTCAAGAGTTATAGATAAATAGAGAATCCTAAAAGCCAAAAGAGAAAGGCAACAAGTCATATACAAAGGAAACCCCATAAGGCTCTCAGATGACTTCTCAGCAGAAACCTTACAGGCTAGAAGGGGATAGCATGATATATTTAAAGTGCTGAAAGGAAAAAATGAACAGCCAAAAATACTCTACCCAGCAAGGTTATCATTCAGAATGGAAGGACATAAAAAGAGTTTGCCAGACAAGCAAAAACTAAAGGAGTTTATCACCAAGAAACCAGCCTTACTGGAAATGCTACTGGGAATTATTTAAGTAGAAAAGAGAAGACTGCAAAGCGGAAGAAGAAAATTATTGGAAAAAGGCAATAAAATCAGTGGTAAAGGCAAAAATACAGTAAAGGTAGCAGATCAACCACCTATGAAGCTAACATAAAGATCAAAAGACAAAAGTACTTAAATTATCTATTTCCATGATAGGAGAGTAATGGCTACCCATGCACAAAAAAGAGGCTGGATATGATATCAAAAACATAAAATGTGGGAGAAGGGGAGTAAGAGTGGAGCTTTTAGCAAGGGGTGAAACTAAAGAAACGATTAATTTAATATAGATTACTATATCTGTGGGTTACTATGTATGTACTTCATGGTAATCACAAACCAGAAACCTATAATGAATATACAAACAATTAAGAGAAAGGAACACAAACATAATACTAAATAAAAACATAATACTAAATAAAGCCACCAAACCACAAGAGAAGAGAGCATAAGAAGAACAGAGGAACTACTAAAACATTGATAATAAAAAGTAACAACATGGCAATAAGTGCGTTCTTATCAATAGCTACTTTAATGTCAATGGACTAAATGCTCCAATCAAAAGGCATAGGGTGGCCAAGTGGATAAAAAAACAAGACCCATATATACACTGCATACAAGAGACACATTTCAGGCCTAAAGACCCTCACAAAATGAAAGTGAAAGGATGGGAAAAGATACTCCATGAAAATGGCAATGAAAATAAAGCTGGTGTAGCAATACTTATATCAGACAAATAGACTTTGAAACAAAAACTGTAAGAAGAGACAAAGAAGGGCACTAAATAATGATAAAGGGAACAATGCAAGCAGAGGATATAACACTTGTAAATATCTATGCACCCGACATAGGAGCACCTAAACATATAAAGCAATTATTAACAAGCCTAAAAGGAGAAATAGACAGTAACAATAATAGTAGGGGACTTTAACACTCCACTTAAACCAATGTATAAATCATTCAAACAGAAGATCAATAAAGAAACATCAGCCTTAAATGACACATTAGGCCAGATGGACTTAGTAGATATACACAGAACATTCCATCCAAAAACCACAGAATACACATTTTCAAATGCACATGGAACATTCTCCAGGAAATATCACATATTAGGCCAGAAAACAAGTCTCAATAAATGTAAGAAGATTGAAATAAGACCAAACATAATTTCTGACCAAAATGATATGAAACTAGAAATGAACTACAGGAAGAAAATTGGAAAACCAAGGAATATATGGAGATTAAACAAAATCCTACTGAACAACGATTGGGTCAATGAAGAAATCACGGGGGAAATAAAAAAATACCTGGAGACAAATGAAAATACAACATGCCACAATTTATGGGATACAGCAAAAGCAGTTCTAAGAGGGGAGTTTACAGCAATACAGGTCTACCTCAATAAACAAGAAAAATCTCAAATAAACAATCTAATAGTGCACCTAAAGGAACTAGAAAAAGGGGAACAGACAACGCCCCAAATCAGTAGAAGAAAGGAAATAATAAAAATCATAGTATCAATGAAAGATAGACTAGAAAACAATAGAAAAATCAATGAAAGCAAGAGCTGGTTCTTTGCAAAGAAACAAAATTGAAAAACGTTTAGCTAGTCTCACCAAGAAAAAAGAGAGAAGGCTCAAATAAATAAAATCAGAAATGAAAGAGGAGAAATTACAACAGACACCTCAGAAATACAAAAGATTATAAGAGAAGAATATGAAAAGCTATATGCCAATAAATTGGATGATCTAGAAGAAAAGGATAAATCCTTAGAATCATACAATCTTTCAAAACTTAATCAAGAAGAAATAGAGAATTTGAATAGACCAATCACCAGTAAGGAGATCAAAACAATAATCAGAAACCTCCCAAAATATGAGTCCAGAACCAAGTGTCTTCCCTGGTGAATTCTACCAAACATTCAAAGAAGACTTAATACCTGTTCTTATCAAACTTTTCCAAAAAATTTAAGAGGAGGGGAAACTTTCTAACTCATTCTATGAAGCCAAGATTACCCTGATACTAAAACCAGACAAGGAGAACACAAAAAAAGAAAATAACAGGCCAATATTACTGGCAAATATAGATGCAAAGACCCTCAACAAAATAGTAGCAAGTTGAATGCAACAATACATTAAAAAGATCATACACCATGATCAAGTGGGATTTATTCCAGGGATCCAGGGATGGCCCAACATCTGCAAATCAATCAACATGGTACACCACATTAACAAAATGAAGAATGAAAATCACATGATCATGTCAATAGATGAAGACTAAGCATTGGACAAGATCCAGCATCCATTTATGATAAAAAAAAATCTCTGAATAAAATGGGTATAGAAGGAAAGTACCTCAACATAATAAAGGCCATATATGACAAACTCACAGCTAATGTCATTCTCAATGGAGAAAAACTGAAAGCTATTTCTGTAAGAACAGGAACCAGACAAGGATGCTCACTTTTGTCACTCTTATTTAACATAGTATTGGAAGTCTTAGCCAGAAGAATCAGGCAAGAAAGGGATATAAAAAGATCCAAATTGGAAAGGAACAAGTGAAACTGTCACTATTTGCAGATGAGATGATTTTATACATAGAAAACCCTAAAAATCCAACACAAGCCTTTTAAAAATAATAAATTAATACAGCAAAGTTGCAGGATATAAAATCAACATACAAAAATCAGTTTTGTCCCTATACACTAACAACAAAGTAGAAGAACAAGAAATTCAGAACACAATCCCATTTACAATTGCAACCAAAAAAATGGAGTACTTAGGAATAAACTTAACCAAGATGAAAGACCTGTACACTGAAAAGTATAAAGTATTTTTGAAAGAAATTGAAGAAGACACAAAGAAATGGAAAGATATTCCATGCTCTTGGATTGGAAGAATTAACATAGGTAATATGCGCACTTCCTAAAGCAATCTACAGATTCAATCCAATCCCTATCAAAGTTCCAATGACATTTCTCACAGAAATAGAATAAACAATCCTAAAATTTATATGGAAAAACAAAAAACTCCGAATACCCAAAGGAATCCTGAGAAAAAAAGAACAAAGCTGGAGATATCGCACTCCCTAATTTCGAAGTATACTACAAAGCTATAGTAACCAAAACAGCATGGTACTGGCACAAAAACAAACACACAGATCAATGGAACAGAATCAAGAGCCCATAAATAAACCCACACATATATGAATAACTAATTTTCGACAAGGGAGCCGAGAACATAGGATGGAGATAGGAAAGTGTCTTAAATGAATGATGCTGGGAAAACTGAACAGACACATGCAAAACAATGAAACTAGGGCATTATCTTACACCATACACAAAAATTAACTCAAAATAGATTAAATACTTGAATGTAAGACCCAAAACCATGAAAATCCTAGAAGAAAACATAGCCAGTACGCTGTTTGGCATCAGTCTTAGCAGCATAATTTCAAGTATCATGTCTGACCAGGCAAGGGAAACAATAGAAAAAATGAACAAATGGGACTACATCAAACTGAAAAACTTCTGCACAGCAAAGAAAACCATCAAAAAAATGAAAAGACTACCTAACAATTGGGAGAAGATATTTACAAACCATATATCTGTTAAGGGGTTAATATTCAAAATATATAAAGAACTCATACATCTCAACAAAAGAAACCCCTAATAACCCAATTAAAAAATGGGCAAAAGATCTGAACAGACATTTTTCCAAAGAAAATACTCAGATGGCCAACAGGCACAGGAAAAGATGTTCAACAGCACTAATTATTAGGTAAATACAAATCAAAAATACAATGAGATATCAACTCTTGCCCATCAGAATGGCTATAGTTAACAAGACAGGAAATAACATGCGTTAGATAGGATGTGGAGAAGAGGGATCTCTTATCCATGGCTGGTGAAAATGCAAAGTGGTGCAGCGACTATGGAAAACAGTATGGAGATTCCCCAAAAAACTAAGAATGGAACTATCATATGATTCAGCTATTCTACTGCTGGATATTTATTCAAAGATCATGAAAACATGAATGCATAAAGATGTATGCACGGTTATTTTCATTTCGGCATTATTCACAATAGCCAAGACTTGGAAGCAACCTAGGTGTCCATCAAGGGACAAATGGATAAAGAAGATGTAGTATGTATATGCAATAGAATACTACTCAGCCATAAAAAATGATGAAATCTGGCCATGTGTGACAACATGGATGGATCCTGAGGGTATTATGCTAAGTGAAATAATTCAGAGGGAGAAAGTCTAATACTGTGTGATCTCACTCATAAATAGAAGATAAAAACAACAACAAACAATCACAAAGAGACAGAAATTGGATTGGTGGTTACCAGATGAAAAGAGTGAGAGAGAAGAGCGAAAGGGGTGATTAGGCACATGTGTATGGTGATGGGTTGTAATTAGTTTTGGGTGCTGAACATGATGTAATCTACACAGAAATCAAAATATAATGATGTACACCTGAAATTTATTTAATGTTATAAACCAATGCTACCACAATTTAGAAAATAAGAACACAAAATCAGTAATATAAAGAGATTTGCACACCTGTATGTTCACTGCAGCATTATTCACAATAGCCAAGATGTGGAACCAACTCAAATGCGCAACAACTGATGAATAGATAAAGAAGATGTGGTGTGTGTATATATATAAGCAACGGAATACTACTCAATCATAAAAAAGACAAAATAGTCCCATTTGCAACAAGATGGATGGACCTTGAGGGCATTATTTTAAGTGCAATAAGCTAGACAAACACTGTATCTTTTCACTCATATGTGGAATATAAACAAACATAGATAAAGATACCAGATTAGTTTCACCAGAGGGGAAGGGTTTGGCAGGGCTGGGTGAAAGGGGTAAAGGAGCACATATGTATAGTGACGGATAAAAACTAGACTATTGGTGGTGAGCACGATGCAGTCTATATAAGAAACTGATATATAATAATGTACACCTTAAATTACACAGTTATAAATCAATATGACCTCAATAAAATATTTTTTAAAAAATAACTCATGCAAATCATCAACAAAAAAGGGAACAACCCAATTAAAAAATGGGTGAAGGATCTGAGTGGACATTTTGCTCATTATGAGGGCATTATGCTAAGTGAAATAAGTCAGGTGGAGAAAGCCAAATAGTATACAATTTCATTCATAGGTGGAAGATAAAACGACAACAACAATAAGAAAACAAAGACATAGACACAGAGTATAGATTGGTGGTACCAGAGAGGAGGGGGTGGAGGGGTGGGCAAAAGAAGTAAAAAGGCACATGTGTATGGTTACAGATGGCAATTAGACTTTAGGTGGTGAACACAATGTATACTAGACAGAAATCAAAATATAATGATGTATACCTGAAATTTATATAATGTTATAAACCAATGTTATCTAAATAAAACATAATATTGTCAAATACTTTTTCTGTATCAATTGAGGTTATCATGTAGGGTTTCTTTTTCCTTCATTAGGCTAATGAGATCTTCTGGCCTACATGGTTTTTGCTGAAATATCTGCTTGTAATCTTATTCATTTCAACCCAAAGGACTCCCTTTACCATTGCTTAGAGGCAAGTCTAATGGTAATGAACTCCCTTGGCTTTTGTTTATCTGAGAATGTCTTAATATTACCCTCACTTTTGAAGGATAGTTTTTCCATATATAAAATTCTTGGTTGAGGTGTTTTTTTTTTGTTTTAATCCAGCACATTATATATATCATTAAACTACCTTCTGGCCTGTTTTGTTTCTGATTAGAAATCTGCTTTTAATGTTATTGAGGATCGTTGTACGTGACAGGTCACATTTCTTTTGCTATTTTTAAGATTGTCTCTGTTTTTGGCTTTCAACAGTTTGATTTTAATGTGTCTTGATTTGGGGGCTTTTTTGCATTTTCCTATTTAGTATTTATTAACTTCTTGAATTTGTGAGTTCATTTATTTCCTAAAATTTGGGAAGGTTTTGGCCATTATTTCTTTAAAAAAGCTCTCTGCATCTTCATTTGTTTTCCTTCTGGGACTCCAAATGAGTATATTGATCCATTTGTTGATATCCCATAAGTACCTTAGGAGCTGTTCCCTTTTCTTTATTCTTTTTTCTTTTTACTTCTCAGACTCGATCATTTCAAATGACCTTTCTCCACATTTGCTGATTATTTCTTCTGCCAATTCAAACCTGACATTGAACCTCTTTTAATTTTCAATTCAATTATTGTACTTTTCAGCTCCAGAATTTCTGATGGTTTTTCAAAAATTTCTCTCTTTTTTTGATATTCTTATTTTGTTCATATATCATTTACCTGAATTCCTATAGTTCTTCATCCATACTGTCCTTCAGCTCTTGGAACGTATTTAAGATAGTTTTCTAATAGTTTTTTAAATTGAAGTATAGTTAACATAAAATTATATATTAGTTACAGGTGTACAACATAATGATTTGATATTTGTGTATATTATGAAATGATCACCATGACAAGACTAGTTAACACCCATCATCATTCACAGTTACAAAACTTTTCTTTTCTTGTGATGAAAACTTTTAAGATCTGTTATCTTGGCAACTTTCAAATATATAATACAGTATTATTAACTATAGGCATTATGCTGTACATTACTGTCCCAGGGCTCATTTATTTTATAACTGAAAGTTTGTACCTTTTGACTACCTTCATCCATTTTGCACACTCCCCAGCCTCTGGCAGCCACTAATGTTTGTTTGTTTGTTTTATATGCCATATATAAACAAGATCATATAGTATTTGTCTTTCTCTGTCTGACTTATTTCACTTAGTATAATGCCCTCAAAATCCAGCCATGTTGTTGCAATTGGCAAGATTCCATTCTTTTTTGTGGCTGAATTATATTCCATTGTATTTGTAAAGATCTTCCTCTACTTATGATGGGGTTATGTCCTGATAAACTCATCGTAAGTTGAAAATATTGTAAGTTGAAAATGCATTTAGTACACCTAACCTACCAAACATCATAGGTTAGTCTAGCCTACCTTAAATGTGCTCAGAACACTTTCATTAGCCTACAGTTGGGCAAAATCATCTAACACAAAGCATGTTTTATAATAAAGTGTTGAAGATCTCACATAATTTATTGAATACCGAAAGTACTGAAAGTGAAAAACAGAACGGTCGTATGGGTGCAGAATGTTTGTAAGTGTATTGATTGTTTACCCTCATGATCGCATGGCTGACTAGGAGCTGTGGCTTGCTGCTGCTGCCCAGCATCAAGAGAGAATGTTGTACCAGATATCGCCAGCCCAGGAAAAGACAAAAATTCAAATTCAAAGCATGGTTTCTCCTCAATGTGTATTACTTTTGCGCCATCATAAAGTCAAAAAACTGTAAGTAAAACTGTCATAAGTTGGGGAATCATCTTTATACTACATTTTCTTTATCCATTCATCCATCAATGGACACTTAGGTGGTTTCCACATGTTGGCTATTGTAAAAAAATGCTGCAATGAACATGGGGGTGCATGAATCTTTTCGAATTACTGTTTTCGTTTTCTTCAGATAAGTAGTCAGATGTTGAATTGCTGGATCATATGGTAGTTTATTTTTAATTTTTTTGAGGAATCTCCATACTGTTTTCCATAGTGTTTGCACCAATTTACATTCCCACCAACGGTGCACAATGGTTCGCTTTTCTCCACCTCCTCATCAACACTTATTTCTTGTCTTTTTTATAGTAGCCATTTTAAAAAAGTGAAGTGATATCTCATTGTGGTTTTGATTTGTATTTCCCTGGTAATTAATGGTATTGAGCATCTTTTCATGTACCTATTGGCCATCTGTATGTCTTCTTTGGAAAATTGTCTATTAAGATCTTCTGCCCATTTTTAAATTGGATTATTTGGTGTTTTGCTATTGAGTTACATAAGTTCTTTATATATTTTGGATATTAACCTCTTTTCAGATATATAATTTGCAAATATTTTCTCCCATTCACTAGGCTGCCTTTTCATTTTGGTAATTTCCTTTGCTGTGCAGAGGCTTTTTAAGTTTGGTGTAATCCCACTTGTTTATTTTTGCTTTGTTACCTTTGCTTTTGGAGTCAGATCCAAAAAAAAAAATCACTAAGACCGATGTCAAAAAGATTAACCCCCAAGTTTTCTTCTATGACTTTTATGGTTTCAGGTCTTACATTCAATTCTTTAATCCATTTTGAGTTAATTTTTGTGTACGGTGTAAGATAGTGGTCCAGTTTCATTCTTTTGTATGTGGCTGCCCAATTTTCATAACATCATTAATCAAAGAGACTGTCCTTTCTCCATTGCATATTCTTGGCCCCTTTTTTGCAATTTAATTGACCATATATACATGGGTTTACTTTTGGGCTCTCTATTCTGTTCCATTGTTTGTTTTTATGCCAATGCCATAATGTTTTGATTACTATAGCTTTGTAATATAGTTTGAGATCAGGGAATGTGTTGCCTTAAGCTTTGTTCTTCTTTCTCAAGATTGCTTTGCCTATTTGGAGTCTGTTGTGATTCCATACAACTTTCAGGACAGTCTGTTCCATTTCTGTGAAAATGTCAATGGAATTTTGATAGGGATTGCATTGAATCTGTAGGTTCTTTTGAGTAGCATGGACATTTAAATAATATTGATTATTCCAATCCATGATTACAAAATATCTTTCCATTTACTTGTGTCTTTTTCAATTTCTTTCATTAATATGTTGTAGTTTTCAGTGTACAGGTCTTTTACCACTTTGATTAAATTTATTCCTAGGTATTTTATTCTTTTTGATGCAATTATAAATGGGATTGTATTCTTGATTTCTCTTTCTGATAGTTTGTTATTAGTGTATAGAAATGCAACTGATTTTCGTAAGTTGATTTTGTATCCTGCAACTCTACTGAATTCATTCATTAGTTCTAACAGCTTTTTGGTGGAATCCTTAGGGTTTTCTATAGATAATACCATATCATCTGCAAATAGTGGCAGTTTTAGTTCTTCCTTTCCTGTTCAGATGCCTTCCTTTTTCTTGCCTAATTGCTCCGGCTAGGACTCTGATGTTATGTTGAACAAAAGCAGTGAGAGTGGGCATCCTTGTCTTGTTACTTATCTTAGAGGAAAAGCTTTCAGTTTTTCACTGTTGAGTATGATGTTACCTGTGGGCTTAGCATATATGGCCTTTATTATGTTGAGTTACATTCCCTCTATACCCACTTTGTTGAGAGTTTTTGTCATAAATTTATGCTGAATTTTGTCAAATGCTTTTTCTGCATCTATTGAGATGGTCATAATATTTTTATTCTTCATTTTTAAATGTGGTGTATCACATTGACTGATTTGCGAATGTTGAACCATTGTTGCATCCCTGGAATAAATCTCACTTTATCATGGTGTATGATTCTTCCAATGTATTGTTGAATTCAGTTTATTAATATTTTGTTGAGGATTTTGCATCTATTTTCATCAGGGATGTTGGCCCATAATTTTCTTTTCTTGTGGTGTCTTTTTCATTTGATTTTGGTATCAGGGTAATGCTGGCCTCATAAAATGAGTTTGGAAGTGTTCCTTCCTGTTCTATTTTTTCTTTCCTCATTTTTCTTAACTCTCTGTGTTTCTGCGTATTAGATGAAACAGCCACCTCTCCCAGTCTTGAAGGAGTGGCCTTGTGTAGGAGATGAATCTTATTGTTCAACCTTGTCCTAGCTCTGGGTTGTCTTTCAAACCTTCATCATTGTCCAAGCAGCCTATTTCACTTTTAATAGCTCCTAGTAATTGAGGGCATGCTGAGACCAGTGCCCCAAAGGTAAGGATTTCAGTCAGTACCTAGATTCAAGCTGATTGGAAGCCAGATTCACAGGCAGCAGCTTTCCGGGTATATAAATATATACAGTCCTGTGATACTACTAGTGTAAATCCTTCTGACCACCATACCAGGCCATCTGGAGTTGTCCTCTGGGTGACAGACACAAAAATCAGGACTCCAGATGAGTGTATAAGCTCCTCTCTGGGAGATAACAGCAAGCTGTAATGAGGCAGAAGGAGAGCGCAAAGATGACATCCCTCATCTACATTCCTTGAGAGCATCCCTGTAGGCCTCTAGGTTTGTGCCAAACCTGAAGCCTGCCCCTCAGGCTAAAGCTCCAGGACAAGCAAACAGGCGTCTTTCAAAGAAATACTGGGGGTGTGTCAGTCTGTTGTCTGTGCAGTGTCCTGGGGGTGGAAGCCTGCCAAAAACTCTCTCCAATTTACAATCCTATGAGACCCAGGAACTCAAACACCCCTGGACACCAAAGCCAGGTGATCAAGGGATACCCCCTGAAAAGTAGCTACAAAAACCAGGGCACCAGATGTAAAACCAGGGTACCAGACATGTGTAAGCATGCCCTGTGAGAGATACTAGTGCTCTGGAGCGTGGCAGAGAGCGAGCACAAAGATAGCACCCATCCTCCGAGGTCTTTGTTAAGGTTCATAGTCAGCCCTTAGATGTGTGCTTAGTTAGAAGTCAGTCAATCAGGCTTCAGTTACAATGATAAGCTTACAGGTTTCTTTCACAGAAAGACAGGGCTCCTGTGTCTGTTGCCTCTTGCTGTGCCCTGAAGCTTGTAACTTTTTAAGAACTCTCTCTTGGTTACAACCCTGTGGGGCCCACAAGTGTAAGCCCTGCTGGCTACCAGAGCCAGGCAATGTAGAGATGTCCCCTGGAAAAAACTGTAAAAGTCAGGGTGCCAGGAGAGGATATAATCTCCTTCTGGGAGGTACCTGTGAGCTGAAACAAGACAGAGGGAGAGCAAGAAAATTGCATGTACTGGCCTCTGAAACCAAATTCATAGGGCCCTAGAAGTGTGCCAGATCTGAAGCCTGTCCCTTAGGCCAAAGCTCCTGTAAAAGCAAATAGGCCTCTTTCTCAAAAAGACTAAAGCTGTGTTTCAGTCTGTTATCTGTGCAGTACCTTGTGGATGATAGTCTGATTATTACAGTCCCGTGGGACCCAGGAATACACTCTCTAGGCCTCCAGAGCCAAGCAATCTAGGGGCTTCCTTTGTGTGGCAGCTACAAAAACTGGGGCACCAAATGTAAAAATTGAGATATCAGACACATGTAAAAGCTCCCTCTGGGAGATACTGGTGCTCTGAAGCATGGCAGAAGGAGAGTGTGAAGGTTGCGCCCACCAAGAAGAGAAAAAAATGTCTATAGTAAAAAAAGAAAAAAGATTGTGCCCTCAGGCTTTAGCAAGGCGGAGGGAGAGTGCTAAGGTGGTACTCATTGGTTGGAGGGTAAAGACATGATAAGAAATTTTCACATATTGAGGTATATGAGGAAGCTATTCTGGTTTAAACCTGATTTGGCCTGAACTATATGTGAACTAAATAAGCCTGACTTATGGACTGTCAATGTCATACATTGTACATCTGCTTTAACCGTTAAAGTACAGGATAGATTAAACATTATCCCAAAGTGAAGAATGCACTTTTTGAAGATGGGGATGCATGCTTCCTTTCCTACAACACCAGTATAAGATAAGTTTCCTTTCCCAGACATCAGGGTCATGTTGACCTGCTAACCTGTAACTAAATATCTGTTTGAAACTTTGAAGAATATGTATCCTAGACATGTTTGATATATGTTCTTTGTTCTAAAAAAGATACAAAACTGTACTGAAAACCATGCTTCTCTGGAACCCTTTCTTCCTTTGTGGAGATTGAATTCCTGGACTAGTCCTCAGCTTGACTCAAGTAAAACTCACCTTATCTTTCCTATCTATAGAATGGTTATTGGTTATTTGCATTGACAGGTATCACCCACCAAGAAAAAGAAAAAATGATGATGACAGTACCCGCCAGCTTTAGCAAGGCAGAGAGAGATTGTGAAAATATTGCTCGCCAGCCTCCATCCCTGGAGATTATCACAGCAGGCCCCCACTTCTCCAGCCAATGCTTTAAGATTAGCAAATAAATCTCTTTCATGTAAAGTCTGGTGCTTTTCAAATGGCTGCTTCTGTGCTGTGCCTTGTGGCAAATGTGTCCATGCACAAGCCCTTTAAGAGTTGTTCCTCAGTTTGCTACAGCCCTTTGGGTCTCATAGATACAAGCTCCATTGGTTTTCAAAGCCAGATGTCTTGGGTTCTCATCTCTCAGGTGCAGGTTTTAAAAGTTGGGATGTCTGATTGAGGTACAATCCCTTCACTCAGAGAGAAGCTCCTGGTTTGTGAGTTCCCACCAAATTGTGGGTTGCCATGCTGGGGGTGGGGTTTATGGTGAGATTGGGTCTCAACTTCTCCTACCTGCTTTGATGTGGCCTTTTTCTTTTTTCCCAATGTGAAAGAGCTATGCAGCTAGTTTTCAGGTCTTTTTTGGAGGAAATTTTTCTATATGCAGCTGTAGATGTGGTGTGCCTGTGGGAGGTGAGTTCAGGATATTTCTACATTGTCATTTTGAACCGCCTCCACGAGACAGTCATTTTAAAGTTTTTATCTAGTAAGTTCAAAGCCTGCCTTTCCTTATGGTTAGTTTCTCTTGATTTATTTTATTCCTTTGAATAAGTCATTTCCCTGTTTCTTTGTATGCCTTGCGAATTTTGGTGAAAACTGAATATTTGATGAAACAATCACCTCTGCCAATTTTTGCCAGCTGATTGTGCAGGGGAAGACCTTCAGCCTGGCATGAAGGCTTAAGATCTCAGACGTTTTCTGGGTATGCATCTTCCCTGGGTCTGTGTGTGTGCTTTTTCCTTATTCTCCAACATGCATGGCTGCTTTTAAAAATTTTAATTTCCCTGAGATTCTCGCCCATTTCTTCTCTGAGCCTTGGATGTTCTGTTGAATTCTTTTGCCTGTAATCTCTTGCCCATGGCTCTGTAGTCTCTCTGCAGATTTCACACACCATAGCACCCAACATTGCTTTCAGTGGCCTCCAACCTGAGATCCAAACTATGTTACAATTTCTGACTGAGCTCCAAGTCAGATGAGACAGAAACAAGAGCATTGGGCAGCCATCAGACAGGCCAGAACACTGGAAACAAGTTCCATTCTTTCTTTCCATCGCAAGGGAGGAACTGGGCAGGTTGTACTGCACCAAGGGGAGAGTGGGGCAAGGGCAAGCAAAACACCACATAATTTCCTACTGTTTTGAGTGTGGCTTTGTCCTGACTGAGCATTCACCTGTTTGCTGAAGATTCTTGACTGATTTCTAGAGCTTTCACAGAACTATTTTAGTCATTCTGTTGTTGTTTACTTAATGTTTCCATGGGGGTGCTTTGTCCTGGAACTTCCTAGTCCACCATATTGCAGACATTACCCCTGCTATGTTGTGTTTTCATTTTTCAATTAATTCAAAATATTGTCTAATTTCCCTTTTGACCCTCTTTTGACTTATTCATTATTTAGAACTGTGCTGTTTAAATTCATAAATTTTACTAATTTTCCATGTCTATGTTATTGATGTTTAATTTGATTCTATTTGGGTAAAAGAAAGCACATGGTATGGCTTCAATTCTTCTAAATCTGTTTAAGTTTGTTTTGTAACACAGAACATGTCCTATCTTGGTGAATTCTTGATGGGCACATGAAAGCAAGTGTATTCTGTTGTTATTACGTAGAGTGTCCTATAATTGTAATTGGGTCACTTTTAAAACCAACTTTATTGAGATATAATTCACATACCATTCACCCATTCAAAAGTTTTTAGTATATTCACTACATGCAACCATCAACACAGTTAATTTTAGGATATTTTCATAATCTCCAAAACAAACCCCACACCCTTTAGCTATCACTCTAATGTTATCCCTTTGCCCCACCCCACATTGGCTCTAAGAAATTATTCATTTACTATCTCTATAGATTTCTCTGTTATGGATATTTCATATGAATGGAATCATCTAACGTGGTCTTTTGTAACTAGTTTCTTTCACTTAATATAATTTTTTCATAGTTCATTTCATGTAGTAGCATGCATTAGTACTTTATTCATTTTCATGACCAAATAATATCCCATTGCATAGATATGTCATTATTTTTAATCTATTCATCAGATGATGGGCCTTTGGGTTGTTTCCACCTTTTGGCTAATATGAATAATGCTTATGTAAACATTCATGTACAAATTTTTTGTGTGTAGATATATGTTTTTATTTCTTTTGGGTATATACCTATCAGTGAAATTACTGGGCTGTGTTAGGGTTCTCCAAAGAAAAATAACTAATTAGATATTTTATATTTAAAGTGATGGTATAAATTCCATTCCAAAGGCAGGAGAAGACCAATGTTCCAGCTCAAGTAAGCAGGCAGGAAGGGAAGAAATCCTCCTTTCTTCTGTTTTTGTTCTATTCAGTCTTTCAACAGATTGGATAATGCCCATGCACATTGAGGAGGGCAATGTGATCCACTCAATCTACCAATTCAAATGCTAATCTAAAACAGAAACACCCTCATGGACCACCTAGAAATAATGCATAACCAGACATTTGGGCATCCTTTATCCAGTCAAGTTGACACATCAAATTGACCATCACATGGCTCATATGGTAACTCCATGCTAAGCCTTTTGAGGAACTGCCAGACTGTTTCCAAAGCAGCTGCACCATTTTACAATGCCTCCAGAAGTGTATGAGTATTACGATTTCTCCACATCCTTGCCAACACTTGTTGTTACCTGATTTTTTAAATTCTGGTCATTCTAATGGGTGTGAAGTGGTATTTCCATTGTGGTTTTTATTTGCATTTCTATAATTACTGAAGACGATAAGCATCTTTTCATTTGCTTGTTGGCCCTTTGTACATGTTCTTTGGAAAAATATCTGTTTAAGTCCTTTGTTCATTTTTAAATTGAGTTATTTGTCCCTTTATTATTGAGTTGTAAGGGTTCTTTTTGAATTCTGGATACGTTTCTTATATATAATTTGCAAATGTATTCTGTGGGTTGTCTTCTTTCCCAGTGGTGTCCTTTGAAGCATAAACATTTTTTCTGTTGTTACTCATACTTTTGTTGTCATATCTAAGAATCCTTTGCCCCTATGTTTCCTTGTAAGAGTTTTATAGTTTTATCTCTTACATTTCAGTTTTTTCTCCATTTTGAGTTCATTTTTGTACTTATCGTGAGGTAAAGGACCAACTTCATTCTTGTGCATGTATCCATTCAGTTGTCTCAGCATGTTTGTTAAAAAGATTTTTTTTTCTTTTGGATGATTCTTGGCACCATTGTTGAAACTCAGTTTACCATTGTTATGGATGGTATTGTGTTTCCCCCTAAATTTATATGTTGAGTTCCTAACCCCCAGTACTCCATAATGTAAACATATTTATGGATAAGGTCTTCAAAGAGATAATTAAGTTAAAATGAGGCCACCAAGGTAGGCCGTAATCTCATTTGAGTGGTATCCTTATAAGAAGAGGAAATTTGGACCCAGACGGAGAAACAACCCTGTGAGGACCGAGGAAAAAATGGGCATCTATAAGCTAAGGAGAGAGGTCTCAGAAGAAACAACTTTGATGACACTTTGACCTTGGACTTCTAGCCTCCAGATCTGTGAGAAAATGAATTTCTGTTGTTGAAGCTATCCAGTCTGTGGTGCCCTAGCAAACTAATACAATCAAAAGATGTATGGGTTTATTTCTGGACTCTCAGTTCTATCCTATTGATTTCTATATATATCCTTGTGCCAGTACCACACTATCTTGATAATGACTGCCTTGTAGTAAGTTTTGAAGTGAAGAAGTGTTCGTACTCCTACTTTGTTCTTTTTCAAGATCATTTTGGCTATTCTTGGTCCCTTGAAATTTCATATGAATTTTAGAATCAGCTTGTCAATTTCTATAAGATGTCAATTGGGATAATGATAGGGGTTTGTCAAATCTGTAGATTAATTTGAGTAGTACTGCCCTCTCAACAATATTAAGTCTTCTGATCCCTAAGCATGAGATGTTTCCCAGTTTAGTTATTTGATTTCTTTCAACAGTGTAGTTCTCAGAGAATGTTTCTTATTTCCGTTTTAAATTTATTCCTGAAAGATTTTATTTTTATGCTATTGTTAACAGATTTTTTTTCATTTTCAGATTGTTTATTACACATGAATAGAAGCACAGTTTTTATTTATTGATCTTGTACCCTGAAGCCTTGTTGAACTTTTTTTATTGGTTCTAATCATTTTATAACGGTTTCCCTAGGATTTGCTATATACAAGATCATGTCATTGAGAACAGAGATAGTTTTACTTCTCCCTTTCCAATGCAGATTCTTTTTATTTATTTTTCTTGCCTAATTGCCCTGGCTACAGTATAATGTTAAATAGAAGTGGCCACAGTGGATATTATTATCTTGTTCTTGATCTTGGTGAAAAAGCATCCAATTTTTCACCATTAAGCATGACATTAGCTGTGGGTTTTTCATAGATTCCTTGTATTAAGTTGAGGAAGATCCCCTGTGCTCCTAGTTTGTTGAATGCTTTATGATGAAAAGGCATTGGATTCTGTCAAATAAATTTTTCTGCATCTACAGAGATGATAATTTGATGTTTGTTTTTTATTCTATTGATATGATGCATTACATTAATTTTCAGATGTTGAACCAACTTTGTATCCTTAGGATAAATCACACTTGGTCATTGTATATAATTATTTTTATCCTTTTACTTTCAATGTATTCCTGGATTTTGTTTAGTGGTATTTTTTAAGGAGTTTTGATCCATATTCAAAAGAGATACTCTGTAGTTTTCTTTCTTGTGATGTCTTTGTTTTGTTTTAGTATCAAGGTAATACTGGCCTCATAAAAAAGTGAAGAAGTATTCCCTTCTTGTATTTTTTGGAGAGTTTGTGAAGAATTGGTATTAATTCTTCTTTAAATGTTTGGTAGAATTTAGCTGTGAAGCCATCTGGGCCTGAGCTTTTCTTTGTGTTTAGATTTGTTATTACTAATTCAATCTCTTTGCTTGTTATAAGTCTACTCAGATTATGTACTTGTTTAGAGAACGTTTTGGTAGTTTGTGTTTTTCTAGGAATTTTACCATTTCATCTAAGTTATCTAATTTGTTGACATGCATATGTTCTAGTACTTTTTAATAAAACATTACATTTGTGTAAGGTTGGTATTAATGTCCCCTCATTCATTTCCGATTCTAGAAATTTTAGTCTTTTCTCTTTTTTCTGGGCTGTCTAGCTAAAGGTTGGTCAATTTTGTTGAGCTTCTAAAAGAAACAGATTTTGGTTTTCTTAATTTTTCTCTTTTGTTTTTCTCTTTTCTATTTCATTAACTTTTGCTCTAATTTTTTATTATTTCTTTCCTTTTCCTTGCTTTAAATTTACTTAGCTTTTCTTTTTCTAGTGTCCTAAGATGAAAAATTAATTTATTTATTTGAGATCTTTCTTCTTTCTTAATATAGGTACAGTCATGTGCTGCATAATGATGTTCCAGTCAATGATAGACTGCATATATGATGGTGGTCCCATAAGATTAGTGTCATATAGTCTAGGTGTGTAGTAGGCTATCCCATGTAGGTTTGTGTAAGTACATTCTATAATGTTTTCACAATGACGAAATCACCTAGTGATGCATTCCTCAGAGCATATCCCCATCATTAAGTGATACATACTGTATTTACAGCTGTAACTTTCCCTGTAAGCACTGCTTTAGCTCCATCTCATAAGTTTTATGCTGTGTTTTCATTTTCATTCACCCAGGAGTATTTTCTAACTACTCTTGATTTATTCTTTGACTCATTGATTATTTAAGATTATATATTTTTTCAAATTTCCACATATTTGCGAGGTTGTTTTCTGCTATTGATTTTGGTTTTCATTCCATTTTGGTCAGAGCAATGCTTTGCATTTTTTCTAGCCTTTTAAATTTATTGAGGTTTGTTTTCTGGCTTAGTATATGGTTTATGCTGGAGAATATTCTAGCACACTTGAGAATGTATATTCTGCTGTTGTGTAAAGTGTTCTATAGATGTCTGTTAGGTCAAAGTGGTTTATAGGACTGTTTATATCTTCTGTTTTCTTGTTGATCTTCTGAATATTCTATTAATTCTTGAAATACAGGTATTGAAGTCTTCAACTATTATTGTTGAATTTCTCTTTCTCCCTTCCTTCCTGTCAGTTTTTGCTTCATGTATTTTGGTGCTGTGTGATTAAATGCATACGTGTTTTTAACTGTTATATCTTCCTGGTGGATTGACACTTTTATCATTATAAAATATCTCCTTTTATCTCTAGTATTTTTAAAAGTCTATTTTGCCTGATATCAATAATTTTGTTAGAAAGTGGACATTTTAGATAATATATTATAGCAACTCTAGGTACTGGTCCACCTCCTTACTCTGGTTTTTATTATTATTATTTGGTTGTTTATTTATTTAGTGACTTGGATTATTTTAGTGAAGTCTATTCACTCCCCTTCTCCAGTGGTTTTAAGCCTCTGATATTGCACCTTTGACAGGCACAACATGTGGTATGCCCACAGTAATCATAGGACAACAGTGATTTTGGTGGAGCTTTGTTCCTCTCTTTCCCTGACCACACCCAGTTGTTGAACTCTGCTAATTGATGACTGATTGCTATATTGTTTTCCACAACACCCTGGAAGCATAAACTGCACTAAAAATTAATACAATCAAATTCCTTGAAGGCATACTTTCTGAAGACAGTGTTTGATATTTGTTTTGACTGCAGAAGAGCTCCTTCCAGGTGTCTTATTCTCTGGGTCTCTCCTGCAAACTAGCTAGCCTAAAATTTATCTTGTATCCTGAATCTCCTCCCAATTGCTTTTTGCCACAATTTCACTATTCTTGAGAGTGTTCTTAGGCTGAAACTTCTCTTTGCTCTGTTGCAGATAGAGTCATTTACTTTGGGAAGCCTCAGCAACAGGTAACTAGGGGCAGACGTAGAAGCACTGTGGTCCTGCTCCTCCCAGGAAGAAAACCCCCTGATTTGGAGCTGAGGGGAGATGGAGCCCTGTGTTCTTGGCTGCAGCAATATGGATTGGAGTCTCCACATCAGTGAGTCGGGAGAGGTAATGGAGGGATAAGTCTTGGTTCAAATACCACAAATTTATATTTCTTACTGAATTTTCATAGATTTTTCTTGAACAGATGCTTCTTCATTTGTTGTTTGCCTTTGGAACCCTTCCAGAGGCTTTAAATGTTTGTTGGGGACTTAAAAATAATTTTCACCAGTTTTACTGGGGTGCAGGCCACCAGAACTCTTTACAATGTCATACCGGATATCAATTGTCTAGGTCACATTTTTTATATTTTTCTTCAGTTTCTTACATATTATTGCTGATTTTCTAACTACTGCTTCTGTCAATTACTGAGAGGAGTGTTGAAGACTCTAAGTATGTTTGTGGATTACTCAAACTCTCCTTTCAGATCTGCAAGTTCTGGCCTCACATGTATTGAAGTACTGTCTTAGGTGACTAAATATTTTTAATTTTTATGTTTTCTCAGTGAATTGATTGCTTTATGTATTGTCTTTCCTTATTCCTTGTAATATTGCTTGTAGTGAAGTTTACATTGTCTGGTATTAACAAAGCAACTCCTTTTTTCCATCCTGATGTTGTTAACCTATCCATATATTTTAAATTAAAATGGGTTCCTTGAAGACAGTGTATAATTGGATCCTGATTTAATCTAATCTGAAAACATCTGTCTTTTAATTGGGGTATATTCACTTTCTATCCTTGCCATAACAAGCTACCACAAAAATAGCTACTTAAAACAAAACCAATTTTAATGGCATTTCTATAGGTCAGACATCCAGGTGGTCTCAAGTGGTTCTCTGCTTAGGATCTCACAAGGATGAAATAAATTCATCCTGAGCTGAGGTGGTGTCCCACATAGCACAACTAGAAGAACCTACAACTAGAATATACAACTATGTACTGGGGGGCTTGCGGAGAATAAGAGAAAAGAAAAAAGATTAGCAACAGATGTTAGCCAAGGTGCCAATCTTAAAAAAAAATTCAAGTACACATGGAACATATGCTAAGAAAAACCATATTTTGAGCTATAAAACAAATAGCAATTAATTTTCAAAAGTCCCAATCATACAAGGTATGTTCTTGATAAAGATGGAATTAAATTAGAAATCAATGACAAAACCATATCTGTAAAATTCCCAAATATTTACAAAATAATAAAAACACTATTGAATGACCAATGGGTCAAAGAATAAATCAAAAGAGAAATTAGAAGGTATTTTGAACTGAAAGAAAATGAAAATAAAACATGCCCAAATTTGTGGGATGCCACTAAAGCAGTACTTAGAAGAAAATTTACAGCACTAAGCATCTATAGTAGAAAGAGGAAAGATCTGAATCAAATGACTTCATCTTCCATTTTACGAAACTAGAAAAGTAAGAGCCAATAAAATCCAAAATATACAGAAAAAAATGAAATAAAGACCAGAGCAAAAAACAATGAAATAGAAACACAAAAATGATAGAAAAATAGCCATAAAACCAAAAGATGTTTCTTTGAGAAGATCAATAAAATTGATAAATCTCCAGGCAGACTGACTATAAAAAAATGAGAGGTGAAGAGAAATATCACCTCTACAGATATTAAATCAATAATAAGGGAATGTTATGATCAACTTTATGCCAATAAATTCAACAAATTAGAGGAAATTAACAATTTTCCTGAAAGACACACACTACCAAAATCATCCAAGAAATAGATAACTCAAGTGGCACCATATCTAATAAGAAAATTGAATGTACAGCTAAAAATCTTCCTACGAAGTAAATTACTAGCTCGGTTAGCATCACTGGTGAATTATACCAAACACTTAACAAAAAGATACCAAAATCCTCCAAAATTTTAAAAATTGAAGAGGAAAGAATACTTCCTAACTCATTCTCTGAGGCCCACATTGTCCTAATACTCAGAACCAGGCAACAACATTACTAGAAAGCTGAAATCAATATCTGTCATGAACATAAACACAAAAATTCTAAATAAAATTTTATTAAAATGAATCCAACCATATATTAAATGAATAACAAATACATCATAACTAAACAGGGTTGATTGCAAGAATGAAAGACAGGTTTAACATACAAAATTAATTAGTGTAATTAATCATTTACTCCACTTCAGCAGCCTAGGGTTTCACTGGTTTGGATCCTGGGCACAGACCTACCACCACTCATCAACTCATGCTGAGGTGGCGTCCCACATAGCAGAACTAGAAGGACCTACAACTAGAATATACAACTATGTATTCGGGGTTTTGGGGAGAAGGAAAAAAAGAGGAAGATTGGCAACAAATGTTAGCTCAAGGCCAATCTTTAAGAAAAGAAAACTCTCAACAAACTAGGAATACAAAGTAATTTTCTCAATTTGATAAAGGACATCTACAAACACCTACAACTAACACCATACTTAATGGTGAGAGGCTGAATGTTATCACACTGAAATCATAAACTAGGCAAGGATGCCCTCTCCCACCATTTCTATTTAATATCATACAGGTGGTGCTAATTCATGCAATAGAAAGAAATAAAACACATCCAGAATAGAAAGGAAGAAATAAAACTCTTTTTAATTTCAAATGTCATGATTGTCTATGTAGAAAATCCTACAGAATCTGCAAAAAATCAAGAAGAACTAACAAACAAATTTAACAAGTTTTAAGGATAGTAAATCAATATAGAAACTCAACTGAATTTCAGTATACCAGCAAGGAGCAACTGAACATACTAACCTTAACAGTAGTATTAGAAATATAAAATATTTAGGGGATAAATTTGACAAAAGATGTAATTCTGTACAGTGATTTGTAAGACACAGAAATTTGTTGAGAGAAGTTAAAGACCAAAAATTAATGGAGAGATATATAAAGTTCCTGGGTCAGAAGATTCAATATTGTTAAGATGTCAATTCTCCCAAAATTGATCTGTACATTCAATTTGCTTCCAATTACATCCCAGCAGTCTTTTTGCAGAAAATGACAAGTAGATTCAATAATTCATATGTAAAAGCAGAAGATCTAGAATAGCCAAGCAGGTTTGAACTAGAACAAAGTTGGAGAAATAAAACTACCTGATTTCAAGGCTTATACTGTTATAGTAATAAAGACCTCATGGTATTAACATGAAGATAGACAAATAGACCATTGGAGCATAAATAGACCCACATATATATGGATAACTGATTTTTGACAAATGTACAAACACAATTCAGTGAATACAGGATCATGTTTCAAAAAATGGTGCTGGAAAAATTGAATATCCATATATAAGAAAAATAAATTTCAATCCATACCTCATAAAATAGATAAAAATTAATTAAAAATGGATTACAGACCTAAACCTCAAAACTAAAATCACAAAATATCTAAAGGAAGAAAGAAAATCTTTTTTCAATTTGGATTAGGAAAATATTTTTTATATAGACAACAAAACGCATGATTCATAAAAGAAAAAAGTGAGGAATTGGACAACTGATTTTTGAATTGTATTGTGAAGACAATGAAAAGACAAGGCACACTGTGAGAAAATATTTGCAACCCAAGAAAAAAACTGGAAAAATATTTCAAGAGATTAAGCAAAAAAAGGTGTATGGATTGTAAATGAAAGCAAGATGCTTAGCATCATTGGTTATTAGGGAAACGCAAATTAAAACTAGAAGTCAGAGACTTCTGACTCACTTTACAAAGATTTTAAGACAACTGTTTCCTAATTGAAATATATTTGATATATAACATTGCATAAATTTAAGGTGTACAACATGTTAATATAATACATTTATATATTATAATATGATTGCCTTTGTAGTAGTAATTAGCACTTCTATTATGTAACATAATTATCATTTTTTTTAGTGGTTGGAATAATTAAGTTCTAGTCTTGTAACAAGTTTGATGACTATAATACAATATTGAAGACAACTGTCTTAAATAGGGTCAGTGACCTAGAGGAGAATACAAACAGACAATGAAAGGAAATCAGAAAAGTGATATAAGAACAAAATGAGAATATCACTAAAGAGATAGAAATTATAAAAAGTAACAAATTCTGGAGCTGCAAAGTACAAGAGCTGAATTAAAAAATTCACTAGAAAGTTCAGCTGTAGATTTGAACAGGTAGAAGAAAGAATAAGTAAGCTTGAAGACAGGTCAATTAAAATTGTCAAATCTGAGGAGCAAAAGAAAAATGAATTAAGAAAAGGGAATAGATCCTAAAGGATTTATGGGAGACAATCAAGTGGATCAATATATGCTTATGGGTGTCTCAGAAGGAGATGAGAGAGAGAAAAGAGTAGATAGATTATTTGAAGAAATGATGGCAGAAAACTTCCAAAATTTGAGGAAAAACATGAATCTACAAATATAAGAAGCTTGCTGAACTCCAAGGGGTATAAATCCAAAAAAGCCAACACTGAGACACCATATAATCAAATTGTCAAAAAACAAAAACAAAGACCAAGAAGAGAAAGGTTACTCCTCACATACAAGGGAGACTCAATAAGATTATGAGCAGATTTTTCAGCAGAAAACAGGAAGGCCAGAAGACAGTAGGATGATGCATTTAATGTGCTTAAAGAAAAAAACCTGTCAATCAAGAATACCATATCTGGCAAAGCTGTCCTTCAAAAATGAAAGAAATTAAGACATCCTAAGAGAAACAAAAGCTAAGGGAGTTCATTACCACTAGACCTGCCCTACAAGAAATGATAAAGGGAGTTCTTCAAGTTGACATAAAAGGACATTAGACAATAATTCAAAGTCATATGAAAATATAAAATTCTCCAGTAAAGGTAAATATATGTACAAATATAAAAGCCTGTATTACTGTAATTTTGGTTTATAACTCCACTTTTAACTATTTTATAGTATTTGAAAGACAAAAGTATAAAAACTGTACATCTATATTTATGGGTCCACAATAAATGAAGATGTAATTTGTGACATCAATAACATAAAATGGGGGAGAGTGAGCAGTATTGTAAAGAAATACATTTTTGCATGCAGTTGAAACTAAGTTGGGATCAGTTTAAAATAGATTACTATAACTTTAGGCTGTTTTATGTAATCTCCCTGTCAACCACAAAGAAAATATCCATAGAAAATACCCAAAAAGAAATGAAAGGGAATCAAAATGTGTCATTACAAAAAATCAACTAAACACAAAGGGAATAAAGGAGAAAGTGAAAAACAAAAATGGAGTAAGACATAAAGAAAACAACTAACAAATGGCAATTGTAAGTCCTTCCCTACCACTAATTACATTAAATGTAAACAGATTAAACTCCTCAATCAAAAGACTTCAATTGTAGGACTTCCAGTTTCCAGTTCTGTATATAAGAAGCTTGGAAGTTGCCACTCTGTCCTAATAACAAGTAAGAAGCTGAAGTTTCCTTGGGTGCATAAAAGAGGGGAGGGCACAGGGAAAGCCACTGCCCCCAAGATTGGAAAGACAAACAGGAAGATGCAGGGAGTCACAGGTTACCAGAGCAAAGACTCATGAGCAGAAACTGCCATGGGAGCCAGTGCTGAGGTGTGAAAATCCAAACTGTAATTGGTGAATTACTTGTGGCTCAATGTGAACAAGTGTGAAAGTTAGAATTTCCAGGAGGACCTCCCATAATATTGTGAGATTTATCTCCAGGAGCTCATAGAGGTACCTACAGAAAATATGAGAGAAAAATCCCCTTGCGATTCCAGCAGGGGAGAGGAAAAGGAACCATTTTGAAATACATGGAACACTCTGCTCTTTTTAACACGGCATACCCTCAGGGGAAAATAGTTAACCAGAGCCTAAACTGCTGGGGTATTATCAGAACCTAACTGACCTGGGGAAGAGAAATACTCAACTCCAGATGGCTCCAGTCTTCCTTGTGGGAGAAGGGAGAAAAACAGCTCTGGTTCACGCTAGCCAACCTGTCCCACCTAAGTGGGGAGAAAAAAACTGAGAAACACTTGTAAAGTTCACACTCCAGAGCATCAGCTCACTAAAGACTGAGACAAAATCCTAAGACTATAGGATGCTTCCCTTCCCCATATAACTCACCATCTCATTACTAAAGGCCTATATTTGCAGTTCCTTCTGTGATACATCATGTACAGCTATCAAGAAAAATTACAAGGCCTACTTGTAAAAAACACAATTGGAAGAGACAGTAAGCATCAGAACTAGACATGGAAGGGATGTTGGAATTATCAGACTGGGAATTTAAAACACCTATGTTTAATATGCTAATGGCCCTGATGGATAAAGTAGACAGCAAGCAAGAACAGATGGGCAATGTAAGTAGAGAGATGGAAATTCTGTGACAGAACCAAGAAGAAATGCTAGAGATAAAAAACACTATAACAGAAATGAGGAATGCCTTTGATGGGCTTATTACTAGATTAGATATGGCTGAGGGAAGAATATCTGAGCTAGAGAATATAGCAATAGAATCCTCAAAAACTAAAAAGCAAAGAGAACAAAGATGGAAAAAAAGAAGAGAATATCCAAGGACTGTGAGACAACTACAAAAGGTGTAACATTAGTGTAAATGGAATCCCAGAAGGAGAAGAAAGAAAAGAATAGAAGAAATATTTAAAATGATAATGACTGAGAATTTCCACAAATTAATGTTAGACACAAAACCACAGATCCAGGAAGCTCAGAGAACATCAAGCGGGATAAATGCCCCAAAAACTACATCTCAGCCTTTAATTTTGAAATTACGTAAAATAAAAAAATAGGACAAATCCTGAAGGAATCCAGAGGGAAAAAACCTTACATATGAAGGAAAAAAGATAAAGATAATCTCTCTCTTTTTCTCTGCCTGGCTAAAGGTTTATCAATTTTATTGATCTATTTGAAGAACCAGCTTTTCTTGTTGATTTACTCTGTTGTTTTCTTGTTAATTTTGTTGATTTCTGTTCCAATTTGTATTTCCATTACTCTGCTTGCTTTAGGTTTTCTTTTCTTTAGTTTCCTAAGACAGAAACTTAGGCTATTGATTTTAGATATTTAAACATGAATTTAATACTATGCATTTTCCTCTAAGCAGGGCCTTAGGTGCATATCACAAATCTTGATATATTGTATTTTAATTTTCATTTAGTTAAAATATTATTTAATTTCCTTGAAGACTCCCTCTTTCGTACGTGTTTTGTTTAATTTCCAAATATGTGGAGGTTTTCCAGATGTCTTTCTGTTATTGATCCTAGTCTAATTATGTTATTGCCAGAGAGCATACTTCATATGACTTCTATTCTTTGAAATGTGTTAAGGTTTGTTTTATAGCCCAGGATATGGTCTATTTTGATGAATGGTTTTATGTGTACTGGAGAAGAATGCATATTCTGCTCTTGTTGGGAAGGTGTTCTATAAAGTTCAGTTAGACCACATTGGTTGACTTTTTAGGGTATTTTCACTCAGTATAGAATACTAGGTCGATAGTTATTTTCCTTCAACACTTAAAAGACATATCTTGCTTGTACGGTTTCTGAAGAGAAGTCTGCTCTAATTCTTATCCTTCATGCTCTGTAGGCAAAGTGCCCCTACCCTGGGCTGACTAAAATATTTTGTCCTTGCTGTTAGTTTTTAGCAGTATAATTATGACATGTGTAGGTGTGTATGTGTGTTTTTATTTTGTTTTGTTTTGTATTTAACATGCATGATGTTATCTGAAATTCTTGAGTCTGTAGTTTTTGTTAGTAATTTTGGAAATTTCTCAGCCATTATTTCTTCAAATATTTATTCGGTTCTCTCTCTTCTACTTATAGGATTCCAATGATATGTGTATATTAATTATACCATTTGATATTGTCCCATAGTGCTTGCATATTCTTTACTATTTTCCTACTCTTTTTCCACTTATTATTTCAGGTTGGGTAATTTCTATTGACTCATCTTCAAGGTTAGTGATTATTTCCTCAACTGTAGTGGGTCTACTGATGAGCACATCAAAGACAACCTAATTTCTGTTTTTGTGGTTTTTATTTATAGCATCTCCATTTTGTTCTTTCTTATACTTTCTGTCTTTCTGATGAAAGTAATGATGTAATATTGCCATTTTCTGCTTTTTCCATTAGACATTTTAACACAGGCTTTCAAAGGTTTTCCAACCTCAGCATAATAAACATTTTAAGCCAGATAATTATGTTGTAAGGTGCTGTTCTGAGCATTTTAGGATGTTTAACATCATCCCTGGCCTCCTCCCACTAGATGCCAGTAACACATCTTATGACAGTGATAAATACCTTCAGATATTGACAAATGTTCCCTGTGGGAAAAATTGCCCCCCTTTTAGAACCAGCGATTAAACATGTTAATCATAGCTGTTTTAAATTCCCTTTTTGATAGTTCCAATAGCCATGCCATATCTGAGACTGCTTCAGATGATTTCTTTTTCTCTTCAAACTGTGTTTTTTCACATTTTTTATTATCCCACATAGATTTTTTTGTTGAAAGATAAACATATATAGTAGATACTGAGACAATTTTTTTTATACCTCAAGATTAACAAGCTTTTCCTTCTGCTGGGCCTTTAGTGTGGATGTTTGTGTTCATATAGTCAGGAGTTACACAAGGCTTGAAATTTGCTTAGTTGCTATGGTTGCTATGGTTACCAGAGTTGGAATTTGTTGCTATGGTTATCAGAGTTGAATTTTGTTGTTGCTATGGTCACCAGAGATTTCAAAATCCTCTAGTGACACCCTGTTTTTATCTCTCCTCTTGGCTTGGATCTTTCATTTGTTTTGCACCCCATAGTCTGTCCCTTGCCATTCTTCCAGATGTACTTCATTATAACATTTACTCGAGGTTTGTTAGCCTGGTGAAGGGGAGATGGGTGAAGGGGGCATTCTCTGATGTTCTTTTTTTTTTTTTTTTTTTGAGGAATATTAGCCCTGAGCTAACTGCTGCCAATCTTCCTCTTTTTGCCGAGTAAGACTGGCCCTGGGCTAACATCGATGCCCATCTTCCTCTACTTTATATGTGGGATGCCCACCGTAGCATGGCTTCTTGCCAAGCAGTGCCATGTCTGCACCTGGGATCCGAACCAGCGAACCCCAGGCCACTGAGAAGTGGAACATGCAAACTTAACCACTGTGACACCGGGCTGGCCCCTCTGATGTTCTTTTTAAGCCTCAGTTTTAGGCAAGTATTCTGAACCTGGGTTCTGAGGTATGTTCTTCAAAGTATTCTTACCCCTCCTCCAAATGTAGAAGCTTCTAGGGAGAAGAAATGGGTGCCATTTTGGTAGTGATCTCCATTCCCCTCACTGAACTGCAATGGCTTTCCACTAATGTGCTAAACTGAAGATGGGGTCTTTTGTTCTGTAGTGCAGATAGAAGGGGGAAGGATGTCGGTTTAGGTTGATTTGGGCAGTGCTTGTTGTTTTCCTCCAGCCAGAAACATCAGGGAACTTTCTTAGAATTCTCTTCAGTCTTGCCTGTGGGGTTTCTGGGGGAAAAAATCCTGCAAAGGGGTGAGAACTCACTTATGCCTAAGGCCACCAAGGGCTTCATGCTCTCATGCTAGTCCATAATTGGCCTTTAGCAGTTGGCTAAATATTTCTAGTTTAATATTTCTACAGCTTATATGGCACTCAGTGACATCTATTCTCAGTAGACAATGATCCAGTCCTGTCTTTCTCTGAAAGCAATTGTACCCAGATTTCAGGTCAATCACCTGCACTTTGACTTTAGTTCTCTGACAGCTTCAAGAAAAGTTGTTAATTCACTTTTTGTCCAGCATTTTTCTTGTTGTAAAGATCAAAGTGATGCTCTTTCCGCATCTCTATATCTTCCAGCTGAAATCAGAACCTACTGTTATAAACTTTTAAGGATATTTAAATAATAAAAATAACCTTATATGTTTTCCCACACGTTTATCATTTTTGGAGACATTCATTCCTTTGTGTATATCTATATTTCTAACTGGTATCATTTTCCTTCTGTATAAAAGGCTTTATTTAACATTTTTTGTGGTGTGGATCTGCTGCTGATGTAAGTCTGAAAAAGTCTTCTTTTTAGCTTCATTTTTTTGAAATATTTTTTTTCTTGGTATAGAATTCTAGGCTGACAGTTTTTTCTTTGAGTACCTGTATTAATCAGAGTAATCCAGAGAAAAATAACCAACACAATACAATGAGAGAAAGAAAGACAGAGATTTATTGTTAAAAATTGGGGGATCAGAGGGAGAGAAGGAAGATGGCAGCATAGGAGGATCCTGAGCCTGCCTCCTCCCATGGACACAACAAACTTACACCTATCTGTGGAACAGTTTCTTCTAAAAGAGATCTGGAAACTGAAGAGAACCTCCACAAAATGCGAAAACAAAGAAATGGGAGTAAGAGCCAGAGACACAGTGATGCAGAAGAAAAATCCACACTCTAGACATGGCATTTCATGGTCAGGAACAATTTCAAAGGTACAGAGAATTTCCTGGAGGAGCAGGGGATTTGAGCTCTACATTAGGCACCCCAGCCCTTGGGTCCAGTAGAAGAGTGATGAGACTCCAAAGTCACTGGCTTTGAAAATCAATGTGGAACATGCCAAGGAAAACTATAGAACTTCAGGGAAAAGAAAACCTGTCCTTAAAAGGGCCCATGCCTAGACTCACTTGACCCAGAAACCAACACAAAAACACAAGTGCATAGTCCATTCATAAAAGAGACTCACTGAACTTGGAGCCCATCCCAGAATCAGGAGGTGGCTTTCACCCTCCCCCCAGGGAATAAGACACTGGTGGCAGCCATTTTTGTGACCTAGGTCAGCCATGCTGACACAGACTCTGGCAGGTGTCATTTGGAATCCCTTCTCCAGACTGGTAGTGCATGGGGCCTGCCCCACCCATTAGAGAGCTTGTGGCAATACAGCACAGCCAGGCAGTGTAAGTAGCCTACCCAGGGACCTGCCCTTCCCACCAACATGCCTGAAATAGTTGTGTGCTGCCACGATCAGGGCCTGTCCAAACCATTAGTGCACCCAAGGAACTTGTGCACTGTCTGGCTGCATAGCCTGCCTATGCCTGAGGTTTGCCCTACTGAAGAGTGTACTGGCAACAGTTGTATTGCTGGGCCACAAACCCAGCTGCACTGGGGAACAGACAAGCCTACCCACATGCCTGCAGCAATAGCAGCCCTGCCACAACAGAAAGGCACATGCAGCCCACACAGGAGACACCCTTGGAGCATTTGGCAACAGTGACAAGAGGGGAGCATGCTGCTGAGCCCCATAAGATATCTCCTACATAAGACCACATTTCTAAGATTGAGAAACATAGCTGAACCTAATATATAGAAACAAGCACAGAGAGATAGGCAATATGAAGATACAAAGGAATATGTTCCAAATAAAAGAACAGAACAAATCCTCAGAAAAACAACTAAACAAAACAGAGATAAACAATCTACCTGAGAAAGAATACAAACTAATGGTCATAAGGATGCTCACTGATCTTGGGAGAAGAACAGATGAACACAGTAAGAATGTCAACAAAGAATTAGAAAATGTAAAAAAGAACCAATCAGAGCTGAAGAATACAATAATTGAAATGAAAAATTCACTAGAGAGAATCAGCAGCAGAGTAAATGACATGGAAGAATGGATCAGTGATCTGGAGGAGAGAGTAGAGGAAATCACCAAAGCTGAAGAGAAAAAAGAAAAGAAGAATTAAAAATAATGAGGACAGTTTAAGGGACTTCTAGAGAACATCAAGCATACTAACATTCACATTATAAGTGTTACAGAAGGAGAAGAGAAAGACAAAGGGGCAGATAACTGATTTGAATAAATAGTAGCTGAAAACTTCCCTAACTTAAAGAAGGAAACAGACATCCAGGTACAAGAAGCACAGAGAGCACCAACAAGATAAACCCACAGAGGCTCACACCAAGATACATTATAATTAAAATGTCAAGAATTAAAGAGAGAATTCTAAAAGCTGTAAGTTATGCACAAGGGAAACTCCATAAGGCTATCAGTTGACTCTTCAGTAGAAACTTTACAGGCAATAAGGGAGTGGCACAATACACTCAAAATGCTGAAAGGAAGAAAACCTACAACCAAGAATACTCTACCCAGCAAGGTTATCATTCAGAATGGAAGGAGAGATAAAGAGCTTTCCAGACAAGCAAAAACTAAAGGTATTCATCACCACCAAACTGGCCTTACAAGAAATATCAAAGGGACTTCCTCAAGTGGAAAAGAAAAGGCCACAAATAGAAATAAGAAAATTACCAAAGAAAAAATATCACTGGCAAAAGCAAATATATAGTAAAGGTAATGAATCAACCACCTATAAAGCTACTATGAAGGTTGAAAGACAAAAGTACTAATACCATCTATATCTACAACAAGAGGGTAAGGGACACACAAAATCAAAAGAGGTAAAAATATGATGTCAAAAACATAAAACCTGGAGGAAGAGTAAAAATGTAGAGCTTTTAGTATGAGGTCAAACTTAAGAGACCATCAGCCCAATATAGATTGCTATATATGTAGGTTATTATATACAAAACAAAACAAAAACCTACATTTAATACACAAAAAAATAAAGAGAAAGGAACCCAAATATAACACTAAAGAAAGTCATCAAATCACAAGGAACGAGAGGAAGAGAAGAAGAAAGGCTTGAAGAAGAACTACAAAACCACCCAGAAAAAGGTAACAAAATGGCAATAATTACATAACTGTCAATAATTATTTTAAATGTAAATGTGCTAAATCCTCCAATGAAAAGACATAGTGTGGCTGAATGGATATAAAACAAGACCTATATATACGGTGCATAAAAGAGATGCACTTCAGATCTAAAGACACACACTGAAAGTGAGGGGATAGAAAAAGATATTCCATGCAAATGGAAATGAAAAGAAAGCTGTGTTGGTAATAGTTATATCAGACAAAATAGACTTTAAAACAAAAACTATAGCAAGAGACAAATAAGGGCATTACATAATGATAAAGGGAACAATCCAACAAGAGGATATAACAGTTGTACATATCTATGAGTCCAACATAGGAGCATCTAAATACATAAAGCAAATATCAGACATAAAAGGAGAAATTGACAGTAACGCAATAATAGTAAGGGACCTAACACCCCACTTACATCAAAGGACAGATCATTAATATAGAAAATCAAAAAGGACACATTGGCCTTAAATGGCACATTAGACCAGACAGACTTAATACATATATACAGAACATTCCACATAAAAACTGCAGCATACTCATTCTTTTTGAAGGCACATGGGACAATCTCCTGGAGAGATCACCTATTAGACCACAAAACAAGTCTCAATAAATTTAAGAAGATTGAAATAATATCAAGAAACTTTTCTGACCACAACACTATGAAACTGGAAATCAAATACAAGGATAAAGGTGGAAAAGACAAAAATATGTGAAAATTAAACAAAATACTACTGAAAAACTACCAGGTCAACTAAGAATCAAAGGAGAAATAAAAAATACCTAGAGAGAAATAAAAATGAGAATACAACATACCAAAATGAAGCAAAAGTGGTACTGAGGGAAGTTTATGGCAATACAGGCATACCTAAAAAACAAGAAAAATCTCAAATAAAAAATCTAATATTTCACCTAAAAGAACTAGAAAAAAGAACAAATGAAGCTCAAAATCAGTTTGAGGAAGGAAATATTAAAAATCAGATCAGAAATAAGTGAAATAAACACAAATACACAATAGAAAAGATCAATGAATCTAAGAGCTGGTTCTTTGAAAAGATAAACCAAATAGAGAAACCTTTAGCTAGACTCACTAAGAAGAAAGAGAGAAGGCTTGAATAAATAAAATCAGAAATGAAAGAGGAGAAATTACAATGGTCACCAGAGAAATACAAAGGATTATAAGAAAATATTATGAAAAGCTATACACCAGCAAATTGGATAACCTAGAAGAAATGGATAAATTCTTATAATTATACAACCTTCCAAAACCAAATAAAAAATAAATAGAGACTGTGAATAGACCAATCACAAGTAAAGAGATTGAAACAGTAATCAAAACCTCCTAATAAAACAAAAGTCCAGGACCAGTTGGTTTCTCCAGTGAATTCTACCAAACATTCAAAGAAGATAAAATTCTTATCCTTCTCAAACTTTTCCAAAATATTTAAGAGCAGGGGACACTTTCTAACTCAGTTTACAAGGCCAATATTACCCTGATAGCAAAAACAGAGAAGTACAACACAGAAAAAGAAAATCACAGGCCAATATCCTTGACAAACATGGATGCAAAAATTCTCAACAAAATTATCTAATTGAATACAACAGTACATTAAAAAGATCATACAGCACAATCAAGTGGAATCTACCCAAGGGATACAAGAATAGTTTAATATACACAAATCAATCAATGTGATACACCACACTAAGAAAATGAAGAATAAAAATCACATGATCATCTCAATAGATGCAGAGAAAACATTTGACAAGATTCAACATCCATTTATGATTAAAACTCTCAATAAAATGGCCATAGAAGGAAAGAACCTCAACATAATAAAGGCCATATATTACAAACCCACAGCTAACATCATACTTACCAGTCAAAAACTGAGACCTATACCTCTAAGAACAGGAACAAGATGAGGATGCCCACCCTCACCACTATTATGCAACGTAGTATTGGAAGTTCTATCTAGAGCAATTAGGCAAGAAAAAGAAATAAAAGACATCCAAATTGGAAAGGAAGAAGTAAAACTGTCAGTATTTGCAGATGACATGATTTCATATATAGAAAATCCTAAAGAATCCATCAAAAAACTATTCGAAATAATAAATGAACAGTATAAAGTTGCAGGATACAAAATCACCATAAAAACATCAGCTGCATTTGTATACACTAACAACAAAATAACGGAAAGAGAAATCAAGAATACAATCCCATTAATAGTCACAACAAAAATAATAAAATATCTAGGAACAAATTTAACCAAGGAGGTGAAAGACCTGTACTTAAAACTATAAAACATTATTGAAAGAAATTGAAGACACAAAGAAATGGAAAGATATTCCAGGCTTATGGGTTGGAAGAATTAACGTAGTTAAAATGTCCATACTACCTAAAGCAATATACAAGTACAATCCAATCCTTATCAAAGTCCCAATAACATTTTTCACAGAAACAGAACAGAGAATCCTAAAATTTATATGGGACAACAGAAGACCCCAAATAGCCAAAGTAATCCTGAGAAAAAGAACAAAGCTGTAGGCATCACACTCTTTGAGTCGTACATGATTTCAAAGTATACTGCAAAGCTGTAGTAATCAAAACAGCATACTACTGGCAGAAAAACAGAGACACAGATCAGTGGAACAGAATTGAAAGCCCAGATATAAAACCACACATCTATGGACAGCTAATCTTCCACAAAGGAGCCAAGAACATACAATGGAGAAAGGGAAGTCTCTTCAATAAATAGTGTTGGGAAAACTGGACAGCCACGTGAAAAAGAATGAAAGTAGACCACTATCTTACACCATACACAAAAATTAGCTCAAAATGGATTAAAGACTTGAATGTAAGATCTTAAACCATAAAACTTCTAGAAGAAAACATAGGCACTACCCTCTTTAACATTTCTTTTAGGAGTATCTTTTTTTGATATGTCTCCTCAGGCAAGGGAAACAAAAGAAAAAATAAACAAATAGGAGTACATCAAACTGAAAACCTTCTGCACAGCAAAGGAAACCATCAACAAAATGCAGACAACCTACCAATTGAGAGAAGATATTTGCAAATCATACATCTGATAAGAGGTATCCAAAATATATAAATAACTCAGACAAGTAAACAAGAAAAGAACAGGCTGATTAAAAGATGAGCAGAAAATCTGAACAGATATTTCTCCAAAGATTACATACAGATGGCCAACAGGCATGTGAAAAGATGTTCAATATCCCTAATTATTAGGGAAATGCAAATAAAAACTACAAGGAGATATCACTTCACAACTATCAGAATGACTATTATTAACAAGACAATAAATAACCAGTGTTGGCTAGGATGTGGAGAAAAGGGAACCTTTGTACCCTGCTGCTGGGTATGTAAACTGGTACAGACACTATTGAAAACAGTTTGGAGATACCTCAAAAATTAAAAATAGAACTACTATATTATCTAGGTATGCCACTTCCAAGTCTTTATCCAAAGAAAATGAAAACACTAATTTGAAAAGATATATGCACTCCTATATTCATTTTAGCCTTATTTACAATATCTGAGACATGGAAACAACCTAACTGCCCATTCATGGATGAATGGGTAAAGAAGATGTGGTATATATAGATATAACGGAATCTTAGCCATAAAAAATGATAAAATCTTGCTATGTGTGACAACGTGGACGGACCTTGAGAGTATTATGCTAAGCAAAATAAGGCAGATGCAGAAGGACAAACACCATATGATTTCACTCATGTGGAAGATAAACAAACACATAGATATTGAGACCAGATTGGTGATTACCAGTGGGGAAGACACGTGGGGGGAGGGCAAAAGATGTAAGGGGGTACATTTGTATGGTGATAGATGGCAACTAGACTTTTGGTGGTGAACATGATGTAGTCTACACAGAAGTTGAAGTATAATGATGTACATCTGAATTTTACATCATGTTATAAACCAGTGTTGCCTCAATAAAAAAATAAAAATAAAAAAAATTTGGAAGATCACACAATTATAGTTCCTTTTTGCCCAGGGGAAGGTAGTCTTTGTTGTATTAAGATCTTCAACTGATTGGATAAGGCCAAGCCACATTATGGAAGGCAAATTGCTTTACTCAAAGTTCACCAATTTAAATGTTAATCTCATCCAAAAAATGTCTTCACAGAAACATCCAGAATATTGTTTGACCAACTATCTTGGCATCATTTCCCAATCAAATTGCCACATAAAATTAACCATCACAGTACATTCAAGATGTTGATGCACTATCTTGTTTTCATTGTTTACAATGAGACATCTACTACCATCCTTGCACTTGTTCCTCTATATGTAATGTGTCTTGTTTCTCTAGGTGCTTTTAAGATATTTTTTTCACTTCTGTTGAACAATATGATTATGATATGCCTTGGTTTATATTTCTTCATGTTTTTGTACTTAGGGTTTTTGATTTTCTTGGATCTATTTTTATCAAATTTGGAAAATTTGGGCTGTTATTAAAATTTTTTTCTTCCTTTCCCTTCTCTCTTCCTTCTAGGACACCAACTGCATGAATATTAGGCCTCTTGAATTTTTCTCTCAGCTTACTGATAGTTTGTTCTTTTTTAACAACTTTTTCTCTGCGTGTTTTACTTCAGGTAGTTTCTAGTGCCATGTCATCAAGTTTACTTGTCTTTTCTTCTGCAATTCCTAATCTGTGATTAATCTCATCCAGTGTATAGTTTTCATCTTGATCATTATAGTTTTCACTCTAGAAGTTTGAATTTTTAAAAATAATCTTCTTTAGTTCTATTTAACTTTTTGAACATATAGAATACAACTAAAATAATTTTAATCTCCTTGTTTGCTAATTCTTCAATCTTTGTAAGTTCTGGTCAGTTTTAATTGACTGATTTTTCTTCTTAATAATGAGTCACTTGTCCTTGCTTTTTGCATACCTGGTAATTTTTTATTGAATGGCTGACATTGTAGATTTTATCATATAGATGCTGGATGCTATAGATGCTATAAATATTCTTGAGCATTGCTCTGTGATGTGGTTAGGTTACAAGGAAACAGTTTCAGCCTTTCCAGTTCTGCTTTTATTATTTGTTAGGTGGGACCAGAGCACTGTCTAGTCTAGGGATAATTATTCCTCACTACTGAGACAAGACCCTTCTGAAGTATTTTACCCACTAATCCATGAAAATTATGTGATTTTCCAGTCTAGATGGTTGGAAGAGACACTATTTCTGAATGAGCGCTGGGTACCCTTCCCTCATATTTTTCCACATGGTTCTTTTTCCTGCTTTTGGGTACTTTTGTCACATGCAAACTTGATCAGTAAACTACTTCATACTTGAGTGGAGCCCTCTGTTCATCTCTGTTATTCTCTCTCTGTGCAGCTAGCTCTTTTTCTTAATCTTTCCAGCCAACTCTAGTTACCCTGGTTTCCCCTTAATCTGTTTCATTTTTCTTCAACTCTGGTAGTCCCTGTGGCACTGTCTAGATTCCTATTACTACACTTAGGCTTGGAAACTCCCCCAGAGAAGTAAGCTGAGACAATTATTGGACTCACTTTGTTTGCTTCATGATTCTCATGTATCACTGTATTTCACCGTCTGATTTTTTTTAATGGTTGTTTCATATATGTTGTCTGCTTTTAAATAATTGTTTCAGGAAGAAAGAAATATCTGGTCGCTAGTACTCCATTTTTGCCAGAAACGCAAGTCTCATAAGTGAGTTCTTTGTGTATGTTAGAATTGGTGTATATTAAAAACCAGTGTAGACAGCTGGATCTGCCCACAGCAGCAGCACTAGCAGAGCCCAGGAGGTCAACACCTCCTCCCCTAATCTTCCCACAGAAGCAGTGTCAGGAGAACAGGAGGAGGGTACAACCCATGTCTCAGTCAATAGCAGTTAGACAGTACACCTGTGGCAGTGAAAAGAGTGGAGCCTAGCCCTTTCTTCAACTATGGCCACTGGTAGCAGTGGGCCAATCTTCCTGAAGCTGTGGCAAGAGAGGAACCAAGCGGGCCACCTGACTCATGTGTCAAACCCACCAACAGCAGGCAGGCCCCTCTGTTAGTACCAAGGGTGCCAATAGAACTGGTGTCTCCAACCCTCCACTCAGTGTGACAGAGAGCCACCTAGACCCAGAAGCTCCTGGCCTACCATGAAGTGGCAGAAGAAGATCCAAGTCAAGTGTCTCCTGAATTTCCACCCAATGGCAGAGGGCAACCAGGTCCACTGTCTTCTAGCCCTCCACTCAGTGGTAGAAGGTAAATCAGGCCAGGAATCTCTTGAATCTCCACCCTCCCAGGACCTGCAACTCTTGATCCTTTACTCAGTGGAAGAAGGTGATACAGATAGGTGCTAGCCTTACCTGGAGCCATTAGTAGAGATAGAGTGGGGAGCTCACCAGCTTTGGGTGACTGGAAAACAGTCCAAGGGAAGTACTCTCTTTCCAATGGGAGTGGTGTCCTCTATCTTTCACCTGACAACAATAGTGGCCTAGGGAAAAACCTTTCATATCTACAGGTGACACTAGCATAAATACAGCAGGAGATGAAGAAGAACCAGAAGAACAAAGTAGAATAGAATAGCATTGGAAAGGCTTAGAAAACTAAATCGTCATTGTAACTACAGCCTATAAAATGCCAGAACTATATGCTAAACGACCTGAAGCTAAGTGAGAGTCATAGAACATATTCTCTCTCACAGCCCTCAGAAGAAACCAACCCTGCTGGTAACTTAATCTTGGATTTCTAGCCACAAGAACTGCGAGCCAATAAATTTCTTTTGTTTAAGCCACCCAATTTGTGGTACTTTATCATGGCAGCTCTAGCAAACTAATACATAACCTGAATAAGAAAAGATAATCAACTCATGCCAACAGCAATATAAATCAGATGTTGGAATTATCTGACAAGAGTTTTTAAAATTTCATCAATTATTTACTGATCAGGAACTGTAGTAAAAAATTCATTGTAGTATCTGTTCAGCACCCCATTATCTAGGAATTTTATCTACTAAATTATTCCTACCCGCAAATCATGTTTTAAATCACCTCTGGCAACAATTGTGCAGTCTGGGCATGAGCGTGTACCCCAAAGTGGGACAATAAACACTTTCCTCTGGGAAATCTGATGCATAAAGTCTTTTGAGCATATCTTCATTCTGTACATATTGTCACTACACAGGGATTCTCAAGATCCTGAATTGTTATTTTTTAAAAAGATACAGTCAATCTTCTGCCATCCTAATAATTTATATTTCTGTTTTTTGCTTCTTTGTTGTTTGCTTTGTTATCTATCTTTTGTTATAAACTCTGTGGTTTTTTCCCCTCCTCTGATAATATGCAAAGTATATTGTCTGCTTTCAGTCTAATTAATGGTTTCATTCATGACTTTAAGTGATATGCTTAAACATATATTTCTTGATAAAACTACTGATTCGTATGAAGTTTGAGGTAATTATAATTATACAATATTATATATGCACTATTTCCTCTTACCATCAATTCTCTAATTTTAGTCAAATTTGCTATTTTTGCTTATACTTATGTTAAATTATTATTTTTATGTTGTAATTTCCCCTTAATTATGATTACAATGTGTTTTACAACCAGAATGACAATAGTTATTAAGATTTAATTTTACATTAACTACTGTTCACTTCCAGTTACTTTACACTTCAACATCTCAATTTGTGACTTCTTTGGTTCTTTCTTTAGTTGGTGAGGTTACAATTTTAAGTAGGTTATTCAAGAAGCCCACGTAGGTAATAGGCTTCCTGAGTCCTCACATGATTAGTCCCTTGTCAACACTTAAGATGCAAAAACTGTCACCCTTCAGATAGTTTTACTTTCCTGAATCACACTATTTTATATCTTTCAAATAATTGTCACTATCTAAAATTATCTTATTTATTTTGTTGTTAGTATATTTTATTTTTTATTGAGGTAACATTGGTTTATAATATTCTATAAATTTCAGGTGTACATCATTATATTTCAATTTCTGTGTAGACTACATCATGTTCATCACCCAAAGACTACCATCCATCACCATACAAATGTGTTCAGTCACCCCTTTTGCCCTCCTCCCTTCCCCAGACAAGGATTTTTTATAAACAGATCTATTGAGATATAGTTCATGTAACTTACAGCTTACCCATTTAAAGTGTGCAGTTGAGTGTTTTTTAGTATATTCATAGAGTTGTGCAGCCGCAACCACAGTCTAATTTTAGAACATTTCACCCCTCCTAAAAGAAACGCATATCTATGAGGAGTCAGCCACCACCCTCTTTCTATCCTCAGGCCTAAGAAACAATGAATCTACTTCCTGTCTTTATAAACTTGCCTATTATGGACAGTTGATATAAGTGAAATCATATAATATCTTATCCTTTGTAATTGGCTTCTATCACTTAGCATAATGTTTACAAGTGTCATCCACATTGTAGTGTGTATTAGTATTGCATTCCTTTGATTGGTGAATAGTATTCCACTGTATGGATGTACCATATTTTTTTATCCATTCATCGGGTAGTGAACATTTGGGTTGTTTCCACTTTTTGGCTTATTATAAATAATGCTGCTATATGTACAAGTTTTTGTAGGGATGTATCCTTTCATTTCTTTTGGGTTTATACATAAAACTGGGGTTAGTGGATCATATAACTCTATATTAAACTTCTTGATGAACTTCCAAAGTGTTTCCTATACTGGCCACACAAATTTGCATTTATACCAGCAATATATGGGGTTCCAACTGATCTGAACAATTTTTTTTTCCTGAGGAAGATTTACCATGAGCTAACATCTGTTGCCAATATTCCTCTATTTTTCACATGAGCTGCCATCACAGCATGGCCACTGATAGACGAGTGGTGTAGGTCTGTGCCCGGGAACTGAACCTGAGCCACCAAAGCGGAGCATGCTGAACTTAACCACTAGGCCACGAGGGCTGGCCCTGAACAGAGATTTTAAAGCAGTCATCATAAAAACATTTCAACATTTCAACAGTAAATTACAAATTCTCTTGAAACAAATGAAAAATTACAAAATATCATTTACAAAATAAAAGTTATAAAAAAAGACCAAATGGGCATTCTAGAACTGAAGAATAGAATAAAGAAAAAAATTTGCTTATTGGCTTAATAGTAGAGTGGCACTGACAGAAGATGGAATTAGTAAACTTGAGGATAGAATAATATAATTATTCAATCTGAAAAACAGAGAGAAAATAGACTGAAAAAATAAACAGGGCCTCAGGGTTCTGTGAGACAATAACAAAAGACCTAACATTCATATCATCAAAGTCTCAGATGAAGAGGAGAAAGTGGGTAAGGCTCAAAATGTATTAAAAAAAATAGTAGCCTAAAACATTCCAATTATGGCAAAAGATATACACCTACAGACTAAAAAGGCTGAGTGAACCCCCAAAATGGATAAACCAAAAGAAACCTGTGTAAAGACACATCATAAACTTCTCAAAAGTAAATATCAAGAAAACACATCTTAAAAGCAGGTAGAGAGAAATGATGCATTGCCCGTAGAGAAAAAACAATTTGAATAACAGTGAAATTCTATGGAGGTCAGAAAGGAAGTGGCATATCTTTCAAGTGCTGAAGGAAAATTATTGCCAACCATCAATTCTATATCTGGCAAAACTATCCTTCAGAAATGAAAGAGAAATAATGACATTTTCGTAAAAAGGAAAACAAAGAGAATTTGTCACTAGCAGACTTCTCTTTAAGGAATAGCTAAATTATTTTTCCTAAACAGAAAGGAAATAATAATAGAAGAAAACTTAGACATTCAGAAAGGTAACAAGAACAACAGAAAGGGTAAAAACACAGTAAATATAATAGACTATTCTTCTCTTCATGAATTTCTTAAATTATATTTGAGGTTTGAAGCAAAATTTATAATAATACTGTGGGCCTCAATGTATGTAGAGGAAGTATATGAGACAATTAATTTTTTTAAATGGGGAGGATAGAAGGACCTAAATGGAAGACAGATTTCAATACATCACTCAAAGTGGTAAAATATTGATAATAACAGGCTGTAACAGTTATGTATATATGTTTTAATTCTTAGAAAAAACACTGAAAATTATACAAAGTGATGTATACTTAAGAAAACTATAAATAAAATAAGATAGAATCATTTAAATGTTTCAGTTACCACAGGAAGGCAAGAAAATGGACAAAGGGGAATGGGAGAGAAAGGAAAGAAACAGAAAACAAATAATAAAATGGCAGACCTAACCCAAAATAGTTAAAAATTACATTAAATAGAAATAGTCTAAATAGGCTGATTAAAAGACAGAGATTGGCAGAGTGGATTAAAAAAATGACTCAACTATAAGATGTCTATAAAAACCTCACTTCCAATATAATTATATAGGCAGATTGAAGTAAATAGATGTAAAAAGATATACCATGCGAACATTGATCAAAAGTAAGCAGAGTGCCAATATCAATATAAGATAAAGTAGAGATCAGAGCAAAGAAAATTACCAAGGTCAGAGAAGGACATTGCATTATAATAAAAAGATCAATTAAGCAAAAATACATAGGAATCCTAAATATCTATGCACGAAACAACAGCAGAAACATACATGAAGTAAAAACTGATAGAATTGAAAGGAGAAATTTTTAAAAAGCCACAATTATAACTGAAGACTTAGACTCTGCTCTTTCAACAATTGATGTGACAACAAGACAAAACCATCAAGGATGTAGAAAAACTCAACAATATCATCAGTCAACAAGATCTAATTGACATTTATAGAGCACTCCAGCCAAACAACAGCAGAATACACATCCCTTTCAAGTGTCCATGGAAAATTTACCAGGACAGATCATAACTCAGATTATAAAACAAATTTCAACAAATTTAAAAGAATTAAAATCATACAGAGTTTTCTCCAATAATGAAGTTAAATCACAACTCAATAATAGAAAAAAAGGAAAATCTTTCAACACCTGGAAAATTTTTTTTAAAAAAAATACACACTTTGAAAGAATCCATGAGTCAAACAGGAAGTCTCAAAGAAAATTTATATATATATATATGCACCATTTATAAAAATTTGTGGAATGCAGCTACAATAGTACTTAGAGAGAAACTTATAGCACTAAATGCTTACATCAGAAAAAAGGATATATCTCAAATCAGTAATCTGAATTCCTACCTCAAGTAACTAGAAAAAGTAAAATGAATCTAAAACAAGTAGAAGTTAATAAATAATAAAAATAGCAGAAATCTATTTAATTGAAAACAGGAAAACAACAGAGAAAATCAGTGCGATCAAAAGCTAATTCTTTAAAATAAATCAGTAAAATTGATAAACATCCATCGAGATTGACAAAGATAAAAAGAGAGAAGACACAAACCACCAATATCGGGAATGAAACTGAGGATGTCACTACAGATCCTGCAGTCATTAAAAGTATAATAAAGGAACACTATGAACAGTTTTACACTAATAAATTTGACAACTTAGAAAAATGCACCAATTCCTCAAAACTACAAAATACCACATCTCAACCAAGATAAAACAGATAACTGGAATAGTCTTATAACTGTTAAATTAATAGAATTGGTAATTAAAGAGCTCCCCAAAGGAAAGCTTCAGGTCTAGATGGCTTCACTGGAGAATTTTACCAAACACTCAAAGAAGAATTAACAAAAATTTTATAAAATCTCTGCCAGAAAATAGAATAGGCAAGAACAATTCCCAACTCTTTTTGTGAGGCCTTGACACCCAAACCAGATAAAGACAGTAAAAGAAAAGCAAACTATAGATCAATATTTCTCATGAACTTAGATGCAAAAATATTCAGCAAAATATAAGCTAATCAAATTCAGAATTATACACCATGAGCAAGTGGGATTTTTCCAAACATGTAAGGCTGGTTCAATATTTGAAAAAGAAAAGTCATATGATCACAACTGATGCAGGAAAAGTATTTGACAAAATCCAACACCCATTCGTGATATAAAGTCTCAGAAAACTAGATATAGAGGGGAATTTCCTCAACTTCCTAAAAAGTATCTGCAAAACACCTACCATTAACATTATACTAAATGGTGAAAGTCTGAGTATTTTCTCCTAGGATTGGGAACAAGGAAAGGATGTTCACTCTCACTACTCTTATTCAACATAATACTGAATGTTCTAGTGAGTACAAAAAGACTAGAAAAAGAAATAATAGGAATACATATAGGAAATGAAGAAGTAAAACTCTTTGTTTGCAAATGACATGACTTCCTACATAGAAAATCTCAAAGAATCTACAAAAATATTTTCCTAAAACTTGAGTTCAACAATGTCACAGCTTATAAGACAAACATATGAAAATCTATTGTATTCCTATATACTAAGAATAAACATGTGGATATTCAAATAAAAAATACAATAGCATTTACAATCACTACCAAAATAACTCACACAATACTGATGTATGAATCTAACCATCCCAAAGCACAGGACTTTGTTGCTGAAAACTACATAATGCTGATAAAAGAAATGAAAGAAAACAAATAAATGTAGTGACATACCATGTTATGGATTGGAAGATTCATCACAGCAAAGATGTCAGTTCTGCTCAAATTGATCTACAGGTTAATGCAATTCCTATCAAAATCTCAGTAGGTTTTTTTTTTTGTAGACATAGACAAGCTTATTCTAAAATTCACATGGAAAGGCACAGGCCCTATAATAGTTAAAACCAACTGGTTGGTAAAGTGATATGCAAATATCTATCAAAATTGAAAATGCAAAATCTTTTCAACCCATAAATCCTACACTTGGAAACTTATCATATAAAAGTACCAGTACACAAGAACATATATATGTGCTGTTTGTAGTGGTAAAGTTTGGAAACAACCTATCAATAGAGAATTGAATCAATTGTGTAGTACCTATAGACTATACATATAGACTAGTACATATAGACTATTATGCAAATATTAAAAATAATTTTTAGGAGAGGGGAGGAAGGAGTCATATCCATAGCACAAGTGCAGATGTCAGCCTTTAATAGAAACAGGAATACGTCATCCATTATAAAAGGAAGGAAGGCGAAACATATAGGTACAGTTATCAGTAAGTTGGTAGCTCTGGTGGATGGAAGACAATCGAATTTTCATCTAATTGTGATTATTTTCTGAATGACAAATGAGGCAGTCATGAGCTTGCTGTAAGGGAGGGGAAGCGATGGAACAGTGGAGGTTTGAAGAAGAATAAGAATTTTAGCAAATAGGAAAGAAAACACAGTAGGGCAGCATATTAAGATTACTGGGCAATACTATCTTCCCATCTGAGATTTTGAGTTCTTTGATATAAATGAGAACAATCAGTAGGGATGTGTACACTTCTTCAGCCACAATAATAATGTTTGAGAAATTGTAAGTTTTTTATGCTATATGTTTGTGTGTGCATGTGTGCCTGTGTGTATCTATTTATACCTTTATATTTTTCTTACACATTAAAATCAATGTATAACAACCACCTAAAATCATCTCAAGGACTACCATTCACTCCAGATGGAGAAGCACTGACTGGGAAAAGCTCCTACTGTGCACAAATATCACCTTTTCTATGAAGTATTGCCAGACACCCAGATACATGGTTAAGAATTCCCTCTCATATGCCTCAACAGCATCTCACACTTAGCCCTATTCAGCTCCTTCAGGATATGGACTCTGTCTTTAAAATCTATATTCCCATGAACTAAAGGGGTCTGGAACACGGTAGAGCCCAGTATATGTTTGCTGACTGACTGACAGGTAAATGATCTACAGACCCAAGTACTCATCAAGGTTATAAAAACTAAGCCTCCTCTATAACGTCCATCAAACATCTATCTGCCCCTACTTGAGAGACAGCTGGGCAACGTTTGTCACTAGGGAGCATTGTTCCCTAGAAGATCGTTGTGGATATGAAATCCTTAGCTGAAGGATATGAAAAAGATGTGATTTTCAGCAGGAATACGAGAATCATGTATTCTACCTAAACTCTATATGTAGGAAGTCTTCAGTGTTCTGTCCTGAACCCTTGTTTCTTCCTTCAGTCTACACTCTGCTCCTGGGTGATCTTTCCTAGCTTGATGGTTTTAAATGAAGGCTCCAGTCCAGGCCTTTCCAGATTCACAAACCCAAAAGTTTACTTAATTCTGCTGTTTGAATAAATAATAAGCCACTTCAAATGTTACGTGACCAAATAGAACTCCTGGTTTCCTCTAAGCAAACATATTCCTCTTCCAATCTTCACCATCCTAGTAAAATGCATACCTATTTCTTAAGCCAAAACTTTAAAATTCCCTCTGAATTTCCCCCAAATTCTCTTACCCCTCACACATAATACAGCACCAAATCTTAACAATTCTTTCTAATATATACTGAGAATCTACCAAACTTTCTCCATCTTATAGTATAATCCAAATCCAAGCCACCATTATCAATAACCTGGATTATTCCAATAGTCCATAGTCTCTCTAGCTCTACTTTTGCTCCTTTCTATCATCCATTGACCAGAAAGCAGTCAAAACAATCTCTTAAAAACAATATTTTATGTCCATACTACCCAAAACCATTTATCAGTTCAACACAATCCCCATCAAAATACCAATGGCATTCTTCACAGAAATAGAAGAAACAGTCCTCAAATTTATATGAAACTACAAAAGACCCCAAATAACCAAAACAATCCTAAGGAAAAACAACAAAGCTGGAGGTATCACGCTTTCTGATTTCAAATTATACTACAAGACTATAGTAATAGAAACAATATGGTAGGGGCATAAAAACAGACACATAGACCAATGGAACAGAACAGAGAGCTCAGAATTAAACCCCCACATACACCTGTCAGCTAATATTTGACAAGGGAGCCAAGAACACCTGATGAGAAAAGCATAGTCTCTTCAACAAATGGTGCTGAAAAAACTGAGTAAACATATGCAGAACAATTAAATTGGACCCCATCTTACACCACTCACAAAAACTAACTCGAAATGGATCAAAGACTTAAACATAAGACCTGATACCATAAAACTCCATGAAGAAAATGTAGAGAGAAATCTCCTCAACATTGGTCTTGGCAAAGATTTTTTTTATATAATACCAAAAGCACAAACAACAAAAGCATAAATCAACAAATGGGACTACATCAAACTTAAAAGCTTCTGCACAGCAAATGAAACAGTCAAGAAAATGAAAAGGCAACCTACAGAATGGGATAAAATTTTGCAATTATATATTGGATAAGAGGCTAATATCCACAATATATAAAGAACTCATACAACTCAATAACAACAAAAAATCCAATTAAAAAATGGGGAGAGGAACCAAATAAACATTTTTCCAAAGAAGCCATCCAAATGGCCAATAAGTACATGAAAAGATCACTAATCACAACTCAACATCACTAATTATCAGGGAAATGTAAATTAAAGCCACAATGAGCCATCACCTCACACCTGTTAGTGGCTATCATCAAGAAGACAAGAGATAACAAGTGTTGGTGAGGATGTGGAAAAAAGGAAACCCTTGTACCCTGTTGGAGGGAATGTAAATTGGTTCAACCACTATGGAAAATAACAGAGAGGTTCCTCAAAAAATTAAAATAGATCTAACATATCATCCAGTGCCGGGAGCCGTGGCTACATCATTCAATTGGCTGTTTCACAGGGTCCAGCCGATTAACGCCGAGGGGTGCAGGGTCGCCCCTTGGTGAAGAATAACCGGCCGGCCCCTCACATAGTTCTGAAACCTGTGCTGCTTCTAATTGCCCTTCATTCCTTTTCCTTTCTTAACCTCCAGTTTTCACTCCTTTGGGTGGCTGCTTGGGAGGCACTACCTCCCGGGAAAATTAGATATAGTAAGAGAATGTGACCACCTGCAGGTAACTTTCAAGATACTTTTCAGTTAATTAATGGAGGAGCACAGGGTCCCTTTTGAGACAAGCAGAAAAGAATCCTGCCCAGATAAGATGTCGAATTAGGTTTATGGCCTCCATCTGGTTAACGTTTCCTTCTCCCTCCAGTTCTTTGTCTAAATATATATATGCATCGTCCTTCTAAGTTTGCTGGTTAATTGGATGATCAAGAAGTATCTATATATTATTCTTGACCTTCTGCTTTCTGTTAAAATGTTATAGAGGTTTTCTCCTAAAAGCAATAAATAATAAATAATTCATGAGTAGAAGGGCCGAGGGGTGCAGGGATGCCCCTCGGTGAAGAATGGCCGGCCTACACCCCTGATATTTTCTGAATTATATGAATGCTTTCTATCAAGGTTATGTCTATACTTATTTCTGGTTTTTATTCTTGAATATATATAGTTTAGCTTAGCTTTTCAGCCCTTTACTTTACTAACAAAATGATATTTTCTCTGGCAGTGTGCTTAAGGGACTGTTAGCTCTACAATCTAAAAGACAAAGGAATGTTTTCACCCCCTAAAGGGTGCGGGAATGTAAAGATGTTTAACTGCCCGCTGAGAATGCAAATAGCCCTGGGGATAAGATACCCTGGAGTCGCCTTTTGTTCCCATTAACCGTCCACACTAATGGTGTAAATGATTGAGGGAGGCAGGGAGGGCTCCCCCAGGATGTAACCAGACGAATGCTGTCCTGTCCGGAGGCCTGGACCTTCTCTCTTTGATTTAACTTTACCGTGAATTACAACAGATGTCTAGGTACCTATCTCTTTTAGCTCAGAGACAACAAACGCTGGTTAATTGCGGAGAAGACTATCATTAACCTTATGCTCTATAGAATAGAATGCTAATAAATATTCTTGTGCTCGTTTTTTTACTTCCTTATCTCTCTGGGAATATTTGCAGAGCTATTTCTGTACTAATCCTGAAAAATATAAAAACGACACTTGTGCACAGTAAAGTTGGACTTGCTAACACCAACCCAAGTCTCACGTCCTCTTTAATTTCCCCTCATTGCGCTGTCGCCGTCCATCCCTCAGGAACCTGGATTCAGCCGGGGCGGGACCCCGGCAATCCAGCAATTCCACTTCTGGGTACACACCCAAGGGAAATGAAGACAGGATACCAAAAAGATATATGCACTCCCATATTTACTGCATCATTATGCAAAATAGCCAAGATTGGAAACAACCTAGGTGCTCATTAATAGATGAATGAATAAAGAAGATGTAGTATATATACACAGAATATTATTCAGCCATGAGAAAGGACATACTGCCATTTGCAACAACATGGATGGATCTTGAGCACATTATGCTGAGATAAGTCAGAGAAAGAGAAGTATTGTATGACGTCACTTAAATGTGGAATCTAAAAAAGCCAAACTTGTAAAAACAGAGAGCAAAATGATGGTTAGCAGGGATGGGAGTGGGGAGAAAGAACAGAAGTTAAGAGTAGAAACTTGCAACGAGTAGTAAAAAAGCTCTCAAGCTCTAATGCACAGTATAGTGAATATAGACAACAATATTGTATCATAATCATCAAACCTGCTAAGAGCCTAGAACTTAATAATTCCAACCACAAAAAAGAAAGGATAATTATGCAATGTGATTAACATTGTATGTCTTTCTCTATCCCTTAACTTTTTTTTTCTCTTTTTTCTTTTTTTGAGGAAGATTAGCCCTGAGATAACATCTGCTGCCAATCCTCCTCTTTTTTACTAAGGAAGACTGGCCCTGCACTAACATCCGTACCCATCTTCCTCTACTTTATATGTGGGATGCCTACCACAACATGGCTTGATAAGCAGTGCCATGTCCACACCTGGGATCTGAACCGGTGGACCCCGGGCCACCAAAGTGGAACGTGCAAACTTAACCACTGCGCCACCAGGCCAACCCCTCTATCCCTTAACTTTTAATCTATATGTCTTTGACTTTCTTTAGTATAAGTATGATATCCTGAGGTAAAGATTTTTTTGGTATTTATCCTGTGTGGTGTTCTCTGAGCTTCCTGGGTCTATGGCTTGGCATCAATCATTAATTTGGAGAAATTATCAGCCATTATTGTTTTAAATATTTCTTCTTTTCTTTTCTCTCTTTCTTCTTCTATACCAGAAGCTTTCATCATATGTATGTTACACCTTTTCTAATTGTCCCACAGTTCTTGAATATTCTGCTTTTTTTCATTCTTTGTTCTCTTTGCATTTCCATTTTGGAAATTTCTGTCAACATTTCTTCAAGCTCACTGATTCTTTTCTATGGGCTTCTTCATTTCTGTTACAGCGTTTTTTATTTCTAGCATTTCCCTCTAATTCTTTCTTAATATTTCCACTTCTCTGATCACATCGTCCATCTGTTCTTGCATGTTTTGCACTTTTTTCATTAGAGCCCATAGCATATTAGTCATAGTTGTTTTAAATTTCTGGTCTGATATTTGCAACATCTCTGCCATATCTAGTCTCATTCTGATGCTTGTGCTTCCTCTTAAAACTGTGTGTAGGGTTGGTTTTTTTTTGTTTTTTTTTTTTTGTCTTTTAGTATGCATTGATGGTGAATGCTGGAAATGATGTACTGGGTAAAGAACTAGATAAAAAGAACTGAAATAATTAGACCTTTAATGTGTGGTTTTATGTTTATCTGACTAGGAATTAGGCTTTGTTTACTGTCCACTGCAGCTGTAGACGCCAGAGGCTAAAATTTCCTTTAGTATTCTTATCTTTGGGTTTTCTAGGGACTTCTTCAATAAGAACTAGGATTTGCATTTTTTTCTGTTGTAATCTCGTGTTATCATACAAGAGCCCTATTGACGTGATAGTAATGCATGGGAAGAGGAAAAATATTCCATAGTCCTATGATTAGGTCTTCTTCTTTTGGTAAGCCTTGCCCCTGGGCTATGACCTTCATAAGAGCCTCTCAGACTCCCCCGACCCCTTTAGGTGAGGCAAGAAGTCAAGAGGGACTATAGCTGGGTATTTATCTTCCCCTATATTGTAGGCTAGAGGGTCTGAAATTTGGCATTTCCCTTCCCCTATGTGGAAAGGTAGAGGGGGCTGGAACTGGGTATTCCTCTTCCCCCACAGGGAAGATTAGAGTGGGCTGAAGTTCAGTATTTCACTTTTGCCATGTTGGAGGTTAGAAAGGGCTGGAGTTGAGTGTTTTTATTCCCACAAAAAGAAAGACAAAGGGCACTGGAATTGAATATTTCCGTTCCTTCAGGTCAGCTAGGCTCTGGTAAAATAGTTTCCCTTTTGAAAAGGCCCTGTTAAGAAGAATAAAATTCTCTGGTTGCATTTCCAAATTGCTACTTTTCCCTCCCCCTGCCAGAGGCATGAGATTTTCTCCAATCTTCACTGTGATATCATGGTAGGGCTCCTGGAAGTAAAACACAAAAATATATGGGTACCCTTAAGACTGGAACCCCCTGCAAGTTGTAACTCTCAAACAAGTCCACACTGAATCTCCAGCAATTCAGCAATTACAGTTTAGGTTTTTCTATTCCAGTGCTGGTTCCAGCAGAGATCTGTGTTCCTGGGTTTCTCTCCAGTAAGATGTGATTATCTGTATCTGCATGTTTGTCTCTGAAATTTTGGGGGCAGCCATTTGCCTTCTGACTTTAATTCTCTGATGTATCTGAAAAGAGTTGTTGATTTTCCATTTTTTGGCTTTTTCCTTGTTTTGAGCATGTGAGAGACTACTTCCAAGCTCCTTACATGCTGAATAGGAAACCAGAAGTCCTCTACTTCATTTTTGAAGGAGAATTTTGCTGGATATAGAATTCTAGGTTGACAGCTGTTTTCTTTCAACACCTCGACCATGTCACCTCACTGCCTTCTGGCCTTCATGGTTCTAGTGAGAAATCAGCCATTAATACTATCAAGTATCCTTGTATGTAATGAGCTGTTCTCTCTTGCTGTTTTCAAGAGTCTCTCTTTGTCTTTGTTCTTTAGACAGCTTGATTATGATGTGCATAGTTGTGGATCCCTTTGAGTTTTATCTAATTTCAATTTCACTGGGCTTCTTGGATGTGTAGATTAACGTTTTTCACCCAATTTGGGAAGTTTTCTTCAAATATTCTTTCTGCCTCTCTTTATTCTCCTTCTATGAGTTTCATTATATGTATGTTGGTATGTTTGATGGTGTCCCATGGGTCTCTGAGACTTCATTTTTCTTCACTTTTTTTCTTTCTTTTCCTTCAACTAGATAATATCAATTGACCTATCTTCAAGTTTGCTGATTCTTTTTTCAGCCTGCTCAAATCTGATATTGAAACCTCATGGCATTTTCTCAAGCTAAAACTGTAAATCTCTTAGACTAAACACCTGTTTTCTTCATGTTTTCTCAGTGTAATGTTAACTTGTACACTTTTCTCAAAAACGGCACAGTAGGGACAATTTGGAATCACAGTGGCAACTTTGGAGATCTTTTGACATGAACAAAATTGTTTATTTGGGAGGTACCTTAAAACAAAAAAATGAAGAAACCCTCATGAGGAAATTGTCTTGTTTATCAAAAACAGGCATAACTTTCTTTTTATTAAAAACACAAGAAATAACAAGTGTTGGAGAGGATGTGGAGAAAAGGGATCCCTCATATACTGCTGGTGGGAATATAAATTGGTACAGCCACTATGGAAAACAGTATGGAGATTCCTCAAAAAATTAAAAATAGAACTACTATATGATCCAGCTATTCCACTTCTGGGTATTTATGCAAGGAACACAAAAACACTAATTCAAAAAGATATATGCACCTCTATGTTCATTGCAGCATTATTTACAATAGCCAAGACTTGGAAACCACCTAAGTGCCCATTGATGGATGCATGGATAAAGAAGCTGTGGTATATATATACAATGGAATATTACTCAGCCATAAAAAATGATAAAATCCTGCCATTTGTGACAACATGGATGGACCTTGAGGGTATTATGCTAAGCAAAATAAGTCAGGGGGAGGAAAACAAATACCATGTGATTTCACTTACATGTTGAAAGATAAAAAAATAACAATTTCAAGATAAAAGGCAAATTTTGTCATGATTCAGATTCTTGGTTTACCTTATAAAAATAATGTTAGCACAATATGTTGGTTTGATTCAAATTTCCTAAATTCCCTACATTAGTTTATGAGCTAAATAACTTTCCACTTTTTCCATAACTTGTTTAAAATAAAAAAATATGTGTATAATTTCATTCATCTTTAGATGAATGATAGAATAATGAGTTATTATATTCAGTAATACAATAAATGTTATATAATATAATGAATATTATAATGTTATAATGGATGTCTTTTAAAACAGATTAATTTTATGAAATTCTTATCATGCTTCAAATCATAGAGATTTAATGTGATAGCTAAATTACGATTTTCAAATCTGGAACTAACTTTAAGACCACAGACCTAAGTTAAATTACAAATAAACTTTGCATTCTTGCACAGTTCTTTAAAAATAAAAATATAAAATATTGGCTAATAAACAGTTTTAATATACTCTTATTTCCTAAAATCAATAGATGAACAAAATTTCCAAATACTTTTGGATGATTATACATATATATATATTTTTACTTCCTCACAGTTGTTAAAATAACATGAAAAATGCTCATTGAAAAAATAAACAATTTTGGGTTTTCTGCCCCTTATTTTTCTCTTGTATCTAGATAAAGGAAAAGTTGGTTATTTTGATTAAAGTTAATAATTAATATAAACAGTTAATCATACCAGGTACAATACTTTCAGATAATACAAAAAAGTATACAAAACAATGGCTATGATTTTGTTTGTTTATTAAGAAGGTTATTGCAGTTAATTCAAAAGGTAAATTTAATAAGATACATGTACTTTTATTTGGCCCACTCTGTTAATTATATTTTAAGACTATAGTTAAATCTTTAAATTGCTACCTATTACTACCTATTACCTATATCTGTGTGTGCCTATGTTCATAAATATAAAAGCATATTAATTAATCCTTTATTTTAAACTGTTATATGAATAATATACCAAAGCAATAACATTAGAATTCAGGTCTTTTCACGTAAAATGACTACATTAGTTTGTTATTTTATGCCCAGACTAGTAGAATTTTTGTCACCAAATTATTCCCTTAACTCTTAGAACTTTTTGACTTACCCCCAAATTTTTCTTGATTTTTGCTTTCCCAAATTCAGCTCCAAATTCAGAATAATAAAATTACTAAGATATCTGTTATGCTTTAACTATCATTGAATTTCCTAAAATGGACTTAGATAACACAAACATTTGTTCCTTCACCTCGTAAAGGAAAGAACAATGAAAATAACCAGATTTGTCCAAAAATCTCCAAATTTTAATTGTTTAAACAGTCATGATAGCTTTTATTTACAAAACTTAATATAAAATAAAAGAGAATTCAACTTCCTTGATTAGTTATTTATAATTAAAATATGCCAATATAAATATGTTTCAATGACTGAATATTTTTTCAAGCCAAAGAAACATACTGATATTTAAGCATAAAGACCGATACAGTAAATTTCTATCCAGAAAATGTTACCATGATTTTAGATTTACAAATTTTTTCTTTTTTTTCATAATGGGTCTGTATAGGCACTAAAGGTACTTATTCAATACATAGAAATCATTATAGGCCTATAGCTTATTTCAGCCTTTCATTAGATACAGTAGACATATTCACCTTATATAAGAACTATAAAAGCAATAGCAAAATATTAAAAAGCTTCAATTAAATTAGGTCTTGAGTCTCTGCTAAACTTAATGCTTTCCCCTGCCACATAAATTCTTTCAGAAAAATAAAAAAATAAAGAAAACACTGACCCATTTTCAGCTAGGCACCTAACTTCTTATGATTGCTTTCTCTTTCACACATCACTGTCCATTGCTACAACATTTCAAACCCAGCTACTCACATTCCTTTAACTGAAAATAAAAATACTCCTTGATTTCTTACCTCTGTTAGGAGACTATCCATACCCAACACAGATATTCTAAAGACTCCCTTGAACAATTCTGATTTAATTGTATTTGTTAATGGTTCACAAATAAAAAGTACAATTAAAAATTTTCACAAAAGATACACTATGATAGACTTAAATTAACCCCATCAAATATAAGCTTCTCACAGAAATTAAATTATTCATATGGCTAAATTAATAGCACCCACCTGGACTTACCAATTGACAAAAGATAAACAAATAAATATCATATTGATTAAGTATGTGCTTTTAGGTTAGTCTATGACTTTGAAATGCTTCGGAAACAAAGAGGTTACCTCTATAGGAACTTCTATTAAAAAATTGATGGCAAATTAAAAACTTTTAAATGCTTTGCTGTTACCTAAGGAAATAGCTGTAGCAAAAATGAAAGGTCATTCAAAGTGTAAAGACCCAGAATCTCATAGTAATTCTTTAGGTGACCACTATGCTTAAATATATATATATATATAAAATATATATATTAATATATATAATAATATATAATTAATATGCTTTTATATTTATGAACATAGGCACACACAGACATAAAAATATAGTAATAGGTAGTAATTTAAAGATTTTAACTATAGTCTTAAAATACATACTTTATATATATATATATATATATTAAACAAGATAGATTAATTGCTCCCATAATCACATAGAAAAGTGAAGCCTTGGAGGAACTCAAATAATCTTATATTAACTGTTAGAGATAAGCTCTTGATTCCAAAAAATTAGATAATATTGTGTGCTTTTAGGATAGCTGACTAGTAGCACTATATCATTTAAAATGGAGTTTAGTAAAAATTCTTCATGATGGTACCCACAATAGCTGCGATAAATTGGCCATGATATTAAACTAACTAGCATTGGTGGGTTAATTTTAGAGGTATTGCTAACGATGTTTCCCAAACATGTTCTAGCTGCCAACAATGAAATCCTAGCAAAAGTGTGAGAAAAGGACAGTTTCCAAAACTTTTGTGGCTTTCTGAATACTGCCAAATGGACTTTACACAAATACCTCTTGCAATGAGTTATAGATATATTCTTGTTATTGTTTCTTTTTTGTCAAGTTAGATTGAAGCTTTTCCTTAATGGAGAGCTACAGCCATAACTGTGGCAAGAAAAAAGCATTTGCTTTCATTTTCCCAACCTGGGGAATTCCGATTTCTCTAGTGACAGAAGCACTCATTTTACTTGCCTTATTATTAAAGGAACTCAGTAAAGTTCTACCTTTTACCAAGAAACTTCACTATCTTTATCATCCACAGTCCGCAGGAAAAGTAGAGAGGCCCATTGGAATTTTAAAACTAAAATTAGCAAAGCTCTTAGAAACCCTCAAACTTCCAAGGCCCAGAATATTGCTATTAGCCTTATGACAATAAGATCAAATCTCTCTAGGACCCACGGGTTATCTCCTACTGAGTTAATAGCGGGTTCTCATGCATTTGGGAATTTCTCTTAAAACTGGAGATTCTACCCTATTACAGGCTTATGTGATTAAATACACATACAATACTTTCAACTTTATCATCAACAGGTACAAGATACATTTACAAAATACCCAAACAACCTCTGTGTAATCTACAATCTGGAGATTTGGTTTTTTGAAATAGGCATCAGAGAAAAACTGAGTTTGACCCTAGTTGGAAAAGACTTTATTAGGTACCACTAACAACTGGCATAACAGTAAAACTCTAAGATGTTGATACTTTGATTCATGTTTCTTAACTTAAAAGACATATATTACTTCCTCCTGACTACTGGAATATCCATTCCATCAAAAGATCTTAAACTGAGAATTCTTAGGAATCCTCCAGAAGTCTATGACTACATAAGCGGACAGCTTCCACCCAAGACAATGCAGCAAGGTTGATTTTTTTATCACTTTCCTGAATCGTTGCTTTACTACTAATCTTATTCTCCCTTATCTTCATCCCATTATCTTTGACCTCAAATGGTCTCCTTGTGTCACTTAAGGGAAAACAAAACTCTCTTGAATGTTTTTTCCATACCATAGCTACTACGAATTTAACTGATGGCTGATTATGACATCTTTCACCTGACCCTGTTGGTAGAGAGACAGAGATAGAGATAGGGATAGAATTGATAGAGATAGAGAGATTAATTAAACACTTCTTGCTGTACTGACATACTTTAAGACAAATAAATAAGCCGATGATTACCTGAACTTCTAAAATAGACCCAGCTGGATTCATTGCCTGGCTTTTATAACACAGGTCCTTGACTTGAAGAATTGTTTAAGGACTAATAATCAATTTGTTTCTCAAAATTTCTTGTGTAACAGTTGGCCAACAGATCCTATCCAGAGACTTAAATGCTACTGCTCAGCCCTTATGTTAGAGAATTCAACTCATTCTGAAACGAAGCAGGAGAGACTAATCTGAGTCCACCTACAAACTATATCCTTTAAATAACCTCTGGTCAACAAAATCTCAACAATGATGAAAACCTGGATATCATGGATTAATTTCCTGTGGCCTGACTTTGTCTGCCCTTGGCCAAAAGGGAGCACTGAAAAGAGAAAAGCAGCCCCTGACATACAAGAGCTGGCCTGTTACACTATCAAACAGACCTTAGTGCTCTCCTGTTGAACATGCATAATTTCACAAATCATCATCAGATAAGACCATTCTGTGACCATGATCGACAAAGACAAATATGAGACCACTCCGTAATCAGATCTGAACACAGAAAAAAACCATGAAGATTATCTAAGCCACACAAATTACCAAACATCCCCCTACCCTGGCTAATATGAGTGACTGCTACTCTTTTACCAATCATATCCTTAGCCTCATTCTAGGCTGTCATCCTTCCAGATAAGATTTATTAGGATATTCAAACATAGAACTGCCCCCACTTTCTGATAGCATCCAGTCTAGAGTGCACCCCCACCTCCTTTAGATCTTCCTCCAAATTGTACAAATTAAGCCCACATCCTACATTAAGGTCTTCTCACATCCTCTTACTGAGACAGTTCCCCATGATGTGTGTTATCCCTTTAATGAGAAATAAACCCAACTTTTTCAACTACAAGAATGTTCTTATGGCTAGAGGAAATTGACACTCAAAAGCATTACTGAGAGAGATTAGAGAAAAAACCAAAATAAATGGAGGGATACATTATATTATTGGATTGAAAGATTCAATATTTTACAGATATTGATTCTTCCCAACTCAGAAATCACAATCAAATTTCCAAGGCTTTTGTGTGAACATTGAGAATGTCATTCTAGAATTTATATAGAGATGCAGTGGGGCATGAATAGTCAAGGTGATCTTGAAAAAGAACAAAGCTGGAAGACTAATATTACCAGATATTGATACATATTATACAATTAAAACAATTAAGAGAGTATGGTATTGTTGCAATGATAAACAGCTTGACCAATGGAACATAATTGAGTATCCAGAAACCAATCCACACATATTTGATCACCTGATTAATGGTAAATGTGACACTGCAGTGCCATGATGAAAGGACAATTTATTTTTCAATAACGATACTTGGTCAATTGAAGATTGGTGTGGTATTTTACTATTTACTATTTGGTAAAAAAAAAAGAAATGAATTTTTATTTATTTATTTACTTTTATTGATGTAACATTGGTTTATAACATTATATAAATTTCAGGTGTACATCATTATATTTCAATTTCTGTGTAGATTACATCATGTTCACCACCCAAGGACTAATTACCATACATCACCATACACATGGGACTAATCACCCCTTTCGCCCTCTTACCTGCCCCCTTCCCATCTGGTAACCACCAATCCAATCTCTGTCTTTATGTATTTGTTTGTTGTTGTTTTCACCTTCTATTTACGAGTAAAATCATACTATATTTGACTTTCTCATTCAGACTTATTTCGCTTAACATAATATCCTCAAGGTCCATCCACGTTGTCACAAACGGCAAGATTTCATCTTTTTTATGGCTGAGTAGTATTGCATTGTGTATATATACCACATCTTTATTTCATTCATCCCTTGATGGACACCTAGGTTGCTTCTAAGCCTTGGCTATTGTGAATAATGTCACAATGAACATAGGAGTGCATATATTTTTACACATTCACATTTTCACTTTCTTTGGATAAACACCCAGCAGTGGTATAGCTAGATAATATGGTAGTTCTACTCCTAATTTTTTGAGGAATCCCCATAATGTTTTCCATAGTGGCTGCGCCAGTTTGCACTCCCACCAGCAGTGTGTGAGTGTCCTCTTTTCTCCTCATCCTCTTAAACACTTCTTATTTCTTATCTGGTTAATTATAGACATTCTGGTGGGCATGAGGTGATATCTCATTGTAGTTTTGATTTGCATTTCCCTAATAATTAGTGATGTTGAACATCTTTTCATGTGCCTGTTGGCCATCTGTCTATCTTCTTTGGAAAAATGTCTGTTCAGATCTTCTGCCCATTTATAAATTGGGTTGTTAGTTTTTGTTGTTGTTGAGATGTATGAGTTCTTTATATATTTTGGATATTAGCCCCTTGTCAGATACATGATTTGCAAATATCTTCTCCCACTTATTAGGTTGTCTTTTCCTTTCATTGATGGTTTCCTTTGCTGTGGAGAAGCTTTTTAGTTTGATGTAATCCCATTTGTTTATTTTTTCTATTGTTTCCCTTGCTTGGTCAGACATGGTACCTGAAAATACGCTGCTAAGACCGATGTTGAAGAGCGTACTGCCTATGATTTCTTCAAGAATTTTATGGTTTCAGGTCTTACATTTAAGTCTTTAATCCATTTGAATTTAATTTTTGTGTATGGTGAAAGATAATGGCCTAATTTCATTCTTTTGCACGTGGCTGTCCAGTTTTCCCAACACCACTCACTGAAGAGACTTTCCTTTCTCCATCGTATGTTCTTGATTCCCTTGTCAAAAATTAGCTGTCCATAGATGTGTGGGTTTATTTCTAGGCTCTCAGTTCTGCTCCATTGATCTGTGTGTTTGTTTTTGTGCCAGTACAACGCTATTTTGATTACTATAGCTTTGTAGTGTATTTTGAAATCAGGGAGTGTGATACCTTCAGCTTTGTTCTTTTTTCTTAGGATTCTTTTGGCTATTCAGGGTCTTTTGTTGTTCTATATAAATGTTAGAATTTTTGTTCTGTTTCTGTGAAAAATGGCATTGGAAATTTGATAGGGATTGCATTGAATCTGTAGATTGCTTTAGGAAGTACGGACATTTTAACTATGTTAATTCTTCAAATCCAAGAGCACAGAATGTCTTTTAATTTTGTGTCTTCTTCAGTTCCTTTCAACAATGTTTTATAGTTTTCAGTGTATAAGTCTTTCACCTCATTGGTTAAATTTATTCTTTGGTATTTTATTATTTTTGTTGCTGTTGTAAATGGGATTGTATTCTTAATTTTTCTTTCTGCTACTTCGTTGTTAGTGTATAGAACCGCAACTGATTTTCATAAGTTGATTTTGTATTCTACAACTTTACCATGTTCCTTTATTATTTCTAAAAGTTTTTCGGTGAATTCTTTAGGGTTTTCTATATATAAAATCATCATCACTTTAAATATATCATGCCACTCCTTTCTAGACTGAAAGGTTTCTGCTGAGAAGTCAGGTGACAGCCTCACAGGCTTTCCTTTGTGTGTAACTTGTTGCCTTTCTCTTGCAGCTTTTAAGATTCTCTCTTTAACTCTTGCCATTTTAATTGTGATGTGTCTTGGTGTGGAACCCTTTGGGTTTACCTTGTTTGGTGCTCTCTGTGCTCCCTATACCTGGATGTCAGTTTTCTTCCTTAGGTTAGGAAAGTTTTCAGCTATTATTTCTTCAAATAGATTCTCTGACCCTTTGTCTCTCTCTTCTCCTTCTGGGACACCTAAAATATGGATGTTAGTGAACTTGATGTTGTCCCAGAGGACCCTTAGACTGTCCTCATTCTTCTTAATTCTTTTTTTCTTTTATCGGTTCAGCTTGGGTGATTTCCTCTAGTCTTTTGTCCAGCTTGCTGATCTGTTCTTCTTTATCATCTACTCTGCTATTGAGTCCCTCTTGTGAATTTTTTATTCCCATTATTGTATTCTTCATTTCCAATTGTTTCTTTTTTATATTTTCCAATTCTTTGTTGAAGTTCTCACCAAATTCATCCATTCTTCTCCAAAGATCAGTGAGCATCTTTAAGACTATTAGTTTGTGCTCTTTATCAGGTAGATTGTTTATCTCTGTTTCCTTTAGTTCTTTTCCTGAGGATTTATCCTGTTCCCTTGTTTGGAACATATTCCTTTGTCTCCTCATTTTGCCTCTTCCTCTGTGCTTATGTCTATGTATTATGTAGGTCAGTTATGTCTCTTGATCTTAGAGAAGTGGCCTTATGTAAGAGATGTTCCAGGAGTGTCCCCTGTGTGGGCTACGTGTATCCTTCTGTTATGTCAGGGGTACATTTGCTGCCTGTGCCCAGGGAGGCTAGGGTGTTCCCCTGGCTGGCTGGTTGTAATGTTCAACTGCGTGTAGCTGCTATGGTCCCTTCAGTGACTTTATCAGGCATGGGGAGTCCTAGCACAGTGGCTGCAAGCTCTAATAGCACATTCTTGCTGCAGTTTTTCTGTTAAGTGAGCAGGCCCCCAATGTGGCTGATTGCTAGGCTCAGAGGCTTACAATTGCTGTAGGTCTCTGGCCTTCAGGGCTGTTGTCAGCCCTCTTAGGAGTGCAGCTGAGTGCGGCCAGCCCAAGGCATGGCAGCACAAAATTGTTTCAGTCATTGGAAGGTAGGGCCAACCCCCTATGTGGCTGTTTGAGAAGCACAAGTCTGATACAGCTAACAAGGCCCACTGCTTGCACAGCCAGACACCCCATCAACACAGTCCTGCCCCATGTGCATGCGCTGACCCCTTGAAGTGCACCCATTCATCCCACTGCAGATCCCCTCAACATCCCTCCAACACAGGCCCACCCCTTGCACACACCCTGCTCCCCAGAGGCAGACCCACCCACCCTACTGCAGAGGTCCCATACACCCATCCTATGCAGGCCCGTAAGTTGCCCAAGGACTTGCTGTTGAGTGGGGCCAGTCCCTAGGGTCAGCTTCCTGCCCTGGCTGAGCTGGATTAAATTTGTGTTGTAGTGGGTGGGGGAGATCCCTTTGCTAAAAGGCCAGGGGAAGAAATCCAATGGCATCTGCCAGCATCTGTGTCAGCACACCTGTACTAAGTCACAACAATGGCTGCCACCAATGTCTCAGTCCCTGTGGAGGTGGTCCCAGCCTGGGGAGGTCTCACCACTTGCTGAGATGTGCCCAGAGCCTATCAAGTGAGTCTTTTCTCACCAAAGGACTGTGCACATTTCTTTCTGGTGATTTTAGTTTTCTTTCCAAAACAGGTGAATTTGTGTATGGGCTCTTTAAGAGGAGGCTTTTCTTTCCCCTAATGTCTGATAACTTTCCTGGGGATGTTCTCTGTTGTTAATAACCAGCAAAGCCAGATATTATGACACTTGTCTTGGTTATGCTGAGTTCAAAAGCTGCTTATTGTGGCAAATCTCTCCCACTCAGATCCCCTACTCCTCCAGGAAAAGTTTTGTACCTTAAGACTGCTCCTGGCTGAGGTGCCATGTCTAAAATGTGGCTTTTCTCTCCAGAACGGAGTTTCTGCCTCTTCCATCTCAGTCAACACTATCCCTTGTTGTGCAGGTTCTTTTTATCCGATTTTCAGTTCTCTCTCAGGGGTAAATGTTCCAAAAGTAGTTGTAAATTTGTTGTGTCCATGGGATGAGATGAGTTCAGAGTCTTCTTACACTGCCATCTTCCCAGCAGTGCTCAAGAAATGAATCTTGATCTCTTACCTCACACCATACTCAAAAATAAATTCCAGATGATTTTGAGATCTCAAAATGAAAGGTAAACTATAAATCTTTTGGGAAGACAGCATAGAATAACGTCATTGTGACCTTGGAGTATTCAAAGATTTCTTAAATGTGGCTCCAAAAGCACTAACCAGAAAGGAAATTAATTGAGAAATTGGACTACATGATAACTAAGAACCTCTGTTCATTGAAAAAAGATAAAGTGAAAAAGCAACCCATATATAGAGAACATGTATAGAGAAAATGCAATACATGTATTTGACAATAAACTTGTATCTATAAAATATAAAAACTCTACAAAAAAAAAAACAAGAAAAGACTCATAGCCCAGTAGAAAAAAATGGGCAGAACACTTGAACAGGTAATTAACAAAAGAGTATATCTAAATGGCTGATAAATATGTGAAAATGAGCTTGATTTCATTTGTCATAAGTGAAAAGTATATTAAAACCACAATATCATACCACTACACCATCCACCAAAATAGTTATAATGGAAAAGAAAGAAAATACCAAATGTTGATGAAGATGTAGAGAAACCAGAACACTCATTCCCTGCTCATGGGAGTATAAATTGGTATAACAACTTCAGGAAACTCTTTGTCAGAAGGTGAATGTATACATAGCCTATGATCCAGCAATGAATGGCATTCCTAGGCACCCAGTGGAAATGCATGTAAAAGTTCATGAAAAGACATGTACTAGAATATTCATACCAGCACTAGTTATTCCAAAAACCAGAAATTACCCAAATGCCCATCAACAGTAGAATGGATAAAAAAACTTTCTGATATGTTCACAAAATAGAATAATATACTGTAAAGAAAATGAACGATTAACAGCTACAAGCAATAATAGGAATAAATCTCACAAATATACCATGTGAGAGAAGCTAGACACAAAAATAATTATACTGCATGATTTCAATTACATAGAATTCAAAAACAAGCAGAATGAATCTATGGTGTTAAAACTTAGGACAGTGTTTACCCTTGAGGCAGAGAGTGTTCTAATGAGTGGAAGAAAGTGCAAGGGGGGCTTCCAGTTGGTGGTAATATTCTGCTTGTTAACTGATTTCTGGTTACACAAATATGCCTAATTTGTGAGAATTCATTGATCTGTATACCTCTCATTTATAAACTTTTCTATAGAAATGTTATATTTCACTAAAAAGTAGGGAGAAAAGAGACTTAGAAGAACATATAGTAAAATGCTAACAGTAAATGTCTCTGGTTGGTGGGAACATGAAAAATTTGTGTGTGTGTGTGTGTGTGTGTGTGTGTGTGTGTGAGGAAGAGTGGCCTTGAGCTGACATCTATTCTCAATCTTCCTCTTTTTGCTTGAGGAAGATTGTTGCTGAGCTAAGATCTGTGCCAATTTTCCTCTATGTTATGTGGGATGCCACCACAGCGTCACTTGACAAGTGGTGCTAGGTCTGCACCCAGGATCCGAACCTAGGAACCCTGGGCTGCTGAAGCAGAGCACATGAACTTAACCACTATGCTATGGCTGGCCCGGAACATGAATAATTTTTAATTTTACATGTTCTTATATCTTCCAACTTAATCATAATCAAGTCTTGTTATTTGACTCTGAATAAAATATTATTGTTTAAAAAGTAAACTGAAGGATCATTACAATTTTAGATATAAAGATATAAATATTACTAAAAATTTGGGTATAGTTACCACAATGTTGTATCCATACAGCATTATCCAGAAATGAGATTTTACATATGTGAATTTTCTAAGTAATTGAATTATTCCTTTAAGTACTAAACCTTTTTTTAAAATGTTATGTATTTTCTGGATTAATAATTTTATAATATATATTTATCTGTTTTCTTAAGCAGAAGTTAAGTCTAGGTCTTTAATGATTATATGGTGTAGTGAAAAATTTGAGGACAATTAAGAAATCTAGGAGTTTTTGTCCTTGTGCTGAATACCCTAACACTATAGTATTTTAATTCTTTCTTTTTTTGGTTTTCTGTTTTTTTTTTTTTTTTTGTGGAAGATTAGCCCTGAGCTAACATCTGCTGCCAATCCTCCTCTTTTTGCTAAGGAAAACTGGCCCTGAGCTAACATCCATTCCCATCTTCCTCTACTTCATATGTGGGACGCCTACCACAGCATGGCTTGCCAAGCGGTGCCATGTCCACACCCGGGATCCCAACCAGCGACCCCGGGCCACCGAAGCGGAATGCGTGAACTTAACCACTGTGCTACCGCCCCGGCCCCTATAGTATTTTAATTCTAATTTCATCTTTTAATAGTGTCTCTATCTCCTTCCCTTTGAGTGTCTACCAATCATCACGTCTTGCTGCTGTCTTCTACCTGACTTCTAGCATCTCCCATCCTTCTTAATTTTCTGTCTTTACTATCCACTGGCCAAGAAAACAAATGACAAGTCTTGTTTGAAAGTAGTATAAAAAAAGTTAAATAAGAGTAAGGGAAAAAAACCTAAATGGTATACCATAACATATCCATTAGAATGCCTACAATTAAACAGACTGATACTACCAAGTGTAGACAAGAATATAGAGCAATAGGAACTCTTATGCAGTACTGGCTAGAGTGTAAATTGCTGTAACAATTTTGAAAAATTCTCTGGAAAGATCTATGAAAACTGAAAACACACATTTATGATCCAGAAATTCCATTTATAGATTTATTTCCAACATAAATGTACCTGTGAACCAAAGACAGGTACAAGAAGGTCCATAGCAGCATTATTTGTGATAGCCACAAACTGGAAACAAGGTAAATGTCGATCAACAGTTGACAGAATAAATTGTAGTACATTCATTCAATGGTAAACTCTAAAATAATGAAAATGAACAAATATTGTGATACACAACATGGATAAATAAGATGTGAGTTTTTATTGGAAAAAGAAAGCTATAAATGAGTACATACTGTATAATTCCATTGATATTATACAAAGCTTAGAAACCAGCAAAACGAATCTATGATGCTAGAAGTCAGAACAGGGCTTCCTCTTGGGATAAATGTGAGAGGAGAGATGAGGGAAAGTGTCATGGGAGCTTCTGAGATGCTAGTAATGTTCTATTTCTTGATCAGCATTGTGGTTGTATGGTGTGTTAAATCTGTGATAATTTATCAAGCTCTACATTCATGATTTGTGCCCTTTACACTGTATATGTTATATACCTCAGTAAAAGCACTTTATTATAAAGTAAAAATACTTCATTAACATTATGCTGAAGATAAACAATTGTATGAAAAGATATTCACATGTTTTTAAAATGCAAAAAGGAAGTCAGAAAGTATCAAAAGAAGTTCAGAATGGAAACTTTTTTTACATTCACATTTTTTACATTACATCTTTTTACAGTCACACTTAAGCAGAGTGGGAAACATGCCATATGTGACAGTCGCAGGCAAAGCTCCTTCATTTTTCATTTAGCAATAACTAGAAGTGTTTGTAGACCAGTAGAATAGAGATGGCTGAAACCAAGAGTATAGCTCAACGTGGCTAGGGAGCAGATTTCATGGAAGGATGTTCTGGGGGATAAAGATAAAGATGCAGAGACAGGGGGCTGGCCGCGTGGCCGAGTGGTTAAGTTCGCGCACTCCGCAGCCAGCGGCCCAGTGTTTCGTTAGTTCGAATCCTGGGTGCAGACATGGCACTGCTCATCAGACCACGCTGAGGCAGCGTCCCACATGCCACAACTAGAAGAACCCACAACGAAGAATACACAACTATGTACCAGGGGGCTTTGGGGAGAAAAAGGAAAAAAATAAAATCTTAAAAAAAAAAAAAGATGCAGAGACAGGTAGGGACCAGTTTGTGAAGCACTTGAATGCTGTGGAGTGGGATCAGGATGTCATCTCAGAGGTAAGATGTTGCCATCCAATGTTATTTGTATTAGATGGAGGGATATAACAGGTTAAACTCATGACTAAATGTGAGCTTGATTTCAGGAAAAAAATTATCTGTTTTCTTTTATGGCTGGAGAATTAAAAATCCTCTCTGAATCTACCCCTGGGCAGCACCTGTCTAGACAAGGAACATGCAGCCCTTCTGGGGAAAGGAGAAGATCAGGGCGAGGGATCCCATTAGATCTGATCTCAACTACATCTCTGTAGCAGCTCAGGAAGATGGTGCTGCTTTTCACAAGATTCTCCTAAGATGGAATCAGCACACAAACTGCACATTTCTACCTTGTAGAACATGCACATTCATTTATATGAACATTGATCTCATGGACCCAGTTTGGCCAAATCCACGGTCCTGAACTGCCTGCTCTGCTACTGTAAGGAAGCACCTGGGATGTAGAAAATGTCAGAGTTAAGTGTCTGGCCCCCACATATGATGGCACTGCCTTCTGAAGGAATTCCAGGGCACAAAATAACAGAATGCAGTGGTATTCATTACTATCAAGAATTTAAGGAAGGGAGCTGGCGCAGTGGCATAGTGGTTAAATTTGCAGGCTCTGCTTTGGTAGCCCGGGGTTCACAGGTTTGGATCCCGGGCATGGACCTACACACTGCTTGTCAAGCGATGATGTGATGGCATCCCACATACAAAATGGAGGAAAATTGGTACAGATGTTAGCTCAGGGCCAATCTTCCTCACCAAAAAAATTTAAATAAATAAAAATAATTTAAGTAAGGATTTAAATTGTGACTATAAATGGCAACCTTATGTAAGTTTTTTCTCCTTTCCAATATTCTACAGTGTACCTTGACAGTTGAGGGCTAGGATTCAGACCAATTATTTTAGTAGCACTCCAGAAAAAAAGTAGCTGATTCCTCTTTCCTAGTCAGTGTTTGGATTATGCCTCCCCAAACACATGGCCAACCTCCTAAATAACCAGGCCCTATTCTGGTGTTGCTGTTCCCAACTTGTGGGGCCCCAACCAGTTCTGACATATTGCTAAATGAAGAAACAGGAAATCTAATCATTCCTGTCTCACCACCTTCATCCTCACCTCCCACCCATCCTAGTGCACTTTGCCTCTAGCCGCCTTGGTTGACCAGCTGTTATATAAACTTATTTTCTACTTTCACAGCTCTGGACATTCTCTGACGCTGATCCCCCAGCCAGGAGTGCCCTTATAAGTGCTTCCCATCCTATTCATCACTTAAAGGCATGTGCCTCCCAATCGAAGACAACTCAGACTAAGCTGTAATTCATTGCTTGCTCCTTCTTCTGTGTTTGTACCATATGTTAATTGACACTCCATCAGAGCACTTATTTTCATCTACTTTATATGAATAATTTTTAATAAATAGGGCTAAACACTATGAAGCACAGAGAGTGTGAAAGTACTTATGCTTGAGACTCTGATAGACCTTGATTCAAATACTGGTTTCTTCCACTTGTTGCTGCCTGATTTGGGACAGGTAAATTCACCTCTCTGGCTCAGTTTCCTCATCTGTAAAATGAGGGCCGTTAAGAGTAGCTACCTCTGAGTCAGCCTTGTGGCCGAGTGATTAAGTTCACAAGCTCCACTTCAGCGGTCCGGGTTCGCTGGTTTGGATCGTGGGTGCAGAATTATACACCACTCATCAAGCCATGCTGTGGCAGCATCCCACATAGCAGAACTAAAATGACCTACAACTAGGATATACAACTATGTACTGGGGCTTTGGCGAGTAAAAACAAAAAGAGGAAAATTGGCAACAGATGTTAACTCAGGGCCAATCTTTCTCACCAAAAAAGCATACTTGAAAAAAAAGGAAAACAGAGAGTAGCTACCTCATAGCTAGGATTAAGTGATTTAATTTGGGGAAAGTGAAAGTACCAGAAACAGTGCCTAGTACAGAGTGAGTGCTCCACAAGGGTTAGCTCCCATTATTATTACCATTGTTTGAACCTATCCTATATTGTAAGCGCCACATAGAAAGGGATAATCATTATGTCTGTCTTCTGGTGTACCACTGTGTGTACTTCTGGTGTACTGTGCTTGGCATGTGGCATGTACTCAAGAAGTATCTGTTGAAAGGATGGATGAATTGGTGAATCCGTAAAATAATTCTCATCATTAGCATCCTTCTTCTCCTCCTCTCTGAATCCCCTACTATCTATTAGCATGGTGCTTTATACCTTACAGGAAAACTTCAAGCAGAGCGTTACCGAACATCCCCCATCCCTTGCCCCTTTTGCTTTATCTCTCTTCGTTACCTCCTTTCTTGAATTCTCTTCTCTAACAAGTTTGAGCCCAGCAGCATTCACTTTAACCAGCCTCGCCTGCCTGGCAGAGGTAGGGGGCAGGAGCGGGGGACTGGGAGCGGGGCGTGGTCACCACGTCACAGAACCTGATTGCGCCTGCGTAGGCTGCGGCAAAGCTAAACGTTCTGAGGCTTGCGGGTCATTACCAGCTGGTGTTTGTGTAGAAAGATCGCTCCTCTCACCAGGTCTCACTCCTCATCTGCCCAGCTCCCGGGTCTCTGGCTTTGACTTTGTGCCGAGTCGCTGACGCATCTACTATCTTCTATTCGACAGATCGCTGACTTCCTCGTTTTTGCTCCTGTCTCCTGGAACCATGTCTCTGGTAAGCCAGAATGCACGCCACGGCAGCGCAGAGACCACTGCAGATTACAGCGATGGCCGGGGTGAGATGCGGGCTACTAACGCCTCCAGGCCCCTCACCTCCATGCTAGTTCCCGATTCCCCCCAAAGTCCTCAGACGCCAATCGACACTCAGGGTGCCAGCGCTTCCGAGGCTACGCAGGACCCGAACGACCTCGAGGTCCTTATAGACGAGCAGTCCCGACGCTTGGGGGCGCTCAGGGTCCATGACCCTCTAGAAGACAGGTCGATTGCTTTGGTGAATTTCATGCGAATGAAAAGCCAAACCGAAGGGTCTATTCAGCAGACAGAGATGCTGGAGTTCCTCAGAGAATACTCAGATCAGTTTCCTGAGATCCTCAGACGAGCCTCAGCCCACCTGGATCAGGTCTTTGGGTTGAACCTGAGGGTTCTGGATCCCCAGGCTGACACCTACAACCTAATCAGCAAACGTGGTATACAGACCAATGATCGCGTAGCAGAATCCTTGGACATGCAAAGGGCAGGTCTCCTGGCCCTGGTCCTAGGCCACATCCTCCTGAATGGCAACCGGGCAAGAGAGGCATCCATATGGGACCTGTTGCTAAAGGTTGATGTGTTTGATGAGCCCCAGAGGATCAACAACCTCTTTGAGAACACAAGGAACCTCCTCACTACTGACTTTGTGCGCATGCGGTTCTTAGAGTACTGGCCAGTGTATGGCACTAATCCCCTCGAATTTGAGTTCTTGTGGGGCTCTAGAGCCCACAGGGAAATCACAAAGATGGAAGCCCTAAAGTTTGTGGCAGAGGCCCATGACGAAGAACCCTGGAGCTGGCCAGAAGAATATAACAAGGCTCTGGAAGCTGACAAGGCCAAAGAAAGAAGCCAGGCTGCTGGCTTGGAGTTCTGGTCAGAGGACACTATGAATGATAAGGCAAATGATTTGGTTCAGTTGACCATTAATGTCACTGAGGAGTTGCTGCCTATTCATCAGGATGAGCTATTGGCTCACACTGGCAAAGAATTTGAGGACGTGTTCCCAAATATCCTTAGTCGAGCTACTCTAATCCTTGATCTGTTCTATGGGTTCTCTCTGATTGAGGTTGATACTAGTGAGCACATCTACCTCCTCATCCAGCAACCAGAATCAGAAGAAGAGCAAATGATGCTAGAAAGCCTGGGGAGACCCACTCAAGAATATGTGATGCCAATCTTGGGTTTGATCTTCCTAATGGGGAATCGTGTCAAAGAGGCCAGTGTCTGGAATTTGCTTCGGAGATTTGGTGTGGATGTAGGGAGAAAGCATGCCATCACCTGCAAGCTTATGAGACAGCGCTACTTGGAATGCAGGCCACTGTCTTACACTAATCCAGTTGAATATGAGCTTCTATGGGGTCCTCGAGCTCACCTTGAAACCACTAAAATGAAAGTCTTGGAATACATGGCCAGGCTCTACAGAAAGCGACCACAGGACTGGCCAGAGCAATACAGGGAGGCTGTTGAAGATGAGGAGGCCAGAGCCAGATCTGAGGCAACTGCCATGTTCTTCTTTGGCCCCATGTGAAGTCCGGGGAAAATGTATCACTTCAGTTGCATGGGATCAGTTAAAAGGGCCCTGGGGAAATGGGCAGTGGGGCCCCAAATCAGAAGTCAGGCAGGGCTGGTGGGGAAGTATACATTGTGCTTGCTATTTGTGTTCCATTTCTAATACTATTTCTTTCCTCTTAATATACTCTTGAATTAGGTTCATAATCAGTGTTTATAAGTGAAGTTTCTCATTTGCCATCCCTGTCTTGTCTTAGTATAAAAGTTCAAATAGCTGTGTAAAATGTACTGGTAATATTTACATCTTTCTATGGTGTAGAAGAGAATATAAAGTTGTTCATTAACTGTTTGAAATAATCAGTAAAATGGTCTGGTACAGGAGTTACATAACAACCGTAACAACACACACACAACAAAAACACAGAATCACTCATCTGTGGATGCCCTCCCTTTGTGTCTACTGTCGTGTAAAAAAAAAAAGACTGGTATTTAACTGTATTTACTTTGCTGTTCCAGCGTGTAGTGAAAAATAAAAGCATAATGAATTAGACCCTGTGCTTGAGCACTCTTATTCAACAAATATCTATTAAGCACCTGCCATGCTCTGAGCACAGTGCTTTGTGCTGAGAATGTAAGGGTGAAGAAAACTCAGCTGAGCCCCAAGGCTTAAAGGGGAGGGGCCATGGAAGTAAACCAGCAATTATATTGTTACTGTGGCAAGTGGTATAATAGAGGTAAGCTCAGAGTGCTATGAGAGTCCACAGGAATAACTCCTAACTAAAGTTCAGGTACTGGGAGGGAACAGTGGAGAAGATGATGGGGTATAAGAAGGGCTGGGGAAGGGGCAGGGGTGTCAAGCAAAGGATGAGTGGAGGAGTGGTCAGGGGTGGTGGTAGTGGAGGGTGAGGTGTTACGGATGGCTGGGGACAAGCTATCCTTTAGTGGCTTCTATTGTGAGACCTGAGGTTGGAGAGAGAGAGGGATGGTTCATGAAGTCAGGGGCAGTATGTAAAAGGCCTTCGGGAGATTTAAAAGTAGCTCAGAAAAACAACGTTGAGTTCAAGGCAGGGAGTGGGAGAGATAAGCCTGTGTCAGAGATAGCAAAAGGCCCATTTCCTCAGAGATGGGTCTTGGGAACCAACCATGGTTCCGAAGGCAGCTGGTCTTGGATCTTGGGTCAGACCAAAACAATCCACCTGGAGAAGCTCTCTACACAGCAACCTCTGCCGGCGCAGTTTATTTCTGCACCCAAGCTGTTACGGTCAAGGTTAGTATTTTGGCTCTCGTCATCCTCATTCCTCTCGCAGCCTCTAACCCTGCTCGCAGCTCTCCCCAAGCCTTCCATAGAGAGCCGGCAGCTAACAATTTCTGTAAGGGAGCCCTGGCTCAGTAGTGGATATTATATGGAAAATCACCTATGACGGGGGTTGGGGGCTGGGGGGGGGGGTGCGGGGTGGCTGCCTACCAGTGGTGTAGGTTTTATGTTTCCTCACCTCCTGGCGCCCACAAGCTTTCTGCCCTTTCATCTATTTAATCACTAGGGACTACCCCCAACTGCCATCTCCTACCATATGGGAGAGAGAAGACTTTCCTCACATTTATGTCAGCTTCAGGAAGAGAACGACACAGCCGTCTCGCCGGAGGATGGGACAGGAAGAGGGGAGATATACCCTTTTGGCCCCCAAGTCCCGTCGCTTTGCAGAAGCCAATTGGAGCTGCCTGCTCGGGAAAGCTAGTGCGCAGGCGCACTCCGCTTTGCCCAGGAGATAACAGTCCCCCTATGTCTCAGTGATCTCCCCTATTGCAGCATTCTGAGGAAAACTGAAACTGAACGCTAAGGGCTGGATTTCCAGTGACAAGAAAATGAGTAACTGGAGAGCCTAGCAAAAGGGTTTTGGAAAATGAGATGGGGGTGGAGTTGTGAGGCAGGAGAGTATCCAGCTTAAAATATGGGACCTTCAGGCGGGGTCCTGCCTATGCGCTAGACTGAGAGCCTCTCCAACATCCTTGGACCCTTAATCTATATATGCTTGTGGGGTGGGGGAGGAGGGGCAAGCAGATTAAGGTGCCAAGTTTTTCTTGCTCTGATTTTTTGGATTAGTGCAATTTCTGGATTCTCAAGCACATCAGCTCTTCTGGGGGCACCAGCAGAGAGAAACCTGCTAAAGGGAAGGTGTAGCATCTGGACCAAAAATAAGGTAAAGCTACGAATTTTTTAGTATTAAATTTGTACCAAGCACCAGGTCTCCAAGAAGCATTTTAATAGTCCCACGTGACGCTATAGGAAACTGAGGCTTAAGTAATATGCCCAAGGTCACACAGCCAGTCAATGAGAGCTGGAATTGGAAACTGCCTTTGGCCATGGTTCACACTCTTTCTAGTGCACGGCATCACAGGCCCCCTCCAGCTTGTGTTATATTCTCACTTGAATTTGTTGACTGTCAAGAAATACAAGAAGGGGCTTTAATGCCATAATGGGAAGGGCAAGAACATAACCCTCTGAAGGAGGATGAAAGTGAAGCTGAAATTTCTCCAGGCTCTTGCTTGCTCCATCACTTGGGCTCCATGAAAACTATCTAGATGTAGAATGTGCATTTCTGTCCAATCTCCCTACTCTGTCCTATGAATCTTGCCCAGTTTGCCCTCTTTCTGCAAGCCTCCAGCCTTATCTGCTGCTTTTCAACCAGGGAGAGTCAAATATACCATTTCTGGACCTCCAGAAGTGTTCGGCAATGTTTTTTGCAAGGGGTTCTGGGAAACAGAGCTCCTGCCTTGCCCAGGGGAGCTCAGGATGCAAAAATAGAAGTGGGAAATAGCATCTGTTTCACAGATGCCTCGTGCAGTTTCCCAGAAGTGACAAAAATGAGACTTGCGCAGAGCACATACCTGTGGTGAGGGAAAGGGTGCAGTCTCTCTTTGGCTACAGTTATTCCTTTGAAGGCCTTGAAAGGCTTGGCTACTCTCCTTTCTTCATGCACCAAATGAGAATCAGCACCCACTAGGGGAAACACTTAGGGGTGGAAGTGAGTGTCTGGTAAACAAGACCTACAAAGGCTGCTGCATGAATTACTCCGATATACAATCACCATTAAGCTTTTAGAACACTAGACCAAATATCCTTCTTATCTGTGTGAATTAATTTGGAAAATGGTACAGTCTGAGTTCATTTTCAGACTCTTTGGGCCATCAATACCCACCAAGTATTGAAGTTTTGTCCAAGTTGGGGCTTGCAGAATGGATGTTGGTTAGATATAGGTTCATCAATCTATATATATAGTGCCATCCAGAGTCTTCTTTGATCTATGATTGGGATCCTTCCTGAGGAGAAAATGTGGAGAATACATTCATTTTCAATTGCTGAGGCCCAGGAGGGCCGTCTTTTGGAGAAGACGGGTGATTAGGGAAGCCTTTTCCTGTGCTTCTTTCTATCAGCTTCTGTACACACTCTCAAGCCATCACAAATAAACATTACAATCCAATGAAAAGCTGAGCTAGACTGACAAATGGGAATTCAAGGCAATTCTCCCAACCCCAGGATTGCTGCTCCTTAGCCCTCTGACACCAACAACCTACACCAGTCCATAAGCACCCTTCAGGTTCAGACAAGGACCCCACAGTCTCCTCCCTTCCCAGAGGGGATCTCCATCCAGTGAGATTTCTCACTCAACAGGGTTTCTCTTTCCTCTCAATGACTACTCAGCAACGTGTTAAGGAATTCTTTGCAGGCAGGGTTTGAGGCTAGTTGCAAATGAAATTGGAAAGGAATTATCTGAGTGGGCCCTGATTTCTGAGACATTTTTATTCTAGTTCCCATATGAATTCACTAAGTACATGATAAGGAGGGGACAGTATATCAGAATGGTTATGAAATCTGGATCTGGACAATGCTGCTTCTGTCTCTTCCTAGCTGTGTGAACTTGGGCAAGTTACTCAACATCTGTTTCTATACTACTTAAAGCTGTTTTCAAGAAATTGACAGAAAAGCCCCCGGTCATACATTTACTATTTGATAATGTCAGAACTATAAACCAGGCCAATTGTATCTTAGTTTAGTGATATGTCCATCCTACACTACTGCTTTTAAGACTGCTACTTGTCAACACCTTGGTAGCTGAGTTCAAATGAATACTGGGTTCTTAGAATTACTAATATTTTTTTTCTTTGGTAAAAATTAGCCCCAGGTGGTTATGAGTTAGTGCAATTTAGCTACATTAATAATATATTCTTTGCAGACACCCATCTATAAGACACTTTTCTAGGGGCTCCTGGGTGGTCTCTTTAAGCAGGCCTCAGTGACCTACAAGGAATCACCCGCTTTATACACCACCTAGGGAGTCTCAAAGAGTGGAGGTGACTTCCCTTATAAGGGGTCAGGGTTAGGAAGGGAGTTGGGACCTGAAGCCTAAGGTCTGAGCAGCCTATCTCAGATTGCCTTTCTCCTGAGAGCACTTAGTTTGGCATGGGCTGGTCAGGGTAGGGAGTCTTTCCTCTGAGTGTCCACCTCCCTTGAAATATACAAAAGAAGGAGGATGAAGAAAGAAAGGACACAAAAATGGTCATTACTTCTGAAGCTGCCCTCTGTTCTGAAACTTCAACCTGCTTGGACCACAGCTCAGAGACGCTTCCCTGCTGGTGAGGGCTGCAGGAAACAGGGTGCCCTCGGATGGCCCCCTTGTGTATTTCTCTCCTTCTTCAAGAAAAACAGGATTGCTTTCTTAGGGGAAAATGTTCATTATTCCAAACAGTGAAGGAGACCACCCCGAGATCCAGCTGTGGAAGCCAGATATGGAGAGCTAGTTGCACACAGGACTGCTCTCCTTTCTCTGGATTGGGGGGTGGGGGGTACAAGGCCTAGGGGGAAGACGTAAGGAGAGGGAGCTTTGGCACAACTGTTAACCATTTGTATAATGTTTCCTCACACAAATATGGCCATGGACGTCCTCATAGTTCCTGACAGGGAAAAAGGACAGTAGCCAGAGACATGCTAAATGAAGAGAAGTCAATCACCAGCTCTGACAGGAAACAAACTGGCCCCTGAGGTCAACAGCAAGGCCAAAGTCTCTTGTATAGATGACCTTCATTGCCAGTCCACCCGCAAGGAGCCAGACCCAGCTCATCCCAATCCTCAGGTCGTTCCACCTAAGGCTGTCCTGGCCCCTGAGACTCATCTACACTGGAGGAGCCTCTGGATGTCAGGCTTGTCCACAGGCCACCTACCCAGTTCAGTTTAATAGCAATTGATGAACAGCTGATATATGCTGACCTTGTTATATTGGACACTGGGGCACAGGGATTAACCAGATGTGGCCCCCACCTTATCTGTGTTCCAACTCTCTATTCAGCTTTGAAGACTGGTCAACTATATGAGCAATCTCTTAAGGTTTTTATTTCAATGCATATCTTTTTAAATTTCTAGAATGTCTAACTGTTTCTTTTTCAAATATACCTTATTTTAAAAAAAATAAGGATCTTGTTCCTTTCTTACAGGTTCCAGACCCTTTTTCATGTCTTTAAACATTTTAAGCAGTCTTAGTTTAAATTTCTTTTCATATTTATCTATTATTGCTTATTTCTTTAGTTGTAAATTCTGACATTTGTTGGGTCTGCTCAGTATCTACTGGTGGTGAGTTTTTGTATGTGCTTTAAAACTTGTGTCTGTGTGCTAATCTTTAGCAGGCATTATGTTCAGAGAGACTCTCAGGCTGCCTCTGCTGCCAATATCTCCCTCTTGGGGAGGAAGGGGGGAGTTATGTGCAGTCTGGTGCAGCTGTTCCACTCCAGTCCTTACAGCACAGACACAATGTCTTTCTGAGCTTGGAGGCTCTCTGGGATTCCCCTGGAAAGAATACCTCCTGCCCCATGGAAGCCTTCTCCTGTACAAATGTCTTTGAGATAGTTATCCAAATCTCTGCTGCCTTTTATGACTCAGTACTCTTTTAGTTTACTCATTTTATCAATCTTTAGTGTAATTTAAATAGGATTTTAGAAAGTAGGAGAAAAGAGGGATATAATCCCACATCTTGACCAGAACACAACGTTTATTTTAATAGGTAAACATTGAAGTTAACCTAAATTCTCACAGCAAATATTTTTACTTGTTAATAGAATTAGGGCCCCTCCTTTTAATGGAACAGTACAAAATATTTGGGAATGGTGGAGTAGAAAACTGTGAAAGAATAGCAAATGATGTTCAACATATATTGCTAAATACAAAATTTAAGCTATGAAACCATGAACATAGAGTTAATATTGTCTTGTAAAAATGTATGTGTAAATAATGGAAATATGTTTCTTTTTTAAACTTATGAATAGTAGTGTGGGAGACAAAATAATGGTCCCTCAAACATGTCCATATCCTGATACCTGAAACCTGTGAATATGTTACTTTACATGGCAAAAGGGACTTTTCAGATGTGATTGACTTAAAGGTATTGAGATAGGGAGATTATCCTGAATTATCCAGATAAACTCAATATAATCACAAGAGTCTTTATAAGAGGATGGCAGTAGTAGGGGATGTGACAAAGGAAGCAAGAGATTGAAGTTATCTGAGGAAGGGGTCATGACTCAAGAAATGCAGACAGCCTCTAGAAGCTGAAAAAGTTAAGGAAATGGATTCTCCTCTCAGAGCCTCAAGAAAGAACTAGCTCTGCTGCCACCTTGACGTTAGTCCAGTGAGACTGATTTTGCACTTCTGACCTCTGGAATTGTAAAGTAATAAATTTTTATCGTTTTAAGCCACTAAGTTTGTGATAATTTGTTGCAGCAGCAACAGGAAACTAATAAAAGTGCTTACCACAGGGTAGAGAAATCTAGAGTGATTTAAGTTTCCACTTTGGCTTGAAAAGAAATTAACATTCAGATAAATAAGACAAATAAAATACAATGTTTAAAGCAGCTGAATCTGTCCATAGAAGTGAGACTCTGATGTCATCTTATGATCATAAAAAATAAAAGCGCTGTAATATCAGTAGGAGAATGCAGAAGGAAAAAAAGTGCGTGTACTTAGGTGTCTCATAAAAGTATAAATCGGTAGTGGGTTATGGAGGGCTACATTAAATACCACATAAAAAATTTTAGGAAATGTTTATGTCCTGGTACACTGCAAGTCCATTTCTAAGAATGAATTTTGAGAAATCGTTCTTCGATGTGAGCTTACATTTGGTTTGAAGGATCATTCCAGGCTTAATTTAAATGAGGAAAAACACCAACTAAAACCAACTAAATCTTCAATAATATTTGATTGGTAAGGGAAATAACGGTCTGTCTAAGTAATGGAATGGCATACAGACATTAGGAATGATGATGTACTATAATGGTTAACAGCAAGAAAGTTTAGGAAACAATATTAACAGCACGACTCAATTTTTTTTGTTTGTTTGTTTTGAGGAAGATTAGCCCTGAACTAACTACTGCCAGTCCTCCTCTTTTTGCTGAGGAAGCCTGGCTCTGAGCCAACATCCGTGCCCATCCTCCTCCAGTCCATACGTGGGACGCCTACCACAGCATGGCTGCCAAGCAGTGCCATGTCCGCACCCGGGATCCGAACCAGCGAACCCCGGGCCGCCGAGAAGCGGAACGTGCGAACCCAACCGCTGCGCCACCGGGCCGGCCCCCAGCACGACTCAATTTTTATGGAATGAAAAAGGACTATTTCTCCAGCCATATTATAATCTTACTCATCTTTGGTTAGTGGTTTTACACGTGCTTTCTATTTGTGTGTGTGTCTGTGTGAGGAAGATTGGCCCTGAGCTAACATCTGTTGCCAATCCTCCTCTTTTTTGCTTGAGGAAGATTGTTGCTGAGCTAACATCTGTGCCAAGCTTCCTCTATTTTATGTGGGATGCCACCACAGTGTGGCTTGACCAGCAGTGCTAGGTCCGCATCCAGGATCTGAACCTGTGAACCCTGGGCTGAAGTGGAGGACACGAACTTAACCACTACACCACCAAGCCAGCCTCACTTTCTATTTTTGTGTATATTTTTATATGTGTTGTTCTTTATTTTCCACAGTGAAATTATATTTGTTCTAATGAATTGAAGAAAATACCAAAGGCATTCTGTGATGACCTCTTTCTTTTGAAAAGTGTGAAAAGAATTTTAACATTCTGAATGTGGGTTGCGTTGAGGAGACAATCTCTTGTGCTGTGGGTGGGAGCATACACACAAAGAGCCCCTTTATGCAGGGTATTTGGCAGCAAAACAAGAGTTTTGAAGGTTTTTTCGAGAAATAATCCAGCAGATAAATATAGTCTGGCTACATGGAGTCCATAGAAGTATTGATTTAATAGGCTAAAATTTGAAATGATTTAAAAAAATAAAATTACTTACAGAAAATAGGATTTGTTCATTAAATTGAATGGAATTCTGTCACTGAACAGGAAGGAGCAGAAACATATTTAGAGGCACATAAATGCTAAGGATGTATCATTTTGTGATAAATAAGCAAATATCTGGTATGATTATATTTTTGTAAAAATAGGCATATAGACACAAAATTTATACAATGGAAAAGAATGCTCTCAAATTAAGCTTTGGTCACATCTCTGTGTTGCATGGAATTCTGTTTTTTTGTATCTTCTTATCATGATTTATTATTTATCTACAACAAAGTACTGGCTATTGTGTAATAATATTTTTTAAAGCCTGAACAAAACAATAAGAGGAACTAAATAGTTTTAGTCAATTTAGTGAGCACAGACACAATGTAATTAAATATACCGTATAGAGGCATTCATTTGGGCACTATATCACATTACCCATGAGACTCTATATTGGAGCACCTTCAATGAGAGCCATTTGACAACATCTTATTCAAAGCTCTGAAATACACAGGCACTTTCAAAGTGCCACTTAACCTCGTGAAATATTTGCCTTGTAAGTAATTCTGGCTATCAGCACAGATTAAATACAAGGATGTTCTATTCACCATCACTTATTTAAATTGAGAACAATTAGAATCACCTCAAATACTCAACAATGATGGAGAAGTTTGAGAAACTAGGATTCGTTCTTAGGAATTTAAAGTATTACAAACATTGCAAATGATGTCATAGAAGAATATTTAAAGATGTGGAAAATTGTAAAATATGGCTTTTAAACATTTATTTTTGAAATAATTACCAATACACAAGAAGTTGAAAAGATAGTACAGAGAGATTCTGTGTACTCTTCGTGCAGTATTTCCCAGTGATTACTACTTCAATATATATAGTACAATACCAAAACCAGGAAAATGACGTGGATATAATGTATATAGATAGTTCTGTGTCATTTTATCACATGTAACCACCACCATACAAACAAGATACAGAAGTATTCCATCCCAGCAAGTGTTTCCTTCTTGCTACCCCTTTACAGACATATCCACACTCTACCCCACACACACTTTTGCCATCCCTTGACACGGGCAACCACTGATGCGTTTTCCATTTCTATAATTTTGTCATCTCAAGAATGTTATATAAATGGCATCAAATAGCATGTAACCTTTTGAGGTTGGCTTTTTAAGTCAGAATAATGCCCTCGAGATCCATCCAAGTTGTTGTATATATCAATAGTTTGTCCCTTTTTACTGCTATATAGTATTCTATGGTGTGCATTTTCCATAGTTTGTTTAATCATTCACCTATCAGGGGACATTTGGGTTGTTTCCAGTTTTTCACTATTACAAATAAAGCTGATATGAAAAAGTTGAGGAAAATTCCCTTGATTTTTAATTTTCTGAGAGTTTTTAATCGTGAATGCTGTTGAATTTTGTCAACTGCTTTTTCTGTGTTTGATCATATGAGTTTGCTCTTTAGCCTGTTAATATGGTGAATTACATTGACTGATTTTCAAATATTGAACCAGCCTTACATTCATGGGATAAACTCCACTTAGTCATGGAGTATAATTTTTGTGTGTGCATATATAGCTTAATTCTATTTGCCAATATTTGGTTAAGAATTTTTGCATCTTTAGTTATGAGTGACATTGGTACATCATATTCTCTTTTTATACATTGTGTGTTGAGATTTGGTGTCATGGAAATATTGACTTTATTAGAAAGAACTGGGAAGTGGTCCTTCCTCTTATATTTTCTGGAGGAGATTGTGTAAATTGGTATTAATTCTTATTCAAATGTTTGGAAAAATTCTTCAGTGATGCCATCTAAGCATGGAGTTTTTTTCTTTGAAATCTTTTTATTCCTTTTTATTTTTTATTGAGGTTATGATAGTTTACAACCTTGTGAAATTTCATTTGTATGTTATTACTTGTCAGTCATATTGTAGGTGCACCACTTCACCCTTTGTGCCAACCCCACCCCCTTTTCCCCTGGTGATCACTAATGTGTTCTCTTTGTCCACGTGTTTAACTTCCACATATGAGTGGAGTCATACAGAGATTGTCCTTCTCCATCTGGCTTATTTCACTTAACATAATACCCTTAGGTCCATCCATGTTGTTGTGAATGGGATGATTTTATCTTTTATATGGCTGAGTAGTATTCCATTGTATATATATACCATATCTTCTTTATCCAGTCATCGGTCGATGAGCACTTAGGTTGCTTTCACGTCTTGGCTATTGTGAATAATGCTGCAATGAGCATAGGGGTGAATGGGTCTCTTTGAATTGCTGATTTCAAGTTCTTTGGATAGATACCCAGTAGTGGGATTGCTGGGTCATATGGTATTTCTATTTTTAATTTTTTGAGAAATCTCCATACTGTTTTCCATAGTGGCTGGACTAGTTTGCATTCCCACCAACAGTATATGAGGGTTCCTTTTTCTTCACAACCTCTCCCACATTTGTTATTTTTTGTTTTGGTTATTTTAGCCATTCTAACGGGTGTAAGGTGATATCTTAGTGTAGTTTCAATTTTCATTTCCCTGATGATCAGTGATGTTGAGCATCTTTTCATGTGCCTCTTGGCCATCTGTATATCTTCTTTGGAGAAATTTCTGTTCATATACCTTGCCGATTCTTTGATTGGGTTGTTTGAGTTTTTTGTTGTTGAGTTGTGTGAGTTCTTTATATATTATGGAAAAGAACCCCTTGTCAGATATATGATTTACAAACATTTTTTTCCCAATTGGTGGGTTGTGTTTTTGTTTCAATCCTGTTTTCCCTTGCCTTCTAGAAGCTCTTTAGTCTGATGAAGTCCCATTTGTTTATTCTTTCTATTGTTTCCGTTGTCTGAGAAGACATGGTGTCTGAAAAGATACTATTTTTAAATTTTTTATTGAGTTAATGATAGCTTACAATCTTGTGAAATTTCAGTTGTACATTATTGTTTGTTAGTCGTGTTGTAGGTGCACCCCTTCACCCTTTGTGCCCACTCCCCACTCCATCTTTCCCCTGGTAGCCACTAATCTGTTCTCTTTGTCTACATTTTTAAATTCCTCATATGAGTGGAGTCATACAGAGATTGTCCTTCTCTATCTGGCTTATTTTACTTAACATAATTCCCTCAAGGTCCATCCATGTTGTGGCAAATGGGATGATTTTGTTCTGTTTTACGGCTGAGTAGTATTCCATTGTATATATGTACCACATCTTCTTTATCCAATCATCTGTTGATGGGCACTTAGGTTGCTTCCATGTCTTGGCTATTGTAAATAATGCTGCAATAAACATTGGGGTGCATGGGACTTTTGGAATTGCTGACTTCAAGCTCTTTGGATAGATACCCAGTAGTGGGATAGCTGGGTCGTATGGTAGTTCTATTTTTAATTTTTTGAGGAATCTCCATACTGTTTTCCATAGTGGCTGCACCAGTTTGCATTCCCACCAGCAGTGTATGAAGGTTCCTTTTTCTCCACAACCTCTCCAACATTTTTTACTATTAGTTTTAGTTATTTTTGTCATTCTAATGGGTGTAAGGTGATATCTTAGTGTAGTTTTGATTTGCATTTCCCTGATGATCAGCGATGATGAACATCTTTTCATGTGCCTATTGGCCATCCGTGTATCTTCTTTGGAGAAATGTCTGTTTGTGTCTCCAGCCCATTTTTTGATCAGGTTGTTTGATTTTTTGTTGTTGAGTTGTGAGAGTTCTTTATATATTATGGATATTAAGCCTTTGTCAGATATACGACTTGCAAATATTTTTTCCCAGTTAGTGGGTTGTTTTTTGTTTCAATCCTGTTTTCATTTGCCTTGAGGAAGCTCTTTAATCTGATGAAGTCCTATTTGTTTATTCTTTCTGTTGTTTCCCTTCTCTGAGAAGACATGGTGTCCAAGAAGATCCTTTTAATACTGATGTCAAAGAGTGTACTGCCTACATTTTCTTCTAGAAGCTTTATGGTTTCAGGTCTCACCTTTAGGTCTTTGATCCATTTTGAGTTTATTTTGGAGAATGGTGAGAAAGAATGGGCAATTTTCATTGTTTTACATGTGGCTTTCCAGTTTTCCCAGCACCATTTGTTGAAAAGACTTTCTTTTCTCCATTGTATGTTCTCAGCTCCTTTGTTGAAGATTAGCTGTCCATAGATGTGTGGTTTTATTTCTGGGCTTTCAATTCTGTTCCATTGATCTGTGTGCCTGTTTTTGTACCACTACCATGCTGTTATGGTTTCTATAGCTTTGTAGTATATTTTGAAGTCAGGAATTGTGATGCCTCCAGCTTTGTTCTTTTTTCTCAGGATTGCTTTAGCAATTCGGGGTCTTTGGTTGCCCCATATGAATTTTAGGATTCTTTGTTCTATTTCTGTGAAGAATGTCATTGGGATTCTGATTGGGATGGCATTGAATCTGTAGATTGCTTTAGGTAGTATGGACATTTTAACTATGTTTATTCTTCCAATCCATGTGCATCGAATGCCTTTCCATCTCTTTATGTTGTCATCAATTTCTTTCAGGTAAGTGTTGTACTTTTCATTTTACAGGTCTTTCACTTTCTTGGTTAAATTTATTCAATTGTGAATGGGATTGTTCTTGACTTCTTGTTCTGTTAGTTCGTTATTAGAATATAGAAATGCTACTGATTTATGTAAGTTGATTTTGTACCCTGCAACTTTGCTGTAGTTGTTGATTACTTTTAGTAGCTTTCCAATGGATTTTTTAGGGTTTTTTATATATAAGATCATGTTGTCTGCAAACAGCAAGAGTTTCACTTCTTCATTGCCTATTTGGATTCCTTTTAATTCTTTCTCTTGCCTAATTGCTCTGGCCAAAACCTCCAGTACTATGTTGAATATGAGTGGTGAGAATGGGCGCCCTTGTCTTGTTGCTGTTCTCAGAGGGATGGCTTTCAGTTTTTCCCCACTGAGTATGATGTTGGCTGTGGGTTTGTCATATATGGCCTTTATTATGTTGAAGTACTTTCCTTCTATACCCATTTTATTGAGAGTTTTTATCATGAATGGATTTTGGATCTTGTCGAATGCTTTCTCTCCATATATTGAGATGATCACATGGTTTTTAGTTCTCATTTGTTAATGTGGTGTATCACATTGATTGACTTGCAGATGTTGAACCATCCCTGCATCCTTGGTATAAATTCCACTTGATCATAGTGTATGATCTTTTTAATGTATTGCTGTATTCAGTTTGCCAATATTTTCTTGAGGATTTTTGCATCTAAGTTCTTCAGTGATATTGGTCTGTAGGTTTCCTTCTTCGTGTTATCCTTGCCTGGTTTTGGTATCAGGGTAATGTTGGCCTCATAGAATGTGTTAGGAAGTGTTCCATCTTCTTCAATTTTTCAAAATAGTTTGAGAAGAATTGGCACTAACTCTTCTTTGAATGTTTGGTAGAATTCTCCAGAGAAGCGATCTGGTCCTGGACTTTTGTTTTTTGGAAGGTTTTTGATTACTGTTTCAATCTCTGTACTTGTGTACTTTTCTATTCAGATTCTCTATTTCTTCTTGATTCAGTTTTGGGAGGTTGTATGAGTCTAGGAACTCATTCATTTCTTCTAGGTTATCGAATTTGTGTGCAGATAGTTTTTCATAGTATTCTCTTATAATCCTTTGAATTTGTGCAGTATCTGTTGTAATTTCTCCTCTTTCATTTCTAAGTTTATTTATTTGTGTCTTCTTTCTTTTTTTGTTGGTGAGTCTGGCTAAAGGCTTGTCAATTTTGTTTATCTTCTCAAAGAAACAGCTCTTAGTTTCATTAATCCTCTCTAATTATTTTTAGTCTCTATTTCATTTATTTCTGCTCTGATTTTTATTATTTCCTTCCTTCTACTGACTTTGGGTTTTGCCTTTTCTTCTTTTTCTAGCTCTGTTAGGTGCATTTTAAGTTTATTTATTTGAGATTTTTCTTGGTTGTTGAGGTGGGCCTGTATTGCTATGAAATTTCCCTCTTATGACCTCTTTTACTGTATCCCATAAGAGTTGGTATGTTGTATTTTCATTTTCATTTGTCTCCAGGTATTTTTTAATCTCGCCCTTGATTTCTTGAATGATTCAATGTTTGTTCAATAGCATGTTATTTAGTCTCCACATATTTCTGAGTTTCCCAGCTTTGTTTTTGTGGTTGATTTCTATCTTCGTAGCATTGTGATCAGAAAAAATGATTGGAATGATTTCAATCTTCTTAAATTTATTATGGCTTGCCTTCTTACCCAACATATTGTCTATCTTTGAGAAAGTTCCATGGGCAATGGAGAAGAATGTATATTCTTGTGGTTTTGGATGGAATGCTCTCTATATATCTATTAAATCCATCTGGTCAAGTATTTCATTTAAATCTACTATTTCCTTGTTGACATTTTGTCTGGATGATCTGTCCATTGAAGTGAATGGGGCCTCGAGGTCCCCTACTATTATTGTGTTGCTGTTAATTTCTCCCTTTAGGTCTGTTAATAATTGCTCTATGTACTTTGGTGTCTCTGTGTTAGGTGCATTTATATTAATAAGCATTATTTCCTCTTGGTAGAATGTCCCTTTTATCATTATATACTGCCCCTCTTTGTCTCTCATTTTTTTTTATTGAGTTAATGATAGGTTACAATCTTGTGAAATTTCAGTTGTACGTTAATGTTTGTCAGTCATGTTGTAGGTGCACCACTTCACCCTTTCTGCCCAACCCCCACCCCACCTTTCCCCTGGTATCCACTAAACTGTTCTTAGTCCATATTTTTAAATTCCTCATATGAGTGGAGTCATACACAGATTATCCTTCTCTAGTTGGCTTATTTCACTTAATTCCCTCAAGGTCCATCTATGTTATTGCAAATGGAATGATTTTGTTCTGTTTTGCAGCTGAGTAGTATTCCATTGTATATATGTACCACATCTTCTTTATCCATTCGTCTGTTGATGGACACTTAGGTTGCTTCCATGTCTTGGCTATTATAAAGCTGAAATGAACATTAGGGTGCATAGGACTTTTGGGATTGCTGACTTCAAGCTCTTTGGATAAATACCCAGTACTGGGATGGCTGGATCATATGGTAGTTCTACTTGTAATTTTTTGAGGAATCTCCATACTGTTTTCCATAGTGGCTGCACCAGTTTGCATTCCCACCAGCAGTGTATGAAGGTTCCTTTTTCTCCACAACCTCTCCAACATTTTTTACTATTAGTTTTAGTTATTTTTGTCATTCTAATGGGTGTAAGGTGATATCTTAGTGTAGTTTTGATTTGCATTTCCCTGATGATCAGCGATGATGAACATCTTTTCATGTGCCTATTGGCCATCCGTGTATCTTCTTTGGAGAAATGTCTGTTCGTGTCTCCAGCCCATTTTTTGATCAGGTTGTTTGATTTTTTGTTGTTGAGTTGTGAGAGTTCTTTATATATTATGGATATTAAGCCTTTGTCAGATATACGACTTGCAAATATTTTTTCCCAGTTAGTGGGTTGTTTTTTGTTTCAATCCTGTTTTCATTTGCCTTGAAGAAGCTCTTTAATCTGATGAAGTCCCATTTGTTTATTCTTTCTATTGTTTCCCTTCTCTGAGAAGGCATGGTGTCCGAAAAGGTCCTTTTAATACTGATGTCAAAGAGTGTACTGCCTACGTTTTCTTCCAGACGCCTTATGGTTTTAGGTCTCACCTTTAGGTCTTTGATCCATTTTGAGTTTATTTTGGAGAATGGTGAGAAAGAATGGTCAATTTTCATTGTTTTACATGTGGCTTTCCAGTTTTCCCAGCACCATTTGTTGAAAAGACTTTCTTTTCTCCATTGTATGCCCTCAGCTCGTTTGTCGAAGATAAGCTGTCCATAGATGTATGCTTTTATTTCTGGGCTTTCAATTCTGTTCCATTGATCTGTGTGCCTGTTTTTGTACCAGTACCATGCTGTTTTGATTACTGTAGCTTTGTAGTATGTTTTGAAGTCAGGGATTGTGATGCCTCCCGTTTTGTTCTTTTTGCTCAGGATTGCTTTAGAAATTCGGGGTCTTTGGTTGCCCCATATGAATTGTAGGATTCTTTGTTCTAATTCTGTAAAGAATGTCATTGGGATTCTGATTGGGATGGCGTTGAATCTGTAGATTGCTTTAGGTAGAACGGACATTTTAACTATGTTTATTCTCCCAATCCGTGTACATGGAATGTCTTTCCATCTCCTTATGTCGTCATCCAATTCTCTCAGAAAGGCCTTGTAATTTTCATTATATAGGTCCTTCACTTCCTTAGTTAAATTTACCCCAAGGTATTTTATTCTTTTTGTTGCGATTGTGAATGGTATTGTGTTCTTCAGTTCTTTTTCTGTTAGTTCATTATTGGAGTATAGAAATGCTACTGATTTATGCAAATTGATTTTGAACCCTGTAACTTTGCTGTAGCTGTTGATTACTTCTAAGAGTTTTCCAATGGATTCTTTGGGGTTTCTATAGGTAAGATCATGTCGTCTGCAAACAGTGAGAGTTTCACTTCTTCCCTCCCTATTTGGATTCCTTTTATTCCTTTTTCTTGCCTGATTGCTCTGGCCAGGACCTCCAGTACTATGTTAAATAAGAGTGGTGATAGAGGGCATCCTTGTCTCGTTCCTGTTTTCAGGGGGATGGCGTTCAGTTTTTGCCCATTGAGTATGATGTTGGCTATAGGTTTGTCATATATGGCCTTTATTATGTTCAGGTAGTTTCCTTCTATGCCCGTTTTGTTCAGAGTTTTTATCATAAATGGCTCTTGGATCTTGTCAAATGCCTTCTCTGCATCTATTGAGATGATCATGTGGTTTTATTCCTCAGTTTGTTGATGTGGTGTATCACATTGATCGATTTGCGGATGTTGAACCATCCCTGTGTCCCTGGTATGAATCCCACCTGATCATGATGTATGATCCTTTTGATGAATTGCTGAATTCTGGTTGCCAAAACTTTGTTTAGAATTTCTGCATCTATGTTCATCAGTGATATTGGCCTGTAGTTCTCTTTTTTCGTCGTGTCCTTGTCAGGTTTTGGTATCAGCGTGATGTTGGCCTCATAGAATGTGTTAGGAAGTGTTCCATCCTCCCTAATTTTTTGGAATAGCTTGAAAAGGATAGGTATTAAATCCTCTCTGAAAGTTTGGTAGAATTCCCCAGGAAAGGCATCTAGTCCTGGGGTTTTATTCTTTGGGATGTTTTGGATTGCTGTTTCAATCTCTTTCCTTGTGATTGGTCTGTTCAAATTGTCTGCCTCTTCTTGAGTGAGCTTTGTGAGATTGTAGGAGTCCAAGATTTTATCCATTTCCTCTAGGTTATCCATTCTGTTGGCGTATAGTTTTTCGTAGTATTCTCTTATAATCTGTTGCATTTCTGCAGTCTGTTGTTATTTCTCCTCTTTCATTTCTGATTTTGTTTATTTGAGCTTTCTCCTTTTTTTTCTTTGTAAGTCTGGCTAGTGGTTTGTCAATTTTATTTATCTTCTCAAAAAACCAGCTCTTTGTCACATTGATCCTTTCTACTGCCTTTTTCGTTTCAATAGTATTTATTTCTGCTCTGATTTTTATTATTTCTCTCCTTCTGCTGACTTTGGGCTTCATTTGTTCTTTTTTCTCTAGTTCAGTTAGGTGTAGTTTAAGGTTGCTTATTTGGGATTTTTCTTGTTTGTTAAGATGTGCCTGTATTGTGATGAATTTTCCTCTTAATACAGCTTTTGCTGTATCCCATGTGAGTTGGTATGGCATGCTATCATTTCATTTGTTTCCAGGTATTTTTTTATTTCTTCTTTAATTTCTTCAGTGATCCATTGCTTGTTCAGTAGTGTGTTGTTTAGTCTCCACATCTTTCTGCCTTTCTCAGCTTTTTTCTGGTAATTAATTTCTAGCCTTATAGCACTATGATCGGAGAAGATGCTTGTTATTATTTCAATTTTTTTAAATTTAAAGGCTTGCCTTGTTTCCCAACATATGGTCTATCCTTGAGAATGTTCCATGTGCACTTGAGAAGAATGTGTATTCAGCTCTTTTAGGGTGAAGTGATCTATATATGTCTATTAAGTCCAATTGTTTTAGTTTTTCATTTAGCTCCACTATTTCTTTGTTGATTTTCTGTCTGGATGATCTGTCAATTGATGTGAGTGGGGTGTTGAGGTCCCCTACTATTATTGTGTTGTTTTTAACATCTTCCTTTAGGTCTGTTAATAGTTGCTTTATGAATCTTGGTGCTCCTGTGTTGGGTGCATGGATAGTTATAAGCGTTATTTCTTCTTGATGAAGTGTCCCTTTGATCATTATATATTGTCCCTCTGTGTCTCTCTTTACCTGTCTTATTTTGAAATCCACTTGGTCTGATATAAGAATTGCAACACCTGCCTTTTTTTCCTTGACATTAGCTTGAAGTATTGTCCTCCACCCCTTCACCCTGAGCCTGTGTTTGTCCTTGGGGCTGAGGTGTGTTTCTTGGAGGCAACAAATTGTTGGCTCTTGTTCTTTAATCCATTTTGCCACTCTGTGTCTTTTTATTGGAGAGTTCAATCCATTCACATTGAGAGTGATTATTGATGCATGTGGACTTAATGCTGTCAATCTATCGCTCATTATCTTGTTTTCCTGTGTGCTTTAGCCTACCCATTTAATACTGCAATTTCTTATGCTGGGTTTCTTAGATTTTTCCTTATCTATGATTTGTGACTCTGTTCTGTATTTTAGTTTAGTGTCTACCCTGAAGTTTGTATTTAGAATCTCATGTATAATATAGTCTATTCTCTGGTGGTCTCTTACTTACTTGACCAATACTGATTTAGACCCTTTGCTCTTCCCCTCCTAAATAATTATTTTCATTTCTTATTCCAACTCGTGTTATGAATTTGTAGTTAGAGTGATAAGATCATCCTTGCTTTGGTAGTTTCCTTACCTTTACCCTAATGCTATAGTTGAATATTTGCTATCCTGTTCTGCTTCTATCCATCAGTCTCCCTAGTCTGTGGATTGTGACCCCTTTCTCCCTTTTTTCTTTTTTCAGGTATGAGAGCCTTCTTGAGGATGTCTTGTAGTGGAGGGCTTTTAGATACAAATTCCCTTAACTTTTGTTTGTCTGGAAAAGATTTAATTTCTCCCTCATATCTGAAGGATATTCTTGCTGGATAGAGTATTCTTGGCTGAAGATTTTTATCTTTTAAAGCTTTGAATATGTCACTCCATTCTCTCCTAGCTTGTAAGGTTTCTGTAGAGAGATCTGCTAGACAGTCTGATAGGGGCTCCTTTGTAGGTTATTCTCTTCTTTTTTCTTACTTCCCTGAATATTCTTTCCTTATCTTTCCTTCTTGCCAATTTTACTACTATGTGCCTTGCAGTAGGTCTTTTTACATTGACAAATCTAGGAGATCTGAAAGCTTGCTCTATGCACATTTCTCCGTCAATCCCTAGATTTGAGAAGTTCTCTTCAATAATTTCGTTAAGCACACTTTCTGCTCCGTTTTCCTTTTCCACATTCTTGGGAATTCCTATGATCCTTAAGTTCTTACTCCTCATTGAATCCACTATCTCTCAGAGATTTTCCTCATTTTTTTTAATTCTTAGTTCTCTTTCTTCCTCTGTCTGGAGCCATTCAGCCTGTCTATCTTCAATTATGTTAATTTGCTCTTCTATGGTGTCTACACAGGCATTCAGGGAATCCATGTTCTGTTTTATCTGGTCCATTGTGTTTTTCATCTCTAGTAATTCTGTTTGATTCTTCTTCACGATTTCAATCTCTTTTGTGAAGTAACTCTAGAACTCGGCTTGTTTCTCTATCTTTCTCTCTACCTCATTGAGTTTTTTGATTATAGCTGCTCTGAACTCATTATCACTTAGTTTACCTAATTCCAAGTCCTCAGGACTTAATTCTATGTTTTTCTTGTTTTCCTTCTGGTCTGGGGCTTTTACAAATTGCTGGATGGTAGAGGAGCGGTTTTTTCGCATGGTGGTAGAATTCAGTTGCAGTTACAGCCTGTTACCACTATATGGGGGGGTCAAGAGCCGCGTGTTATGAGCTCTCCTCCTTGGGGCAAGATGGCTGCGCCCAGTGGCTTTGCCGGAAGGGAGGGGCTGCTATTCTCGCGTGCCAATCTGGATTCACATCAGTTATGTTCGCTGGTCTCCCGAGACCCTGGGTTTATGGGATCCCCACGAATGGAAGCTTTCCCCCCATCAGCAGGTTTCCACTGAACCAGTGGCAGGAGTCCTGGATGATCCTGCGGTTGCGCGGCCCCTCCCCAACTCCTTCCCGGACCCACACAGCAGTGATCGCAGACTCTAGGGGAGGGATCGATGTTCTCTCCTACCTTTCCACCGCCTCCGAGGCTGTCAGCAAGGTTTATGATCTCCGCCTTTGTTGTATTTTGGAGGGGAGAGAATCCCGCGTCAGCTCACCCCGCCATTTTGCTCCGCCCCTCTCATTGTTTTTTTTTTTTAACTTGAAGTCTGCTTTGTCTGATAAAAGTATGGCAACACCTGCTTTCTTTTGTTGGCAATTAGCTTGGAGTACTGTCCTCCATCCCTTCACTCTAAGTCTATGTTTGTCTTTGGAGCCAAGGTGTGTTTCCTGGAGGCAGCATGTTGTTGGATCTTGTTTTTTAATCCATCCAGCTACTCTGTGTCTTTTGATTGGAGAATTCAATCCATTGACATTTAGAGTGATTATTGTTATATGAGGGCTTAATGCTGCCATTTTCTCTCTTAGATTCCGGTTGTTCTATGTTTCCACTGTTTCTCTTCCTTTGTAGTTCTGACTGCGATTTCATTTTTTTGGTTTTCTGAGGGGAATTTCTCAGTTTTCTTTTTGTGATTTGCGGCTCTGCTCTGATTTTGTTTAGTGGTTACCATGAGGATTGTATGAAAGATCTTGTAGATGAGATAGTCCATTTTCTCAAAACCTCTTATTTCCATTAATCTAAACAGGTTCCTTCTCTTTCCTCTCCACTTCTGAGCAATTGCTGTAATAAATTGTTCTGTTTTAATTTTGTGAGTTTGTGGCTAAGTTAAAGTGTTTATAATTACTTTTCATGTTTTCTTTCCCTTTCTCTTTTAAGCTGTAATTGAGTCTCTACCTCCCTGTTCTGGTAGAGAACTGCAGGTTTCTGATCATGTCTTTCTACTTATCTCCTTGAGCAGAGCTTTGTAGACCTTTGCCCTTTTGATGCTGATGTGATGGCATCTTTATTTCTTGTAGGGGAGTTCTAGTGGCAATGAAACACCTGAGCTTTTGTTTATCTGGGAAAGCTTTTATTTCTCCATCGTATCTGAAGGAAAGTTTCACTTGATAGAGTATTCTTGGCTTAAAGATTTTGTCTTTCAGTAATTTGAATATATCATTCCATTCTCTCCTAACCTGTAGGGTTTCTGCTGAGAAATCCGCTGAAAGCCTGGTAGGGTTTCCTTTGTAGGTAATTTTCTTCTGCGTCGCTGCTCCTAATATTCTTTCTTTATCACAAACTTTTTCTATTTTTAGTATTATATGCCTTGGAGAAGGTCTTCTAGCATTCATAAAGTTGGGCGTATGATTAGCTTCATTTATCTGTAAATCTGAAACCATCCCCAGGTTTGGGAAGTTCTCAGCAATTATTTCTTTGAACAAGCTCTCTGTTCCATTCTCCTTCTCTTATCCCTCTGGAACACCTATAATCCTTATGTTGCATTTCCTAATTGAATCAGGTATTTCTCAAAGAATTCCTTCATTTTTGAAAAATCTCAATTCTGTCTCCTCCTCCACCTGTAGAATTTCTACATTTTTATCCTCAAGAAGACTGATTCTTTCCTCCATAAGATCACTTCTGTTTCTTAATGATTCTAGATTATTTTTTATTTCATTAATTGTGTTTTTCATATGCAGAATTTCTGCTTGATTTTTTATAGTTTCAATCTTTTTGGTGAAGAGATTCATTTTATTCCTGAGCTCCATGAATTGTCTTTCCATGTTTTCTTGTAAGTCATTAAGTTTCCTTATGACAGCTATTTTAAATTCTCTGCTGTTTAGGTTGTATATTTCTGTGTCTTCAGTGTTGGTTTCTGGAGAATTGTCATTTTCCTTCTGGTCTGAGTTGTTGCTGCAGTTTCTCATGGTGCTTTATGAGCAAAGCTTTGGTTGGGGCATTTGTGTTATTCTTAGGACATAGATTCTCCCTGTTACCACTAGGTAGGAATGGGAGTAGCGTTTCTGGCCCCACCCCATCTGCTGGAAGCTGTGGGGGTATTGTGGGTGCTTGCCCTAGCCTGAGCAGTGTTCAGGCATTTGTGTGGACTGTCCTTGGTGGGCAGGTCTTCCTCGCTTGGCTAGGGCCACTCTTTGCCACCTCAGGGGCACTCTGAGCTTGCCCTCCCCCCCAGAATGTGATCACCAGCAGTCTAAAAGCTGCCACTGCCTCATCCACCAGCCACGCTGGACTTGTTCACTCTTTGGGGGCTCAGCATGACTGTGAGCACTGGTGCACAGCTGAGTAGCATTTGTTCCAGCACTTAGATCTGCTATGGACTCTGTTTATGGTCCAGTCCGTGGCCCATGGGGCCTCTGTGCTTAGTGGGCTGGGTCTCCTCGCTGGGACCCTAGCTGGGGCTGAGGTCGCTCCTTGACAGCACAGTGGTGCCCTGGGCTCCCCCTCCCTGCTGGGAAAGTGAGCCTGAGGGGGTTCGAATCTGCCACACCTATTCCTGCAGCTACCTGGGATTCAGTCCCTCTTTGGGGGCTCAGCAGGACTGTGAGTGCTGGCACACACCTGGGTAGCATTTGTTCCAGCACTAGGTCTGCTATGGACTCTTTTTACAGTCTGTTCCTGCTTGGTGGGCAGGGTTTCCTCGCCGGGACTTGAGCTATGGCTGCTCTTTGATGGCACAGTGGCATGGTGGGATCCTCCTTCCAGCTGGGAGAGCTACAGGAGCGCTGTCTCAGGGTTACTGCCACCTCCTCCTATGTCGCCCCAATGCATGTTCCCACTTTCCAGGTGTTTGCACCAGGTTGGAAAGCGTTCGAGTACGTGCACCAGGCTATCAGGGGAGAGCAGGGCATGGTCACCTATCTCTGCCACTTCCCAGGGGGCCTGTCCTTCCACCCTCGGATGTATAGCTGCATGTGTCTCTCTGGTGTCCTGTTGTGCTGTGTGGACTTTCTCTGTTGTTCAGTGAATGCCCATTTAGTTGTAGTTCAAAAGGGGGAGAGACAAATGGAACAGCTCACCCTGTCATGTTGCTGACATCACTCCTACATCCAAATTTCAACAATGTTTTATTTAAGGTTGTATGATTGCAGATGCTTTGATTTTTCTTGAGTTTAATTGTATTTTCTTCTTTCCTGCTTGTCTTTATTCACTGATTTTAATGCATGAACTAGTATTTCTAAAATGAACATGTAAAGAAGAAAATTCTTTTAAGGATTACATACCTTGCTGCATGGAATAAATATAACAAATGTGAACTCAGAGAAGGAAATAGTGTGAAGAAATGGGTATTTCCTTACGTAGCTGCATGAAAATTAATTTGTGTCACCTCAGGGAAGACTTTTTATCAGTAATGCATAGAATCTTATCAATAATAACATTCTTGCACATCAAGTTCCAGATGTAAAGATATTTGTATTGTTGTGTGACTACCTAGCACACTGTCTCAAAGGGTAATTAGGATTACAATTGATCCTGAGGAGCCTTGTGGAAATATTAACTTTGTGATTTAATGAGATATCCAAATGGAGATGTCAAGTAGTAACCAGTTGGATATATGAGGTTAAGACCTCTGGATCCTTCGGAGGATGGCCATCAAATGCCCTGGCCTGTAAGAACACGATGGGTTTATGCTCTGATGTTTGCTTTTTTCAAGTCGGTGATTGAGAAGAGTTTCAAATTGATCAGGTTTATGAATCCTCTGATGTTTGCCTGCTTATGGTTTTCTTCCTGTTTGTCTCAAACATCCTCCTGTTCCTTCTTTCTGATCGAGCAACTAACCCCTCTGTAGCACAAAAAGAGCCTTTGGAGTTTCATCTCCCTTTACTACACATTCAACACAACCCAGAACAACTAAACTATGACCCAGAGTGGTATGCACGGGACTCTTTGACACCTATCTTGGCACAGAATGTTCCAAGAAATAATGTCCCAATATTTTGTTAACAACTCACTAACTCTGATTAATTCATGCTTAATTCAATGACGTCATTTGGTATACGTTAACAAAAGGACACCACTAACGGATGGAACTTTTACAAACAGTAAATTCATCAGTCTGGAGGAGTAGGTGCTTTTGAAGATCAGTTTATCCAATGATACATGAATGCCATCTTTCACAGACAGCTGCTGTCAATTCTTGGATGTAACACATTGCAGTATACACTCTCTTTGCAAATACACAGGTTAATTCATCTTCGTCTTCTCCCTTTTATTTCTTTTAATACACTTCAACAATGAACTCACATAAACTGATTCTGATATATCCGTACAATGTAATAGTACTCAGCAATAAAGGAAAAAACTGCCAAAACACACAACAACATGTATGAATCTCAAAAACCTTTTGCTGGGTGGAAATAGACAAATACAAAAGAGGACATACTGTAGGATACCATGTCCATAAAGTTCTAGAAATAGAAAAACGAATCTATAGGAAGAGAAAGCAGACCAGAGTTTGACTGTGAAGGATTGGGGGAGAGATGGATTGGGAAGAGACATGAGGAAATGTCTGGAGTGAGGATAATGTTCTGTATACTGATAAAGATTTGGGATATACAGATGCATGCAAATGTCAAAACTCAACGAATGGGACAGTTAGGGTTTGTGCATTTTGCTCTATGTAATTATTTCTTCAAAAGTAAAAAAGGATCCATTAACAAATATTGTACTCCAGTTAATCATTTGCGTGCTGAATTATCTAGTGTTGGAAAGTGCTGTTGCTTATGGCTTACTTTACAATGCCTCCAAAAACTACTATGAATTTCTGGATGGATAATGGGTGGACACTGAGATATATATGTGATAATGGAAGAATAGAAAACTGCTAATATTGTAGTCTGTCAGTTGTGGTTATATGGTTTTTCACTGTACCACCTGGTTGACTTTTCTGGATGCTTGATGGGTTTCATAACAAAATATTAGGAAAAATGGAATCATACTGAGCATAAATTTGTACCCTACTTTGTGCACCTTCAGTTATAGCTTGAACATCACTCGACATCATTTGATATGGAGCCATATGCTCACGTTTTATAGGCATTCTAACATTTCTGCCTTGTGGTGTGTTTTAATAATTTTGCTAGTCATAACTGTGATAAACATGATGGGAGTGAAGATTTTTCTTGTGAATTTTTATTGCCTTACAATCATTTCCTTGAGATATATCTTCAGGGTCAGATGACACACCAAGTTTTAAGATGGTGGCACATATTTTCTAGAGCAACCCCAGAGAAATTCATATCAATTTGCATTTCTACTAACAGGATTTGGGAGGGTCCATTTGCAAGCCAGTGGCCAATGTAAGGGAATACACAATGATCTGTTACTCACTTGTTTAAGTATCTCTTTGTTGGAACTCTTGGCTACCAAAACTCTAAATATTATTTTAAATATAATTTCTTATAAAAACATTGGTAGAAGAAATATCACAAAATGCAAGTCAACACGAGCAGATGATAAATAGTAACAGTATCTCCCATCACTATTAACAACACACATATAATTCCTAGACAGGAATTATGCTTCTCTATGCATGGGGCAGAGAAGAGAATGAATATTGGGGGAACATACACTATGTCTGCCTCAGTCAACAAACTGGACAAACAGAACATTTACTTCCTGTTGAGGCAGTTGTAATATCTGATCGCAACTGGGAGGTCACATCAAGAACCACCCACAAATATACACATGCCAAGTATAATATGAATTAATAAAGTTAGTATGAGAAGGTACTACAAAGAAATGGATCTGAGGACAGAGAGAACTTTAAGTGATAGTTTAGTTACTTGATAAAGACAAAGGAAAAGTAGACTGGACATACCTCGAAACCATAATAGTAATAAACAGAAGATCTATTTCACAACACAGGTTAAATGCAGAAAAATATAGTTGCTCTTAGATTAGGAATGACTGGGCTCTGCGCCAAGGACTTTAGGACAGTTGTCTTAAGAGAGGCTGGGGAAGACTGGGTGCCAGGTAGGAAACCCGAAGGTACAGTAGGCAGTGGACTCTGAATCTCAATGTAGTTTATAGAACTGGAGCTCTGGCTCTGTGCTGTCTGTGGCTTGTGGGATCCTCATAACACTCTGCTGATGAGGAGTGGGCCCAGAATGCTCCCTGACTTCTGATTCCTAGCGGGGTCACACGTCAGTTGTGGAGGCTAGGCTCATCACTGGGCTATGAATTTCAAAACATTCTACGAATCAGGGAATAGAAGCAGCCTAGTCCTAGGATTGGAAACTCAAAGTACTTGACTGATTAACGAGTAAAGATTAAGAGGACTATGTCTTGAGAATTTTAAAGCACTTCACTTATCAGTGGTTGCAGGTGAACTGGGCTCAAGGCTTCAGATGACAAAACAAGGAATGGAGGTGGACTGGGGTCATTAGATCTCAAAGCACCTTGTTGGTCAAGGATTGAGTCGAACGTGTTCTTGGCTAAGGATAGCGTTCTGAATATCAGGGTCCATCCAGGAGCATGGTCCCGAGGGTAACATACACCACTCAATTCAATCTGTTTTTGAAATACCCACATTTCCTTTGGAAGGTACTGACGGGAGAATGTGGGAGAAGGTTAGCAATCCCTGGTGGAGAGAAACAGAGAACAACTTCCTGATTCAATCTTCTCCTTTTGGGTGAACGGTGGCTATAGCCAATAGGCCCTGACCAGACTTGTCAGTGCCCAAAGAAAAATTCAAAATTCCAATAAAAAGCAAACACTCTCTGCAGTTCCACCTTGACAATTGTTTGGAGCCAGCTATAATGCAATGGGGGTCTGGAGGTCCTTTTGTTTGATGCGGATATTCAAACTCAATTACCTGAAATGCAAAGCCACAAAAGAACGGACATGGGGCCTCCAGAACCATTCTGCCTTGAGAACCCACAAATGATAAGAAGATGAGAGAAGAGGAAGGGACCAAGATGGAATGCTTTTGGTCCCTCCTGAGTGTTCTGCTGCTACTTTACTGTCCGTGTTCAGCGTGACTATCAATATTATACCTCATCAGACCACCTGGAGGGCAACCCCACACACGGGTTTGCTCACCAGTTCATCCCCAGTCTCTTGCCCAGTGTCCATGATGTAGAAAGTGATCCATCAGTGATGTATTGAGTGCGTGAACAAATGAACACATTTCCAGGGCCCGTCCAGTGTTGGACAATACAGACCCTGCCCTGATGTTTGACTCGGGGAGCAGTTTATTCATCAAGGATTGGGGACAAGATGAGCCATTAGTTTAAGTTCAGGAGTCACTCTGAGAGCTCTCAATGAGTCAGTGAGACTGGAGGAGAGGTCTAGGACTCTGGGAGTAGTACCGGGCTCTACTGACAATTGGTTGTGACTGGAATAGGCCCTGGCCATGGGGATGGCAGCTTCCCCTGTCCCTGTTTTTTGCAGCTCAAAGCATTTTTCTGATGAGGCCTTGCAGTTAAACAGGACCAGAGGCCTGAGACATTTTACACATGTTGAATAATGGTTCCTTTGGAACCTGAACTTGGAGATCCAAAGGTCATTACAGTTTAGAGAATTGAGGCAAATGGGTTACTTCCACTTGGATCTCAAATTTGAAATTTCAATTTCTAATTCCTTGAAATTGTGCTTTACGCCTTCACCCATACTACTTTTGTAAGTTGGGACATTCAGGTACCTTTTTGTTTGTCCATTTGCTTGTTTGTTTTTAGTGCAGCGGTAAAGAAGAAATTAGCAGACTAAAAAGAGAGTGTTACACGAATGAATTTGAAAACCTAGATCAAAGAAATAATTATCTAGGAAAGTTTAAATCACCAAATAGAATGTGTGAGAGTTAGAAATTCTTTCTATATAAATAGCCAGGGAAGAACTTGAGGGAGTTGCCATTGAGCTGCTCATTTTCCCTTTCCACTCTCTCCAATAATTTAGCACTTTTCCCACAATGGACTCTCTGTCACCTCTGCTAGACACTTAGCTAATCCAGAGAGAAGGGAAGGGTGTGAGTAGTGATGGAGTGGCCAGCTGCAAATTGAACCTGTTACCTTTCTCCTCTACACTGCTGTGGGTGAGTCATGCAATGGTCTCACTGACCAGAGGCAGCTCTTGGGTGTCCCCGTAAACTGAAGGCTGTTGGCCCAGATTCTGATGCTATCTCTTGCTTGGGTAAATTTCTGCAGCCACCTATGGTGAAGGCCCAAGTTATTTGTTCCCTGACAGTCACAATCCAGGCTTGCTCACAGTCACTTGGATAAATAGGATCTAATATTTTGACCAACATATTCTGGCAGAGCTGAAAGTCCAAAGCCCTCTCGGCCTGCCAGAGCGTTTCCTATCAATAGATACTTTACTGGCTCAGAGAATGTTAGACCTGCATGAGTCCTTTGGAGGTTGTATAGTCCAATTCTGCCTCCGCTACAAACCCAGCCTTCTCATTTTGCAAGTGGAGGTACCAAGACTTCAGGGAGTGAAGGGAAATGCCTGAGGTCAAAGGATAAGGTAGTGGCAGTTTTAAGACTCAAGACCCATGATCCCCAACCTACTGCTCTTTCCATGTCATAGCTTCTGGTTCTCACAGTCTATGGCTGTCGGGCAGTCCCAGCAGTAGAATGTGAAGAGGATGAGGAAAAAGGAAACTAAGAATACACAGGACCTGTCTTCTGGGTGGGTTGCACAACCTTTGTTGTAAAACTACCTTTGTGCAGCTGTCATCTCTGGTTTGTCCCCAGCCTCCTTTGCTTTTTATAGGGATGGAAAACTCACGACTCCACGGCCTGACTTATCTTGAGGATGCGTTTTATTTATTCTGTAGAATAATTTTAAAGATTTTGAATTTGAGTGCCTTTACAGTTGACCACAGTCGCCACCACTCTGTAATGTCTCATTCCAGGCCGACTCAAAGTGTAAAGAGGGCAAGACTGTGCTGGCATGGATCAGCTATGTGTGTACTTGCGCTTCTACGTCTGCACATGTAGGGTCTCATGTGTGTGCATAAAACCTGTCATCTAACACCACAATAATCTCTGTCCTCCACACTCAAAGTCATTGGAACAAAATGGGCTCCCACAAGCTTGCAAATGGTCGTGAGAGAAAACACATCTCCTCACAAACATGTAATCAGGCAATCACCTGTGTGCAAGGGCATGCGAAGTTGACATGCCTGCACATGGATGTAAATGTGTAACTCATCTGCTGGCTTGGTCGTTGAAAAAGAATTGACATTACTCTACTAAGATTGCTCCTACACATAGGTATTCAGGGTGGGACCCTCTCATGCCCAATTATCCCAGCGTTTGGAGGCCAAGCCCCTGGGTGGAGGGTCCCCATCATTATGCTCCTTCTTCACTGCACCACAGCCCTGTGGACTCTGTATGCAAAAAGCCCTGTCCTGCTTCTGGGTTGCAGGGAAGCAGATCGCTCAGCACCAGGACTGTGGCAGCCCCTTTTGCTCCTCTGCTTGTGGTGTTCAAGGAGTAACAAGAATGCTACTTTGTCTGGAAACTTGTGCAGGAGGAGTATAGTTACAGGAGATGAGTTACGAGTGAATGGGATATTATAGTCTTTGGTAGGACATAGAATGTGTGTGACTGAAAGCCACTGGAGGGTTCTGAGCAGAGAAGTGCCATATCTCACATAGTAAAGACCAAGTCTGGTGTGTCGATAATAGAGGCAATGCAGTAAGAGGAGTCCAGTTAGGAGGCTATTGCAATAACCGAGGTGACAGACGATGGTGGATTGTACCAGGGAGGTACATGTGGAGGAGGATGAGAAGTGTGGGGATTCAGAGTCTATGCTGAAGGCAGAAATCGACAGTATCCACGAATGCAGATAAGGGTGAGACGAATCCATTGATGCTTCCAAGGTGTTTTGGCGTGTGAGAGTAGAAGGACGGAGTTGCTATTTCCTGAAATGAGGAAAAGGATAGGAGGAGTATGTTTGTGGGAAGGAGAAGCAGCGGCTTAGTTCAGCATATGATGAATTTGAATTTGAGATGACTGTTAGCCATCCAAGAGGCGATGTTGAGTAGGCAATTGAATATATGAGGCTGGAGTTCAGGGACAGACTGGTCTTGAAATATTAACATGTGATTCTTCTATGTGTGGGTGGGATCAAAGTGATGGAACTGCATATGAATCTGTAGGAATTGAGCACAGGTAGAGAAGAGAGGAAATCTGAGAGTCAAAGCCTAGCGCACTCCAATGCAGAAAAGTCAAGGAAATACGGAGTAACTAGCCAGGAAACGGAAAGCAGCAGACCCTGAGGCAGAACGAGAACCAGGAGACAGAAGTGTCCTGTGAGCCAAGTGAGGAAAGTATTACGGGGAGGAGGAAGTGATCAACATTGCCAAATGCTACTGATCAGTCAAGTAATACCAATACTGAGAAATGACCACCAGATCTAGCAATGTACAGGTATTTGGGGACCTTTGAGAAGAGCTATTTCACTGGAGGGGTGGAAACAAAAGCTTGATTAGGATGGGTTCAAGAGAAAATGAGAATAGAGGAAGTACAGGTATCAAAAATAGACAATAATTGTTGAGGAGCTTTGCTGTGAAGGGCAAATAAAGAGATGGTGCAGTAGATGGAGGGGGTTGTACAGTTAAGGTAGGGTTTTGGTTCGTTTCACTATTTCTTGTTTGTGGGGGTTTTTTTTGTTTTCTTAGATGGGGAATTTTGTAGAATCTTTGTGCACTGATGGGAATTGTCCAGTAAATTGGTGATGTGGGAGAGAGCGCTGGGAGCATTGCTGGAGCCATGCATTTACTCATCAAGAAGGAGTGGAAACTAATGCCCAACTGAAGGGCTGGGCTGTGATAGGAGTGTGGACAGTTCACCCATAGCGGCAAGAGAGAAGGCAGAGTATCTAGTCTCAGATGCAGGTGGGTGGCAAGTTTTATAAGGTCTTTCCTTCCACATTCTCAGTGTCATCAACCCAGACTGTGGCTGTTTGAATAGAGATGGAGGTTTGAGGAGAGAAGAGGAGATGGGAACTGCGGTTCTAAGATGGCGGGAGCAGACTGGGGAAGTGTATGAGTTTGCACCAAAGACCCCTACCATATTTCTGACGCTGTTGTAGGCACACGCGGGAGGTGCAGTCATGGGAGTGCACGTGTGGAAAACATGTTCATTCATGTGTGTTTGTTTGGTAACAAGGTGGGGTATGGGGGTATCTGGTGCCTGGTACCCTTGCCAGGGGCCAGGGCAGAGGAGACATATTCTGGTCCAAACACAGGCCTTGGCCCCCACAGGGAACGAAGCCGGCTCTGACTACCCCTTCTCACCTGGAAGCATAGGGATGAAGAATAAGGTGGGGGTGTGTTGGACCACTGAAGATTCTAGTGGCCTTCTTCTGCCCAGCTAACAGTTAATGTATTTTCCTCCCAAAAGTCAACTCCTCTCCAACAGACACTACACTAGGCTTTGGCGTCAATGTCTGCCCCACCCTCCTACTCTGTCTGGCTTCTGGTTGCTATGGTGATGCAGTGAAAATGAGAGGGAGCCTGTGAATGTAGAGGGGGATATTGAGAGGGAGGAGGAATTTCTTACAGATGAGAATAATGTAATACTCTTAAGGCCTTTGGTGATTAACAGCCTAATGCCACATTCACTGACCCCCTCTACCCCCCACCCCACACCAAACAGTACCACCACCATCACCAGAAGGTGGAGGAGCCAGACTGTGAACAGGGAGCCTTAATCCAGACAACACAGGCTTTTCATTAGTGTCATTTCCCAGAACAATCCACTGGATTAGGAAGACTTCACTGTCACACGTTCCATGGTATTCTCACTGGGCTCTATCTTGTAGTGCTCTGTCTAGTGGGACTGCTGGGCAGAAGCTACTGTGAGTACCTACTATGCTCCAGGTAACTTAGTAGGAAGTGAGGATACCCAGTTGGGAGGGCTTGCTACAGGTGTGGGTTTGGGGATACGGCAGGGGTTAGGCTAAGGGCATGAGCTCTTATGTGCGAACCTAGACTTTCATCCTTAATAGGGTCAGTCCCCTCTCACTCCTGCCTCTCTCCTTCTAAAGAATACAGGGGGTAAAGATGAAGTCAGGGATGGAAGTTTGGCTGAAGCCCTGAGGAGCTCAGCTGCCCCTTCTTTCCAGCTAGGAGCTTCTTTGTTTTCATTCCAGCAGTCTTGCTCCGCCTTAAAGTTTCAAGACCCATAAGCAGCTTTGAGTGTCAGTGTCCACATCCTCACTGGTCTAATCGGCCTGGTGGCTTGGTTGCTATGGCAATCCTGCCAAGAGCCTTCCTCACTAAATAAAATGAAAAGGAAGCTGGAGAGGGGGTGGCCAGCCTCAAGGGGGAGGGAAGAAGAACTGTAATTTGAATACCCTGATTACACTAATTAATAGCCTTTTGTGATTAAAAGCTTATAAAAGGAGGCCAGGGCAGCAGGGGCCTTGATTGGGAAAAGGGAGCCTCAAACAAGAAGGAAGACGCTTTTTTCTTTCATTAGAGAAACTTCCACAGAGTATTTGGTGGATGAGGAAAGCACCACAAGCTTTGGACTCAGGGTGACCTCAGTAATTGACTCGACCTGTTACTCTGAATTTTACTTAAAAATCCAGAGCCAGATCCCCGTGCTTGGGGCATGTTGGCAGGGAGGTATCAAGAATTACTTTCCTGAGGAGGAAGAGGGCCTAGTTGCCCCTCCCTCTGGGCTGCTGGTGGAGGGCACATGCCATGTTGTCCATCCCCAGGCCCATGGCTCCTTTGGACTTGAGGCGGGGAATGGTTTTCAGCCCTCAGCTACTCAGCTGCCCAATTCTCTCCAGCTAAGCCCTGCTTTGTTTTCCTTCCTGTCAGTTTCTCTCCTCCATCCAATATTCTGCACTCTATAATCAGCTTAGGTGTCTAATGACTCAGTCGTGGCTTAATTGGCCCTAGCTTCTGGTTGCTACGGTAATACAGCCAGGAGCTCTGTTCACTAACTTAAAATAAGAGGGAGCCTGATGTGGGAGGGGGACAGCTGGGGAGAGAGACAAGACTGAAGATGAGAATACTCTAATTACACTAATTGATAGCCTTTTCTCACTAAAAGCCCATAAATACAGGCCTCCAGGGCCCAAGCCAGAGGGAGCTGAAGGCTTATCAGGGAAAATAAAGCATCAAACAGAAGGGAAAAGGCTCTTTACTAGAGACATCTCCAAGAAGTAATGCAGAGGTTAAGGAAAGGCTCCACCTGCTCAGGATCTCGGGGTATGGGTTTTGGAAAGACACAGGCAGGTTAGGGGCCCAAGTCCTTATTTGCAGAAGTCTAAGAGCCCTCAACTGCCAGTCCCGGCTGTTCAGATGGGAAACTGAGGCTCAGAAATGGGGAGGCACTGGAACTAGATCACATGCAACGTTAGTGACAGAGCTGTGACTGGAGTTCAGGACTCTTGATGCCATTCCAGAGCTCTCTCTATGATCCTAATGAGCCTCCACTTGGAGGCCAAGATGGCCAAACTCCTCGTTTTACAGACAAAGAGATGAAGCCCAGAGAGGGGAGCAACCTGTCTGCCCGGGGCCACTCAGTCCGTTCTGTGATGAGAACGTGGCTCTCCTGGCTTTAATGTAGACCAGGTCAATGGTGACTGCTTCGAGAGCTAGGGCGGGGACAGTGGGAACAGGGGAGAGAGCACTTTACTTTACGGGGAATTCTACAGGATTCGTGAGCCAGGATAGGGGAGATTTTCAGGGGATTGGCAACATTAACAGAGGGAGAAAAAAAAGGAACAAGGGAAGAAAGGAGAGAGAGACAAACACCTCCCTGTCTATTACTGAGATTTTCTTTGGAAATAGTCCCTTCCTTGAGTAGTAGCTGGAAATGATATGCAGAGATAACCTAGGGGAGCCTGATACTAATTTGCAGGTGTCTAAGAGGCCCTCCTCAGTGTACAGAAGGGGAAACTAGGATACGCAGAGTGAAGAAATGACATCCCCCAAAGCAAACTCTGGGTTACTGGCGAAGCTGTGAGTGGATCCCGCGACTCATGACAATCATGCCAGGGCTCTGTCGGGCAGGAGTGCCAGGCAGCAGTAAGAGCACTTACTATACACCTGGCACTTCTCTAGAAACAAACCATGAGGAGAGTATGCTCTCTCCTGGGTGTCAGGACATGATGGGAGAGAGGCATCCCCCATGCACTTTGCTGAAGGGTCCTGGTGCCCTCCTTCTGACTGTGGCGAAAGGTTACATGGCTCTAATGCGGAAGGTTTTAAAGTACAGCAGGAGAAAATGGTGACTGTGGTCGGAATCAACACAGAAACAGTGAAACCCAAAAGATGATGAGAAATTAGAGGGGGCCTGTAATGGGCTTGGCTGATGTGTGGAAAGGACTGGAAGGTTTACGAGGATTTCTTTGATAACTATATCAGGAAGGTATGGGATTGGGAGAATCTCGCAAGCTGGGTTCAGCCTTAGGACACTTAAAGTCGATCAGGGAAATGGTGACAACAGGAAAGAAGAGACATGACCAGGGGGCTCTGCAATGCTTAGCTGAATATAGCTGTCTGGAGGGAAGGGCAAGGGTGGAATGAGGTCCTAAGTGCATAACTGGAAGAGTGCTGGGGCTGTTATTAAAGGATGAAAAGAACAAAGGAGAGAGCAAGGGAGGGAGCGAGAGAGGGGTTGGGGGAGGGAGGGGGAGAGAGAAAGACAGAGAGAGAGACAGAGACAGAGAGAGAAGAAGCAGAAGTAGAAGCAGGAGCAGAAAAACAGGAGGAAAGAAGAAGGAAGAAGAGGAGGAGAAAAGGGAAAAGAAGAGTAGACAGAGCTTTGCCTATTACTGTGACATTTGTTTGAAAAAGCCAGTTGTACACCACCGCCCACTCCCACAGCAGCTAGAGCTGATTCGCAGCTGTGATTGCATGTGTGCGCATACACACACAAACCTTCCTATTTAGTCCAGGTTATCCTCTGAAGTGGATACCAAAAGCAGGGGCTGAGAGAGAAGGGACTGACACCCTGGCTGTTACCTCCCTCCTTGAGGAAAGCCCCCTTCTCTCCCTCTCTTAACACTCCTCTCAGGCTCCAGTTACAGCCTCTTTCTAGAAATCCCTCCAGGTTCCAGGCTTGTCCTCCTCCTGGTGGGCAGCCTTGCTCCTTTTGAATACAGAGCAGAGCCATAATCAGAAACGCAGTTCTGGACCAGGCAAGCAAACCAGAACCAGACAGATCTGAAAGGAGCAAACAGCCAGGCGTGGGCACAGGGGCGGGCAGAGAGGGTCCACTGGACCATAGACAAGAGCTGCCTCCTCCTCTTTCTCTTTAGCACAGCTGAATGCCTCATTCTTCTCAACCACAAAACAACCGCCTAGTTCCGTCCTTCTTTTGGGGAGGTCATGATATCAGAGCGGCCACAACCATGGTGATAGGAGATCCTCTTTCCCTCTAACTTGGAAGTGGGGAAGAGATAGACATGGTCAGCACAGGGCAGTGACAAGGCCTTATGAGGGATGGTCCCACAGTCCCTTCAAAATCATTTCAAGGCAGGCACAGTTTCTGTCTCCAGGGGATCAACAAGCCTTGGTGCCTCAGGGATCCAGCTCCATTCCTGGACTTACTGAGGACATGGAGAGGAGAAGGTACCTATCAGATTCCATATTTGCACCGCTGCTTCCCCAGGACACATTTCATTTGATTGAACTCAAGTGGGAGAGGAAGGAAGACAGAAAGCATTTCCGGGGATGAGTTATTCTCAATATTTACAATGCGACATCAGTACTGTAAATATGACATGTATCTTGTATGAGTGCTTATGGGAGCCTGTGTGGGTGTTGGTGTAACTTTTATTGAGGAGTCTCGACTGAATGGAGTATTAATGGGGAAAAATTTCGCCTATAGTATGCCTAATCTCCCCCTTCCTGTCCCTTTAAAATGCTTGCATAAATTTCATAAATTTCCTGTCTCTTTTGGGCTTTAAAACAGTCCAGAACTGGTTCTGGTGGAAGAAAGAAATGAATGGAAAAGTCATGTGGACCATCCCACAGAAAACCGTTATGAAATCTGGAAAAGAATATGAGAAAACAAATATTTAAAGGTACTGAAAAGCATCCAGAAGCAGGAAGAAGCCAAGGAGAGTTTACTCTTGAAAAACAACAAGAGAGAAGGGATGAGAGTTGAGAATTTATAGCTTTCTTATTGTAGAGTGCTCCCCAACCTGCATAGCGACTGTGGAGGGAAATGACAGACAGCCTTACCACCTAAGCTGAAGATGACAGAGAATAGAGTTTAGGTCTGGAGGAGCAGCTGGAAATTTAAGGGGCGGGGGGCACCCTGAAAGCCAGAGAACCACAGAAGGCATAAGACCTAAAATATGAGTAGAAACTCTACCTAAATCCCTGGGTGACCAATGAATGTGGGGATCAGGCTACTGCAGATGGTCAGACATATGCATCCTTCATTTCTGGACCTAGGCTCCAGGATCCGAAGGCATCAGCTGTTAGCAAAAAGTGCTGTTACATCCATGGCGCTGTATATTTCCCAGGCGCCGGTGGATGGGCCTTTTGGCCCCGGGGCTCATTTCTTCCACTCTGCACATCTACTTAGCAGTCTTCACTATGCAGACACACTGTATGAGCTTCCCTAACTGTTGGAGAATGACAACTAACCTGTTCCCCGCAAATCCCAGCCTTTGGGACACACGTCTCCCAGGTATCCAGGGATGAGAGGCCACAGCTCAAACTATGTGCTAGAAACAGTGTTTTGAGGGCAGTGAGGAGATCCTCGCTGTCCCCCAGCATACCCTCGCTCTCTCCCAGTGCCGCAGTCTTCCCTGAAACTCCATTCCCAGTCGCTGCTTCTTACTGCTCTCTTGATGTGGACATCATTCTGTTTTGGTGTCTCCAAGTCTTGGTTGTTCAGCAGGTACCAAGAGAACCAGGAAAAGAGGTCACCATCTCTTGGGGTACAGCCTTAGCCTGGAGAAGCCCAGCTCACCTAAGCGAAAACTGCACTCATATTTCCCCAAGGAGAAGAGTATTTTCATTGAGTGAAACTGCCATTATCAAAGATAAAGGAATTGCAGTGTGGCAGAGTTACGTGTAAATCTCCCTCAGTGGCTGCCACCCTTCGTGATGCGCAGCCTATATGTGGTTGCCTTTGACAGGGTATCCCATCGCTGCTCCAGCCTCTTGTGATGAAGTAAAGACACAGCCAAGCACAAACGAAGAAGGACCTGTGGGGAGTGAGTCCTCAGCACGGAACATTCAATGGTTTTGTACGAGCTGGTCCTGCCCTCAAATTTACACAGACGTTCAAAAATATAGAAGAGAAGTGAGGGGTCACAGGGATTTCCACATTCTCCTCCCTGCAAAGTATCCTCCTCCCTCTTTGCTCCTAACCCTTCCCAAACATGTCCAACCATCCCCACAATCCTCTAATGTAGACACACGTGTTGAGAGCTTAAGTCTGGTGAACTGGGAGACAGGAGACCAAAATCTACTCCTGGTATGCTTCTAACCAGTTGCCTGACCTTGGGAGACCCAACTAACATTTCTGGAACGAATTTTCATTGCATGCTAAAAAAGAGAGTTTGAAGTACATAAAGTCGAGGCTCCCTTACAATTCTAGACTACCATGATACTCTTGTTTTTTTAAAAAAATTTTTATTGAGTTAATGATAGGTTACAATCTTGTGAAATTTCACTTGTACATTATTGTTTGTCAGTCGTGTCGTAGGTGCACCCCTTCACCCTTTGTGCCCACCCCTCACCCCATCTTTCCCCTGGTAGCCACTAATCTGTTCTCTTTGTCTACATTTTTAAATTCCTCATATGAGTGGAGTCATACAGAGATTGTCCTTCTCTATCTGGCTTATTTTACTTAACATAATTCCCTCAAGGTCCATCCATGTTGTTGTAAATGGGACGATTTTGTTCTGTTTTACGGCTGAGTAGTATTCCATTGTAAATATATACCACATCTTCTTGTCCAGTTTTCCCAGAACCGTTTGTTGAAAAGACTTTCTTTTCTCCATTGTATGCCCTCAGCTCGTTTGTCGAAGATAAGCTGTCCATAGATGTATGCTTTTATTTCTGGGCTTTCAATTCTGTTCCATTGATCTGTGCACCTGTTTTTGTACCAGTACCATGCTGTTTTGATTACTGTAGCTTTGTAGTATGTTTTGAAGTCAGGGATTGTGATGCCTCCCGTTTTGTTCTTTTTGCTCAGGATTGCTTTAGAAATTCGCGGTCTTTTGTTGCCCCATATGAATTTTAGGATTCTTTGTTCTAATTCTGTAAAGAATGTCATTGGGATTCTGATTGGGATGGCGTTGAATCTGTAGATTGCTTTAGGTAGAATGGACATTTTGACTATGTTTATTCTTCCAATCCATGTACATGGAATGTCTTTCCATCTTTTTATGTACCATGATCCTCTTCTAATCGAGGAACATGTACTAGCAACTAAGGGGCATAAGGCCATTCACTAGGCACAGTGGAAATTACAGAAATGACGCTACTGTCTTCCTTCTCCAGGACCTCAAAGTTTATGGAATTCATTTCTCCATACCTAATTTGTATTATTGCTAAATTAAGGAAGCCCAGTTGGTTCTTGTATATTGACATGGATATGCAAGCTCCTAAGCAAATCATGCTGTCCACACTACAAATAAATGTTTCGGTATTTGCATTAGTTATCTATTGCTTTGTAACAAAGTGCCCCAAAACATAGTGGCTCAAAGCAATAAACGCTTATTATCTCACGGTTCTATGGGCCAGGAACTTGGGAGCAGCTTAGTTGCTGGGAGGTCCTAGCTCAGGGTCTTTCACGAGATTGCATTGAGCATGTTGGCCAGGGCTGCAGTCATCTGAAGGCTTGACTGGAGCTGGATGATCCACCTCTAACGTGATTTCCCCACATAGCTATTAGCAGAAGGTCTCAGCTCCTTGGCATGTGGCCTCACCATAGGCTGCTTGAGGTTCCTCTCGACACGGCAATCGGTTTTGCTCAAGCAAGTCATCCAAGTGAGAGACCAACAAAGACAGAAGCCTTGACGTCTTTTATGACCTACTCTTAGAAGCGACACACTGGAACTTCTGTTTCTTTCTCTTCATTGGAGGCAAGTCACAAAGTCAGAATGGGGAATTCAGCTGTAATTTTTGAAGAGATAGTCAAAAATTCAGTGGACATACATGAAACCATCACAGTATTTTCTTTTGGTTTGTGTGGGTCATGATATTTTCAAAGGAACATAATATGGAAACATTTTATCTCCCTGTGTTAATTTCTTTGTCTTTCAGATCCTGTCCTACCCTTACTCCCTGCTAAGATGGCAGCAGAGATATGGGACCAGGCTTATTTGACTTCATTGTCCTAGTGGAAGGGGGGTCAAGCTGGCTTCCTCCTAGTCCCTGGATCATGAATGGACAGCTTTACCCAGTTAGGGTTAATGTGGTCCCATTCCCTTACAACCTGGTGGTTCCACTGCAATGTCCGTGGCTGATAATCCCACAGACACCACTTTCAGGGCTCTGTCTGAAAACGGGGGATCTCCCTATTGACGCAACCCTGCCATGGCTTCACTGCATTGAGCAACTTCTGACTCTGTCATTGAATCCAGCCCTTTGGACTGTGATAATGTGACTATAACCCAGGCTAGCCTTGCATCCACCCACGGCCCTCTCCTCTTCCTTCTCCACCCTCTGCCTCATGTGACTATTTACAGATGTTTCCCAATCTTTACAAATAATCCCTCTATGTGCCAAAGTACACGCCTAGGTATAGAGTTTCTATGGAAATTTTGACCTGTCTCCCTGAGAGCCCTCCTTCTCTATCTCCAGCTCTATCATCTTTGGTTTAGACCACATGAAAGAACTGCTGCAATCAAGGCATAGAAAAATTCCGCCTCATCTAAAAGATTTGTTGTGCCCTTTGCAGTCTGTCCCCAGTCCCAGACGAACACTGATTTGCTTTCTGTCACTATAGGTTTGCTGGCAATCTCTAGAATTTTATGTAAATGGGAGAATACAGTATCATTCTTGTGCTCTTGCTTCATTCAGTCAGTATAATAATTTTGAATATCAACTATGTCACTGAATGTATCAGTACTTTATTCTGGTTTTGTTGCTGAGCGTTATTCTACTGTATGAATGTCCACTTTTTGTTTTTCCCGTTATCTATTGATGGCCCTTTGGATTGCTTCCCATTTTAGGGTCACATGAATCAAGCCACTATGAATATTTGTTTATGTGTCTTTGCATAGATGTATGTTTTCATTTCTCTTGGGTAAATAACTAGGGGTGGAATGGATGGGTTATATGGTGATAACTGTATGCTCTGCTGTTTAGAAATCTTACAAACAGCTATCAAAAGTGGTTCTACAATTTTACACTCCAACCAGCAGTGTACGAGCATTTTAATGGTTCTGTATCCTCACCAAGAATTGGTATGGTAAACCGTTGTTAATTTCAGTCTATTAGGTATGTTAACAGTGTTGCTGGAGGAACAATATTCTACATTTCAAACAGTTCAATTTATTGAATTGTCCTTCAATACTTAGCATTTGTTGTCTTGTCTAAGACATCTTGGCCTAGGCAAAGGTCACAGAGTCATTCTCCTATGTTCTTTTTTAGAAGAATTACATTTCTAGCTTTTACGTTTAGTTTTAGATTCATCTCGAATTATTTTTTGCATATGGTGTGACATCAGTTTAGTCGTTTCTTTTTTTATTTTCTTCAGTTTGTTCTAACACTATTTGTACAAAGAAACTTAACTTTCCTCATTGAATTCCCTGGCACCTTGGTCTAGAATGAGTAGACCATAATGTGTGGTTCTATTTCTGCACTCTCTTTTCTGTCTCATTGAGCATTCGTCTGTCCTTATGCAAATATTACACAGTCTGGACTACTGCACCTTGACTCTCTAGGAAAGAAGACAGGCAAGGAGAGAGCCAATACATCACTCACTGTCTTGGTCCATACCTCTTCTAAGAGAAACACAGGCAATGGAATTTGAGCACATATAATCAAGTGCACTAGAATTGGAGATGTGTTTGAAATCCATTCCTGTGTTTCTGTGTATCCCATCAAAGTATTTGCAATCCACACAGCTCCCCAGCCCATCATATGATTAGTTTACACTCCAAAGCCAAAAGATTTGATTGTCGAAGCAGAGGGTGGTGAGTTCTAGAGCTTGTTTTCTGTTTGGTTGTGTCCCAATCAAACTGCTACCTGTGTACACTGAAATTTGAATTTCATATAACCACCACGTGTCATGGAATATTATTCCTTTGATTTGTTTTCATTTAACAATGAAAAAGTAAATCTTAGCTCCCTGGGAATACAAAAGCAGGTGTTGGGCCAGATTTGGCCCATGGGTTATAGTTTGGGAACTCTGATCAAAGTTGTCTATGCATGGTTCAACAGCACATTGTCTAGATTTGTGTAGATTTGTGGAAATCCTAATATCTGGTAATGTCAGTCTTGTAACTTCGTTATCCTTTTTCAAGATCTGTTTGGCTGTTCCACATCCTTTACAAATTTATATAGCATTCATATAAATTTTATAACCAGCTTGTCAATTCCTTTAAAAAGCTGCTGAGAGTTTTACTCTGGTTTTCTTGAATCAACATATCTATTTGACAGAATGGACATCTTAATAGTATTGAATCTTTTAAGCCATAAGCATAGTATATCTCTCCATTTCTGTAAGTTTTTTTTCGTTACCTTGGAAATAATTTTTTACTTTTCAGTGTAGTGAACTAGCATAGGGGTCAGCAAATTTTTTACATCGAGAGCCAGAATTGGCAGGCCACATAGTCCCTGCCAAAACTACCCATCTCTGACGTCATAGTGGGAAAGCAGGCGTAGGCAGTACACAGACAATGAACATGGCTGTGCTCCAATAAACGTTTCTTGAAAACAGCAGGGCATTGGGCAAGTCACCTCACAGGCCCATCAATCCCTGACTTCCCTGATTTGCCAACCAATCCCCAATCTAGTATATCTGTTGTTATATGTATTCCCATTATTTAAAATATCTTGATGCTATTTTAAAAGATATGTTCATTTCATGCCATAATTTTTTATTATATAGAAATAATTTTATTTTAAATCATTGACCTTGTAGCCTATGACCTCCTCCAACCATTTAGTATAGCTACTAGTTTGTGTCAATTCTTAGCAGTTTCAATGCATACAATGATGTCATCTAAGAATCACGTTGTTGTTTAGTCCTTTCCAATCTTTATGCATTTGATTCCTTCTTCTTGCATTATTGCAATAGCTGGGATTTTCAGTAGTATCACAAAATAGTAGTGCCAAGAGTGGCCATCCTTGCCTTGCTGCCAGTCATAAGTGAAGAGTGTTTCCTGTTTTACTGCTAAGTATGATGTTGGCAGTAGGATTCTCATAGATGCCTTGTATCAGATTGAAGGCATTTTGTTCTATTCCTAGTTGGTTGGCATTCTTTAAAAATGAATGTTTGTTGAATCTTTTCATTTTTTTCTGCGTCTATTATGATGGTCATATGATTATTCTCTTTTATCTCATTCCCGAAGTGAATTATATCAGTTGATTTTCTATGTTAAACCAACCTTACGCTTTTGGACAAATCCACTTGGCCATGAGGTGTTTCCCTTTGTATTTATTGATGGATTCTATTTAATAATATTTCATTTAAGACTTTTAAATCTTAGATTCATAAGGCATATTGGTTGATAATTTGATCTTCTTGTAATATCTCCATCAGATTTGGAACCAGAGCTATGCTGGCCTAGTAAAAAAAAAATTTGGAAAATGTTCACTCTTCCTCTACTTCTGAAACTGCTTCTGTGAGAATGGTATTATTTTATCCACAAGTGTTGCATAGAATTCAGCAGTGAAGCCATTTAGTACTCAGTTGCCTTTCAAGGGAGGTTTTTGATTAGGAATTTTATTTATTTATTAGATATTGGGTTGTTTAGAGACTTCTGGTTTCAGCTTCATCATAAAATGGCTCAGAAGTCATTACACCCATCATTAAAACAAAGAAAGAGCTGAACAATTTGAAAAATCAATGCTTTTCTTGGGCCCATCAGAGAACTGAGCTTTCAGGAAAAGCTGCCACCCTGAAGTTCAGAGACAGGCTAATATAGATTCACAGCAAAGATCAGATTATCTGGAGAAGAAGCTGCTGGAGCCATAAACTGGTAGGAACGTTTGAAGATCATTTGGATGAATCGCTGGAAGCTGAGTGTGGACTTGCATGAGAGTAAGAAACTTCTGGGGGGCCTCAGGATTAGGGAGGCAGTCAAACTTTCAGTAGTCTTTGTTGCAGGAACACCACTAGGTTCACACAGTGAAGATCCAAGAAATTTGCCCTCATGGTTCTGGCAGGGGGAAGGGAAGAGTAAACAATGCCAATAACACCCAAAGTATTCTCCGTAACAAAGGTCTACTCGCCAGGGGAAAATAATTTACCAGATCCTCATCCCACCTGAAAGAAAGTGCAGTTCTCTGACTCCAGCAGCCTTTAGCCTTCCTGTCTCACCGAAGGAGGGACAAATCTAAGAAACAATTGTTAAGGCCACAGCCCAGGGACACTAGCACACTAGAAGTCTAAGATTTAATCATAAGGTATAGAATGCTTTCCCTCCTTCACACCTTACCAACACACCAAGTGGGCTCCACAGTGAAATAACAGTGGACCACAGCTGGAAGAGTTGGGAGATCCAGACTGTATCTGACAAGGAATTCTTAAGGAAATCCAAACACAACAGAGGACACAAAAAAACGACGACACAAGAAGAAATTGAAGCCTCTCATTCCTAAAGCTGTAATATACATTGAACACAGACAAACTCCCAGCCAAATTAATATAAAACCTCACTCTAATAGCCTATTTACCTCAGATCCTCTTACCCAATACATCATGCCTGGCCTTCAAGAAAAGATTACAAGGCATGCTAAAATGCATGCAAAATCAGTCTGAAGAGGCAAAGCAAGCTTCAGAACCGGACTCTGACATAACACAGATTTCAGAAGTATCAGAGAGAGAATTTAAAATATCTATGATTGCTATGTTAATGGCTCTCACGGAAAAAGTAAACAACATACAGGAACAGATGGGTAATGTAAGCAAGAGAGGTGAAAACTCTAATAAAGAATCAAAAGCAGTCTTAGACATTTTTAAAAGAGACACTATAAGAGAAATGAAGAATACCTTTGATGGGCTCACCTGTAGAGTAGATATAGCCAAAGAAATAATCAGTGAGCTTGAGGAGAAGTAAATAGAAACCTCTCAAATTAAAAGGTAAAGAGAAAAAAAGAAAGAAAAACACAAGAGAGCAGAACATGTGAATGTTATGAGATAATATCAAAAGGCATAACATATGCATAACATGAATACCATAAGAAGAAAGAACAGAGAAGATGAAATCTTTGAATAATGGCAGAATATTTTCCAAAATTAATTACAAAAACCAAACCACAGCTACCCCAGGGACTCAGAGAACACCACATGGGAAAAGAAAAATAACCTGTAGGCATATCATATTTAATTTGCAGAAAACTCAAGGCAAAGGTAAAATCTTAAAAGAAGCTAGAGGGAAAAAATCACCTTTCATATCGATAAAAAGGATGAGAATTACAGTGGAAAACTTGTCAGTAAACATACAAGCAAGAAGAGAGTGGAGTAAAAACTTCAAAGTGCTGAAACGGAAAAAAAACCCCACCAACCTAGAATTCCCATATCCAGCAATGTTATCCCTCAAAAATGAAGAAAAATAAGGTTTTTTTCCAGACAAACAAAATGAGGGAATTCATCACCAGCAGACATGTCCTGGAACAAATGTTAAAAGAAATCCATTAGAACAAAAACGATACAGGTCAGAATCTTGAATCTACATAAAGACAGGTAGAGGGCCTGAAAAGAAAGAAAATAGTCATGAATATAGTTCACTTTTCTCATCCATATTTGATAGGAAAGATAACTATGTGTTTAAAGCAACAATACTAGCAATGTACTGGTGAATATAACATAGGGGATAAGTGAAATGCATGACAGCAATGTTACAAGTAACTAGAGGAGGGGAATCTGTTTTCCTGTTCCAACACTACACATGAAGTGTATATTGCTATTTAATGGTGAATTTATTTTAAGATTTATATCACAAACTCTAGGACAAGGACTACATTTTTTAAAAGAGCATTAATGATATGCCAAGAGAGAAGATAAAATGGAATCAAATAAAACACTTGATTAAAACTAGAGGAGGCAGAAGACGAGTAAATGTAACGTACAAAGAAGAGTTACGAATATAGTAAATATTAGTCTAACTGTATCAGTAACACTTAAATGTGAATAGTCTAAATACACTAATTAAAAGACAGAGATTGTCATTGTGGACAAAAAAGTCCCAACTGTATGTAGTCTATGAGAAATCCAATTTAATTGCAAAGACTTAGACAGCTTAAAAGTAAAGAATGAAGAGCTATATCATGCTAACACCAATCAAAACAAAGCTGGAATAGCTACATTAATTTCAGACTAAACAGATACAAGACAAGAAAAATTATCAGGGATAAAGGATATAATGTTATGATCAAGTGGAATATTCTCCAACAAGACATAACAATCTTTAATGTGTATGCTCCTAACAATAGAGTGTCAAATTACCTGAGTCGAAAAATGATAGAACTTCAAGGTTCTATTGCAATTGGAGACTTCAATACCCTTCTGTCAGTAATAGATAGATGAAGCAACAGAAAATCAGTTAGGATACAGTTGACCTGAATAGCACAATCAATTAGCTTGATCTAATTGAAGTTTTCAGAATGTTCCATCCCAAGGAACAGAACGCACTTCTTCTCAAGTTCATATGAAACATTTGCCAAAAGAGACGACATTCTGGGCCAAAAACAGACCTTAACAAATATAAAGAATAGAAATCATACAAGTATGTTTTCAGACCATAATGGAATTGAACTGTAACTCAATAACAGAAAGATAGCTTGAAAATCCTCCCCAATATTTGGAAATAACACCATACTTTTAAACAGCACATGAGTCAATGAAGAAGTCTCAAGAAAAATTTAAAATATTATTAAAAAATCAAAATACAACATCCAAATTTGTGGAATGCAGCAAAACCAGTGCTTAGAAGGACATTTATAGCATTAAGCACATATATGAGAAAAGAAGAAATATCTAAAATCAATAATCTAAACTTCCCTCCTTAGGAGACAATAGGAAAAAGAGCAATGTAATCCTCAAGCAAGCAGAAGAAAAAATAAAAATTAGAACAGAAGTCAATGAAAGTGAAAACAGAAGACAGTGGAGAAAATTAACAAAACAAAAAGCTAGTTCTTTGAAAAGATCAATATGTCTAGCCAGACTAACCATGAATAAAAAAGAGAGAGGACATAAATTGCCAATATTATATGTAAAAGAGGGGCCATCACTACTGATCTCATGGACATTAAAAGGATGATACGAGACTACTATAAATTTACTCCTGTGCACTTGACAACTCCAATGAAATGGACAAACGCCTTGAGAGACACAAACTAAAAAATTTCACACAAGGAGAAATAGATCATCTGAATAGGCCTATATTTATTAAAGAAATGTAATTAATAACCTTCCAAAAAGAAAGCACTGGGTCCAGATGATTTCCCTGGTAAATTCTATCAAACATTTAGGGAAGAAATAATCCTAATTCCCCACAATAACCTCCAGCATGTAGAACCAGATGGAGCATTTCCTACTTCATTATATGAGGCTAGTAATACCTACCCAAACACAAAAACCAAACAGACATTACAATAAAGGGAAACTGTAGATCAACTTCTCTCACGAATGTAGATGCAAAAATCCTCAAGCAAATATTATCAACTCAAATACAACACTCTATAAAAATAAATTATACACCATGACCAAGTGAGACTTATTCTAGGTATGCAAGACTGGTTCAACATTCAAAAATCAATAAATATAATTCATCATATCAACAAGCTAAAGATGAAGAAAGATTTCATATGATCATATCAATTGAAGCAGAAAAAGTATTCGGAAAAATCCCACATCCATTCATGATTAAAGAAAAACTTTCATAAAACTAAGAGTAGAGGGGAAATTCCTCAACTTCATAAAGAATATCTACAAAAAACCTACATCTAACATCTTGCTTAATGTTTATATCCCCTTGTTGTCTTTTTAATATCTATAATATCTGCACAGTTGACTCATCTTTTATTCCTGGTATTAACAAATTGTGTTTCCTCTCTTTTTTCCATCAGTCTTGTGAGAGAGTTGTCAGTATTGATATATTTTTAATCCATTTATTGTGTTTGTTGATTTTTTTGTATTATTTATTTCCATTTTAAGTGATTTCCACTCTTAACTTTTCATTCTACTAATTTGCTCCCTTTTCCCACCTTCTTACAGTGGATGCTTAGTTCATTGATTTTAAACATTTCTCCATATCCACTATAGGCATGATAGCTATAATTTTCCCTGTAAGATCTTTTATAGTGGCATCTATCAAATTTTGGTATGTTGTGTTTTCATTATCATTGAGTTAGAAATAGTTTATTTCCCTTGACGTTTCTTCCTTAACTATTTGTTATTTCAATGTGTATTGCTAAAGTTTTAAATATTTGGGAAATTTCTGGATATCTCATTGTTATTGATTTTATAATTTCATTTCATTATGTTTTGAAAATAAATTCTATAAGACAAATTCTTTTAAATACATTAGGCATCTATGCTCAGCATGTGGTCTATATTGGGAATGGTCCATATACACTTGAAAATAAAGTATGATCTGCATTGTAGGATCGAGTGCTCTATAAATGTCATGTAGGTCAAGTTGATTGAGGGTGTCTTAAAAATATTCTGTATCCTGATGTTACTTTCAAAATATATGAAGCTCGTGGGAAACCACATTTAACTAATACTCCATTAAAGCATGGGTTTAGTTAAAATATAGATTAAATTGACTCAGCCTCTCATACCAGCAACCATATAGAAGAAGAGCCATGCCCTTGTTTGGGAGTATGCTTTTATTTCAGTCTCTGCTTTTAATTTACATGAAATCCAACATACATTTAAAAAATACTGGATATATGAAGAAGTAATCAAACACAACTCATGGGCAAAAAGGATAACAGTCAATATGCATACACAAGAGATGACCCAGATGCTGGAACTATAACATTGGTTTTAATATAACTATGATAAGTATGGTAAAGAATTTAGTGGGAAAGGTGGACAGTGCACATGAATCAATGGGAAATTTCATCAGGATAAATACTTAGAAAACCACATAGAGACACATTATAATCAAGTTCCTAAAAACCAGAGGAGTTAGTCTATGCTACAGTGGTATGTATGTTGTAATATATAAATGTATCAAACTAATATGTTGTACACCTTAAACTTACACAATCTCATATGTCAATTAAAAGAAAAACATGTATAATGAAAAAAGAAAGAAAGAAAAAATCTAAAAAGCAGCCAGAGGAAAAAAGGACGCGTGTATATAGGGGAACAATGATAAGTTCACCACTGACTTCACATCAGAAATCCTGGAGCTTAGAACACATTGAATGATATTTTTAAAGTGCTGAAAGCAAAATCCTTTCAACTTAGGATTCCATATGCAGCCAAAAAGTTCTTCAAAAATAGACAAATAAAGATTTCCACATATAAAAGATGAGAGATATTTTTCTCCAGCAAGCCTGCCTAAAGTAAATGCTAAAAGAAATTGTTTGGGATGAGGGAAGTATTATTAGACGGAATTCTATATCTGCAAGAAGGAATAAAGAGCCCCACAAATAGTAAATATAAAGGATTTTAAAATATCTTTCAGATATGAATCTATCTATTTTAAAATCTTTTAGATGCTATAGACATTTTAAAGCAAATATGAAATCACTGCATTGTGGAGGTTATAGCATGTATAGACACAAAACATCTGACAAGATTGCAAAGGATATGGGCATTGGCTTCCTGCGTTGGACATTGTGTTTCAATCTATGAATATCAGTCATCCCTCCCCTCCCCAAACAAGGTGGGATTGAATCTCTTAAGGCTTCTGATGAGTCTCTGGGACTGTTCTGTCCTTGGTTTTCCTCAAGATCACATCCAGGTAGTGGTGTGTTGGTAAACTGGTGCTCCAGAAAAAAAAAAAAGGAAGGAAAAGAAAAGTTTTGATATATGCCGTTGCCAATTTCCACAGTATAAATACTCCCACCATGGTTGAGTCAAGCTACTAATAGTTTAACAACCCGGTCACAACATTCTTGATTTTTTAACAATTGATTTTCATAAACAATAGCCAGCTCCAATTCCACTAAGTCCAGGAAATCAAAAGACGTTATTTCTCCATTTCACTGTATAGTTCAGTTGTTTCTAGAGACAGATTGCCTAGGTTAGAATCGTTTCTCAAGCACTTCCAATGTAAGTGACTTTGGTATAATACCTATCCTTTTTTTTGCTTTAAAATCCTTGACTGTAAATTAGACATAATGTTGCTACATACTGCATAGTTTTGTTGTAAGCCTTAAATGTCATAATCCTTATGATATTGAGAACTGAGTGCTTGGTGCAATTTTGGTGCTCGATAAATAACAACTATGATCATCATCACTATCATTGGCTCTTCCTGGAATCCCTGCAAAATAGTATGACATCTAAAGGAGAGGGAATCCAAGGAGAGTGAGTTAGCAGCAATACCTGAGGAGCCTTTATTCCTTGACTCTAGTCCCAAAGGAGTCATGGAAGAAATTGTCCTGCAGACCCACCCAGTGGAGAGTCTGCTTCATGTGCAAGGGTGAAGCCCAGGGAAGCTATCTGACCTACAGGATGTAGGGATGGGTTTCACACAGGGACAGAGGCAAGGGGGTCATCTTGAATGAAATCAAATTCTTACCTCGTCCTTGGAGGAATCTTCATAAATTGATTTTGCATCTATTCTTTGGCTATGAAACTGTAATTAAAAACGACGTTGTCTGTGGGTCAACAGAGAGTCACCACAGACTGACTGTTTGTGGTACTCATGACCTCAACCCAGAAGGCCTAAGCTATTGAATGGGCTCATGAAATGTTAGTCCTGCTGACCCTCTAGATGAGTTCTCAACTGGAGAAGTTCATACAAAGAGAAACTGGGTCTTAGGGGAGAGATTCCACAGGGGTAAGGACCCTGGAACCAAGAAAAGAAAGACTGGGCCAGGAGTTTAGCAAGGAATTTTAGAGGACACACACCTTTGGAAGATGAAATGAGCCATGTATCATCCTGCGAGACTGAATTCAGTCATGTGCTTAGAGCAGGCTTCAGAAATTGGGAGAAACAGTTGTATAGACTGACTGGTATGCGTGCTTCAGGCTCTTTCATAGAAAGGGAGGACAAGTCCATAGGAGAGGGAAGACCATCCATCCAGGGTCCAGGACCTTGGAGACCTCCTAAAATAGAAAGACATCAATGTGTTGGGGAAGGTCACCAAGAAGATGTGACCACTGTTTGACCCATGAGCTAGACTGGGCAACTGGAGGCAACACATCCCCTCCCCTGTGTATGTGACTGAATGCAGTTAAGACTTCCATATAAATTTTAAGATTTGGAGGGTGGATGAAAAAACTATTTGTCTTGTAGCCACCCAAGACAAACGTCATAAGTAAATTCCCTTCCTTATTAAACCTGCCACCTACTAATCTGAAGCAGTCTGCCTTTTCCTTTGGTCTCTCCTTGCCCTCCACTTATGGAGGTCAGTTTCAGATTATACCCGGGAAGCTCCTGGGCAGGATTCTTAGCAACAATTAGTAAGCAACCTTGGAGACCAAAGAAATGGCTTTGGGCAAGAGGCATCCTCGAGGGAAATCCCCATATTGGCTATTGACTTTTATGTGAGGAGGGATGGCCTGTATGTTAGATGCTTGTGGACTGCTGCATGAGTATGGGGATGCCTGGAAAATGCTCGTTGTTTTAATGCATTTGTTTGAGAAACTGTGTAGTGCTTGCTGTGGCAGAAAAGGAGTTAAACAAATGTTTGCTTCAGTGGGCTGGCCTCTACTGTGGGCAGTTCAGCTGGTACCAATGCCCAGTTAGAGACTGAAATTCCAGTTAGAAAGTTGGAAAACGAGCTGAAATTAGAAAAGGATATGTGGTTGTCCACTACTTTGCTAGCTTTGGGGCTAGCAGAATAGGTGGGAGAACAAGATAATAAATTTGAAACCACAGCAAGCATTTTGCAAAGCTAGGAGAGCACAAGCAGCTGCTTGTGACAAAGCCTGATTAGGACGCTAAGAGGTGGAATCTCTGGGAAAATGATGAAAATTAAGAGGAGAGTGTTACGGTGATTGACAATAAAACAGACTGGTGGAGTGCCCCATGCCATCTGACCCCTAATACAAAGGAAAACTTTCAATAGCAATTATTCCAAAACTCCTAGGAGAAAACTTGCCTTTTTTCTCTGTCTCTTGAAGTTGTGAATCCTAACATGTCGTTGAAACGTAAAAATCCCAGGAAAACCAAAACATTGCCCACAGAGACTGAAGAAAAAAGGAGGCTCTTTTAAAAGGAAAACTGCTGTAGAAGTTCCCTTGCCAAAATGGAAAGGTTTATACTTAACTACTAGAAATAATAAGGGTGAAAAGAAATCACCATATATGAAAAGCAGGATGTGTTGTTGGTAAGAGAAGGTATGAGGAATGGAGATGCATTTTTGGTAAAGAAAATAGAATGTGTGTTTGGATAAGGAAAGATATAAAGAACATGGATTTTAGGGGTGGGGTGGGGTTTGGTAAAGGAAAAAAGAAAGTAATTTTGTCCTAAAGTAAAATGACCTTTTCTGTCAACAAAAATCTCTGGAATACAAGAATTTAGTTAGAAAAGCTTTATTGCTTATACAGTTTGCAAACTGAACTGGGGAGACACAGCCTTCAGCAGCAAACCGAAAGCGTGCTCGGGGAGAACAAAGAAAGGGGGATGCCTTTATCTAAAAAGTTCCCACTCAGGATCCCACTCAGGTCTACTTATGCAAATGAAGGATGCAAGCCAGGTTAGTCCTGATTGGTTGGTGCAGGTCATAGTTTTATTGGTTAGGTCCAGGTGGCTGTTAGGGGTTTTCGTAAAATCAAGAACTTTGGCAGAGTCAAAGTTTAAAAGTGCATTCTGTGGCTTTTCTGAGAACAGAGTATGTGACTGCATCCTGATCCCATCATGTCTGTTTGTCTCCATCTTGTTTTTAGGTCCCAGTTAGCCACACAGAGTCTATCCGGTTCTCAGGGATCTTCTTGATTTCATTTTATTCCACATTTCCTCCTTTTGATTGAAGCCTACCACAGGCAGCATTGATGAACAATTCACTGTTTGTCCCATTTTCGTGTGCCAAGATGGCCTCTGCCTGCCTCGGGTCCATCTAGTCCCACAGAGGGCCTCTGGGCTTAGTGGGACTCAGTTAGCCAATCATAACTGGATCAATAACTGGGCTGGGCCATGCAGGGCAAGTGTCCAGCCAGGTACCTATTATAGGTCAATTAAGGTCTCAGAGTGAAATTTCATGGAGGTTCTGGTGATGGTTGAGTCGAGGCTCTGGAGATGTCGAGCCGTCAAGATTCGGGCAAGCATTTGTGGAAACAAGCCAGAATTATTTTAAAGAGCAACCAGACACTTAGTCTCCAAACCAACAATAATGTGAGGAACTAGAGACCCAGTGTTAAAAGTGAACCCAGGTCTAAGGGTAACCAACTAAAAAGATCTGGAAAGCATGGAAGGGGGAAATAGGAACGAGGTTATACAGGCAGTCCTTTTATTTATCATTAGGCAAGTTGGGTGAGCTTAGTCAGGGCTTCTATATGTGAAATGACATCTTGTAATCTTATAGAAGCAACAAATATAGTGGCTAGGTAATCATACCAGTGAAAAACTGCATGAGTCCATTTGGCTTTGAAGAAAGAGAAAGTAGCAACAATTGTTAACTTGGGGTGAGCCCTCCTTGCATCCAAGGGAAGCCCCAGGTGCAATGCCATAGCCACCCAGGTGGAAGCCAGGGCCAAATGTTTGTTCCATATAACCACTGAATTCCGTTATGGGCCACCCAGTAAATGCCTGGTTGTTGAGACCAGTCTATCCCAAACCAGTCACTTTCTTTAAGTCTAATGGCATTTTTGCATGACTCAGGGGATATCCAACCCATGTCTCGAATGCAGTTAGGTTGAGAATGGTTGTCTGGAATGGTTTCTTTGTTCCCAGCATAAAGGTACCACTATGTCTTAAGTTCAATAGCTAGGAGTGAGCCAAACAAATCCATCCCAGATCTATGTGAAACCTCCCATAGTTCTCACTGTACTGTCTAGTTTCTTTGTTTTAACTGCAAATTGTTAAGATAACTTGGTGGTTTGGGCAACAGAAAAAAAGTAGTTATGCTCTGTGTCATTAATAGTATGGGCTATTGGCCAGGTGTCAGGGTCAAAATTAATAGTCAGATGTGTTGTGAATGGTTGAACTAGATCTTTCCATCATAATAAATTACTTCAAAGCTTTCCACTCTGTGCCCTGGAGGGGAGAAATCCACCAAGGTAACCCAGATGAACTAGAAAGGGGGAGTTGCCCACATACCCAACAGTTAGACTGACTTTTATGTGTAGCAAAGGAATGAACCCATTGTAAAAAGACATTGCTACCTGGGGCCCATTCAGACGTGGATTTGAAAAACAAACACAGTATCAGAAAAATCTTAAATAACATTTGAACAATATGACCATGGTAATATTAAATAGTCATGGAAGTAGATATACAGGCCTGGTCCAGGGTCATGGGACAGTTGTCTACAACAGATGTCAACAGCTTCTCTTCCTACTCAATTTGTTTGGAGGTCTCCAGTTATTGTACAGGACCAGATGTCAAGTGGAGACTTCTTTAGCTGTGAGATGTATCTCCAAGGTTGAATACCTTCTAGTTCTGCAGCAGTGTCAGTGGTTAGGAGCACTTGGTAAGGTCCTTCCCAGTGGGACTCGAGGGCTGTCTTCCTCTAGTGATGTTTCCAGATACCCAGTCACCAGGCCTTAGACTGTGATCAATGCGATCTCAAATTGGAATGCAGGAAAGCTTCTTTAACCTGTTGATGATAGGCTCAAGCATAAAAAAATAGAGACTTAGAGTAGCTGGTCATACTAGCATGAGACAAGGGATCAGCAGAAGGTTTTGTACCAACAGACACTGATCTGCTAGGGATCATCCAATGTGGGGTCAGTTCATGTTTTCCAAAGAGGGCATTATGAACAGTTGGTGAGACCAAAGGCAATGCCTTAGGCCAGGGAAGTCCAACCTATAAGTATATAACAAAATTTCGAAGTCAATTAACAGGACTAGAAACTAATATCTACAAAGGTGTAGCATACTTTTTCTCTCCACAATTACCCTCATTTTTTACCAAAGAAAATCACAGTAAAACTAATTTGTTTATGTTTAAAAACTTGGTCTGATTATTTATACAAGTGAAAATAAGAATACTCGCTGAGAGTTTCTGAATTCTGGAGGGATAAGCTAGGGAGAAAAAAGTAAATGTTTCATTTCAACTAATGGTTGAGTACATAAATGTTTAATTAATATTTGTTCTTGATCTCTTGTCAGCAGTTTTTCTGAAACCATCAGTTTCTCCAGTAGAATTCTCTAATTTCTTACCCTGTTCAATTTTATGATCTGAAAGTTTATCAGAAACCTGTGTTCTAGAGTAAGTGTCAGAGCCCTTTCCATGAATATCTTTGAATTATATTTGCAAAAGCATAAGAGTAAAACAATAACTGTCTATAAGTGACAAAAGACTTAAAAATGGCAATTTGCAAAGAAATTTGGTTATTTCTGTGATATATAACATTTTAAGATAATAACTAGTATTATGACTTATAATCATGACAGATAAGAAATTTAGGAATGTTATATAATTTTAAAACACTTATATTCATAACATTTACCCATGAAATATAACATAAGAAGGTTTATCATCATTTAATTGACAATGCTTCCCATGCAATTTAACATGCCAAGTAAGTCTAATTAGTTTAACCCCTCCCTATTTATACGAAGAGAAAAAATTCTTTGAGAAGTTCCAGGGGCCCACTGTAAATTCTTAAAGTTACTTTTAGGTTGAAAAAAAAGACTTTCTTTGAATTTGAATTTTAGGAAGTTTGTCAAAAATATCAAAAGGTTTTAGAACACTTGGACAAATAGGATCATAAGTCACTGATAAGCAATGCTTAGTTATCCATTTAACCATGGTAACAGCAGAAGATGTAAAGGAAGCATAGAGTTGGAGTTTAAAGAAAAAAAAAAAACCCTAGTTCTCTTAATAGAAAGACCTCATCTTTTTGTATGTAGGAAACTATTTTGACCAAACATCAGATTTCTGCCTTTTAGGTAGACTTACTCAAAAATAAAGAAAAGCCTTTCATAATCTCTTTATCAAGAGCAGACTAGAGTTTCAAGAAAGCTATCCTTTTAAGAGAGAAAGAAAAATTCTATTTTTTTACCAGCTTACTTTTGATATTAAAACTTGTTTACTTAATTAAATCTATTTCAATCTTAGCAAACTTGACCATGCACAAAACTCTTTTTTTTCAGAGTTCCTTTTCCACAAACCTTCTATAACTTGCTTTTTTACATTCAGAATTTGTCCCATGCCTTATTTCCTTCCTAGTACTTGAGAACAAATTTACTTAACAAAACACATAAAAATATCTCCTTTTTTTTTTTCAGTCAGGAAGATTGACCCTCAGCTATCATCTGTTCCCAAGCTTCCTCTTTTTGCTTGAGGAAGATTGTTGCTGAGCTAACATCTGTGCCAATCTTCCTCTATGTGGGATGCCACCACAGAATGACTCGAGCAGTGTGTAGGTCTGTACCCAGGATCCGAACCTGCAAACTTTGGGACACCAAAGCAGAGCATGTGAACTTAACGACTATGCCACTGGGCTGGCCACCCAAATATCTCCATTTTTTGTAACCTTATTTACTGAAAACATACATCTTACTTTCTTGGTATACAGACATGTTTCCCATATTAATTTTTAGTAGCTTTAATCACATATATTAATTAGAATTCTTAACCCTTACAAGCATTAATTTTTAGTGAAAACTAAGAAGTAAGCAATTATGAACTGTCTTTTACATTTGCATTCTGTGAATTGGCAGACTTTTAAAATAGTTTCAAGAAAAATGTACTTTCTTGTAGAAAATTTCTGTGTGGCACAGAACATGTTTATTAATATACCCAAATATTTTAACTTCCTCTGTGGAAAGAAGCCAAAAGTAGATAAATGTATGTTTAGTAATTAATGCCTAATATTTTATCTTATTTGGAAATGATGTAAATGTTCAATAAATTTCTACCATTTAACTTAATTTAGCAAAACTCTAAGATTTCAAGTTACCAAAAATATTTTGGAAGATATTTTTAAGTATATATAGCATAACATAATTATTTTAAAAATTCATCTAAAAACCCTTTAATCTTAGTCCAGAGAACAAGATATTTACAGGACCCAGAGCCATAATTCTTAAACATAAACCCTGCTTGGGTACCAGAGGGCAACTGATGAGCAGAGGTTGTCCTTGAACATGGATTTCTCATGTTAAGCTTGAAAGAACTTTATCTTTCTGAATGGGAACTTCAAACTGAAAAAGCTTATCTTGCTAAGACAAGAAATAGAAATGAATGGTGAGTGTCTCAACAATTGGATCAGACTTCCTTCCCTGAACCTTTAGCAAGGGAACCATCAGTCAAAAAGCTTTCCAAGACCTCTACTTGAAAAGTGGGGGGTCTTGGATTGTAGAGTACTTACCCAGATGTCCCTGAGCACCACTGAGGAGCAATTGAGCTCAAGGGGATCCTGCAAGTGCTGATGTATTGGTCCCAGATGGTGCAGGGAAGGATCCAGCAGTTGCTTTAGATCCCACTTCTGACACCCAGGAATGTCAACCAAAATCTCTGGAATATGAGAATTTAGTTAGAAAAACTTTATTGGTTATACAGTTTGCAAATTGGAGAGACAGTAGCCTTTGGTAGCAAAGTGAAAGTACACTCTGGGAGAACAAAGAAAGGGGGATGCCATTATAAAAACAAAGTTCCCACTCAGGTCCACTTATGCAAGTGAGGGATGCAAGCCAGGTTAGTCCTGATTGGTTGGCGCAGGTCAGAGTTTTATTGGTTAGATCAAGGTGGCTGTTAGGGGTTTTTGTAAAATCAGGAACTTTGGTAGACTTAAAGCTTAAAAGTGCATTCTGTGGTTTTCCTGAGAACAGAGTATATGACTGCATCCCAGTCCCATCATGGCTACTTGACGCAATTTTGTTTTTAGGTCCCGGTTAGCCACAGAGAGTCAATGTGGTCCTCAGTGGTCTTTTTGATTTCATTTTATTCCACACTTCAGAATAAGAAAGGATAGTACAAAATCTAACTAGATGTGTAAAGCTGCAGAAGGTTTGTGAAAGTCACAGGTTTGTGAAGGGGGTATCTTGAAGAAGGAGTTTTATATGTGGTCAAGTGACTAAGATTGGAATAGGTTTATTTAAGCTAAGAGAAAAAGAGGAGAATTTTAATATCAAAAGTACACTGGTGCAAAATTAGAATTTGGTTTTCTCTCTTGTAAAAGGAAATTTTCATTAGGGTATATTTATATGAAACTCATAAAAATCTGACATGTCCTTGTATAATGTTAGTCAAAATTTTAAAATGTATGTCACAGAAATAGGTAAATTCCCTTGTCCATTGCATCATAATGTACTTTCATCAGATCTTTAACCATGGCCATTTTTTAGGTCTTTTGTCATTTTCAGACAGTTATTGTTTTATTTGGATACTTTGACAAAAAGTGTTCCTGAAAAAGTGCTTCCCCTTCAAGAATATTTATGGAAAGATTCGATAAGTACAGATTTTTGATAACTGCGATCAATTTTCCTTCATGTGGGATGGACAACAACGAACCTTTCAAGTACTTCCCCAAGGCTATCTGCATAACCCCACGATATGTCATGGGACAGTAACCCATCCTTCCCATATTTTCCTCCCCTACAACAGCAAAACAGGCAAATTCATTGATAATATAATACTAACATGTAAAGATTTCCTTCTGCTGCAGGACACTCTGCAGGCTTTGCTGAAACATCTGGGAGGGAAAAGATGGGCAGTGAACTCAGAAAATTCAAAGCCCAGGCACCACTATAAGGTTTTAGGAGTCATTTACTTGGGTAAGACACATGTTACTCCACAAGCTGTATTTGATAAAATGTAAGCCTACCTAATCCCTAGGAACATAGAGGAGATGCAAGCTTTTGTAGGGATTTGGGGGTTGTAGAGGACTTTTATTCCTCACCTGCCACAGTGCCTCTGTCCCTTATGACACTTGGTAAAGAAAGGGCACACGTGAGACTGGGGATCAGAGCAGCAAGCCACCATTGAGTAGGTAAAAATACTAGTGAAGCAGATTAGAGCTCTGGGAGTCTCCTAAGCAGGGCTGCCATTTGAGTTAGGTGCATCTGTGACTCTGGAAGGTATGGGTCAGGCACTGTGGCAGAGACAACAGAAGGAGAAAATGCCCCTGGAATTTTGGTCCCAGCTCTGGAAGGGGAAAAATACCCAATATACCCCAACAGGGCAACAGTTCCTAGCAATATACACATTGCTCCTCCAGGTAGAGCCTCTCACAAAGGAACAGACCACAGGAACCAGTGGGCTGAACTCAGAACAGTTTGGGTGGTGAGTCCTGGCCATTAACTCTTTGCACTGACAGTTGGGCTGTTCTAAAGAGATTTACCTTATGGCTTGGACAATGGGAAGTCAAAAGATAGACGACTCATGACTGGGCCCTTGTGGGGTCAGGATGTGTGAAGAGATATTTGAGTTCACCTGCAAAAGCCTGAGGCGATCCTTACTGTCTTCCATGTCCTGGCTCATAATGCATTGACACTCCCCAGGAATCAAGAAGCTGATGCCTTAGCTCAGATATGAGCTCTATCACCTGACCCTTTAGTAGATACATCAGATTCCTGTCTTTGGAATGTGCATTCTGCTGTCTTTCCCATTCCCAGTAGCTGCCCCAAGGATATAGTCTTGAGATAGTAATGTGGTAATGAGGCTATCTAGACTGGGTATGTGACTAAACCCAGTTAAGGCCTCCTGTATACATGACTGAACTCAGTTAAGGCTTCTATATAAACTTTAAGATTTGGAGGGTAGATGCAGAAAACTACTCATCCTGCGGCTGCTCAATACAAGCCTGATAAGTAAATTCCCTTGTTTATTAAAACTGCTACCTACCAATCTGGAGTGGTCCACCTTTTTCTTCAGTCTCTCCTTGCCCTCCGTGTATGGAGGCCAGATTCAGTTTACACCTGGAAAGCTCCTGGGCAGGTTGCATAGCAACACAGTGCCAGTCATTGAAGGATATCCTTTGATCTCTGGCATTCACCAAACACTGCTATGGCCTACAATCTAGATCCCCAGGTGAAAAGTCATTGAGTCCAGATGGATAATTAGAAATTCCATTCAGTGAGCTCATTCTCCCTCATAGCGACTGTGCTAGACATTTCACATATGATATTGTACATAATTTTCCCCATAATCATTGTAGCTTGAATTATTATGTACAACTGCTGGGGGCATAATCTAATGCCTAGAAGTGGAAGTGACTTGTCTAACATGACAAAGCAAGTGACAGAGCAGGGATTCAAAACCATGGTTAACATAATAACCATGGTTTTCCTTTATACCACACTGCCTCCCAAATTCTTTCCTCCTGCATAGACCAATATTAAGGGTATTATTTCTGAAGACCAGGCATAGGAGATACATAGTAAGTATGTTCAAAGTGTGTGTAGAATGATAAAAAGCCCAGGTAGCAGAGTGAGTGGATGCTCTGAAGCCTGTAGAGGAATTCCTTCTTTCATTAGAAATACCATGGGTCATACTCCAAAATAATTTAAGTATCAGCCTTTAAAAATAAGGGAGATTATTTGAGAAAACATAACCTGGAGTTAATATCTGAGTCCTTATCTTGGTATCTGTCTAGTCATGATACTGTTTCAGGTTGTCTGGGATGACTGGAATTGAAGTATAGATGAATTCAGGTAGAGTGATTTAACTGAGCTACCATCAGGTAGACAAGACGCCCTGCAACTACGATCCACACAAAACGTGATTTGTTGGTAAGACATGCAGGTCCCAGTTTGATTAAACTTCAAAGTAATAAATTCTATGATCAATACAAGCAGAGGAAGGTGTAAGAGCACATAGTAGAGGAGTAGCTGTTCAATGATGTGGGATTGAAGAAACTTTATTTAAATTTCAAATGGGAGACTTTTGAGCAGTTTAATTGTGAATGGCAAGAGGCCTAGACAGAGATGGAGAGACAGAAATATTGAGAGACCGAGAGAGAGATCACATTTGTAAAACGTAGAGAGATCACATTTGTAAAACGTTAGGCAATAAAGTAATCAGAAGGCAGAGGGTTCATTTTCCAGTGAGCTGGTAAAATGACTACCCTTAAAGAGAAGGGAAAAGATTCTCATTGATTCAAGAAGGCAGAGGCAAAGACTGGTTTCTGATACCTGGCTATTTTATTTGAGAAGTGAAGTGGAGGTCATTTGCCGAGAGTGAGGGAGTAGGTTTAGTGTGATAATATGAAAGCTATGAAAAGGTCATTAACTAGCTTCTGTGTATAAGGAGTGAAAAACATTTCAGAGTAAAATTTACATGAAAAGTCAGGCAACTTTGAAGATATTACTGTTCCCTTCATTTCCTTGATTGGAAATAAGAAGACAAAAAATTAACCATGATTTCTCAGGACACAAATTTAATTACTACTAGAACTACAAACACCATCATGTATCATGATTACAAAGTCAGTCATCTTACACATTTATGGAGTGATTCTACAAGAGAAGAAAAAGGAGCCAGAAGACCAACTTTAGGGTGAGTGGCTTAATCTAAGGGGGAGGCTAGAAAGAGATGGAAAAAGAGAGGTAAAATAGAGTATGTTAAAGAAAGGAAATCAGGAGAGACTGTAAACTATTCATAGTGTATATTCACTAATCTTCTCATGAAAATCTGTAGACAGGGGCCAGCCTAGTGGTGTAGTGGTTAAGTTCACATGCTCTGCTTCAGTGGCCTGGGGTTCACAGGTTCAGATACTGGGCGCGTACCTACACACCACTCATCAAGCCATGCTAGGTGGCATCCCACATACGAGACAGAGGAAGATTGGCACGAATGTTAGCTCAGGGACAATCTTCCTCAAGCAAAAAGAGGAAGATTGGCAACAGATATTAGCTCAGGGTGAATCTTCCTCACTCCCCCCAAAAAAAGAAAAGAAAAGAAAATCAGCAGACAGTAAGACAGGGCACAGGACTTTGAAGTGATAGAGCCTTTCTCTATGTGAGGAATTCTCTTTAGCCTAATCGAACCAAAATGGTAACATGCTGATTATTCATGCTTTACACCAGCTTCCTGGAAAACACAAAAGCAGAGTAGAAACCTCTGAGGATCTTTTAAAACAGTATATTGATTCCCCAGGGCTCTCTACAACTCTCAAAGAAATGGAGCACCCAGACCCATGTGTATTTAGGGTTTCCTAGGAAAAAAATATCTCTAGTTTCTATCATGGGTGGATCAGCTAAGTATCAAAATTCAGACTGATTTTATAAGTTTAGTCCTTTCTACATCACATCTTACACTGATAGTTCCTGTTCTACTGTACATGAATCTTTTCTTAGGTAGTGTGGAGTGGCCTAGCAAAGATGCTTCTAGATTCTACATAAAGATGCTTAGACTATCAATCCAAGTGGAACTAGGCAGACAACAATGCTAGAATCTAAGAGAATCTCATTCCCTGCCATGAACCAGCTTAATAATTTTTTTGTGTGTGCCTGATCTCTCTCCTTTCTGAAGGAAGAGAACACTTCACAATCAGGTACCAAGGGGCTACACCCTTAGAATATAGTCTCTTTCGCACTTTGTTTACAGATTCCGTTCTTTCCTCACCAAACCCTGGCAACTACAACTACAGCAGTTATTCCATTCTCTATAGGACAATGGTTATCAGACTTTAGTATGAATCAGAATCACCTGGAGGACTTATTAGAGCACAGATTGCTGGGCCTCATCACAAGAATTCTTAATATGGAAGACTGGAGTGGGGCCAGAAAATTTGCATTTCTAACAAATTCCCAGATGATGCTGATGCTGCAGGACTGGGGACTATACTTTGAGAACCACCAACAAAAATATTTAAGAGGTAGTGAGTTACAGAGAAGACAGAAGGGAATGGTGGACTAATCACTAGTGGAAACAAGAGTAGGAAAAATCAGACTTATTTAAGAGGAAGAAGTAGAGAACTTTTGTTTAAACAATTCATATTTTTTAATACTTTTTAAAATTTTTGTTGCAAGAACTCAACATGAGATCTACTCTAACACATTTTAAGTATACAATATATTATATTGACTATAGGTACAATTTTGCACAGCAGATATCTAGAGTTATTCATCTTCCTTCACCGAAACTCTGTGCCTGTTAATTAGTAACTCATCACTTCCCTCTACCCTCAGCCCCTGACGACCACTATTCCACTCTTTGATTCGAAGAATTGGACTGTATTAGAAACCTCATGTGAGTGGAATGATGCATTATTTATCTTTCTGTGACTGACTTTATTTAGCATAATGTCCTTAAAGTTCATCCATGTTGTCACATATTGCATAATTTACTTCTTTTTAAAGGCTGAATAGAATTCCAAGGTATGTATATACCACATTTTCTTTTTTTCTCCAGTTTTATTGAGATATAATGGATATACTGTGTAAGTTAAAGGTGTAAAACATGTTGATTTGATGCAGTTATATATTGCAAAATGATTACCACCATAGCATTAGCTAACACCTCCATCACATCACATAATTACCATTTCTTTTTTATGGTAAGAACATTTAAGATCTACTCTCTTAGCAACTTTCAAATATATAATTCAGTATTATTAACTATAAGCACCATGCTGTATATTAGATTCCCAGAACTTATTCATCTTCTAACTGGAAATTTATCCTTTGACCAGCATCTATCTCCCCATTTCCCCCATCCCTCAGCTTCTGGAAACTCCCTTTCTACTTTCTGTTTCTATGAATTCACCTTTTTTAGATTCCACACATAAGTGATATCATGCAGTATTTGTCTTTCTCTGTCTCACTTATTTCACTTAGCGTGATGACCTCAAGTTCCATTCATGTTGTGACAAATAGCAGGATTTCCTTCTTTCTCGTGGCTCAATAATATTCCATTGTATATATGTACCACATCATCTTTGTTTATCTGTTGATGGAAACTTAGGTTATTTACATATCTTGGCTATTGTAAATAATACTGCAATGATCATGGGAGTGCAGATATCTCCTCAATATGCTGTTTTAATTTTCTTTGGCTATATAACCAGAAGAGGGATTGCTGGATCATAGGGTAGTTCTATTTTTAATTTTTTGAAGAACCTCCATACTGTTTTCCATAGTGACTCTATCAATTTACATTCCCACCAACAAGGCACTAGGGTTCCCTTTTATCCACATCCTTACCAATACTTATGTCTTTTTGATGTTAGTCATTCTAATAGGTGTAAGGTGATATCTCATTGTGATTTTGATTTGCATTTCCTTGATGATTAGTGAAGTTGAGCATCTTTTCATGTACTTGTTGCCCATTTCGCTGTCTTCTTTGGAAAAGTGTATTCAGTTCCTCTGCCAATTTTTTAATCAAATTTTTGGGGGTTTTTTATTGGTTGTATGAATTTTTTTGTGTAGTTTGGATATTGACCCCTTATCTGATATATGCTTTGCAAATATTCTCTTCCATTATTGATAGGTCACATTTTTACTTTGGCAATTACTTGTTTTGTTTTGCAGTAGTTTTTAAGTTTTATGTAATCCCACTTACTAATTGTTGCTTTTGTTGCTTGTGCTTTGAGTATCATATCCAAAAATTATCACCAAGACCAATGTCAAGGAACTTTTTCCCTATGTTTTCTTCTAGGAGTTTTATGGTATCAAGTCTTACATTTAAGTCTTTAATCCATTTCGAGCTAATTTTGTGAGCGGTGTAAGATAGAGATCCAATATCATTCTGCATGTGGTTATCCAGTTTTCCCAAACCATTTATTGAAGAGATTGTCCTTCACCCAACGAATGTTCTTGGTTATCTTGTCAAATTTAGTTAACTGTATATGCTAAAGTTTATCTCTGGGCTTTCAATTCTTTTCCATTGGTCTAGTGTCTGTTTTTACGCTGGTACCATATTGTTTGATTATTATAGCTTTGTTTGAAATCAGGAAGTGTGATGCCTCCAGCTTTGTTCTTCTTTTGCAGGATTGCTTTGGCTATTTGGGGACTTTTATGGTTCAGTACAAATTTTAAGATAGCTTTTTCTATTTTTGTGAAAAATGCCATTGGTATTCTGATAGGGATGCATTGAATCTATGGATGGCTTTGGGTAGTATGGACATTTTAACAATATTCATTCTTTTGATCCATGAACACAGGATATCTTTCTGTTTGTTTGTATCTTCTTCAATTTCTTTCATCAAAGTCTTTTAGTTTTTGCTATACAGATCTTTCACCTCTTGGTTCAACTTATTCCTAAGTATTTTATTACTTGTGGTGCTGTTGTAAATGGGATTGTTTTCTTACTATCTTTTTTGGATAGTTTGTTATTAGTGTATAGAAATGCAACTGATTTTTGTATGTTGATTTTGTATCCTAAAACTTTACTTCATTGGTTTATTGGTTCTAATAGTTTTCCTTGGTGGAATCTTTAGGGTTTTGTACATATAGCCTTGTGTCATCTGTAAACAGAGACAATTTTATCTCTTAATTTCCAATTGACGGCCTTTTATTTCTTTTTCTTACCTAACTGCTTTGGTTAGGACATCCAGTAGTATGTTTATTAGAAGCAGTGAATATGAGCATCCTTGTCTTGTTCCTGATGGTAAAGAAAAAGCTTTTTGCTTTTCACTATTGAGCATGATGTTGGCTGTTGGCTTGTATTTTGCAGACATTATTATGTTGAAGTACATTTCTTCTATACCTAATTTGTTGAGAGTTTTTATCTTGAAAGGATGTTGAATTTTGTCAAATGTTTTTTCTACATCTATTGAGATGACCATGGGATTTTTATCTTTCATTCAGTGCCATATTTATTGATGTGCATATGTTGAACCATCTGGCATCTCATGGAGAAATAGCACATGATCATGGTGTCTGATCCTTTTAATATGCTGTTAAATTCTGTTTGCTAGGATTTTGTTGAGGATTTTTGCATTCGTGTTCATCAGAAATGTTGGTCTGTAGTTCTCTTTTCTTGTAGTGACATTGGCTTTGGTATCAGGTTAACGCTGGCCTTATAAATTTGGAAGTGTTTCTTCTTCTTCAATTTTTTGGAAAAGTTTGGCAAAGATTAACATTAACTCTTCAAATATTTGGTAGAATTCACCAGTGAAGCCATCTGTTTCTGACCTTTTCTTTGTGGGGAGATTGTTGGTTACTTATTCAGTCTCATTACTCATTGGTTTGCTCAGATTTTCTATTTCTTTGTTATTCAGTCTTGGTAGTTTTTATGTTTCTAGGAATTTATCCATTTCCTCCAGGTTATCCTGTTTGATGATCTATACTTGTTCATAGTAGGCTCTTATGATCCTTTGTATTTTTGTGGTATCAGCTGTAGTGCGTCCTCTCTTAGTTTTAATTTTATTTGAGTCTCCTTTCTTTTTCCTTAGTCTAGCTAAGGGTTTGCCAATTTTATCTTCAAAAAATCAACTCATCTAAATTGATCTTTTCTATTGTTTTTCTGTTCTCTTTTTTAATTTTTTTTGCTTAAATTCCATTTATTTTGTCTAATCTCTATAATTTTCTTCCTTTTGCTAACTTTGGCTCAATTTATTCTTGTTTTTCTAGTTCCTGGAGGTGTAAAGTTAGTTTGTTTATTTGGAATTGTTCTTGCTTAAGGTAGGCCTTTTTCACGGTAAACTTCCATTGTAATACTGCTTTTGCTGCATCCCATAAGTTTTGGTATATTGTGGTTCTATTTTTCTTTATGTCAAGATATTTTATGATTTCTCTTTGAATCCTTCGTTGTCCCACTGGTTGTTCAGAAGTTTGTTGTTTAATTTCTACAAATTTTTGAATTTTCCAATTTTCTTCCTACTGCTTATTTCTAGTTTTATACAGTTGTGGTCAGAAAAGATATTTGATATGATTTCAAACTTCTTAAGTTTGTCAAGACTTGTTTTGTGGCTTAACATTAGATCTATGCTGAAGAATGTTCCAAGTGTGCTGGAGTAGAATGTTTATTTTGCTCTTGTTGAATGGAATCTTCTATTTATGACTGTTAGGTCCATTTTTCTCTACAGTGTTGATGAAGTCTGCTGTTTCCTTAATAATTTTTTGTCTGGATGATCCATCATTGTTGAAAGTTGGGTATTGAAGCCTCTACTATTGTTTTATTTCTCCTTTTATTTCTGTTAATATTTACTTTATATATTTTGGTGTTCCAATGTTGACTGCATATATATTTACAATTATTCTATCCTCTTGATGAATTGACCCCTTTATCATTGTATAATGACCTTATCCCTCTCTTGTGACAGTTTTTGACTTAATGTTTACTGTCGCATATTAGTATAGCCAATCATACTCTCTTTCAATTACCATTTTTATGGAATATCTTTTTCTAGTCCTTCACTTTCAGCATTTGTGCATCTTTAAAGTTAAAGTGATGCTCTTTTAGCAACATATAGTTGGAGGGTTTTTTTAATCCTTTCAGCCACTCTATGTCTTTTGATTGGAGAATATAATTCATTTATATTTAAAGTAATTATTGATAGGTAAGGACTCACAATTTCCATTTTGCTCATTGTTTGCTGGCTGTTTTGTAGTCCCTTTGTTCATTTCTTCCTCTTTTTCTGCCTTTCTGTATGATTTGGTGATATTTTATAGTGATATGCTTTGATTCCTTTCTGTTTATCTCTTCTGTATCTCCTTCAGGTTTTTTTCGTTTTTGATTGCCATGAGACTTGCATAAAACATCTTGTACTAATCACATTCTATTTTAAGCAGATAACAAACTCACTTCAATTGCATATAAACATGATAATTTACTCCCCCCACATTTTGTTATTGATGTCACAGTTTATATTCTTTATATTATGTATCCATTAACAAATTATTGCAGCTATCATTATTTTTGGTACTTTGTATTTTAAGTTATACTAGCCTTAAAAGTGTTTTATGCACCACCATTAAAGTACTAGTGTATTCTGTATTTGACTATATATTTATGTTTATAGTGAGTTTATATTTTCATATGCTGTCTTGTTGGTATTTGGCATTCTTTCATTTCAACATGAAGAATTATCTTTAGCATTTCTTACAGGGAAGATCTAATAGTCACCAACTTCCTCAGTTTTTGCTTCTCTGGGAATGTCTTTATCTCTTCTTCATTTCCAAAGGACAGTTTTGCCGGGTATAGTATTCTTGGTTGATTGTTCTTTTCTTTTAGCACTTTAAATAAATTATTCTACTCTCTCCTGGTCTGCAAGCTTTCTGCTGAGAAATCTGTTCATAGTTTAATGGGGTTCCCTTGTATGTGACAAGTCACTTTTGTCTTGCTGCTTTCAAAATTCACTGTCATTAACTTTTGGCAATTTGATTATGTTTCTTGGTGAAGATTTCTTTATGTTCAATCTATTTTGGGTTCTTTGGGCTTAATGGATCTGGATGTTTTGTTTCCTCCACTGATTTGGAGATTTTTCTGTCTTCATCTTTTGGTATAAGCTTTTTGCCTCTTTCTCTTTCTCTGCTCCTTCTAATTCTCCCTAATAATGTGTATATTGGTTTTCTTAATGGTGTTACATAAGTCCCTTAGGCTTTCTTCACTCTTTTCCTTTCTTTTTTCTTTTTGTTCCTCTGATGGGATAATTTCAAATGATCTGTCTTTCTGTTTGCTGATTCTTTTTCTGCTTGAGTGAATATGCTGTTGAAGCTCTCTATTATATTATTCAATTCAGTCATTGCATCCTTCAGCTTCAAAGTTTCTCTTTGATTCTTTTTTATGGTTTCTGTCTATTATACTTCTCATTTTCTTCATGTGTTGTTTTCCCGATTTCATTTAATAGTCTTTCTGTGTTCTCTTGCAGTTCACTGAGATTCTTTAAAATAATTATTTCGAAATCTTTATCGAGCAATTCATAGATCTCCATTTCTTTGGGGCCACCCACTAAACCTTTATTTTGTTCCTTTGCTGGTGTCATATTTCCTTGACTATTCATTTTCCTTGAAGCATTGTGTTGCTGTCTTCTCTTTTGAAGAAAAAAATACTTCCTCCAGCCTTACTGACTGGCTTTAGGAGATAAAGACCTTCATCAGTCTGCCTGCTTAGAGAACCTGTGGGTCTCTCAGAACTTTTCTATGGGTACACCCACTCCAGTACTCTTTCCCTTTGGGGAAGAAGTCTTAGGATTGTTTTCCTTATCTTGATCCCACAAAGTCAGGCCAGGTGCTGAGAACATCCCTTTTAAATATCCTAGGGGAGTGCCATGATGTCTTCAATTTTGTGTACGTTCTTCCTATCTGGTAGGGTGGAGCCAGCTGCAGATATTTGTGTACTATCTGTGAGAGCTTGCATGTACTGTGTGTGAAGACTCATGTATGCCATCTAAAGAGGCTTGCATGTGCCATCTACAAACTCTTGCTCACATGCATGTGCAGTGTATAGGGGACTGTGGAGTGCTGTCCATGGTCACGCATGCAGAAAGTACTGGAAGTGTGCATTAGTTAGCTGGAGGGTCCACAGTTGAAGAGTCTCATGGGATTTGTGAATGGGTCTCTTGGTGGAGTGTGTGAGCTGGTTAGTAGGATCTGCAGCCAGTTGTTGAGTTCCAAGCACTGGTTGCTGTGAGCCCCTGCCCTTATCCTGTGCTCCTGCTGTCACCAGACTATTCAGTCATGCTGATTTCTTCCTTGTTCTTGGTGGTGTGGGAGAGAAGTTAGGCACTTGGACAGTATCTTACAAGCTGAGGAAGTCAGGTACTCACTTCATGCTCACTTTCTCCTGTGGGAAAAACATGTGCACTGAGAGGGTCTTTCCTGACCTTAATTTGTGCTGCTTTGGGGGATGAGTGATGTAGGTAAAGTGAAACTGTTCTTGGTACCCTCATAAATGAATCTATTTTTGGATTTCTTGCTCTATTGGGGTGCTGGAACCTCTCAGATGCACTCTCGGTCTCCCACAAAGTTATTCTTGTCCATGGGTGGTTGTGACATGTCTCTGAATTTGTTTATCCTTTATTCTGCTTGATCTAGTCTGCTATTGAACCCTCTCCCAGTCTTCATGAACTGTCCTTATACAAGAGAAAACCTCCACCAATTGGCCCGGCCAGAGACTCTAGAGGTCTCTATCAACAGTTTCCCTCCCCAGGAAGATGCAGGTAGCTGTGATGATTGTTCACTTGCTCTATGCTGAGCCAGTAGCAGGAGCTATGTTGTCTACAAGCCCAATCTGCCATTTCTATTCTCTTCCAGGTAGCTAGACTGTTCCAGATCTGTCAGAGCTCCAAGGCAAGAAATACCAAAGCAAGTCCTCTGGGTAGCCCCCTCAGAAAAGTTGGGTTGTTAGATGCAGAAACCAACCTCTTCACTTCCCTGAGTGAAGCTGGGAAGTAGGGAGTCTCCTCTTGATTGTATGGCACTGCACTGGGGGGCAAGATCTCCAGTTAGAGTGTGTTCCAAATCTCCCTACTGCCTTTGGTGAGTCTGATTTCATGTTCTCTCAATGTGCAGGAGCCTTTCAACTAGTTTCTGCTTCCTCATAAACGGAATTTATCCATAAATTGTTGCTGAATTGGTGTGTCTGTGGAGAGAAGAAGGATCCAGGGCTTCCTACCCCACCGAATTGCAAATGTCACTCTCCTACGCTATTATTCGTAGAGAGCTTTGTTAAGAAAGAAACAAGTGGGGGAGAGTTAGAGGAAAGTTTTTGTTTCCTTGTTTGCTTGTTTAGAAAGGAGAAATAAGCCTGCTTATACACGGTTGGGGTTGTGCAAGAAAAAGAGTAGAAAATTGCAGGAGATGAGCTGCAATCTGGTACACAGATAGGATTTTGGCTTTTGCTTGAAGCACAGAGATAGTTTATTTGTAGTAACATGTGGGATGGCAGAATATATGGGTGTTGACCTCATAGGTTTGTAGATGTGGTGGTAGGCATGTGTGGGACATTCACTATTAATTGCATCTGTTTTCTCAGTGCAATAGGAAATGAAGTCATCAACTGAGAGTGAAGATAAAAAACATGTTCGATGTTTGAGGACACATGACAAAGTATAAAATATTCACTTCAAGGGAGAGAGCAAATAGACTAAGGAAATATAACAAGACTTTTGGGCATCTATTCTGTGCCTCTTGGCCTAGGGTTGTCTCGTGGTGTGAGTTTTGGAAGAAGTCAAAGAGTATAAAAAAGCAAAATTCTGATTTTGTGAAGATCTTAGAATCATAGAGTGTCAGTCATGCCTGGAAAGATTTCATCACTAGTCAATAGGAAGAATCGAGGCCCAGGGTAGGTAAAAGACTGTCCCTTGATCAAACTCTTGGTTAATTAAGGAGCCAGCACTGGATTCCAGGGCCCCTGACAACCATGCAATAGCATTACCTAGGAAGATCGCTGGGCAGGACTAAAGGTACCCACTTTGTGCCTGTAAATGCTCTAAGCATGGGAATAGAGTTCTGGGGATATGCCCTGAGGAGGGTAAGATCAAGACATGTTTGTTGGGGGATGCTCTTCAAATGGTCTGATCTGTTTGATATGTGCAGTGGCATTGTGGCTAAGAGGATAGACTTTGAAACCAGAATGCCTGGATTCACGTCACAGCTATTTTATTCTATTTCTTGATCTGACTTATTTCACTTAGCATAATATCCTCATATTCATGAATGGCGAGATTTTATCTTTTTTATAGCTGAGTAGTATTCCATTGTGTATATATACCACATCTTCTTTATCCATTCATCCATTCTTGGGCACTTAGGTTGTTTCCAAGTCTTGGCTATTGTGAATAATGCTGCAATGAACGTAGGGGTGCAAATATGTTTATGCATTCGTGTTTTCGTGTTCTTTGGATAAATATCCAGAAGTGGAATACCTGGATCGTATGATATTTCTATTCCTTGTTTTTTGGGAAATCTCCATCCTGTTTTCCATAGTGGCTGCACCAGTTTACATTCCCACCAGCAGTGTATGAGGGCTCCCTTTTCTCCACATCCTCTCCAACACGTGTTATTTATTGTCTTGTTAATTATAGCCATTCTGATGGGTGTAAGGTGATATCTCATTGTAGTTTTGATTTTCATTTTCCTAATAACTAGTGATGTTGAACATCTTTTCATATGCCTGTTGGACATCTTTATATCTTCTTCGGAAAAATGTCTGTTGAGATTCGTTGCCCATTTTTTAATGGGGTTGTTTGTTTCTTTGTTGTTGAGTTATATGAGTTCTTTACAACTTTTGGATATTAACCCCTTATCTGATATATGGTTTGCAAATATTTTCTCTCAATTGTTAGGCTGTCTTTTCATTTTGTTGATGGTCTCCTTGGTTGTGCAGAAGCTTTTTAGTTTGATGCAGTCCCATTTGCTTATTTTCTCTTTTATTTCCCTTACCTGGAGAAACATGATATTTGAAAAGATGTTGCTAAGACCAATGTTGAAATGCATACTGCCTATATTTTCATCTAGAAGATTTATGGCTTCAGGTCTTATGCTCAAGTCTTTAATCCATTTTGAGTTAATTTTTCTGTATGATGTAAGATAATGGTCTACTTTCATTTTTTTGCCCGTGGCTGTGCTATTTTCCCAATACCATTTATTTTTTTACTTTTTTTGTTGAGGAAGATTCACCCTGAGCTAACATCTGTGCCAATCTTCCTCTATTTTTTAGTAAGTGGGCTGGCAGAACAACATGGCCACTAACAGAGTAGTGTAGGTCCATGCCCGGGAAACCAACACAGGCCTCTGAAGTCAAGTGTGCTGAACTTAATCACTAGGTGACTGGGGCTAGCCCCAACACCATTTGTTGAAGAGACATTCCATTCTCCACTGCATGCTCATGGCTCCCTTGTTGAAAATTATCTTTCCATAGATGTGTGGGTTTATTTCTGGCTCTTGATTCTTTTCCATTGATCTGTATGTCTATTTTTGTGCCAATACCATGCTGGGTTTTTTTCACTATAGCTTTGTAGTATATTTTGAAATCAAGGACTGTGATACCTCCAGATTTGCTCTTTTTTTCTCAGGACTGCTTTGGCTATTCAAAGTCTTTCTCTTGTTCCATACAAATTTTAGGATTCTTTATTCTATTCCTGTTAAAATGTCTTTGGGACTTTGATAGAGATTGCATTGAATCTGTAGATTTCTTTAAGAAATATGGACACTATAACCATGTTAATTCCTCCAATCCATGAGCATGGAATATCTTTCGATTTCTTTGTGTCTTCTTCGATTTCTTTCAACAATGTTTATAGTTTTAAGTGTACAGGTCTTTCATCTCTTTCATTTTCAGTGTACAGGTCTTTCATTTCAATTTGCTAGTATTTTGTTGAGGATTTTTGCATCTATGTGCATCAGTGATATTGGCCTGTAATTTCCTTTATTTGTGTTGTCCTTTTCTGGTTTTGGTATCAGGGTAATGTTGGCCTCACAGAATGAGTTAATAAGCTTCCCCTCCTCTTCAAGTTTTTGGGAGAGTTTGCAAAGGATAGGTTTTAACTCTTCTTTGAAAGTTTGGTAGAATTCACCAGGGAAGGCCTCTGGTCCTGGACTTTTGTTTTGTGGTAGGTTTTTGACTACTGTTTCGATCACCTTACTGATAATTGGTCTATTCAAATTCTCTATTTTTCCTCGATTCGGTCTTGGAAGGTTAGGTGATTCTAACAATTTATCCATTTCTTGTAGATTATCCAATTTGTAGGCACATACCTTTTCATAGTATTCTGTTATAATCCTTTGTATTTCTTAGGTGTCTGTTGTAAGTTCTCCTCTTTCACTTCTGATTTTATTTATTTGAGATTTCTCTCTTTTTCTCTTGGTGAGTAGCTAAAGTTTTGTCAATTTTGTTTATCCTTTAAAAGAATCAGCTCATAGTTTCATTGATTTTTTTCTGTTTCTTTTTAGTCTCCATTTCATTTATTTCTACTCTGATTTTTGTTATTTCCTCCCTTCTACCGATTTTGGGCTTTGTTCTTCTTTTTCTACTTCCTTTAGGTGCACTGTTAGATTGCTTATCTGAGATTTTTCTTGTTTCTTTAGTTACACCTGCATTGCTATAAACTTCCCTCTTAGTACTGCTTTTGCTCTATCCAATAAATTTTGGCATGTTATATTTTCATTTTCAGTTGTCTCCAGGTATTTTTTTATTACTTTTCATTAAGATTATGATAGTTTACAACTTTGTGAACTTTCAGTTATACATTATTGTTTGTAAGTCGTGTTGCAGGTGCACCTGTTCACCCTTTGCTCCCACCCCACACAACCCCCTTTCCCCTGGTAACCACTAATCTGTTCTCTTTGTCTACATGTTTAACTTCCAATTATGAGTGGAGTCATACAGAGATTGTCTTTCTCTATCTGGCTTATTTGACTTAACATAATACCCTCAAGGTCCATCCATGTTGTTGTGAATTTGATGATTTTATCCTTTTTATGGCTGAGTAATATTCCACATATATATATACCATATCTTCTTTATCCAATCAAGAGTTGATGGGCACTTAGGTTGCTTCCACATCTTGGCTATTGTAAATAATGCTGCAATGAACATAGGGGTGTATGGGACTTTTGGAATTGCTGATTTCAAGTTCTTTGGATAGATACCCAGTAATGGGATGGCTGTGTCATATGGTATTCCTATTTTTAATTTTTTGAGAAATCTCCATGCTGTTTTCTGTAGTGGCTGCACCAGTTTGCATTCCCACCAGCAGTGGATGAGGGTTCCCTTTTCTCCACAACTTGTCCAACATTTGTCACTTTTTGTTTTGGTTATTTTTCCATTCTAATGGGTGTAGGGTGATATCTTAGTGTAGTTTTGATTTGCATTTCCCTGATGATTAGTGATGATGAGCATCTTTTCATGTGTCTATTGTCATCCATATATCTTCTTTGGAGAAATGTCTGTTCATGTCCCCTGCCCATTTTTTGATGGGATTGTTTGATTTTTTGTTGTTGAGTTGTGTGAGTTCTTTATATATTATAAAGATTAACCCTTTCTTGGATATATGACTTGCAAATATTTTTTCCCAGTTGGTGGGTTGTTTTTGTGTTTCAATTCTGTTTTCTCTTGCCTTGAAGAAGCTCTTTAGTCTCATGAAGTCCCATTTGTTTATTCTTTCTATTGTTGTCTGAGAATACATGGTGTCCAAAAAGATCCTTTTGATACTGATGTCAAAGAGTGTACTGCCTATATTCTCCTCTACAAATCTTATGGTCAGATCTTATCTTTGGGTCTTTGATCCATTTTCTATACACTAACAATAAAGTAGCAGAAAGAGAAATTAAGGATACAATCCCATTTACAATTGAAAAAAGAAGAATAAAATACCTAATAAACTTAACCAAAGAGGTGAAAGATCTGTACACCGAAAACTATAAAACATTGTTGAAAGAAATCGAAGACGCAAAGAAATACAAAGATATTCCGTGCTCTTGGATTGTAAGAATTAACATAATTAAAATGTCCATACTTCCTAAAGCAATCTATAAATTCAATGAAATCCCTGTCAAAGTTCCAACAACAATTTTTCACAGAAATAGAACTAACAATCCTAAAATTTATATGAAATAACAAAGACCCCGAATAGCCAAAGGATTCCTGAGAAAAAAGAACAAAGCTGGATGTATCGCACACTCCCTGCTTTCAAAATATACTACAAAGCTATAGTAACCAAAACAACATGGTACTGGCACAAAAACAGACACACAGATCAATGGAACAGAATCAAGAGCCCAGAAATAAACCCATACATTTACGGACAGCTAATATTCGACAAGGGAGCCAAGAGCATACGATGAAGAAGAGACTCTCTTCAACAAATGGTGTTGGGAAAACTGGACAGCCACATGTAAAAGAATGAAATTAGAACATTATCTTAAGCCATACACAAAAATCAACGCAAAATAGATTAAAGACTTGAATGTAAGACCATAAACCATGAAATTTCTAGAAGAAAGCATAGGCAGTGCACTCTTTGACATCAGTCTTAGCAGCATATTTTCAAGTCTCATGTCTGACTGGGCAAGGGAAACAAAAGGAAAAATGAACAAATGGGACTACACCAAACTAAAAACCTTCTGCACAGCAAAGGAAACCATCAACAAAATGAAAAGACAACCTAACAATTGGGAGAAGATATTTGCAAACCATGTATCAGATAAGGGGTTAATATGCAAAATATACAAAGAACTCATACCTCTCAACAAGAAAAAAAACCAGCAACCCAATTTAAAAATGGGCAAAAGATCTGAACAGAGATTTCTCCAAAGAAGATATACAGATGGCCAACAAGCATGTGAAAAGATGCTCAGCATCATTAGCTATCAGGGAAATACAAATCAAAACTACAATGAGGTGTCACCTCACTCTAGTCAGAATGGCTATAATTAACAAGACAGGAAACAACAAGTGTTGGAGAAGATGTAGAGAGAAGGGAACGCTCATACACAGCTGGTAGGGGTGCAAACTGGTGCAGCCACTATGGAAAGCAATATGGAGTATCCTCAGAAAATTAAGAATAGATCTACCATATGATCCAGCTATTCCACTGCTGAGTATTTATCCAAAGAACTTGAAAACAAAACCAGCAACCCATAAAGATACATGTACCCCAATGTGCACTGCAGCATTATTCATGATAGCCAAGACTTGGAAGAAACCTAGGTGCCCATCAAGGGATGAATGGATAAAGAAGATATGGTATATATACACAATGGAATACTATTTAGCCATAAGAAATGATGAAATCTGGCCATTTGTGACAACATGGATGGAACTTGAGGGTATTATACTAAGTGAAATAAGTCAGAGGTAGAAAGTCAAATACCATATGATCTCACTCATAAGTGGAAGATAAAAACAACGACAAGCAAATACATAGCAATGGAGATTGGATTGGTGGTTACCAAAGAGGAAGGAGGGAGGGCGAAAGGGATGATTAGTCTCACATGTGAGGGGATGGACTATAATTAGTTTTTTGCTGGTGAACATGATGTCATCTACACAGAATTGGAAATATATTACGATGTACATCTGAAAGCTATATAACGTTATAATTCAATGTTACTGCTATAAAAAAAAGACATGCAACTAAGTTGCATTGATTTGGCACCCTGTAACTTTGCTGTACTTGTTGATTATTACTAATAGTTTTTGGTGGATTCTTTAAGGTTTTCTATATATAGAATCATGTCATCCACAAACCTCTTGAGTTTCCTTCATCCTTTACAATTGGGATCCCTTTTATTTCTTTTTCTTGCCTAATTGTTCTCGCCAAAACTTCCAGTACTATGTTGAATATGAGCAGCAAGAATGGGCACCATTGTCTTGTTCCGGTTCTCAGAGGAATGGCTTTCAGTTTTTCACCATTGAGTAGGATGTTGGATGTGGGTTTGTCATATAGGGCCTTTATTATGTTGAGGTACTTTCCTTCCACACCTATTTTATTGAGAGTATTTTTATCATAAATCGGTGTTGGATCTTGTCAAATGCTTTCTCTCCGTCTATTGAGATGATCATGTGATCCTTCTTCTTCATTTTGTTAATGTAAAGTTAATGTGTTAATTTTGCTAACGTGATTCATTCGCAGATGTTGAACCATCCCTGCATCCCTTGAATAAATCACACTTGATCATGGTGATGGTCCTTTTAATGTATTGTTGCATTAAATATGCAAATATTTGTTGAGGATTTTTGCATCCATATTCATCAGTAATATTGGCCTGTAATTTTCTCTTTTCATGCTGTCCTTGTCTGGTTTTGGTTTCAGGGTAATGTTGGCTTCACACAAAGAGTTAGGAAGAATTTTGTCCTCTCAATATTTTGGAATAGTTTGACAAGAATAGGTATTAATTCTTCTTTGAACCTTTGGTAGAATCCACCAGAGAAGCCTTCTAGTCCTGGACTTTTGTGTTTTGGGAGGCTTTTGATTACTCTTTCAATCTCTTTCCTTGTGATTAGTTTATTCATATTCTCTATTTCTTCCTGATTCAGTTTTTGGAGAGTGTATGATTTTGAGTGTTTATCCATTTCTTCTAGGTTGTCCAATTTGTTGGCATATAGTTTTTCACAGTATTCTCTTATAATCCTTTAATTTCTGTGGTATCTGTTGTAACTTCTCCTCTTTCATTTCTAACTTTATTTAGTTGAGTCTTCTCTGTTTTTTCTTAGTCATTTTGGCTAAGGGCTTCTCAATTTAGTTTATCTTCTCAAAGAACCAGCTCTTAGTTTCTTTTATCCTTTCTACTATTTTTCACTCTCTATTTCGTTTATTTCTGCTATGACTAGTATTATTTCCCTTCTTCTACGGACTTTGGACTTTGTTTGTTCTTCTTTTTCTAGTTCTCTTAGATGTAGTTTAAGATAACTTATTGGTGATTTTTCTTCTTTGTTGAGATAGGCCTGTATTACTATAAATTTCTCTCTTAGTACCACTTTTCCTGCTTCCCATAAGAGTTGGTATGTTGTGTTTTCATTTTCATTTGTCTCCAGGTATATTTTTTATTTCTATTTTGATTTCTTCATTGATCCAATGGTTGTTCAGTAGTATGTTGTTTATTCTCCACATATTTGTGACTTTCCTAGCTTTTTTCTTGTAGTTGATTTCTACTTTAATAGCATTGTGGTCAGAAAAGATGCTTGATATGATTTAAATCTTCTTAAATTTCTTGAGGCTTGCCTTGTTTCCCAACATATGGTCTATCTTGAGAATGTTCCATGTTCATTGGGGAAGAATGTGTATTCTTCTGGTTTTGGATAGAATGTACTACACATATCGGATAATTCACCTTGTCCAGTGTTTCATTTAAGGTCACTGTTTCCTTGTTGACCTTCTTTCCAGATGATCTATCCATTGATGTAAGTGGGATGCTGAGGTTCCCTACTATGATTGTGTTGCTATCAATTTCTCCCTTTACGTCTATAAACACTTGCTTTAAATATTTTGGTGCTCTTATTAGGTGTATACATATATTTATAAATGTTATGTCTTCTTGGTGTAATGTCCCTTTTATCATTTTGTAATGCCCATCTTTGTCTCTCATTATCTTTTGTATCTTGAAGCACACTTTGTCTGATATAATTATTGCAACACCCATTTTCTTCTGCTTGACATTTGCTTAGAGTATCATCTTCCATCCCTTTGCTCTGAGCTTATGTTTCTCTCTAGAGATGAGATGTGTTTCTTGCGGGCAGCATATATTGCGTCTTGTTTTTTAATCTATCTACCGACTCTCTGTCTTTTGATTGGTTATTTCAGTCCATTTGCATTTAGAGTGATTATTGATATATGAGGGCTTAAATTTGCCATTTTGATCTCTTGTTTTCTGGTTGTTCTATATTTCCATTGTTTTCCCTTGTATTTCTGACTGCCATATCAGTTTGGTGGCTTTCTATGATTTTTTCAATTTTCTCTATTTATGATTTGTGACTATTCTCTGATTTTTTGTATTGTGGTTACCATGAGGTTTATATAAAACATCTCATAGATGAGATAGTCCATTTTTTGATAGCCTCTTACCCCCATTAGCCTAAGCAAGTTCTACCCCTTTCCTCTTCCCCTTCTATATTTTTGTTGTCACAAATTATTGTTTTTGGTGTTGTGAGTTTGTGACTAAATCAAAGTGTTTATAGTTGTTTTTGATGCTTTCTTTCCCTTTATCTTTTATGTTACAATTAAGTGTTTGCTAGCCTATTATGATAGAGAGCTGCAATTTTCTGATTTTGTTTGTCTATTTATCTCATTGCTCAAAGCTTTGTATACCTTTGCTTTTTTGTTTCCAGTAAGAGGGCTTCCTTCATCATTTCTTGTAAGGCAGGTCTAGTGGTGATGAACTCCCTCAACTTTTGTTTATCTGGGAAAGATTTTATTTCTCTGTTGTATCTGAAGGAAAATTTTGCTGGATAGAGTGGTCTTGGCTGATAATTCTTGTCTTTCAATATTTTCAATATTTCATTCCACTCTCTTCTAGCCCATAAGGTTTTTTTTTTTTTTTTAAAGATTTTATTTTTTCCTTTTTCTCCCCAAAGCCCCCCGGTACATAGTTGTGTATTCTTCGTTGTGGGTTCCTCTAGTTGTGGCATGTGGGACGCTGCCTCAGCGTGGTCTGACGAGCAGTGCCATGTCCGCGCCCAGGATTCTAACCGACGAAACACTGGGCCGCCTGCAGCGGAGCGCGCGAACTTAACCACTCGGCCACGGGGCCAGCCCCTAGCCCATAAGGTTTTTGCTGGGACATCTGTGGGAAGCCTGATTGGGGGGGTTCCTTTGTAGGTTATTTTCTTCTCTCTTGCTTCCCTTAATATTTTTTGTGCATCATCATTGACTATTTTTGCAAGGAGGGATTCACCCTGACCTAAGATCTGTTGCCAATCTTCCTCTTTTTTTCCCTCTCCAAAGCCCCCAGTGCATGCTTGCATATCCTAGTTGTAATTTTTTATTGTTCTTCTATGTGAGCTGCCACCACAGTATGACAACCGACAAGTGGTGTGTTTCCATGACTGGGAAATGAACCTTAGCCACTGAAGCAGTGAGCACCAAACTTTAACCACTAGGCCATCAGGATTGGCTCTGTCATTGACTTTTGACAGTTTTAATGTTATATGCCTGGGAGGAAGGTCTTTTTGTATTGATGTGATTAGGAGTTCTATAGTCTTCATGTATTTGTATGTCCAGTTCCTTCTCCAGGTTTGGGAAGTTCTTAACTAGTATTTTTTTAGAGCTTCAATCTCTTTGGTGAAGTATTCCTTCTGTTTATTAATTTTATTCCTGAGTTCATTAAACTTTCTTTCTTAGGTTTCTTGTAACTCATTGAGTTTCTTTATGTTAGCTATGTTGAATTCTCTGTCAGTTAGATTGTAGTCTTCCATGACCTCAGGTTTGGTTTTTGGACATTTGCATTTTCCTTCTGTTCTGCAGTGTTACTGTAGTTTTTCATGGTGTTCAATGAATTGATCCTCTGCTGGCACATTTGTCATAGTAATCACCTTTTCTTATTTGGGTACAGCTTTGGTTACTTTGCTCTGGTCACCTGGGTCTCATGTTGCTCCACTGGCTCTCTGTGGGCTCAGATGCTGCTGTCCCATGCACCACCTATGCTGCTCTTCCTGCATTGTCTCAGGGTGCTGGCTACACCACTGGCAGGGATGTTGGGTTCACAGACGTCACAGTCACTGGCAGGGTCCAAGGGACCTGGGGACTTGTATACAGCCCCCACTGCTGGTGTAGCTGGTGTCAGCATTGCCACCACTGTGGGCTGTGTCACTAGTTTTGCTGTGGCTCCTGTTAGTTCTGTTCACAGATTCCCCCTGCCACTGTTGGAGGGTCAAGGGCTGTTTTTTCTGTTCCTGCCCTCTCTTCTCACAGTTGTGCCAGTCGACTGCTCTGCATTCATGTGGGCCAGGCTGCAGTTACTCAGCTGGTGGGTCACACTTGTGAGGGTGGGGCTGTCACCTCATGGGGCACCTTTACACAAGCTAAGTCACTGCTACTTGGTGGGGAGCACTCATATAGGCAGGGCTGCCACAGCATGTTGTGCTCTCCCACAGGCTGGGTTACTGCCACTTTTCAAGTGTTCATGCTCGTGCCAGGCAGCCCCCACCCCCACTCACAGTCACACTGGCCACTGTTTAAGTATCTGTGTCCTGGATTCCTGCCACTGGGGAGGAGGAGGGGGTCACTCCCCTGGTTCCAGTTTCTCAGGGGTCCAGTACACCTGCCTTCAGATGTATAGCTGCATGGATTTCTCAGGCATCCTGTTGTGTTTGTAGGGAATACTCTGTTGGTTAATGGGTGTCTGTTTAGTTGTGAGTTAGAGGGGAGAGAAAAAGAGAACAACTCACTCCACCATGAAGCTGATGTCCAATTATACCCTTTTCTTAGTCACGACGTTATGAAGGAATTTTCTAATAAAACAATTAAATTTGCAGATTTCCCAATACAGAATCATTCTTGTTATTCTGAGTTAAGCATATATTTTTTAATGTATTGCTAAATTCTAATTACTTCAATTTTATGTAGAATTTGAAATCTTAATTTACAGGTGATATGTGATTTATACCCTTTGTTTCTAATGTAGAGAATATAGGGGCTGGCCCCGTAGCCAAGTGGTTAAAGTTTGTGCACACCGCTTCAGTGGCCCAGGGTTTCACGGGTTCAGATCCTGGGTGCAGACATGGCACCGCTCATAAGGTCATGTTGAGGTGGTGTCCCATATAGCACAACCAGAGGTACTCACAGCTAGAATATACAACTCTGTCCCAGGGGGCTTTGGGGAGAAGAAGAAGATAAAGAAGATTGCCAACAGATGTTAGTGCAGGTTCCAATCTTTAAAAAAAAAAGAATTCTACTAGCAAGAAACACATATGGTTAAAAGAAAGAAAATATATTCTCTTACTACAGCAGTGATAAATTAACATGCTGAAAGAGTTGAGAGAAATAGTAAAACTTCCCAATAGATAGACAATTTTACAGATGACTATTTTTAACAAACAAGGAGCAGCTAATTCTAAGGTTATAATTATTTTCCACAAACACATAAAAGATAAAATCTCATTTCATTTTATGTGTCAACCATAACTATGATACCGGGACATAGCAAAAAGCAAAGAAATCAATGATTTAGTAGTAAAGTCAGAAAAATGACAGAATAGGAAACTCTAGGCACTCATTTCTCCATGGAAACATAAAAAAAACCTAGAGACTGAATAAAATAACTTTATTTGGGCTCTTTAAAGCAGTCAAAGGCCTACAGCAACCAAGCAAATCCCCAATAAAGAAAAAAACACATTCAGAACGGTAGGAACATTCATGGCGATTTTACTCACCATTGTCCCACTTGCTCCCTGGCATGGCACAGTGCAGTCTGGAGGAATCAGCAGCCCAGTCTCTAAGTCCCTTTCTAAAGCCAGAGAGAGCAGAGGAGATCTTATTTACATTATAACCTATCTGAAGACTGCCTGAAGGACTGACCTTTGTTCTTCCCGACTAAGAGCTCAGATAGAAAAAGTCAGCATAAATCCAATCTCATTCTGGGTAAAAGCAGAAAACATGTCAGACACTGATCATAAAAGTTTCAGGGAGACTACAGACCCACAGGTGCCTAGGATAAGAGATTACAGGAGGAGGAATACAATAGAGTATCTAAAGTCCTAAGGAGAAGCTAGGGTGACACTCTTTGTGAATTTAAGATATTTAAATGCAGCAGTGTATATGGAGGAGTAGAAAAAAGCACATGAACACATCTAGGCAAGATGTACACTCAGAAAACACCCAAGAAGATTTTTATATCGACTCTGATATCAGTTTCCCCACATTAAACCCAGCATATATGGGGTTAAAACCAAAACGCTCATTCCCTGCTTACTCTCTGGCTTCCTGGCTCCAGAATCCACTATCCTCCATGGAGACAGACACCATCAAGGACAAGCACCTGGACTATCTCCTCCCGCAAAGAGATAGGGGCTGGTGGGAAAGCTGCTGACCAGCAAGGTCACAAGCTTCCTCCTCTCTCCAAGTGTCTCAAGGCCAAAGACAGGCTGGTGGGAAAGCTCCAACCAGCAAGGCCATATGCTCCCCCTCCCCTACCTAAAATCCCAAATAAAAACCCTTCCTTTTAGCTTTTCAGGGAGTTTGGGATTTGAGCATTTGCTGCCCTCTCTCCTTGCTCAACGCTGTGCAAAAATAAAGTTCCTACTTTCTTCCACCACACCCCATGTCAGAGATTGGCTTGCTGCGCAATGGGTGAGTGAACTCACTTCAGGTTCAGTAACAATTTTAAGCCTTTACGCCAGCCTTATCTCAAGACTCAGAAAACACTGCTAATTAGTGAAGAACTTCCCAGTCAAGAATAACCACAAAGACTGTAAGAGGTGGTTTTCATTCCAAATGCCAAACTTTCACCAAAAAACACAAAACATACAGAGAAACAGGGAACATGCTCAATTCAAAGGAAAAAATTAAGTAGTAGAATCCATCTCTGAAGAAATAGTCATTGGATGTCCCAGAGAAAAACTTTAAAACCACTGTCATAAATATGTTCAAAGAGCTAAAGGAAAACATGAGCAAAGAACTAAAAGAAATCAGGAATAATATATGAACAAAATGAGACTATCAACAAAAAGATAGAAATTTTAAAAAGGAAACCACACTGAAGTTCCTTAGTTGAAAAGTACAATAATTGAATTGAAAAATACCATAGAGGAATTTAAGAGCAAACTCAAAGACACAGAACAATCAGTGAACTTGAAGACAAGTCATTTAAAATTATCAAGTATGAGGGGCAATAAAATAAAAATAAATAAAAGTGAACAGAGCCTAAGGAAATTATGGGCCACTATCAAATACACCAATATATACACTATGGGAGTCTTCATAACTAGAGCAGCAAGATAAAGGGACAGAGAGATTATTTGAAAAAATAATGCTCAAAAAATTCCCAAATTTGAAGTAAGACATGGATCTAATAATGCAAGAAACTCAATAAACTCCAGGTAGGAAAATCTAAAGAGAATCACACAAAGACGTATTATAATCACATTGTCAAAACACAAAGAGCGAATCATGAAATAAATGGGAGAAAAGTAAATTGTCATATACAAGGGAACCGCAATAATATTATCAGCAAATTTCTCAGAAGAAACCTTGCAGGCCGTAGGAGTAAAATAATATGTTTAAAATGCTGAAAGAAACAAAAAATATCAACCAAGAGTATCACATTCAGTAAAACTGTCCTTCAAAAATGAGAGAGAAATTAAAACATTCCCAGATTAACAAAAGCTGAAGGAATTCATCTTCACGAGAATTGCCCTGCAAGAAATGTTAAAGGGAGTCCTTCAAGTTGAAATGAAAGGATGCTAGACAGTAACTTGAAGCTATGTAAAAATATAAAGATCTTTGGTAAAGTTAAATATATGGTTTGTTACTCCATTTTTTATTTTCTATAAGATTTAAAAGATGAAAGCATAAAAAACCATAAATCTATGTTAATGGGTTCACAATATATAAGGATGTAATTTGTGATATCAATTATGTAATGAGGATGTACTAAAGTTTTTGAATATGAGTAAAGTTAAGTTGGTATCAATTTAAAACAGAATGTTATGACTTTATGATATTGTATATAATATCCATTGAACTCACAAAGGAAATAACTATTGAATATACACAAAGTAAAACGAGAAGGGAATCAAAACATGTCACTACAAAAGGATCCACTAAACACAAAGGAAAAAAATAATGGAGGAAATGAGGGACAGAAATGGTGTAAGACATACAAAAAACATAAATTGGCAAAGTAAGTTCTTTATTATCAGTAATTACTTTAAATTTAAGTGAATCAAACTCTCCAGTCAAAAGACATAGTTTGACAGAATGGACAAAAACAGGATCCAGGGGGGGACTCCCCCATGGCCGAGTGGTTAAGTTAGTGCACTCCGATCCTGCAGCCCAGGATTTCGCCAGTTTGGATCCTGGGTGTGGACATGGCACCGCTCATCAAGCCACACTGAGGTGGCATCCCACATGCCACAACTAAAAGGGCCCACAACTAAAAATATACAACTATGTACCGGGGGACATTGGAGAGAAAAAGGAAAAATAAAATCTTTAAAAAGAAAACCAGGATCCAACTATAAGCTGTCTACAAGAGACTTTCTTTAGACCTAAACACACACATAGATTGAAAATGAAAAGTTGGAGACAGATATTCTATGTAAAGTGTAACCAAAACAGAGCTTGGTTGGCTATACTCATGGGAGGAAAAAAATAGACTTCAAGTCACAAACTGTTACAAGAAACAAAGAAGGTCATTACATAAATATTGAAGGGTCAATTCACCAAGAAGATATAACAATTATAAAAATTTCTGCACAAAACATCAGAGCTCCAAAATATATAAAACTAACATTGACAGAACTGAAGGGATAAATAGCTCAACAATAATAGTAAGAGACTTTGAAACTTTTCTAAGTCCATTTGGGCTGCTATAACAAAATTCCACAGACCGCATAGCTTATAAATAATAGAAATTTATTTCTTACAGTTCTGGAGGCTAAAAGTTTGAGATTAGCATGCCAGCATGATTGGGTGAGGACCCTTTTCCAGGTTGCAGACTTCTCATTGTATCCTCACATGGTGGAAGAGATGTGGGAAATCTCTTGGGTCTCTTTTATAAGGGCATTAGTTTCATTCATGAAAGCTCTGCCCTCATGACATAATCACCTCTCAAAGGCCCTGGCTGCTAATACCAACACATGGGGCATTAGGATCTCAACATATACATTTTGAGAGGACACAAACATTCAGACCATAGAACTACTCCACTTCCAAAAATGGAAAGAACAACTGGACAGAATATCAATAAGAAAATAGAGATCATGGACAACACTCTAGCCAATTGAACTTAACAGACATATACAGAACACCACTCACAAACAGCAGAATACATATTCTTTTCAAGTGCACATGTAATGTTCTCCAGGATAGACCTACTGGGCTACGAAACAAGTCCTAATAAATTTAAAAAGATAGAAATCATACAAAGTATATTTTTCAATGACAAAGGAAGGAAAGAAGAAATCAATAAAAGGAAAACTGGAAAATTTACAAATAAGTGTAAATTAAATAACACACTCTTGAACAACCAGAGTCAAAGAAGAAATCACAAGGGAAATTATAATATATCTTGAGACAAATGAAGATGAAAATCAAACATCCCAAAACTTATGGAAAATAAGGAGAGCAGTACTGAGGGAAATTTTTTGCTGTAAATGTTTTCTTTAAAAAAAGAAAAGCTCAAGTCAACAACCTAAATTTACACTTTAACGAACTAGGAAAAGAATAAACTAAACTCAAACTTAGCAGAAGGAAGGAAATAAAATATATTACAGCAGAAATCACAAAATATCAAATAGAAAAACAATAGAGAAAATTAATAAGACAAAGAATTGGTTCTTTGAAAAGATCAACAAAATTGACAAACATTTAAATAGACCAAGAAAAAAAGAGAGAAGCCTCAAATAATTAAAATCACAAGTAAAAGTAGGACTACCTTCTGATTTATTTAAACAAAAAACGATTAGACTGATGTTAACACCTTTTCATGTGCCTGTTGGCTATCTGTATATGTTCTTCACAAATATGTCTGTTCAGATCCTCTGCTCACTTTTTGATTGAGTTGTTCATTTCTTTGTTGTTGAGTTGAATTCTTTGTATATTTTGGAAATGAGCCCATTGTTGGATATATGATTTGCAAATATTTTCTCCCAGTTAGTGGGTTGTCTTTTCATTTTATTGATGGTTTCCTTTGCTGTGCAGAAGCTTTTTAGTTTGATGGAGTCCCATTTGTTTTTTTCTTTTGTTTCCCTTCCCTGAGTTGACATGATATTTGAAAAGATACTACTAAGACGGATGTCAAAGAGCATACTGCCTATGTTTTCTTCTAGGAGATTTATGGTTTCACGTCTCATATTCAAACCTTTAATCCATTTTGAGTTAATTTTAGGAAAATGCAAATCAAAACAACAGCGAGATATCACCTTACACCCATCAGAATGCCTATAATTAACAAGACAAGAAAAAACAAGTGTTGGAGAGGATGTGGAGAAAAGGAAACACTAAGACACTGCTGGTGGGAATGCAAACTTGTACAGCCACTATGGAAAACTGGAGATTTCTCAAAAAATTAAAAATACAATACCAAATATGATCCACCTATTCCACTTCTGGGTATTTATCCAAAGAACGTGAAAATAATTAAAAAAGATATATGCACCCCTATGTTTGTTGCAGCATTATTCACAACAGCCAAGACTTACAAGTAAGCCAAGTGCCCATGAATGGATGAATGGATAAAGAAGATGTGGTATACATATACAATGGATACTACTCCACCATAAAAAAGACAAAATTGTGTCAATTTCAACAACATGGATAGAACTTGAGGGTATTATGCTAAGAGAAACAAGTCAGAGAAAATGCCTGTGATTTCACTCATACGTGGAAGATAAACAAACAAGCAAACACATGGAGAAGGAGAACAGATTAGTGGTTACCAGAGGGGAAGGGGGTGTGGGGAGGGTGAAATGGGTAAAGGGGCACATATATGTGGTGATGGATAATAACTAGACTGTTGGTGGTGAACACAATGCAGTCTACACAGAACCTGAAATATAATAATGCATACCTGAAATTTACACAATGTTATAAGTCAATATGACCTCAATAAAATAATTTTTTAAAGTAAAATAAAATAAATTACATGCACAGAAAAAAATGATTATAGGTGAGTACTATGAATAATTGTATGCCAAAAAATTGAATAACCTGGATGAAATGATCAAATTACAAGAAATATATGACCCACTCAGACTGAATCATGAATAAATACAAAACCTGACCAGGTAGGGCTGGCCCCATGGCACAGTAGTTAAGTTCACACATTCCGTTTCAGCAGCCCAGGGTTAACCAGTTCAGATCCTGGGTGCGGACATGGCACCACTTGGCAAGCCATGCTGTGGCAGGCATCCCACATATAAAAAGTAGATGAAGATGGACACAGATGTTAGCTCAGGACCAGTCTTCCTCAGCAAAAAGAGGAGGATTGGCAGCAGATGTTAGCTCAGGGCTGATCTTCCAAAAAAAAAAAAAGAAAGAAAACCTGACCAGAACTTTAAGTAGTAAGGAGAGTAAATCAGTAATCTAAAACCTCTAAACAAACAAAAAAAAGGCTCAGAACTACATGGCTTCATTAGTGAATTCTATGAAGTATTTTAAAAAGAATTAATGCCAACACTTCTCAAACTCTTCCAAAAGTATTGAAGAGAAGGGAACACTTCCTGACTCATTCTGAGGCCAGCATTACCCTGATACTAAAGCCAGATTTACAAAAAAGAAAAGAACTCTACAAACTAATACCCTTTATGAATATTGACGTAAAAATCCTCAACAAAATAATAGCTAATCAAATTCAACAGCATATTAAAAATATTATACACCATGACCAAGTGGGATTTACTTCTAGAATGCAACAGTGGTTTAACACATAAAAATCAATCAAAGTAATACACCACAGGATCATTCCAAGTGATACAGAAAAGGCATTTGACAAGATTTCACACCCTTTTTATTATAAAAATTGCTCAAAAAACTAGAAATAGAAGAAACTTCTTCAACGTAAAAGACCATCTATAAAAACCCACAGCTAACATCATGCTTAATAGCAACATACTGAAAGCTTTTCCTCTAAGATCAGGAACAAGACAAGGATGCCCATTTGGCCTCTTCTATTTAACATACTTGAAGTTCTAGCCAGAACAATTGAGCAAGGAAACAAAATAAAAAGGGAGTTAGATCAAGATGGGAGTGTATGAAGATCCTTAGCTCATCTTCTCCCATGGACACAACAAAACTACACCTACGAATAGAATAACCTGGAAAATAGCAGAACAAATTTTTCACAACTAAAGAACTTTAAAGCCACATTGAGATGGGTAGGGGGGACAGAGATGCAGGACCCATACCCACGGTGGGGTGACACACAGTGGCAGAGAGATCACACCCTGGAGGTCCTCCTGGTCAAGCAATGGGCCTGAGCCCACATTGGGCTCCCCATCCTGGAGGACCTGCATCAGGAAGACAAGCCCCATAATGTCTGGCTATAAAAACCAGAGAGGCTCATGTTTGGGAGAGCTGGAGGGCTATAGGAAACCAAGATTGTGCTCTTAAAAGGTGCATGCACAATCTCACTCACTTTGAGTCCTAGCACAGCTGGAAATGTGCCTGGGTTATACATAAATGAGATTCATTGATTCATTTTAGGATGTGTACAGGACTGCCAGGATCTGTTAGAACTTTCTCTGGGGACAGAAGCATTGGTGGATGCCATTTTTTTTGCTCTCCTTCTACCTACCTGGCTCAGCCCTGGCAGATGCCATATCTGACACTTTCCATCTAACTTATTAACACTGTGGAACCACTCTGGCAAACGCCCCTCTAGAGTATATCCCACTCTGCCCCCACCTGGCACACAGCCAGGACCAGAGACCCACAAATCCACTTCCACCCCACGCCACCCAGTGGGAAGCCCTGGCCAGCACTCCAAAGTGGCTCCTGCCCTTCCACACCCAGTGGGTAGCCTTAACCAGCACAAGGGCCCCTCTAAAGCAGCTCCCACCTGGGGCACCAGCTCCACACACCAGTGTGTGCACAGTAATCGTGGCCCAAGCAAAAAGGAGGGCACACCCAGGCTACACAGGGGACATACCTAAAGCACCTGGTTCTGGTGACAAGGGAAGATTGCTCTACTAGACCCCACAGGACATTTTCTACATAAGTCTATCCCTTCAAGACTGGAGATGTAGCTGATATACCTAATACATAGAAACAAACACAGAGAGTTAGGAAAAATGAGAAAGCAGATGACAATGTTCCAAATGAAAGAACAAAACAAAACCTCAGAAAAAGAACTAAATGAAATGGAGATAAGGAATCCACCAGATAAAGAGTTCAAAGTGATACTCATGAAGATGCCCACTGAAGTTGAGAGAAGAAAGGATGAACACAGTGAGAACTTCAACAAGTAAATAGAAAATATAAAAAAGAACCAATCAGAGCTGAAGAATACAATAAATGAAATGAAGAATACACTAGAGGCAATCCACAACAGACTAAGTGATGCAGAAGAATGAATCAGCAATCTGGAAGACAGAGTAGTAGAAATCACTCAATCAAAAGAGCAAAAAGAAAAAAGAATAAAAAATGAGGATAGTTTAAGGGACCACTGGGACAACATCAAGAGAACTAACATTTGCATTATAGGAGTCTCAGAAAGAGGAGAGAGAGAAAGGGACAGAAAACCTATTTGAAGAAATAATAGCTGAATACTTCCCAAACCTGGCAAAGCAAACAGACATCCAACTCCAGAAAGCACAGAAAGTCCCAAAGAAGATGAACTGAAAGAGACCCACACCAAGACACATTATAATTAAAATGTCAAATATTAAAGAAAAAGAAAGAATCTTAAAAGCAGCAAGAGAAAAACAACTAGTTACATACGAGGGAACTCCCCCCATAGGACTATCAGGTGATTTTTCAGCAGAAAATTTGCAGGCCAGAAAGGTGTGGCACAAAATAATCAAAGTGCAGAACAGAAAGAACTTACAACCAAGAATACTCTTTCTGGCAAAGTTATCATTGAGAATTAAAGTAGAGATAAAGAGTTTCTGAGACACGCAAAAGCTAAAGGAGTTCAACACCACTAAACTGGCCTTACAAAAAATGTTAAAGGGACTTCTTTAAACAGAAAAGAAAAAGCCATAACTAGAAATAAGAAAATTATGAAAGCAAAAATTTTACTGATCATGGCAAGCATATAGTAAATGTAGTGGATTAATGATCCATATAGCTAGTTTTAAGGTTAAAAGACAAAAGTAGTAAAATCATCTATATCTACAATAATTAGTCAAAGAGTATGCAAAATAAAAAGATGTAAAATATGACATCAAAAACATAAAATATGGAGGTGGTGCAAAATTGTACTGTTTTTAGAATGTGCCCAAACCTAAGTGACCATCAATGTTAAACAGACTGCTATATACATAGGATAATATGTATGACCCTCATGGTAACCAAAAACCAAAAACCTATAATAGATACACAAGAAATAAAGAGAAAGGAACATAAACATAGCACTAAATAAGTCATCAAATTACAATAGAAGAGAGAAAGAAAAGAAGAAAAGAGCAAAGAACTACAAAAACAACCAGAAAACAATTAACAAAATGATAACAAGTACATACCTATCAACAACTACTTTAAATGTAAATGGACTAAATGCTCCAATCAAATGACATAGCGTGGCTGAATGGATAAAATCAAGACCTATATTTTTGCTGCCTACAAGATGCTCACTTCAGGTCTAAAGACACATACAAACTGAAAGTGAAGGGATAGAAAAAGATATTCCATGACAATTGAAATAGAAAGAAACCTGGAGTAGTAATACTTATATCAGACAAAATAGACTTCAAAACAAGGCTGTAACAAGAGAGAAAGAAGGGTATTACATAATGATAAAGGGATCAATCCAACAAGAGGATACAACATTTGTTAATATCTATGCACCCAACACAGGAGCACCTAAATACATGAAGCAAATATTAACAGACATAAAGGGAGAAATTGACAGTAATACAATAATAGTACTTTAACATCCCAGTTACATCAATGGATAGATCATCCAGACAGAAAATGAACAAAGAAACATTGGCCTTAAACAACACATAGACCAGATGGACTGAATAAATATATACAGAACATTCCATCTAAAAACAGCAGAAAACACATTCTTTTCAAGTGCACATGGAACATTCTCCAGGATAGATAACATATTAGGTCATAACACAACTCTCAATAAATTTAAGAAGATTCAAATCATATCAAGCATCTTTTCCAACCACAATGATATGAAACTAGAAATCAGTTACAAGAAAACTGGAGAAAACACAAACAGATGGAGGCTAAACAACATGCTACTAAACAACCAATGGGTCTATGAAGAGATCAAAGAGGAAATAAGGGACCTGCTCCTTGGCCGAGTGGTTGGGTTTGTGCGCTCCTCTTTGGCAACCTAGGGTTTCACTGGTTCAGATCCTGGGCACGGACCTAGCAATGCTCGTCAAGCCATGCTGAGGCGGTGTCCCACATAGCAGAACTAGAAGGACCTACAACTAAAACATACAACTACGTACTGGGGGGCTTTGGGGAGGAGAAAAAAACCAGAAAGATTGGCAACAGATTTTAGCTCAGGCCCACTATTTTTTAAAAAATTAGAGGAACATTGGCAACAGATGTTAGCTCAGGGCCAATCTTTAAAAAAAAAAGAGGAAATAAAATATACCTTGAGAAAAATAAAAATGGAAACACAACATTCCATACTCTCTGGAATATAGCAAAAGCAGCTCTAAGAGGGAAGTTGTAGTGATACAGGCCTACCTCTGGAAACAAGAAAAATCTCAAATAAAAAAATCTAACCTCACAACTAAAGGAACTAGAAAAAGAAGAACAAACAAAGCCCAAGGTTAGTAGAAGGAAGGAAATAATAAAGATCAGAGCAGAAACAAGTGAAATAGAGACTAAAAGAGTAATAGAAAAGGGCTGGCCCCGTGGCTGAGTGGTTAAGTTCACGCACTCCACTGCAGGCGGCCCAGTGTTTCATTGGTTCAAATCCTGGGCGCGGACATGTCACTGCTCATCAAACCATGCTGAGGCAGTGTCCCACATACCACAACTAGAAGGACCTACAACGAAGAATATACAACTATGTACTGGGGGGCTTTGGGAAGAAAAAGGAAAAAAATAAAATCTTTAAAAAAAAAGAGTAATGGAAAACATTGATGAAACTAAGAGCTGGTTCTTTGAAAAGATAAACAAAATTGATAAACCTTTAGCAAGACTCATCAAGAAAAAAGAGGGACCAAATAAATAAGATTAGAAATGAAAAATGACATGTTACAACTGATACCACAAAAATACAAAGAATTATGAGATTATTATGAACAATTATATGTCAAAAAATTGAACAACCTAGAAAAAAATGGATGAATTCATAGAAATATACAATCTTCTAAAATTGAACCAGGAAGAAATGGAAAATCTGAATTAACTACTACTACTAATAAGAATGTATCAGTAATCAGAAAACTCCCAAACAATGAAAGTCCAGGATCAGAGAGCTTTACAGTTAAATTCTACCAAACATTTAAAGAAGAGTTAATATCTATCATTCTCAAACTATTCCAAAAATATTGAAGAGGAAGGAACACTTCCAAACTCATTCTATGAGGCCAGAATTACCCTGATACCAAAACCAGACAAAGACAGTACAAAAAAGGAAAATTACAGGCCAATATCCCTGATGAACATAAAAGCAAATATCTTCCATAAAATATTAGGAGACTGAATTCAACAACACCTTAAAAAGATCCATGATCAAGAGGAATTTACCCCAGGGATGTAAAAATGGTCCAATATTCACAAATCAATCAATGAGGTACACCACATTAACAAAATGAAGGATAAAAATCATATGACATCTCAATAGATGCAGAAAAAGCATTTGATAAAATTTAACATCGTTTTATGACAAAACTCTCAACAAAGTGGGTATAGAGGGAACATATCTGAACATAATAAAGGCCATAAATGACAAACCCACAGCTAACATTATACTCAAGGGTGAAAAGCCGAAAGAATTTCCTTTGAGATCAGGAATAAGACAAGGATGCCCTCTCTCATCTCTTTTATTCAAAATAGTATTGGAAGTCCTAGGCACAGCAATCAGACAAGAAAAAGAAATAAACGGCATCCGAATTGGAAAAGAAGATGTAAAACTGTCACTATTTGCAGGTTATATAGAGAAAATCTCACAAACTCCGCTGAAAAAATATTATAACTAATGAATGAATTCAATAACGTTTCAGGATACAAAGTCAATATACAGAAATTTGTTGCATTTCTATATACTAGTAACAAACAATCAGAAAGGGAAATTAAGAAAACAATCCAATTTATAGTTACATCAAAAAAATAAAATAAAATACCTTGGAATAAATTCAACCAGAAGGTGAAAGACCTGTACTCTTAAAACTATAAGATATTGATGAAAGAAATTGAAGAAGACAAAAATAAATGGAAATATATACTGTCCTAATGGATTGAAAGAATTAATATTATTAAAATGTTCATGCTCCCAAAGCAATGCAGATTCAATGCAAACCCTGTCAAAATACCGATGGCATTTTTCACAGAACTAGAATAAATAATCCTAAAATTTGCATGGAACCACAAAAGACCCCAAATAGTCAAAGGAATCTTGAGAAAGAAGAAAGAAGCTGGGGGTATCATGCTTCCTGATTTCAAAGTATATTACAAAATTATAGTAATCAAAACAGCATGGTACTGGGAAAAAGACAGACACATAGATCAATGGAACAGAGTCCAGAGCCCAGAAATAAACCCATGCTTATATGGTCAATTAAACTATGACAAAGGAGGCAAGAACATACAATGGGGAAAAGATAGTCTTATCAATAAATGGTATTGGAAAACCTGGACAGCAACATTCAGAAGACTGAAACTGGGCCACTTTCTTACACCATATACAAGAATAAACTCAAAATAGATTCAAGACTCAAATGTAAGACCAGAAACCATGAAACTCCTAGAAAAAAACAATAGGCAGTAAGCTCTTTGACATCAGTCTTAGCAATATTTTTTAGATCTGTCTCCTCAGGCAGAGGCAACAAAAGCAAAAGTAAATAAATGGGACTAGATCAAAATAAAAAGCTTTTGCACGGCAAAGAAAACCATCAGCAAAATGAAAAGGCAATCTACTGAATGGGAGGAGATATTTGCAAATATATATATATATATATCCAATAAGCGGTTAATACAAAAATTTGATAAAGAACTCATACAACTCAATAGCAAAAGCAAACAATCTGATTAAAAAATAGGCAAAGGACCTAAATAGACATTTTTCTAAAGACATACAGATGGCCAGTAGACATATGAAAACATGCTGAACATCACTAATCATAAGGGAAATTCAAATCAAAATCACAGTGAGATGTTGCTTCATACCTGTTAGAATGGCCATTATTAAAAAGACAAAGAACAAGTGTTGAGAGGGATCTGGAGAAAGGGGAACCATTGAATATTGTTGGTGCAAATGTAAATTGGTGCAGCCACTCTGGAAACAGTATGGAGGTTCCTCAAAAACTTAAAAATAGAACTACCATATGATTCAGCAGTCTCACTTCTGGATATTTACCTGAAGAAAATGAAAATACTAATTTGAAAAGATATATGCATTTCTTTGTTCATTGCAGCATTATTTACAATAGCCAAGATATGTGAGCAACCAATGTGTCCATCGATAGACGAATTGATAATGAAGATGTAATAAATATATACAATGGAATATTATTCAGCTTTTCCATAAAAAAGAATGAAATCTTGCCATTTGCAACAAACTGGATGGACCTAGAGGGTATTACGCTAAGTGAAATAAGTCAGACAGAGAAAGCCAAATATCATATGATTTCACTTGTATGTGGAATCTAAAAAACAAAACAGATGAACAAACAAAACAAAACAGAAACAAACTCATAGATGCAAAGAACAAACTGATGGTCTCCAGAAGGGATAAGGGTGGGAGGATGGGCAAAATAAGTGAAGGGGATTAAGAGGTACAAACTTCCAGTTATAAAATAAATGTCATGAGGATGTAACGTACAGTATAGGGAATATAGTGAATAATATTGTAATACCTTTGTACAGTGATAGATGGTTACTAGACTTGCCATGGTGATCATTTCATTATGTACATAAATCTCAAGTCATTATATTGTACATCTAAAACTAATATAATATTGTATGTTAACTATACTTCAAGAAAAAATGAAATAAATCGTATCCAAATTTAAAAGGAAGAGTTAAAATTATCTATGTTTGCAGATGACATGATCCCATACGTAAAAAATCCTAAAGATTTTTCACATAAGAAAAACTGTTAGAATTAATAACCAATTCAGCAAAATCATAGGGTAAAAATTAACATATAAAAATCATTTGCATTTTTATACACTAATAATAAAAAATCTGAAAACGAAATTAAGAAAACAATTCCATTTACAATAGCATCAAAAAGAGTAAAACAGGGGTTGTGATTCAAGATAGTAGGAAGATCTTGAATTCATCTCTTCCTATAGACACACCAAATGTACAGCTACATATGGAACAATTTCCTCTGGAAAAAAAAAAACAAAACTAGCTAAATCCTATGCATCATGGCAAACAAAAAGCTCACATTAAAGCAGATAGGAAAGACTGAGACACAATCTTGCCATAAACCTCACCCCCGTCATGGCAACCCACAATAGGGAGGGAACACAAAATCCTAAGCTTCTCCCTGAAGAGCAAAGTGTTTGAACTCCACATTGGGCATCCCAACTTTTAAGATGTGGACCTGATAGATGAGCCACCAAAACGTCTAGTTTTGAAAGCCAACAGGGCTTGTGTCCACACAACCCATAAGGCTATAGTAAACTAAGAAACAGTTCTTAAAGGGTTCATGTTTACAGAGTTAAGCATCCCTGGGCCCAGCACAGAGACAGCTGATTTAAAAGAGCCTAACATGTGTGTGGTGATGAATTGTAATTAGTCTTTGGGTGGTGAACATGATGTAATCTACACAGAAATCAAAATATATAACGATGTACACCTGAAATTTATATAACGTTATAGACTAATGTTACTTCAGTTAAAAAAATAATAATAAGGAAGAAAGAAATAAAAGAGCCTAGACTTTCTGTGAAAAAAGCTTATTTGCTTTTCTTAAATCATTGGCCCTAGGGGCAGGCATCTAATTTAACACACATCTAGGGGCCTACTGAAATACTCTTTGGGGATGGAGGCCAGCACATGCCATATTTGCACTCTCCCTCTGCCTCACTTTGGCTCACCATTATCTCCCAGGAAGTAGCTCATACCCTTATGTGGAAGTGCAATTTTTGTTGACTACCACCCAGGGGACACTTCTAGGTCACTTGGCTCTGGTGGCCAGTGGAGCTTATGCTTGTGATCTCACAGGAATGTAACAGATAGAGAAAGAGTTCTCACCCCCAGGGCACAGCAAGAAGCAATAAACTGAGATGCCCAATCTTTCCAGGAAATAATCCTATTAGCTTATCTTCATAGCTGTGGCCTGAGATGCAGGCTTCTATTAAACACACATCTAAGGGCTGAATGTAATCCTCTGAAGAGACTCTGGAAAGTGAACACTATCTTCACACTCTCCTTCTGCCAAGCTCCAGAGCACCAGTGTCTCCCAGAGGGGAGCTTTTACAGATGTCTGGTGCCCCAGTTTTTGTGGCTGCCATCCAGGGGATGCCCCTTGGTCCTGTGGCCCTGATGACCAGTAGGGCTTGTATTCCTGGGTCCCATGGGACTATAACAATGAGAGAGACAGTTCTTGGCTGGTGACCACCCCCAGGGCACAGTTCAGACAGCAGACTGAAGCACAGCTTCAGTCTTTCTGTGAAAGAGGCCTATTTTGCTGTCCTTGAGCTTCAGTCTGTGGAACAGGCTTCTGGTTTAACATACATCTAGAGACCTACTGAGATGGTTTCTAAGGACAGAGGCTGGTAGACACCATCTTTGCATTCTACCTATACCTCAATCCAGGTCACCAGTATCTCCTAGAAAGGAGCTTGTACACTCATCTGGCACCTCAATTTTTGCAGCTACCATCCAGAGTACACCTCTGGATTGTTTGGATTTGGTGGCTAGTGGGGCTTTTGCTTATACGTCCTATTGGACTGTAATGAACAGAGAAATAGTTCTTAATTGACCACCACCCACAAGGCACAGCAGAGAGGATACAGACTAAAACACCTCACCTTTCTGTGAAGGAAGCCTATTAGCTTATCTTTATGGCTGTGGCCTGAGGGGTGCTCACTGAGACCCTTCCCAAAGGGACACAAACAGGTCTTGGCACACTTTCAAATACTGGAAGCCACTAAAAATAAAATAGGGTGCTTGGACAATCAAAATTTTGAGAGACAACCAAGATTAGAGCAGGGTCGAATGATAATGTTCATCTCCTACACAACTCCATTCCTTCAAGACTGAGAGAGGTTGTTACTTTATCTAATGCATAGAAAACAACACAAAAAGTCAAGGAAAATAAAGAAACAGAGTAATATGTTCCAAACAAGAAAATAAGATAAAATCTTAGAAAACAGACCTTAATAAAGTGGAAATAAGTGATTTACCTGATAAAGATTTCAAAAATGACTATAGAGATGTTCACAGAGCTCGGGAGAAGAATGGATGAAAAAAGTGGGATTATTGGCAAAGAGAAAATATCGGAAAGTACAAAGTAGAAGTCACAGAGTTAAAAACATACAATAATTTAACTAAAAAATATGGTAGACAGGTTCAACAACAGACTAGATGAAGCACAAGAAAGGATCAGTGAACTCAAATGCAGAGCAGTAAAATTTACACAATCAGAGCAGCAGAAAAAAAGGAATGAAAAAAAAGTGAAGATAGCTTAAGGAACCTATGGGACAACATCAAGCAGATCAATATCTGCATTATAGGGATCTCAGAAGGAAAAGAGAGAGAGAAAGGAGCAGAAAACTTTTTGGAAGAAATAATGGCTAAAAATTTCCCTAACCTAGGGAAGGAAACAGATATCCAGATCCAAGAAGCCTAGATAGTTCCAAATAAGATGAAAACAAAAAGACTCACACCATGACACGTTATAATTAAAATGTCAAAAGTCAAAGACCAGAAGAGAATCTTAAAAGAAACAAGAGAAAAGGGGCTGGCCCTGTGGCCGAGTAGTTAAGTTCATGCACTCCGCTGCAGGCGGCCCAGTGTTTTGTTGGTTCGAATCCTGGGCGCGGACATGGCACTGCTCATCAAGCCACGCTGAGGCAGCGTCCCACATGCCACAACTAGGTGAACCCACAACGAAGAATATACAACTATGTACCTGGGGGCTTTGGGGAGAAAAAGGAAAAAATAAAAAAAATTAAAAAAAAAAAGAATGCTAAAAGAAACAAGAGAAAAACAAGTTGTTATGTACAAGGGAACCTCCATAAGACTATCAACAGATTTCTCAGAAGAAACTTTGCATGCCAGAAGGGAGTGTCACAATACATTCAAAGTGCTAAAGAAAAAATTTCCAATCAAGGATACTCTAATTGGCAAAACTGTCCTTCAGAATTGAAAGAGAGAGAGTTTTCCAGACAAGCAAAAGCTAAAGGAGTTCAACACTATTAGACTGGCCTTACAGGAACATTAAAGGGACTTTTTTAAAAATGGAAAGAAAAGCATGCTAATTAGTAACAGGAAAACATACAAAAGTATAAACCACCCTAGTAAAAGTAAATGTATGGTAAAATTCAAAATAATCAAATATTGTGAAGATGGTAGGTTAATCACTTCTAAAGATAGTATGAAGGTTAAAAGACAAAAGTAGCCAAAATAATTATAACTATAATAATTTTTAAAGAATACACAGGATATAAAGGTACAAATTGTGTCATCCAAAACATAAAACATGACAGGGGGTAAAAATATAGAGCTTTAAACTGCTTTCAAACTTAAGTTGTTATGAACTTAAAATAGACTGTTGTAAGTTGTTTTATGTAAGCCTCATGGTAACTGCAAAGCAAAAACCTATAGTACATACAATAAGGAGAAAGAGAGTGTAATCTAAGCATACCAATACAGAAAATCATCAAATCACAAAGGAAGAGAGCAAGAGAAGAAGAAAAGAAGAGAGGAACCACAAAATAGTCAGAAAACAATTAACAAAATTGTAGTAAGTACATACCTGTCAATAATTACTTTAAATGTAAATGGATTAAATTCTACAATCAGAGTAGCTGAATGGATAAGAAAAAAAGACCCATCTATGTGCTACCTACAAGAGACTCACTTAAGATGTAAGGACATACACAGACTGAAAGTAAAGGGATGGAAAAAGATATTCCACACAAATAGAAACCAAAGGAAAGCTGTAGTAGCTATACTTATATCAGACTAAATATACTTTAAGACAAAGACTGTGAGAAAAGACAAGCAAGGTCATTACATAATGGTAAAGAGGTCAATCCATCAAGAGGACATAACATTTGTAAATATTTATGCACCCAATATAGTAAATATAAAAATCAAATATTAATAAACATAAAGGGAGAATTAGACAGGAATATAATAATAGTATGAGACTTTAATACCCCACTTTATTGGTGGATAGATCATCCAGACAGAAAATTGATAAGGAAAGATCAGCCTTAACTGACACATGAGACCAAATGTACTTAAACACATACAGAACATTCCATCCAATAACAACAGAATACCCATTCTATTCAAGCACACATGTAACATTCTCCAGGATAGGTCATGTTTGGCCACAAAAGAATTCTCAATAAATTTAAAATGATTGAAATCATATCAAGCACCTTTCCTACCACACAGTATGAAATTAGAAATCAATTACGAGAAGAAAACTGGAAAATTCACAAATATGTGGTGATTAAAAAACAAAGTACTGAACAAGAAATGGGTCAAAGAACAAATCAAAAGAGCAATGAAAAGATATCTTAAGACAAATGAAAATGGAGACACAACTTACCAAAATTTATGGTATGCAGCAAAAGCAGTTCTAAGAGGAAAGTTTATAGTGATAAATGCCTACAGCAAGAACAAGAAAAGTCTCAATGAACAACCTAACTTTTACCTCAAGAAACTAGAGAAAGAACAAACTTCAAAGTTAGTGAAAGACAGATAATAAAGATTAGAGCAGATAATTGAAATAGAAACTAAAAAGACAATAGAAAAGATCAATGAAAACAAGAGCTGTTTTTAAAAGATAAACAAAATTGACAAAACTTTAGCTAGACTCACCAAGACAAAAAGAGAGAAGACAAATAAATAAAATAAGAAATAAAAAAGGAGATATTACCAGTGATACCACAGAAATTCAAAGCATTGTAAGAGACTATGATAAACAATTATCCCCTAACAAATTAAACAACCTAACAGAAATGGATAAGTTCCCTGAAACATAAAATCCACCAAGACTGAATCATGAAGAAGTAGAAAATCTGAACAAACTGATTACTAGTAAGAAGACTGAATCATTAATCAAACACCTCCCAATGAACAAAAGTCCAGGACCAGACAGCTTCAGTAGTGAATTCTACCAAATATTTAAAATAAAATTAATACCAATCCTTCTCAAACTCTTCCAAAAAATAGAAGAGGAAGGAGAACTTCCAATCTCATTTTATGAGGCCAATATTATCCTGATACCAAAAGCAGACAAGGATGCCACAAGAAAAGAAAATTACAGTGCAATATCCCTATCCTTGATGAACATTGATGCAAAAATCCTCAACAAAATATTAGCAAACTGAAATCAACAACACATTTAAAGGATAATATACCATGATCAAATGGTTTTTATTCCAGAGATGACAAGGAAAGTCTTGGACACTGAAAGAAATTAAAGATGACACAAATAAATGAAAAGATAGCTCATGTTCATGGATTGCAAGAATTAATACTGTGAAGATGTCAATACTCCCTAAATGATCTACAGAGTCAATGCAATCTCTATCATCATCCCAATGACTTTATTCCAAAAGTAGAAAAATTCATTCCAAAATTTATAGGAATTTCAAATAGCCAAAATATTCTTGAAAAAGAAGAAACTTGGAAGTCTTATAGATCCTGATTTTACAACTTACTACAAAGCCACTGTAATCAAAACACTGTGGTACTAACATATAGACAGACATACAGACCAATGGAATATAATAGAGAGGCCAGAAATAAGCCCTTGTGTGTATGATGAAATGATTTTCAACAAGGGTGTCAAGAACATTCCATTTTTCCCCACTTCAACAAATAGTGTTGGGAAAACTGGATACCTACATGCAAAAGAATAAAATTAGATCTTTACCTTATTCCATATATAAAACTAACTCAAAATGGATCAAAAACCTAAACATAAGTCCTAAAACTATAAAGGTCTTAGAAGGAAACATAGGAGTGAATTTTCGTGTTCTAGGATTAGGCCATGGTTTCTTAGATATGACATCAAATGCACAGAAAATCAAAGAAAAACACATAAATTATCATCATCAAAATTAAAAGGTTTGTGCTTCAAAATAAACCATCAACAATTTGAAAAGACAACCCCGAGAATGGGAGAGATGTTTTGCAAACCATATATCTTATGAATGGCTTTATCTACCATACACAAAGAACTCTTATAACTCAATAATAAAAAGTCAAATACCCCATTAATAAATGAACAAAGGATATGAATAGATATTTCTCCAAGGAAGAAAAACAAATTGCCAATAAGCACATAAAAAGATGCATTTCCCCTCAGGGAAATGCAAATCAAAACCACAATGAGATACCATTTGACAGTCAATAGAATGGCAAAACTCAAAATGACAGATAATAAAGTGTTCACAAGGAAATCGAGGAATTAGAACACTTATTCATTGCTGATAGGACCGTAAAATGATGTAGCTCCTGTCTAAAAAGTTTGCCAGTTCCTCAAAATTAAATGCATAGTTACCATGTGCCCTAGTAGTTCCACTCCTAGGTATGTACCCAAGAGAACTGAAAATATATGTCCACACAAAATTTGTACACAAATGTTTATAGCTGTATTATTCATAATAGCCAAAAAGTAGAAACAACTCAAATGTCCATCAAGTGATGAGTGGATAAATAAAATGAGGTATTGTAAGTATGTGAAAAAATAGATATCCATTGTATGGATATGGATATGAAAAAGAAATGAACTGATACATTCTACAACATGGATGAATGTTGAAAATATTATGCCGTGTGAAAGAAGCCAGTCATGAAAGATCACACATTGTATGATTTTATTTATATGAAATTTCCATAATAAGAAAATCCTTAAGTAGTAAACATAGATTGGTGTTTTCCTATGCCTGAGTGAATTAGGGGGAAATGGGCAGTGACTGCTAGAAGATACGTGATTTCTTACTGGGGTGATAAAATGTTCTATCATTGATTGTTGTGATGGTTGTACAACTCTGTGAATATACTCAAAACCATTGAATTGTGGACTTTAAACAGCTGATTTGTATTTTATGTAAATTATTTTTCTTCTTACTGTCCTATGAAGGAATTGTATGAGATTTGCCACACATGGAAGAGAGAAATTAAGACTTCATCCTGCATTTCCATTCCAGTTAATCCTACCTTAGTAAAGTCGTATTTCCATGGTCTCCTAGTTTCACTGTGTGGGCATCTCTCAATTATTCACCCTAAATTGCTTCACCTAGTTAGGGCTCAGAATTTTGTCAGAGTGTGGGTTTTAGCAAAGTACAAGGGATTGTGGGAGGGCAAGGTCTTTATTTACAGGATCTTAGAATCTTGGACTAGTCAGTCAGGACTGGAAAGTTTTACCATTGTAAATATGGGGAAATTAAGTCCTAGGGTGAGGAAGACCCAGCCCCAGATCATAGGATATGTTACTGATAGAGCTGAGTAGATCCTCGGACTCATGTTGACTATAACAGGGCTCTGTATAGCAGGAGTGCCAGTCAGCAGTAAGAGCACCTACTATGGGCCTGACATTACCCTAGGCACTGGGCATACAGCTCTGGAAATAAATCATTGGGAAAGTATGCTCAACCTTAGCGTGAGTGAAGCATTCCCCCTGCACTTTCTTTCTCCTCCCTCTGGTCTGGTGGTTGATAGCACATATGTTGTCCATACTCAGGCCAATGGATCCCAAGGACTCGAGGTGGGGAATAGTTTGCAGCCCTCAGCTACTCAGCTGCCCCACATCTCTCAAGCTACGACCTGCCTTGTTTTCCTTCCTGTTAGCCTCTGTCCTCCATACAATATTCTGGGCTCTATAATAAACTCAGGTGTGTAATGACACAGTTATAGCTTAATTGGCCCTAGCTGATTGTTGCTATGGTGATGCAGTCAGGTGTTCTGCTCACTAAGTTGAAATAAGAGGGAATCTGAGGTGGGAGAGGAAAATATAGGGAGATGGGGGAGGCTGAAATGAGAATAATTTAATAATTCTTTTTGATTAAAAGTCCATTTTACAGTCCTGTTTCCTACTCTGTCTCTGGAAAATTGGAGACTTAATTGGGATAAAAGCCTTTCAATAGAGACATTTCCAATGTAAGGATAAGGCTTCACATAGTAGTTGCAGGGAGTGGCTTTGGAAAAGACACAGGTAGGAATGGAGAGCAAGATCGTTATTTACAGGTGTCTTAATATCTGGCAATGTCAGTCCAGGCTTCAATGGCACCTTCCAATGTATTTTTTACGTCCTTTCTATTTCTCATTTATTTTGGCTAGACTTTATTTGTAGACCAGTTGTAGATGTACAGAAAAATCACAGATAGTAGGGAGGTCCCATATACACCACTCCCATTTCTTCTCTTATAAATATTTTACATTAGTATAGTACATTTTTTACAGTTGATAAACAAATATTGCTACATTATTATTAAAGTTCATATTTTATTATGAATTTTTGTCAAATACCATTTTTCTGTTCTGAGATCTCATCCAGAATACCCATTACATTTAGTTATCATGTATCCTTAGGCTCCTTTGACAGTGACAGTTTCTCAGACTTGCCTTGTTTTTGATGACTTTGATAGTTTTGAAGATTCTTGGTCAAGTATTTTGTAGAGTGTCCCTCAATTTTTATTTTTCTGATGTTTTTCTCATGAGTAGATTGGGATCATGGGCTTTGGGGAGGAAGACCATAAACATAAAGTGCCATTCTTATTACACCACATCAAGGGTACTCATTATCAATATGACTTGTCATTCTTGATGTTGACCTTGATCACCTGGCTGAGGTAATATTTTCAGGTTTCTCCACTCTAATGTTATTATTTTACTATTATACAATGTCCTTCTTTGTCTCTTGTGACAGTTTTTGACTTAAAGTCTATTTTGTCTGATTATAAGTGTAGCCATCTTTGCTCTCTTTAAGTTACCATTTGCATAGAATATCTTTTCCATCTCTTCACTTTCAGCCTATGTGTATCCTCAAATCAAAAGTGAGTTTCTTGTAGACAGCAGACAATCGGGTCTTGGGTTATTTTCTTTAATGCATTTAGCACTGTATATCTTTTGGTTTGGGAGGTTAATCAATTTACATTTAAAGTAATTATTTATAAGGAAGGATTTACTATTGCAATTGTTAGTTGTTTTCTTTTAGTCTTGTAGTTCTATCTTTTCCTCTCTTGCTGTTTTCCTTTGTGTTTTGTTGATTTTTTGGTATTGATATGCTTTGAGTCCCTTCTCTTAACTTCTATAGGTGATTTTTGTGGTTATTTTGGGGCTATCTTAAAATATCTTATAGTCATAACAGCCTATTTTAATCTGATGACAACTTAAGTATAATTGCATACAATAACACCACACTTTAACTTCTCCCCACATTTTATGTTATTGTTTTCTCAATTTACATCCATTCATACTGTATATCTTTTAACATATTTTTAGTTATAGTTATTTTAATACTTTGTCTTTTAACCTTATACTAGAGTTAAAAGTGATTTACCCACCACCATTATGGTAATATAGTATTTTGTATTTGTCTACATATTCACCTTTACCAACAAGTTTCACACTTTCTTATGCTATTGTGTTATTGTTTAGCATCTTTTTGTTTCAGCTTGAAAAATTCCCTTTAGCATTTCTTGTAAGACAGGTCTAGTGGTGATGAACTCCCTCAGACTTTATTTTTCTGGGAAAGTCTTCATCTCTTCTTCATTCTTGAAGTACAGTCCCACCAAATATAATATTCTTGGTCAGCAGTTTTTTTCTTCCAGCACTTTGAATGTATCATGCTACTCCCTTCTGACCTACAAAGGTTTGTTCTGAGAAATGTGTGTGTAGTCTTAAGGGACTGCCTTATACATGATGAGTTGCCTTTCTCTTGCTGCTTTCAAAATTCTCCCTTTGTCTTTTACTTTTGACAATTTGATTATGTGTTTCAGTGTGGGTTTCTTTGAGTACTTCTTATTTGCTATCTTTAAGGCTTCTTGAATCTGGAAGTCTATTTCCTTCTCCAGATTTGGGAAATTTTCAGCCATTATTTCTTTGAATAGTTTTCTAGTAATTTCTCTCCTTTCCTCCTATGATTCCCAACATACACATATTGGTCTACTTTATGGTGTCCCATAAGTCCCTTAAACTTTCTTAATTTTTTTCATTCTCTTCTTTTTGATCCTCTGACTAAATTATTTCCAATGACATGTCTTCAAGTTCACAGATCGTTTCTTCTGCTTGATCTATTCTGCTATTGAACTCCTCCAGACATTTTTTTCAGTTCAATTATTGTGTTCTTCAGCTTTACAATTTCTGTTTGGTAATTTTTTAATATTTTCTATCTCTTTGTTGAAATTCTCACTTTGTTCATGCATTGTCTGAATGTTGAATGAATGTTGTCTTTTAATTAAAGTGAGCATATTTATGATGGTTAATTTTGAATTCTCTGTCAGGTAAATTATATAATTCTGTTTCATTAGGTGCAGTAACTCAAGATTTATCTTACTCCCTTGTTTGGAGCATCTTTATCTTATTCTTCATTTTCCTTGACACTCTGTGTTGATGTCTTTACATTAGACAAAGCAGCTATCTCTCCTACTCTTCACAGGCTGGCCTCGTATAGGAGAAGAATCCCACCTATCAGCCCAACCAAAGATTCTGGGGGCCTCTTAAACCTTTATGCTAATCCAACCCACTTTCTTTGTTTTTTGAAGTTCTCATGCATCTGGTATATACTGGGTTCTATCAGTGAACTGGGACAAGCAAGACTGAAACCAATTCTTCATGGGGCCCCAGAAAACTTGGATCATTGGACACTCTATACAACTCTTTCTCTCCCTAGGGAGAAGCTGATTATTAGAGTTTTTCATCCATACACTCTGTGGTGAATCAGGAGGGTGTAGTCTAGGGCAAATGCTCACCAAAATCTCTGTCACTATTCTCACTTTCCCCAGTCAGCTAGATTATGCCAGGTCCCATCAACACTCTGAGACAGGCAAGTGAGAAACCAGTCCTTTGGGTAGCCCCTGGAAAACTTGTGGCATTGGGCACCCAGGCCAACTCTTTTTCTCCCCATGGACAAGTAGGAAGCTGTGGTTTTTGTTGGCTTGTTCTGTGATGAACTGAGGGGAAAAGCTATGATTTCTATAATACCATGATTTCTGTTCTCCCCCAGGCAGCCAGACTGTGTTGGACTCATAGAGTTCCAAGACTGGCAAGGAAGATATTAGTCATTTGGTCAGCCCCAGAGAAGTTGGGGTGTTGGTTGTAGGAATAAACTCTTCCCTCCTCAGGGTAAGCTGAGTGATTGGATTGGTATCCACTTGCTCCATGCTGAACAGGTGGGAAGAGCTATGGTGTCTACCAACCCAGACCACTGTCTCCATCCTTCTCCAGGTGAATAGTCATATTGGATTAGAGCCCACTCATATTACTTTATTTACCTTAATTACCTCTTTAAAGGCCCTGTCTCCAAACACAGACACATTCTGAGGTACTGGGGGTGAAGACTTCAACATACAAATTTGGGGTGGATACAACTCAGTCCATAAGAAGAAGAGTTCCATATGTTTAAATGAAGTCATACTTTGAATGAAGCCATATACACAAAAAAACTATTTAAGTATACAATGGAAGAAAGGGTAATAGGAGAATAAGAATGTCGAGAGGATATTATAAATATTTTCAATATTATTATTTAATTTTATATTTGGAATAATCCAAAAACCAATACATGATGTAATTTTGTATTTTATATTTGGGAAACTAATACAGAGCTTTATATGAAATAAAGGTTAACCACATTTTATTGATGTGTAGGAATATTAGAAAATAGACTATTTTCTGAGTATCAATGATTCTCAATGGGTAGGGATGTAGCCCTCTGGATATTAGATACATCATTCAACTCCATGAAACTAACATGTGTATCAAAAAGGATTAAAAAGCTCAGGGAAACAATGACTTATGATGTTTCATCCTAAACTGCATGATTTTAGGTAAATCACTTAACTAATCTGAATCTACATTTCTATATCTGTAAAATAAGGATATTGGAATGGTATATATTAGTGAGTGTGTTGCATATTTACATATATTATAAATTTATATTACCAAATGTGAAGCTGGCAGTCATCCCTGGTATATCTGTAAGAAAAACATAAGTAATTTTTTGAAGCATGAAGTCTGATAAAAAGAACCTCAAAGAACTAATGATGATGGCAGTAGCAGCAGCAACTGTAAAAATAACTTCATGACTCACGGAGGAGCTTTACATCTAGGAAAGATTAGCAAGGGAATAGGCTTTAAAGCCCAACCTCATACCCCTGGTCTTTCTCATTAATTTTGTTAAATTTTAAAATTATTTTTAATTTTTTAATTACAATGTTTAAATTTTAATTTGTAGTTAATAATTATTTTAATTTTTGCCGATCTGGTAGTTAGAAAGAATATCCCTTGATGTGTTTTTGGTTTGCTTTTTGAATTGCTGTTGAGGTTGACTTTTTATGTGTATAATGGGGATTTTTATTTCTTATTTTTGAAGTTTCTATCAAAATAATCCATTACTATTATTGCACACATCCTCCACCCCCACACTATGTCTAACCTGAGAGTAACAGGACCTCTGACAGTGAGTAGAACTACCCTCCCCCCAACGTTGAAGAAATGCGGTGTCTGTTCTCTCAGGACCCTAACACTCTTAATATTAGGAGACTGAAAAACATTTAGAACACCTGGTTGTGCTCTTACAGGCTCCTCAGCGATCTTGTGTTTCAGTTCCTCCTCAACAGTATTTGTTCCATGCTTTTCAAACTCAAAAGAATTTTGTTTGGCAGAAAAGACAGAAGGAAACTCTGCAATGTGGAATTCCACTTTTTCTGTCATTAACCAACATCCTTCCATTGTTCTCAAACAGCAGGTCTTGATCTTTTCTATGAGGACACACATAGGCCAGAATTAGGTGTCAGGCACCCCTTTCCTGGCTCCTGCTTTCATTCAAAAAACAGTGATCTGAACAGTAAATATAAGGTTTGTCTTTGAATTCCCCACTCCCTTGTCTCATCATTTTCAACTCCCATACCATTATCTCTATTCTTCCCTTCTCCACCAGATGCCTAGGCTTGTTATATACTATTATGCCTCCTGGTAGAAAGAAGCATATATCATGATAGGAATAATTGTCTCCAAAATGTGCTGGTCATAAGGTTTTCTCAAACCTCAGAATTATGTCTTGACAATTTGGTCTCTAGTATCTCTTTGAAGTTCCTGCTATGCCTCAATTTCCCCATGTATAAAATGTGGATAATAATAGTATATACCTCATAGAGTTGTTGTGATGATTAAATGAGTTAATTTATGTAAAGCTCTGATTTCAGAGCCTGACGTAAACTAAGAATTCAACAAATATTTGCTCTTGTTGTTATTACTATCAGCCTTAGGAGGCTATAGCTAATGTGATTACTCCTATCTCCACAGCACTAGTGGTAGAATTCTGTGGGTAGGGTGTCACATATGGCCTTGGATCTTTCTTTGGAGTATATCTGATTTTGGGTAGAGTACTTGACTTGCCACATTTCAGAAACCATAAATCAAATTCTTGTACCATAAAGAACTTAAGTCCGATCTTGATGAATTAGATCAGGACTTATGCTTCCAGTGTTTCTCATTCTTTCAACGATGAAAGGAAATATACTTAAATATTAACATTAGTTATCTGTGATGGGTGGATTTGCTGTTAATTTTCATTGGATTCTTTAAACATTTCTGTATTTTTAACATTTTTAACAATAATAATTAATTATCTTTACAATCAGCCAAAATGAGAAGAAAATAACAACATAATTTTGAAGAAATTGCATTTTCAAGCAATCTGGAAAGAAACTTATGTCTGATTAAACCTTAAAATATGTAAAATAATACAAGAAATCAAATGATTTTGAATTAAAAGAACTATCAGATAAAAGGTAAAAGATGTGAACAAATAATTCACAAAGGAGGAAATCAGTCCTAATAAACTTGAAAAATATCCATTAATAATTTTAAAATTAAAACTAATGCTATATTAGGGTACCATTTTTTCACCTTAAAAAAGAGTAAATAGTAAGAATAAAACCATTTAATGTTATCTAGGACTCAAGGAAAGAGCCATTTATGTAAATCTAAACTACTGTGATATTTCATAAAATGGTCACAATGTTTTACTAATACATTTTTTGGGCTCTTTAATAAGGTAAGAACCAAATATGCAGAAGACTTTTTGGGCAGACCTGGTGGCATAGTGGTTAAGTTCATGTGCTCTGCTTTGGTGGCCCAGGGTTCATGGGTTCGGATCCCAGGCGCAGATCTAACACTGCTCGTCAAGCCATGCTATGGCAGCATCCCACATGCAAAACAGAGGAGGACTGGCACAGATGTTAGCTCAGGGGCAATCTTCCTCAAGCAGAAAGAGGAATATTGGCAACAGATGTTAGCTCAGAGCCAATCTTCCTCACCAAAAAAAAAGGAAATGCAGAAGATTTTTGTACTCAAAAATTTATTATAGGGTTAAGTGGTTAAGTTCAGCACACTCCACTTTGGCAGCCTGGGTTTGCAGGTTTGGATCCCAGATGCAGACCTACACCACTCATCAAGCCATACTGTGGCAGTGACCCACATACAAAATAAAGGAAAGATTGGCATGAATGTTAGCTATTTTGACTGAAGCCTCATTTACATGACATAAGTATAGCAACTTCTGCTCTCTTTTGGTTACTATTTACATGGAATATCTTTTTCCATTCCTTCACTTTCAACCTATGTGTGTCCTTAAAGCCAAAGTGAGTTTCTCATAGGCAGCATATTGTTGGATTTTTTTATCCATTCAGCCACTTTGTGAATTTAGTCCATTATGTTTAAAGTAGGTAAGGACTTACTATTGCCATTTTGTTCATTGTTTCCTGACCATATTTTTAGCTCCTTTGTTCATTTCTTTCTTGCCGTCTCCCTTTGTGATTTATTTTATGTAGTATGATTTAATCCCTTTCTGATTAACTTTTGTGTGTCTACTATATTTTTTTTTGTGGTTTGGGGTCTTACATTCAAGTCTTTAATCCATTTTGAGTTAATTTTTGTATATGGTGTAAGATAATGGTCTACTTTCATTCTTTCACATGTGGCTGTCCAGTTTTCCCAACACCATTTATTGAAGAGACTTTCCTTTCTCCATTGTATGTTCTTGTCTCCTTTGTCGAAGATTAAATGTCCAAAGATGGGTGGTTTTATTTTTGAGCACTCAATTCTGCTCAGAATTGATGTGTGTGTCTGCTTTTGTGTCAGTACCATGCTGTTTTGATTGCTATAGCTTTGTAGGATATTTTGAAGTCAGGTATTGTGATACCTCCAGCTTTGTTCTTTTTCCTCAGCATTGCTTTGGCTATTCAGGGTCTTTTGTTGTTCCATATAAATTTTAGGATTCTTTCTTCTATTTCTGTGAAGAATGTCATTGGGGTTGCATTGAATCTGTAGATTGCTTTAGATAGTATGGATATTTTAACTGTTTTTTTCTTCTAACACATGAGCATGGGACGTCTTTCCATTTCTTTACATCTTCTTCACTTTCTCTCAATAATGTCTTATAGTTTTCAGTGTACAGGTCTTGACCTCTTTGGTCAAGTTTATGTCTAGATATTTTATTATTTATCTTGTGAGTGTAAATGGGGTTGTATTCTTGATTTCTCTTTCTGCTAGTTCATTGTTAGTGTATAGAAGTGCAACTGGTTTTTTAAAATTGATTTTGTACCCTGCAACGTTGCCATGGTTGTTGATTATTTCCAACAGTTTTCTGATGGATTCTTTATGGCTTTCTATATATAGAGTCATGTCATCTGCATAAAGTGAGAGTTTCACTTCTTCCTTTTGAATTTGGATGCCTTTTATTTCTTTTTCTTACCTAACTTCTCTGTCCAAAACTACAATCACTATGTTGGATAAGAGTGGTGAGAGTGGGCACCCTTGTCATTTTCCTGTTCTCAGAGGGATGGCATTTAGTTTTTCACCATTAAGCATGATGTTGGTTGTGTGTTTATCATATATTGCCTTTATGATGTTGAGGTACTTTCCTTCTCTACCCATTTTATTGAGAGTTTTTTTTTTTTTTACTATAAATGGATGTTGGATCTTGTCAAATGCTTTCTCCACATCTACTGAGATGATCATGTGATTTTTATTTCCCATTTTATTAATATGGTGTATCACATTGATTGTTTGCAGATGTTCAACCATCCCTGCATCTCTGTAATAAAGCCCTCTTGATCATGGTGTCTGATCTTTTTAATGTATTGCTGTATTTTGTTTGCCAATATTTTGTTGAGGATTTTTGCATCTATGTTCATCAGCGATATTGCCCTGTAATTTTCCTTCTTTGTATTGTCCTTGTCTGATTGTGGTATCAGGGTAATGTTGGCCTCATAGAATGAGATAGGAAGCATTCTATCTTCTTCAATTTTTTGGAATAGTTTCAGAAGTATAGTCATTAAATCGTCTTTGAATGTGTGGTAGAATGCTCCAGAGAAACCATCTGGTCCTGGACTTTTGTTTTGTGGGAGGTTTTTGATTACTCTTTCAATCTCTTTACTTGTGATAGGTCTATCCAGATTCTCTATTTCTTCTTGATTCAGTTTTGGGAGGTTGTATGAGTCTAAGAATGAATTCATTTCTTCTAGGGTATCTAATTTGTGGGCATATAGTTTTTCATAGTATTCCCGTATGATCCTTTGTATTTCTGCAGTATCTGTCGTAATTTCTCATTTTTCATTTCCAGCTTTATTTCTTTGAACTTTCTCTCTTTTTTTCTTGGTGAATCTGGCTAGGGTTTCATCAATTTTATTTGTCTTCTCAAAGAACAATCCCTTAGTTTCATTAATCCTTTCTCCTATTTTTTTAGTCTGTATTTCATTTAGCTTTGCTATGATTTTTATTATTCCCCTCCTTCTCCTGACTTTCAGCTTTGTTCTTCTTTTTCTACTTCTGTTAGGTGCAGTTTAAGACTACTTCTTTCAGGTTTATCTTGTTTGCTGAAGTGGGCCTGTATTGCTATTAATTTCCCTCTTATGGGCACTTTTGCTGCATTCTATAAGAGTTGATCTGTTGTATTTTCACTTTTGTTTGTCTCCACGTATTTTTTATTTCCTCTTTGATTTCTTCGTTGATCCAATGGTTGTTCAGTAACATGTTGCTTAGTCTCCACATATTTTTTACTTTCTCAGTTTTGTTCTTGTAGTTGATTTCTACTTTCATAGCGTTGTTTGGAAAAGATGGTTGGGATGATTTCAATCTTCTTAAATTTATTTCCCAACATATGGTGTCTCTTTGAGAATGATCCATGTGGACTTGATAAGAATGTGTACTCTGCTGTTTTTGGATAGCATGCTCTCTATATATCTTTCAAGTCCATCTGATCAGGAGTTTCATATAAATCTACTATTTCCTTGTTGAATTTTTGTCTGCATGATCTGTCCATTGATGTAAGTGAGTTGTTGAGGTCTCCTCCTATTATTGTGTTGCTGTTAATTTCTCCCTTTAGGTCTGTTAATAATTTCTTTACATACTTGGGTGCCCCTGTGTTATGGCCTCTTGGTATAATGTCTCTTTTATCATTATATACAGTGATGCTTTGAATCTCATTGTCTATTTTAACCTGACGTCTGCTCTGTCTGATATAAGTATGGCAACACCAGCTTTCTCTTGTTTGCCATTATCTTGGAGTATTGTGTTCCATCCCTTCACTCTGAGCCTGTGTTTGTCTTTAGAGCTGAGATGTGTTTCCTGGAGGCAGCATATTGTTGGTTCTTGTTTTTTAATCCATACAGCTACTTTTTATCTTTTGATTGGGTAATTCAATCTATTTACATTTACAGTGACTATTGATATATGAGGGCTTAATACAGTCATTTTATCTCCTGCTATATGGCTGTTCTCTGTTTCCATTGTTTCTTTTCCTTTATATTTCTGACTGTCATTTCATTTTTGTCACGTTCTGATGAGGTTTTCTAATTTTTGTCTCTTGTTGTGAATGGTGGCTCTGCTCTAATTTTTTGTGTAGTGTTTACCATGAGATTTGTATAAATATTTTGTAGACAAAATACTCCATTTTCTCATAGCCTCATTATCTCCATTAACCTAAGCAATTTCCATCCCTTTACTCTTCTGAGTTATTGCTGTTACAAATTTTTCTTCTTTCAATGCTGTGAGTTTGTGACTTAGTTGAAGTGTTTATAGTTACATTTGATGCTTTCTTTCTCTTTATCTTTTAAGTTATAATTGAGTCTTTTCCTCCCCATTCTGATAGAGAGCTGCAGTTTTCTGATTATGTATATCTATTCATCTCCTTGCTCAAAGCTTTGTATACCTTTGCCTTTTGTTTCTGATGTGAGGGTATCTTTATTTCTCATAGGGGAATTCTAGTGGTGATGAACTTCCTCAGTTTTCTTTTATCTGGGAAAGGTTTTATTTCTCCATCGTATCTGAAGGGCAGTTTCACTGAATAGAGTTTTCTTGGCTGAAAGTTTTTGTCCTTCAGTATTTTGAATATATCATTCCATTCTCTCCTAGCCTGTAGGAGGCAATTTTCTGCTGATAAATCTGCTGGAAGCCTGATAGGATTTCCTTTGTAGGTTGTTTTCTTCTGTCTTGCTGCCCTTAATATTTTTTCTTTGTCATTGATTTTTGACAGTTTTTAATTATATGCCTTGGAGAAGGTCTTTTAGCATTGATGTAATTAGGTGTTCTATCAGCCTCATGTATTTGTAAATCCAGTTCTTTCCCCAAGTTTGGGAAATCCTCAGCTATTATTTCTTTGAACAAGCTCTCTGCTCCTTTCTCCCCCTTTTCACCCTCTGGAATATCTATAATCCTTATGTTGCTTTTCCTAATTGAGTCAGATATTTCTCAAAGAATTTCATTTTATGAGAATCTTAGTTCTGTCTCCACCTCCACCTGTAGAATTTCTATGTTTTTCTCCTGTAAATAACTGATTCTTTCTTCCATAACATCAGCTATATTTCTTAAGGATTCTAGATTATTTTTATTTCATTAAATGCGTTTTTCATATCCAGAATTTCTGCTTGATCTTTTTTATAGTTTCAATCTCTTTAGTGAAGAGATTCATTTGATTCCTGAGCTCATTGAACTGTCTTTCTGTGTTCTCTTGTAACTCATTAAGTTTCTACATGACAGCTACATTGAATTCTCTGTCATTTAGGTTGTAAATTTTTGTGTCCACAGGCTTGGTTTCTAGAGAACTGTCATTTTCCTTCTGGTCTGAATTGCTGCAGTTTCTCCTGGTGATTGATGAACTAATCTTTTGATGGGGCATTTGTGGTGGTATTAGGGGCAAGATTCCATCTGTTACTGCTAGGGGAAAGCAGGAGCAGAGTTTCTGCCCCAACCTTTTCTGCTGGAAGCTGTGGGTGTACTATGGGTGATTGCACTGGCCTGGGAAGCATTCAGGTGCTTCAGTGGACTGTCCTTGGTGGGTGGGACTTCCTCACTGTGACCGAGTTTGGGCCACTCTTTGGGGCCACAGGCGCAAGGTGGGCTCTGCCGTCTGCTGGGAAAGTCATCAGGAGTGGGTTAAGGGCTGCCACAGCCTCTCTTCTTACATTCATTCCAGAGCATGTTCCCTCTTTCAGGGCTCAGCAGTACTACAGGTACTTACACAGGCCTGAAGTGCAGTTGCCCCTATGTATAGGTCTGCTGCTGTCTCTGTTTGCAGTACCACTGGCTGCTATGCTTGGTAGACAGGCCTTCCTCCCTGGGAGTAAGCTAGGGCCACTTCTTTGGGCCATAAGGACACAATGGGCTCCCCTCACCAGGAAAGCAATCACAAGCAGGCTAAGGGCTGCCACTGCCTCATTATACAGTCACTCCAGTGCATGTTTCCACTTTCAGGATGCTCACTCTAGGCTGGAAATTGTTTGTGTGCATACACAGGGCTACCAGGGGAGGGCAAAGAGTACTCACCTATCTGTACCACTTATGGGAGGGCCAGTCAATCCACCCTCAGATGTATAGCTGCTGTGTCTCTCAGGTGTCCTGTTGTGCTGTGTGGGCTTCCTCCATTGGTCAGTGAATGTCCATTTAGTTGTAGTTCAAAAGGAGGAGAGACAAAGGGAACAGCTCACTCTGCCATTTTGCTGATGTCGCCCCATAGTTATTTTTAATGGTATTGTTTTTCAACTTTCATACTAGAAATAAAAGTTATTTACATAGTGCCATTATAGTATTGAGGTATTCTGAATTTGACTACATATTTACCTTTACCAGTGAGTTTTATACTTTTACATATTTTCGTATTGTTACTTGGTGTACTTTTATTTGAACTTGAAGAATTTCTTCTAGCATTTCTTGTAAGGCAAAGCTAGTGGTGATGGACTCGCTTAGCTTTTATTTGTCTGGGAATGTCTTTATCTCTCCTTCATATCTGAAAGAAAGCTTTTATGATTATAATATTTTTGGTTGGCAGTTTTTTCTTTTGGTGCTTTGAATATATCATCCCACTCCCTCTTCACTTGCAAGGTTTCTGTAGATAAATCCACATACAATCTTATGGAGGGGAAACCCCTGTATGTGATGAGTCATTTTTCTCTTGCTGTTTTCAAATTTCTCTCTTTGTCTTTGACTTTTAACTTTTTTATTCTAAAGTGTCTTGGAATAATCTTCTTTGGGTTAATGTTTCTTGGAGTCCTTTGATCTTCCTGTGCCTCGATGTCTGTATATCTCCCAAGATTTGTGGAGTTTTCACCTATTATTTATTTAAATAAGCTTTCTGTCCCTTTCTCTCTCTCTCTCTTCCTTCTGAGACTCCCATGATGTGAATGCTAATTTCCTTGATGGTGTCCTATAATTCACATAATCTTTCTTCACTTTTTTGTTCTTTTTTCTTTTTGTTCCTCTGACTGACTAATTGCAGATGATCAGTCTTCAAGTTCAGTGATTCTTTCTTCTACATAATCAATCTCTTGTTGAAGCCCTGTACTGAATTTTTTAGTTCTGTCATTGTATTCTTCAACTCCAGGATATCTGTTTGGTTCTTTTTTATGGATTCTTTTTCTTCTTTAAACTTCTTATTGTGCTCATGAATTGTTTTTCTGATTTTGTTTAGTTGTCCATCTGTGTTTTCTTGCATTTCATTCAGTTAATTTAAGTTGATTATTTTGAATTCTTTGTCAGGCAAATTGTAGATCTCCATTTCTTTGTGATAGTTTACTGGAGCTTCATTAGTTTCCTTTAGCAGGGCATATTTGCCTGATTCTTCATGATCTGTGTAGATTTGAATCAGTGTCTGTGCATCTGAAGGCACAAACACCTCTTCCAGCCTTTACAAACTGGTTTCAGTATGTGAAGACCGTCTCCTGCCTGTTCTGTAGGCTGATGGGATAAACTCTGGAATCATAGCCATGCTGGGTTGGAGCCAGTTATGAGACTGTTATGAGCTGGATCTGCAGTGAGTTCTGCAGTTGGTGGGCTTGTTATCAGGGACTCAGGCAGACGTGGGCCCTATTTGGTCCCTGAGTGGATGGACCTCCTGTACATTGCTCATTAGGGTGGTACTGGGACAAGGGTCTGATTCAGGGTTCACAGTTAGATTCTCATACATTGGGACTATTACCAGATGCATGGATGGGTGTGGCTCCCACTAGGTCCCTGGGAGAGCCACTTCCTTGTCACTGGATGGGCCTCTGGGTCAGCAAGACTGGTCCTGGACCATGGATGAGAGGGACCAGAACAGATTCTTAGGGCTGTTTCAGGTTCCACAGCCAAGATTGTGGCCTGAAGTCCTGGCTCTTGAGGCATGTATGGGCATGTCTCTTCCCAGATCCCTGGGTGAGCTATACTGGTCACTGACAATGGATGGAGGGGCCAGAGTCAAGTAGAAGACCTCCTCTTTCAGGATCACCTCTGGCATAGACATGGGTACATCCAACCTGGTCACTGTGTCAGCAGGATTGCTCACACACTGGTGCTGAGAGGGGCTGGAACTGAGATAAGACCCTGTCAGGATCTCTTGGAGCACAGATAGCAGTGTCTTCTACTGGGTCCCTAGGTTGGCAAGTCTTCTGGTTGTGGAGAAGCTGGTGTTACATATAGGGCCCTTTTATGATCTCCAGGGATGCAGACAGGAGTTTCTCTTGCTGGATCACTGTGCCAGCAGGTCTGCTTGTGGACAGCTGCTTCAAAAGGCCTGGAGTTGAGTATATGGCCCCGTTAGGATCTCTAGGGGCACAGATAAGATTATTTCTGGCAGAGTCCTTATTCTAGCCATACTCTTTCTGGGCTACAATTGAATGTGCTTGAGCTGATGCAGAGCACTTTCAGAACCTATAGTCTGAGTGAGTTTGGTAGTCTTACCTCCAGGTGCTCCCAGACTGTGGCTGAGTGGGGCTGGAGCCAGTTCATGAGCCACTTCAGGATCCACAGCCAGACAAAGGTCTGTATGCCTATTATCAAATACATGGTGGGCATGAATCCACCCAGGTCCCTTGGTATATTGTGCTGGTGGTAGACCAAAAGCCAAATGGAGTTGTAGCCAAGTTCTCATGGGTATGGGGCTGTTTATCAGTCTGTAGCTGGGTCCATAGTGAGTCAGCTGCCTGAGTGAGACCTTGCCCTCTTAAAACATCTCTTTATGGTCTTGGACTGTGCTCAGATTTCACAATCTCCTCCTTGGATCCCCTAGCTCCTACAAAGGCAATTTTGCCTATGAATAAGTGTCAAATTACTGTTTTTGGGGTGGGATATGTGTGAGTGACATTTTATTTAGTTATCTTGCTGACGTCACTCCAAAGACTCTTTAACAAATGCCTTAAATATGCTTAAAAGTTAAAAAAAAAGTATATGCGAAGAAATAGAGAAAATCAGGAAAATGACGTATGAACAAAATGCAAATATTAACAAAGAGATAACAATTATACAAAGGAACCAGACAGAAATTCTATAGCTGAAAAGTTTAATAACTGAAATGAAAAATTCACTACGAGTGTTCAACAGCAGGGCCAGCCCAGTGGCACAGTGGTTAAGTTTGCATGTTCCACTTCATCGGCCTAGGGTTCGCTGGTTGGATCCCAGGTGTAGACCCATAGGTCAAGCCACTTGTCAAGCCATACTGTGGCAGGTGTCCCACATATAAAGGAAGATGGTCATGGATGTTAGCTCAGGGTCAGTCTTAGCAAAAAACAGAGGAGGATTTGCCGCAGATGTTAGCTCAGGGTTAAACTTCCTTTTAAAAAAAAAGAGTTCAACAGCAGATTTTAGCAGACAGAAGAAAGAATCAGTGAACTTGAAGATAGGACAATTGAAATTATCAAATCTGAGGAACAGTTACAAAAAAGAATTAAGAAAAGTAAATAAAGCCGAAAAGATTTGTGGGACACCAGCAATGCACTATGTGATAACCAGAAGGAGAAGAGAAAGAAAGAATGGTCAGAAAAAGAAATTTTAAAGAAAAAATGGCAGAAATCTTCCCAAATTTGAGGGAAGAGATGAATCTACAAATGCAAGGGTCTCAAGGAACTCCAAGTAGTATCAACTCAAAGAGACTCATTATAATCAAACTGTTCAAAGTCAAATGCAAAGAGAGAATCTTGAAAGTAGTAATAGAAAAAAGTGACTCCTCATGTACAAGGATTCTTCAATGAGATTATCAGTCAATTTGTTGGCAGAAATCTTGGAAGAAAGAAGGCAGTGGTATGATATATTTAAAGTGCTGAGAAAAAATTGTCAACTGAGAATTCCCTATCTGGCAAAACTTTCTTTCAAAAATGAAGGAAAAGTTAAGACATTCCCAGACAAACAAAAGTTAAGGGAGTTCATTGCTACTAACATGCCCTACAAATATGGCTAAATGGAATCCTTTCAGTTGAAATGAAATGATGCTAGACAATAACTTGAAGCTGTATGAAAAAGTAAGATATGTGTTACAGGTAAATGCATGAACTGATATAAATACCAGTATTCTTATAATTTTGATTTGTAACTCCATTTTTAAATTTTCCATGTAACTTAGAAGTCAAATATATAAAAATAATTAAAATCTGTATTATTTGCCACGTAATGCATAAAGTGTAATTTGTGAACATCAATAACGTAAATGGGGGATGGAGTTGTATAGAAAAAGAATTCTTACATGAAATTGAATTTGTATCAATTCAAATTGGATTTTTGTAAGTTTAAGTGTTACATGTAGTCCCCATAGTAACCACTAAGAAAATATCTCTAGACTATAAACAAAAGGAAGTGAGATGAGTATCAAAATGTGTCACTAGAAAAAATCAAGTAAACATGAAAAAGGTATTATGGAGGAAATAAGGGGGAAAAGGCTAAAGATATATAGAAAATAAGTAGAAAAATGACAGAAGTAAATCATTCCTTCTCAGTAATTACTTTAAAGGCAAATGGATATAACTCTGTAATCAAAGGGTAGAGATTGGCAAAATGGATTTAAAACTTCCAACTATATGCTGTCTACAAGAGAGTCATTTTATAGACAATGACTCAAATAGGTTAAAAGTGAAAGGATGGAAAAAGGTATTCCATGCATATAATAATCAAAAGAGAGCTGGGGTGGCTATACTAATATTGACAAAATAGACTTTAAGTCAAAAACTGTTACAAAGACAAAGAGGAACATTATATATTGATAAAAGGGATAATTTAACAGGACAATACAGATCTTCCTTGACTAACAATGGGGTTGCATCCTGATAAACCCATCACAAGTTGAAAAATCATGTCAAAAAAACACCTAATACACCTAACCTACTGAACATCATAGCTTAGCATAGCCTATCTTAAATGTACTCAAACCACTTACGTTAGCCTACACTTGGTCAAAATCATCTAATGCAAAGCTTATTTTACAATAAAGTGTTGAAGACCGCATGCAATTTATTGAATACTGTACTGAAAGTGAAAAACAAAATGGTTATATGGGTACAGAATGTTTCTAAGTGTATCAGTTGTCTACCCATGTGATTGCATAGCTGACTAGGAGCTGAAACTTGCTGCTGTTGCCCAGCATCACAAGAGAGTATTGTACTACATATCACCAGCCCAGGAAAAGATCAAAACTGAAAATTCAAATTACAGTTTCTAATAAATGTATATCACTTTTGCATCATAGTGAAGTCAAAAAGTTGTAAGTTGAACCATTGTAAGTCTGAGACCGTCTGTGTAACAATTATAAACACATAAACATTCAACAATATAGCCCCAAAATATGTGAAGCAAACATTAACATAATTGAAGAAGAAAATGGGCAGCTCTACAATAACAGTTGGAGACTTCCAGATCTCACTTTCAATAATGAATAGAAGAAGAAGAGGGAGCTCAATAAGGAAATGGAGTAATTGAGCAACATTATAATCCAATTAGACATAACAGACATGTATAGAACACTACACCCAACACCGGCAGAACACATATTTTTCTCAGGTGAACAGGAAACATTCTCCAGGATAAACCATATGTTAGGCAACAAAGCAATTCTTGATACATTTAGAAAGATTTAAACCATCCAAAATATTCTTTTTGATCACAATGGAATGAAACTATAAATCAATAACAAAAGGAATACTGGAAAATTCACAAATATGTGGAAATTAAACAACACACCTAAACAACTAATGAGTCAAAGAAAAAATTATGAGGAAAATTAGAAAATACCTTAAGGTAAATAAAAATAAAAATATGACAACCAAAACTTATGAGATAAAGTGAAAGGAGTGATAAGAAGGAAATTTATAGTTTGAAACACATACATCAAAAAATAAGAAAGATGTCAAATCCATAACCTAACTACACCTTAAGGAAGCAGAAAAGAAGAGCAAACGAAACCTAAAGCTATCAGAAGGAAGAAAATAAAAAGATTAAAATAGTGATATTAAAATAGATTAGAGAAAATCAATGAAACCAAATTTAGTTCTTTGAGAAGATATACAAAATTGATAAACCTTTAGCTGTATTGATTAAGAATAAAAACGGTAACACAAATTATAAAAATTAGAAATGAAATTGGGGACTTTATTATCAATTTTGTAGAAATTGAAATGATTACAAGAGAGAACTATAAACAATTGTATGACAACAAATTGGATAATCTAGATGCAATGGACAAAATTCCTGGACACACATAATTTACCAAAGTTGACTTGTGAAAAAATAGAAAATTTGAGTAGACTTACTAAAGCCAAACACAGTACAGGAAAAGAAAGCTGTAGATGGATATCACTTATGATTATTCATGCAAAAATCCAAGAAAATACTAGCAAAACAATCTCAGCAGCATATTAAAAGTGATGTATACCATGGCCAAGTGGATTTCATCCCCTTATGCAAGGATGGTTCAACGATAAAATATGCCGCATTAGTAGTACAATGTATAATATAAATAGTAATAGTATATAGTAGAATAGTATGAATGGAAAAACCCACATGATCATCTCAATAGATGAAGAAAAAGCACACAACAAAATTCTATACTTTTTTATAATTCTATAATAAAATAATCAATAAACTAAGAATAGAAGAAACATCCTCAACAAGATAAATGCCATATGTGAAAAACTTATGGCTAACATTATATTCAATGGTGAAAGCTTTTCTTCTAAGATCAGGAACAAAAGAAGGATGCCTGCTTTCATCAATTCTATGTAATATAATATTAGAAATCTTAGCAGAGCAATTAGTCAAGGAAAAGCAATAAAAAGCATCCAAATTAGAAAGGAAGAAGTAAAATTATCTCTATTTTCAGATGACATGATCTTGTATGTAGAAAACTTTAAATATTCCACACAAAAAATTGTTATACCTAATAAACAAATTCAGCAAAATTACAGGATACAAAGTCAACATGCAAAAATCAGTTACATTTCTTTACAATATCAATGAACAATATAAAAAGAAAATTAAGAAATAAATTCTATTTACAATACCATCAAAAATAAAAAAAATACTGAGGAATAAATTTAACCACATAAGTCATAGACTTGTACACAGAAAACTAGACAAAAAGGCTAAAAGAATTTAAAGAAGGCATAGATAAATGGAGAGACATCCCATGTTCATGGATTGGAAGATTTAATATTTTTAACATGTCAATATTACTGAGAGTGGTCTACAGTTTCAAGGCAATCATTGTCCAAGTCCCAATGGCATTTTTTGATTAACTAGAAAAGCCAATCCTAAAATTTATTTGAAATCTCAAGGGACACGAAATACCCAAACAATCTTGAAAAAGAAGAACTAAATGGGAAGAGTCATAGTTCTTGATTTCCGTACTTACTACAAAGCTATAGTAGTCAGAAAAAGAGTGTTTCTGGCCTAAGGACAGAAATATAGATAAATGGAATAGAATACAGAACTCAGAAGTTAACCCTTGCATGTGTGATCAATTAATCTTTGACAACAGTGCTAAAACCATTCACTGGGAAAAAGGATAGTCTTTTCAATAAATGGTGCCAGGAAATCTGGATATCCACATGCAAGAGAATGAAGTTGAACTCTTACCTTACATTATATGCAAAAATTAACTCAAAATGGATCAAAGACCTATAAAACTCTTAGAAGAAAAAATACGGTAATACCTTCATGACATCAAATTTTGGCAATGATTTCTTGGATATGTCATCAAAAGCATAGACGATAAATGAAAAAAGGTAAATTGGACTTCATCAAAATTTAAAACTTTTGTTCTTCAAAGGATGCTATTAAAGGAGTGAAAAGACAGCCTACAGAATAGGATAAAATATTTGAAAATCGTATATATGATAAGAGATTGATATCTAGAAGACATAAGTAAACCCTACAGCTCAACAACCCAATTAAAAAATGGGCAGAGGACTTGAATAGCAAGAAGATATGAAAATGTCCAATAAACACGTGAAAAGATGCTAAACATCACCAGTTATTAGTGAAATGTAGGTCAAAGCCACAATTAGATACCACTTCACACCCATTAGGATGGCTATGATTAAAAAAATGGAAAATAAACAAGTGTTAACAGGGATGTGAAGAATTTGGAATCATGATGTATTGTTAGTGGGAATGTCAAAATGTAGCAGCCACTGTTGAAAACAGTATGGAGTTTCCTACAAAAAATAAATGTAGAATTACTATATGATCCATCAATTACACTCCAGGCATAAAGCAAAAAGAATTGAAAGCAGAGACTCGAACAGATACTTGTACACCAATGTTCATGGCAACATTATTCACAATAGTCAAAAGGGAGGAAACAACCCAAATGTCCATCAACAAATTAATGGATAAACATGTGGTACATACATGCAATGGAATATTATTCAGCCTTAGAAAGGAATAAAATTCTGATACTTGCCACAACATGACTAAATCTTGAAGACATTATGCTAAGTGAAATAAGCCAGAAGCAAAAAGACAAATATTGTACAATTCCACTTATCTAAGGCTTATATAACATACCCAGGATAAGCAAAGAAAGTATAATAGAGATTACTAAGGGCTAGGTGGGGAGGAAGTGGGGAATTGTTGTTTAATGGGTACAGAGTTTCTGTTTGAAATGATAAAAAAGTTCTGGAAATATATGATAATAGTTGCACAACATTGTGAATGTACTTAGTACCACTGGTAAATTATTCACTTAAAAAATAATTAAAATGTCAGAGTTATCCAGAACAACAGACATTAGAATAACTTAGATATATTCTATATATTCTATAGAATAATTCTATATATATAGAGAATAATATATATCCTAATAATATATTATTCTATGTATACATATGTTATATATAGAGAGAGAGAGAGAGATTTGAAGGAATTATGGAGGCTGGCAAATGCAAAATCTGCAGGGTAGACTGGCAGACTGGAGATCCAGGAACATGCTGATGTTACAGTTCAAGTCCAAAGGTTGTCAGGATGAGTCCCAGGAGAGAACCAATACTGCAGTTCAAGTCTAAAAGCTGTCAGATGCAAAATTTACTCTCACTGCGGGAGGTTAGTCCTTTTGTTCTATTCAGGCCTTCAACTGATTGGATGAGGACCACCTACATTATAGAAGGCAATCTGCTTTACTCAAAGTCCACCAATTTAAATGTTACTCTTACAAAAACATTCTCACAGAAATATCCAGAATAACTTTTGACCAAATATCTGGGCACCATGGCCCAGTCAAGTTGACACATAAAATTAACGATCACAAATAGTAAATTTTATGTTGTGTATGTTTCACCACAAAGTTCTTTTCCAGTTTTATTGAGAAATAATTGACATATATCATCGTATAAGTTCCGGGTATACAGCATGATGGTTTGGCTTACATATATTGTGAAATGATTGCCACAATAGGTCAGCTAACATCCATCTTCTCATACAGATATAATGAAAAGAAAAGAAAGAAGAAAAGAATAAAGAAAAAGACGTTTTCTCCTTGTGATGAGAATTATTAGGATTTACTCTCTTAACTTTTCTGTATATCATACAGCAGTGTTAGCTATAGTCATCACATTGTACATTGTATCACTAGTACTTTTTGCCTTAAACTGGAAGTTTGTACACTTTGACCACCTTCCTCCAATTCCCCCTCCCCCCATTCCCCACCTTTAGTAACTACAAATCTGATCTCTTTTTCTGTAAGTTTGGCGTCCTTTTCTTTGTTCTAGATTCCACATATAAGGGAGATCATACAGTATTTGTCTTTCTCTGTCTGACTTGTTTCACTTAGCATAATGCCTTCAAGGTCCATCCCTATTGCAAATGGTAGAATTTCTTTGTGTTTTTTTCTATTGTGGAATAATATTCCTTTGTGTATATATACCGCAACTTCATTATCCATTCATCCATCCATGGATACTTCGGTTGTTTCTATGTCTTGGCTATGTACATAATGCTGCTATAAACATGGAAGAGCAGATAACTTTTCAAGTTAGTGTTTTCATTACTTTTGGATACATTCCCAGAAGTAGAATTTCTGGATCATATGGTAGTTCAATTTTTTATTTTTTGAGGACCATCCATACTGTTTCAAATAGTGGCTGTATCAATTTAAATCCCACCAACAGTGCACAATGTTTCCCTTTTCCCCACATCCATGCCAACATTTGCTGTCTCTTCTCTTTTTAATAATTGCCACTCTAACAGGTGTAAGGTGATAGCTCATTGTGATTTTTAATTTGAATTTCCCTAATGAGTAGTGATGTTGAGCATCTTTTTATGTATCTATTGGCCTTTTGTATATCTTATTTGGAGAAGTGTCTATTCAGACCCTTTGACCATTTTTTAATTGGGTTATTTGGTTTTTTTGCTATCAAGTTCTGAGTTCTTTATGTATTTTGGGTACTAACCCCTTATCAAATATAGAGTTTGCAAATAATTTTCACATTCCATAGGTTGTCTTTTAATTTTGTTGATAGACTATTTTGCCATTCAGAAGTTTTTTAGTCTGATGTAGTCCCACTTGTTTGTTTTCTATTTTGTTGCTTGTGCTTTAGGTGTCATATCCAAAAAATCATTACCAAGGCCCATGTCAAGGAGCTAACTGCCTATGTTTTCTTCTAGGAGCTTTATGGTTTCAGGTCTTACATCTAAGTCTTTAATCCATTTCAAGTTAATTGTTGTCACTGGTGTAAGATATGAGTCATTTCATTTTTTTACATGTGAATATCCAATTATCCCAGCACCGTTTATTGAAGAGACTATCTTTTCTCCATTGACTATTCTTGGATCCTTTGACAAATATTCATTGACTCTATATGCTTGAGTTTGTTTCTGGACTCTCAATTCTGTTCCATTGGTCTATTTTTCTGTTTTCATGCCACTAACATACTGGTTTTTTTTCTTTCTCCCCAAAGCCCCCCAGTACATAGTTGTATATTCTAGTTGTAGGTCCTTCTAGTTCTACTATGTGGGATGCCACTTCAGTTCTGCTTGATGAGTGGTGCTAGGTCCATGTCCAGGATCTGGACCAGTGAAACCCTGGGCTGCTGAAGTGAAGTGTGCGAACTTGACCACTCAGCCATGGGGGCAACACCACCATACCGTTTTGATGACTATATCTTTATAGTACAGCTTGAAATCAGAAAGTGTGATACTTCCTGCTTTGTTCTTCTTTCTTGAGATTTCTTTGGCTATTTGAGGTCTTTTGTTGTTTCATACAAATTTTAGATATTTTTCTACTTCTCTAACAAAAACACCATTGGGCCAGCCCTGGTGGAATAGTGGTTAAGTTTAGTGTGCTCTGCTTTGGTGGCCTGGGTTTAGTTTCCAGGCACAGACCTATACCACTCACCTGTCAGTGACCATGCTGTGGTGGTGTCTCACACACACAAAAAAGAGAAAGATTAGCAGTGGATGTTGGCTCAGGGCAAAGCTTCCTCAGCAAAAAGAAGAAGATGGCAGCAGATGTTAGCTCAGGGCAAATCTTCCTCAGCAAAAAACAAAAGACTAAAAAGACCGTAGGAATCTTAATAGGAATTGTACTAAATGTAGATGGCTTTTGGTAATATTGACATTTTGAAAATATTAATTCTTCCAACCCATGAACATGGGATACATTTCCATTTATTTGTGTCTTCTTTGATTTCTTTCATTGATGTCTTGTAATGTTCAGCATAGAGAATGTTCACCTCTTTAGTTAAATATATTCCTATTTTATTTTTAGATGCTATTGTAAATGAGATCGATTTATTTCTTTCTTTTGTACAAATTTTGTTAAGTGTATAAAAACACTGATTTTTGTATGTTAATTTTGTATCTTTCAACTTTACTAAATTCATTTATTATATCTAACAGTTTTTTTGGTTGAGTCTTTAGTATTTTCTAAATAAAAATCACATCATCTGCAAATACAGACAATTTTACTTCTTGCTTTCCAATTCTGAAAACTTTTATTTTTTTTCTTGCCTGATTGCTTTAGTTAGAACTTCTAGTACTATGGTGAATATAAGTGGTGAGACTGGGCACCCTTATCTTGTTCTTGATCTTAGAGGAAAAGCTTTTAACCTTTCACCATTGAGTATGATGTTAGCCATGGCCTTGTCATATATGGCCTTTATTATGTTGAGATATGTTCCTTCTATGCCTCATTTGTTAAGAGTTTTAATCATGAATGGATGTTGAACTTTGTCAAATGCTTTTTCTGCATATATTGAGTACATCATATGATTCTTTACTTTCATTCTATTAATGTGATGCATCACATTGATTTGTGTATATTGAACCCTCTTGCATCCCAGGAATAAATCCCACTTGATAATGGTGAGCCATCCTCTTAAGGTACTGCTGAATTCACTTTGTAGTATCTTATTGAGAATTTTTATATCTATATTTATCAGGGATATTAGCCTGTAGTTTTATTTTCTAACAGTGTTCTTTTCTTGTTTGGCAGCAAGGTAATGCTGGCCTCAAAATGAGTTTGGGAGTGTTCCTTCCTCTTCAATCTTTTGGAACAGTTTAAGATGGAATGGTGTTAATTCTTCTGAAAATGTTTGGAAAAATTCACCAGTCAAACCATCTGATCCTTGGCTTTTCTTTGTTGGGAGATTTTTGAGTACTGATTCAATCTCCTTACTAGTAACTGGTGTATTCAAGTTTTCTATTTCTTCCAGATTGACTCTTTGTACATTGTACGTTTCTAAGAATTTTTCCATTTCTTCTAGGTTGTCCAGTTTGGTGGCATATAGTTGTTCATAGCAGCCTTTTACAATCCTTTGAATTTCTGTAGTATCAGTTGTAATGTCCCCTTTTCATTTATAATTTTGCTGACTTGGGTCCTTTCTCTTTTTTCTGTGGTTAGTCTAGCTAAGAGTTTGTCAATTTTGTTTATCTTTTCAAAGAAACAACTTAATTTGGCTAATCTTTTCTATTATTTTTCTGTTCTCTATTTCATTTACTTTTGCTTTAATCTTTATTATTTCCTTTCTTCTGCTACCTTTGGACTCCATTTGTTCTTTGTCTAGTTACTTAAGGTGTAGAGTTAGGTTATTTATTTGAGATCTTTCTTGGTACTTAGTGCAGGTGTTTATTGCTATGAACATCCTTCTTAGAACTGCTTTTGCTGCATCCCATAAGTTCTGGTATGTTGTGTTTCCATTTTCATTTGTCTCAAGAAAAGTTTTTATTTTCCCTTTAATTTATTCTTTGATCAATTACTTGTTCAGCACAACGTGGTTTAATTTTCATGTATTCATGAATTTTTCAGTTTTCCTCTCATTATTTATTTTTAGATTCAAGCCATTGTGGTCAAAGAAGATACTTGGTATGATTTCAGTCTTCTTGACTTTGATAAGACTTGTTTTGTGGCCTAATATATGGTCTATCTTAGAAAATACTCTGTGTGCATTTGAGAAGAATGCGTATTTTGCTGTCATTGAAAACAATGTTCTGTATAAGTCTGTTAGGTCCATTTGATCTATAGTGTTCAAATCCTCTGTTTCTTTATTGATTCTGTCTGGATGATCTACCTATTGTTGAGTAGGGTATTAAAGTCCCCAAATATTACTGAATTACTTCTTATTTCACCTTTTAGCTCTGTTAGAATTTGCTTATATATTTAGGTGCTCTGATTTGAGGTACATAAATATTTACAATTGTTATATCTTCTTGATTTATTGACTACTTTATCATTATATAATGGTCTTCTTTGTCTCATTTTACCATTTTTAGTATACAGCCTACTTTGTCTGATATAAATGTTGTTGGGGTGTTTTTTGGTTACTATTCACTCAAAATGCACTTTTCCATACGTTCAGTCTAAGCCTACGTGTGTCTTTAAAGCTAAAGTTAGTCTCCTGTAGGCAGCATATTGTTGGATCTTGTTTTTGTAAAATCCATTTAGCAATTCTTCATCTTTAGATTGAAGAATTTAATTCATTTACATTTAAAGTAATTATTGCTAGATGAGGACTTCCTATTGCCATTTTGTTGATTGTTTTCTGATTGTTTTGTAGATCCTTTTTTCCTTATTTCTTACTCTGCTGTTTTTGTGGTTTTTTTATGTCTTTTGGTATCAGTATGGTTTGACTTCTTTACTGTGTTCTTTTATATAACTCCTACTACATTTTCCCTTGTGGTTACCATGAGACTTACATAAAATACCTTAAACTGATAACACCCAGTTTAAAAGGATAACAACTTACCTCCAATAGAATTTTCAAATTTTATGCTTTTACTTCTTTGCCCCCTTAGATTTTAGGTTACTACTGTTAAAATTTACGTGATTTTTTATATCGTGTAACTAATAACAGATTATTGTATTTCTAGCTATTTTTGCTGTTATCTTTTTTTTAACTTTTAAACTAGAGTTGTGAGTTATGCACCACTATTACTATACTGCAGAATCTAACTACAACTATTTATTTATCATTACCAGTGAGAGTTATATTTCCATGTTGTGTTTTATGATGTTAATTAGTGGGGTTTTTACTCCCACTCAAAGAACTCCTTTTAGCATTTTTTGTAAGGTAGGACTGGTGGTAACAAACTCCTTCAGCTTTATTTTGTTATGGAAAGTCTTGACCCCTCCTTCATTTCTGAAGGACAGCTTCACTGAGTATAGAATTCTTGGTCGACATTTATTTTCTTTTAATATTTTGAATATGTCTTCCCATCCTCTCCTAGCCTGAAAATTTTCTGTTGTTGAGAAATCTGCCACTAGTCTTATGGGGTTTCCCTTGTATGTAACTTCTCTCTTTTCTCTTGCTGTTCTTAAAATTCTTTCTTTGTCTTTGACATTTGAAAATTTAATTATAATGAGTCTTGGTGTAGCCCTATTTGGGTTCAGCCTCTTTGGGCTCTTTTGGGCTTCATGGATTTGAGCGTCCATTTCTCCCCCCAGGTTTGGATACTTTTCTGCCATTATTGCTTTAAATATACTTTCTGTCCCTTTCTCTGTCTCTTCTCCTTCTGGAATTCCCATAATGCAAATATTGTTTCTTTTCATTGTGTTTCATAATTCCCATAGGCTTTTTCCACTCTTTTTCATTCTTTTTCCTTTTTGCTCCTCTGACTGGATAATTTCTAGTGTCCTATCCTCCAGGGTGTTGATTGTTTTTTCTGCATGACCAAATCTACTTTTGAAATTCTCTATTGAATTCTTCAGTCCAGTTATTGTATTTTTCAACTCTAAGATTTCTGTTTGTTTTTTTGTTTTTTTGTTTTTTGATGGTTGCTATCTCCTTGTCAAACTTCTCCTTTTATTCATTCATTGTTTTCCCAATTTCATTTAGTTTTCTGTCTGTGTTTTCTTGTAGTTCACTAAACTTCCTTCAGAGAATTATTCTGAATTCTTTGTCTGATACTTCATAGATCTCCATTTCTTTAGGGTCAGTTATTGAGCTTTATTAGTTCTTTTGGTGGTTTCATATTTACCTGATTTTTGTGATCCTTAATTCTTTACATTGGCATCTGTGCATTTGAGTAATGGGGTACCTTTTCCAGACTTTACGGATTTGCTTTGGCAGAGACTATTCTTCACCAGTCAGCTCAGTTTAGGTTTCTGGGTGAGTCTACTAGTAATGTCTTTGGGCAGGTGGGGCCTGATATTAGGATTTATTTGGGGGCAAGAGAACTGTTTGAGTTCTGAAAATGGGGATGAGGGTGTGCCACTGGCTGAGAACAGTTGAATAGGGCTGCTGGCTTGGTTCCCTATCCAAGTGAGGCTATAAGATGGGCTCAATTGTTGCCTGAACTCTCTGGTCAGGCTTACTAGATGGTCAGGACTGGGTACTATATTCCGTAGTAGCTGGGGCTATGAATTAGCTTCCCTGCCCTGGCAGGGCAGCAAGCCAGGACCCAGGGCCTGTATAGCTCATTGCTTGGGGGCCTAAATCAGGCCTGAGTGTGCACTGAATTCCCTGGTAGGGTGAGGATTTTGGTTTTGCTCTGCAGATGGGGATGCCACAGGTTTTGCTCTTTGTTCAAGTGCCACTGTATATATGGCTTTCAAATGGGTTATTCTTGTGTGTTCTGGTTAGACTAGCTGGTAGGACAGAGTGAAGGATGTATTCAGTGATGAGGGGACTACAAATTAGATTCCCTACCAGGGCACAGCAGTACAAACAGCTCTAAAATGGTAAAGCTCTTTTTTTTTACCTTAATGATATCGAACCTGAAGTGCGTTCACTCACCTGTTGCACAGCAAGCCAATCTCTGACACTGGGGGTAGTGGAAGAAAGTAGGAATTTTATTATTGCACAGAGCTGAGCAAGGAGAGAGGGCAGCTAATGCTGAAATCCCAAACTCCCTGAAAAGCTAAAAGGAAAGGTTTTATTTGGGGTTTTATGTAGGGGAGGGGGAGCACATGGCCTTGCTCGTCGGAGCTTTCCCACCAGCCTATCTTTGGCCTTGAGACTACTTGCAGAGAGGAGGGAGCCCATGACCTTGCTGGTCAGCAGCTTTCCCACCAGCCAGTATCTCTTTGTGGGGAGGAGATAATGAATCCAGGTGCTTGTCCTTGGTGGTGTCTGTCTCCATGGAGGATACTGGACTCTGGAGCCAGGAAGCCAGAGAGTAAGCAGGGAATGAATGTTTTGGCTTTAACCCCATATATGCTGGGTTTAATGTAGGGAAACTGATATCAGGGTCGGTATCATTAACTCAAGTTGATTTGAACCCAAAATTCCCTGGCTGATCATGGTCACTGGTTTTCCTCTGCAAACTATCAGCTCTGTCTGCCCTTCTCTCAGATCAAGTGCCACTGGAATGCACAGCTTCCTACAGTTGTCATTTGCCCTTTTGCTCAGATGGGGCTGAAAGACTCTCTCTACTGGAGATGGGGCTAAGCCTTGCTTGGGAGGGAAAGGCAGGAGCCAGTCCATGCTACTCTAAATTTCCCAAACAGTAACTCCAGTTGAGAGGGGCCAGGAAATACTCTCAACATTTTTTTAATGAAGAAAGAAGCTACTGAATTTCAGGAAGACAACCATGTGGCATTTGAACTTACCTGTGCATCATACCCCATTCCTCAGCTTGGGGACAGCCATGAAAACAACTGCCTGCAATCCTGGGGCAGCTTGCTTGTGCCAAAGGGAGCAACATACACCTTATTCTCAATGAACTGTGATTGTGTGTTTTGACCTGTCTGGTGGCTTCCTAAGGGATTGGCTCAGGGGCTCACTTTCTCAGAGCATTCTCAGGGCTCATAGGTATCATTTGTCTAAAGCATTAAAAGGTAAATATACTAGCCACAGCAACCAGGTACAATGAACAACAGACTATGCAGTAGACAGACAAAAAATCCTGAAAGGAAGAGGCAAGGGAAGGAGATACATGGGGGAATAAGAGCTTTGCAAAGCTCCAGTGTATACGGGGGTATCTAGAAAGCCACACACAAGCCCAGGGCTGCATTCATGTTTTTGAAAGACCTCATAAGTCATAAATTTTTTACCTGTGGTTGACCTTTAGGCTCCATGCAAACAGGAAGTGAAGTTAAAGGCAGAGTGGTAAATAGCCTGGCTAAACATTGAAGGAGTGTCTCAACACAGAGCTATACACAAAGACCAGGGACTTTTATTTTTTGCTATAAGCATTTAAATTAATGTCTGTCAAATCACTAACTGACAACTAACCTAATAAAATGGATGTTTTGGTGGGAACACATGACAAAGAATATACTCTTTACAAAAGAATTTTAGATAAATTAACTAAACAAACGTACAATTCTAATCCACAGCAGGAAGGAACAAAAACCCAAAGGAAAGGGGGGACTAATTTTCAGAGTCATCACATGTGATGATTAATTTTATGTGTCCACTTGACTGAACTAAGGGATGCCCAGACACCTGGTAAAACAGTATTCTGGATATATCTGTGAGGGTGTTTCTGGAAGAGATTAGCATTTTAATCAGTAGGCTGAGTGAAGAAGATTGCCCTCACCAATACAAGTGGGCATCATGCAATCTGTTGAGGGTCGGAAGAGAACCAAAAGGTGTAGAAAGAATGAATTTGCTCTTTTTGTTTGAAATGAGACGTCTATCTTCTCCTGCCCTTGGACATCAGTGCTCCTGGTTCTTGGGCCTTTTGGCTCAGACTGGGACTTACACCCCTGGTTCTCAGCCTTTCAGACACAGACCAAGTTGCACCACCAGCTTTCCTGGTTCTCCAGTTTGGAGATGGCAGATCATGGGACTTCTCAGCCTCCATAATTACATGAGCCAATTCCTACCAAAAATCTCCTTTGACATATATCTATATATCTATATATCTATATCTATATCTATCTATCTATCTATCTATCTATCTATCTATATATCTTATTGGTTCTGTTTCTCTGTAGAACCCTGACTAATACAATACAGTATAATACTTAAAATGTACAATTTTTCACAAAAATTTTGAAGCATCAAAAGATACAAGAATGTTTGGATCACTCACAAGAAAAAAGGAAATTGATAGAAACTGTCCCTTAGGAAGCACAGACATTGAACTTACTAAACAAAGACTTTAAATCAACTGTCATAAATGTGCTCAAAAAACCAGATAAAACCATGGAGAAAGAACCAAAGGGAACCGAGAAAATGACATATCACCAAATTGAGAATATCAATAAAGAAAAATTCTAAAAGAAAATATAATAGAAATGTACAGCTGAAAAGTACAGTGACTCAAATGAAAATATGAAATGAAAATGGACAGCAGATTTCAGGAAGCAGAAGAAAGAATAAGTAAACTTGAAGCTAGATTTGAGATTATCCAGTCTGAGTAGAAGGAAAAAAAAGGAAGGGAAAAAATTAACAGAGCCTAAGAGACCTGTAGGACACCATCAAACACCAACATAGGCGTAATTAGAGTCCTGAGGGAGAGGAGAGAAAGGGGCAGAAAGAATATTTGAAGAAATAATGGCCAAAAACTTCCCAAATTTGATGAAATACATGAATCTGCACATCCAAGAAGCTCAGTGAAGTCCAAGTGAGATATACTCAGAGAAGTACACTCCAATACACAGTATAAACAAACTATCAAAAATCAAAATAAAAAGAAAATCTTGAAAGCAGCAAGATAAAGAACTCATTACGTACAAAGAGAACCTTATTAGGATTAGAAGCCATTTTCACTTCAGAAACCATAGAGGATAGAAGGCAGTGGGATGGCATGTTTAAAGTGCTGAAAGGAAAAAAAATTCAACCAAGAATTCTATTCCCAGAAAAATTATCCTTCAAAAAATGGAGGAGAAATTAAGACATTCCCAGAAAAACAAAAGTTGAAGGAATCATCAATAGTAGGCCTGCCCTACAAGAAATGATAGAGTCATTTAGTTTCAAAAGAAAGGACAAGAGAGAAACCAAAACCATATGGTAAAAGTAACTATGTTGCTAAATATGAAAGTCTGTATTTTTGTGTTCTAACTCATCACTTATTCATTTTATAGAAAAATGCATAAAATAATAATTATAAATCTATATTAATAGGCACTGAATATATAAAGATTTAATTTGTAATAATAACAACAGAAATTGGGGGACTGGGCTGTATACCAGCACTGAAGCTAAGTTGGTATGCAGTAGCTTGTCTGGTTAGGGCAGGTCAGACTCCCAGACTCAGATCCTGGTTCCAACCTTTAACACTTACCTGTGTGTAACTTTGGGGATGTTCTCTAACCCCTCCCAGGCTCAGTTTCCTCATCTGTAAAGTGGGTATATTGATATTAGCAACCTCCTAGGGCTGTTGTCATGAAATAACCAATGTAAAAGCTTTCTTAGCAAAATGCCTAGCATAGAGAAAATATGCAATTAATAACCATTTATTACCATCTCTCTCCCTTCCAATAATATCCCATGGTCAATTGCCTAGCCTCATCTTATCCAGTTATTCCCCTGCCCTTTGCATTCTTCATACAGAAGCCAGAGCGGTCTTTTAAAGCACACAAACTGGATCAAATCACCCTTTGACTTAAAATACTTCAAGTGTTTTAAAATAAATCTTTAACCCTTAAGTTTGGTTTACATATTCTGGATCCTGGCTATATCTTTGACCTTCCCACCTGCTATGAGGTCCTTGGCTCAATATGCTTTGACTACTATAACTTTCTGTTTCTTGAGAGTATGTCAAGCCTGCTTCCACTGCAGGGCCATCACAGTTTCTGTACCCTCTGCTTAGAACTCTCTGCCCACATCTTTGCATAACTCACTCCTTCTTGTCATTCAGGTTTCAGTTTCAATATCACCTCCTCAGTAAAGCCTATGTAGAAGTTCTCTCCCCTGATAAAGACTCTCTTTAGTCAAGCAAACTTTAGTCAAGATTCCCTGAACTCTCTTTTCTAGTAGGCCTTGACTGCAGGCCCAATCCTGTCTTTGGACTGCCCAGCCCACTCTTAGCAAAGAATCCTGCTAAGTCAGTTTAGCAAGAATTCCCCGACCCTTGATTTCTGATCACGCGTGACATCTGATCAAGTTTCTCATCTACCAGCTCTGATGTATAAACCCTTTGCTTACCTTTAGCAAGAATCCTGTTAGGCCAGTTTAGCAATAATCCCCCTACACTTGAAATCTTCTTTTAACAATTTTCCATCTATTGACCAGCTCACTCTGCTCATTAGCTATAAATACACAGCTGTCTTTGCTTTATTTGGAATTGAGCACAATCTCTTTCCCCATTGCATAATCTTGAGTGAAGTCTTCCTTACTATTTTACCAAGTGGCAGAATAATTTTTTCTTTAATACCCCGTTACACTTGGCATATTACCCTGGTTTATTTTTCTCAAGCACTTATTATTCCTTGAAATTATGTTTTTATGCCCTACATCCCCAATAGAACGCAATTACCATGAAAATTGCACCTTGCCTGTCATATTTATTCTTGACTTTCCTGCACCCAGAATAGTGCCTGACACATAATATATAATATGTGCTCAATAATTACTAGTTGAATGAATGCCTTGAGTGCATTACTCCTGTGGTTCCAGGGAGGCTGGAAATACCAATAGAATGAGTACCAAGGACCACAGTTTTCCTCCCTTTTATTCAGCCTGCTGAGGCTCCTTAGCGTATGCTTCACTGGTCTAAAAGTACAAAATCATCTTTCAGTGTCTTTTTATGTTATCTAATTCTTGTCAGATTAGCCGTGTGAGGGCAGTATTGCTCCATGGAAGTGCTACAATCTGCTCTTCTCCTGCCTTTTGTGCATGGAAAAAAAACCTAATTTAGCAAAATTGAACAAAAGTCCTGTTCTGCAGCTGCTCTGAAACTGAGAGCCATCTTCCTTTCAATGTTCCTTTATAATCCTTTGACAAGCCAACTGGAGAACTGTGATACATATTTTTTAAATGTGTATTCTTTAATTGCAAATGACAGAACATTTTTTCATAGCTTTTTTAGATACTAGTATTGCTTCTCTGAATTTTATTTTTATTCCATTTTCCCTTGATGGTAGTGGAATTATTGTATTGTCATTGTAATTATTTTATTATCATTGTGACAATAATACATCCTAATTTTATAATTTGAAAAACTAAAAACTATTAAAACTATCCCCAATGTCTGTGACATCCAAGGTCCTCAATAAGTGTTTTCTTATTTAATTCTCAATATAGTGTATACTTTCCAGGATTTTTCTTTTTTGTATATATATATACCTATATATCTTCACAGAATTGTGATCATAGTAGATAACAGTTTTCTGTATGCCTTTTAAATTTAGCACACTGTAAATATTCTCCTACGTTATTAATAATTCTATGCAAATATTTTTCTTAAATAGCTTTGATTTTTTTGCGATTTGAAAAGAAATTCATGAGCATGGTTGAAAACTTGGTAATCCTAGAGCACTACAATTAATAAGAAAATAATACATAATTTCTCAACATGCCAATAACTATTGCAAATTATTTAACCTTTAGTCCCTAAATATTATCTATACAAACATTTTATATGTACAAACATACATATATTTAATGTAATTAGGGTCACACTCTATTTATGGTTTTACATATGGATCTTTAATATTATCCCTGTACAACTTTATTCAATCCATTATTTGAGTAGTTTGATTCTTTATTTCACTATTCTCTTGCTGTTGGACATTTAATTTTATGCCATTATATCACTATTATTTAAATTATGGTGAAATTTTAGTGCAAAATATTTGACTAGATTAAGGATGCCACTGACAGGATACAGCATGAAAAGTCTTGAAGACTCTTCTAATGAAATAAGTATAAGTGGTGAAAATTATAAAAACAACCATTTAAAGTCTCTGGAAATTGTGCCAAGGACATACAGCAAGTGAAGAAACATTTATTCAATAAAATCTACTAAATCTTGGTAAGAATATGAGAGCCTATGGCACTTGAGCCATGGCTTACTCCTTCCCTCCCCTAGGTCTGTTTGACTGAGACTCCATTCCACTTGGGTGAGGCTCTCAATAAATGGATAAGGCTTCTTACCGGGAGGGTCAGTCTGCCAGTATTTCTCATCTACCTTAAATCGGAATTACAGAAGTTAAAATCCGAGTGGGTGTGACCAAGAGTTAGAGAACTCTCTTCCCCCACCATGCCCCTACTCATAGGCTAGAGGCTCTACCTCAGGGGTTGAAGAGAAGAATACTTGGGCACCTATCACTGAAGAACCAGCTTGCACACAGAGCAAAGATTCCACATGGCGAGAGGTGAGTCAAAGAGAATAGAGGCTGATGCCCCCTCCCCAAGGCCAAAAGTAGTGGCTTATAGATTTTCCCCAGGGGAGAGACAGTCCATAAAAACAGAGTTTTCTGAAGATCTCCATAAAGGAAATAACTATGTTTGAAACAGAGTGTGGAGGAATTCAAAACTAAGGGCATTCTTGAAAACAGTGAAGACTTTGGTGGTAAGCAATTAAAAGGAGGCTGGTAGCTCCATCAGAACAACAAGCTAAACCTTAGGCCAGCTAGTTTGCCAGAGAGAACTGGGGAAATAAACAGCTAAGAAAGGCCCCTTTAGTGTCAGAAAAAACCTCAAAGTATGGCCTCAAAAACTGTAGCTGCAGAGTTGCCCAAATTTAATTGGATCGGTCTAAGGAGCAATTTAGATCCTAGGACATTGTCAAAGCAGTAAAGCAGCAAGCTAGCAATTAGTGGACACTAACAGCTTGGCGAGATACCAATAGAGGTAGACTGGTAGAAGCATAACAGAGAGATCAAGGCAGGAGACAGACAGAGAGAAAGCCTAAAACCACTGTCATCCCAGGGTGACTACATGTATACCCAAGGTCATCTGAGGAACAACATTAGATGCTTCACACTGCAGAAGAAATAGACTTCACTAAAATTGTTTAGCTAAGTCGCTGAACAAATAAAGCAGCACATAAGCAAGCTTCAGAGAGGGAAGAGTAAAAACAGTATCCAGAGTTGCTACCTAAAATGCGAGATCTCAAGAAAAATTATGAGTCATGGAAAGAAACAAGAATGTGTGACACATACACAAGAGAAAAAAAAAACAGGCAACAGAAACTGTGTTAGAGGGCTCTGACATTGCATTTAACAAAGACTTTAAAGTAGCCATTATAAAAATGTTAAAAGAATTAAAGAAGACTGTGCTTAAGAAAGTAAAGAAAGCTATGATGACAATGTCTTGTCAAATAGAATATCAATAAAAAGATAGATATCATACAAAAGAACCAAATGGAAATTCTGAGGATAAGAAGTATAATTAACAAAATTGAAAAATTCAAGAGAGAGCTCAAAAGTAGATATGAACTAGTAGAAGAAAGAATTAGCAAACTTGAAGATAGATTAATAAAAATTATACAAGACAAAAAAAAACAGAAGAACACATTAAGAAAAATGAACAGAAATACAGATAAATGTAGGGCACTATTAAGTGTGCTAACCTATGCAGAATGAGAGTATCAGAAGGGAAGGAAAGAGAGGAAGGAGTAAAACATGTCTTAGAAGAACAATTCCCAAATTTGATGAAAAATATTAATCTACATATCCAAGAAATTCAACAAATTCCAAGTAGGGTAAATGCAAAGAGATTCACACTCAGATACATCATAGTAAAAAATGTGAAAGAAAAAGCCAAAGAAAATATTTTGAGAGCAGAAAGAGAAAATGACTCGTTATGTACAAAGGAAACCCACATAAGATTAACAGTTGACTTCTCATCAGAAACAATGTAGGACAGAAGTCAACAGGATGACGTATTTGAAGTACTTTTTAAAAAAAAACCGTAAACAGATAATCTTATAATGAGCAAAACTATCTTTCAAAAATGAAGGTTAAATTGACATTCCAAAATAAACCAAAAGATAGAATTATTTGCTAGGAGACCCTCACAAAAAATACTAAAGGAAGATCTTCATACTGAAAGCAAGTGACATCACAGTAATTTGAGTCCACATGAAAAAAAGAATACCAGTAGAGGTAATAATGTATTTATAAAAGACAATATAAATGCCTATTTCTTCTAATATCTTAGCCGATTTAAAAAGCAACTGTATAAAACAATGTGTATGAAATTTTATTGTTGGAACTAGAATATATAGAAAAAGAACATATTTGACATTAACAAAAGGAAGGTGGGTTAAAGAAAAACTATATTGGAGGAAGGAAATAACATATGATGGTAATTTGAATCCAAAGAAATTGAAGGACCAGAAATGGTAAAACATATATATAATTCACTAATTTCTTATGTCTCTCCAAAATTCGCATTTTGAAATCCTAATCCCCAACATGATGGTATTAGGAGATGGAGCCTTTGGTAGATGCTTAGCCCTTGAGGGTGGAGCCTTCATAAATAGGATTACCACCCTTATAAAAGAGAACCCAGAAAGCTCCCTTGTCTCTTCCACCATGGGAGATTACAGTGAGAAGATGGCTGTCAGTGAGGAAATGGGCTCTCTCCAGACACCGAATCTGCTGGAGTCATAATCTTGCACTTCTCAGCCTGCAGAATTGTGAGAAATAAATTGTTGTTTATAAGCCACCCAGTTTATCATATTTTTGTTGTAGCAGCCTGAATAGACTAAGACAGAAATTCATAACAAGAAGTGAGGCGCTGCTATAACAAATATCTAAAAATATGGAAATGACTTTGGAACTGGATAATGAATAGAGGCTGGAAGAGTCAGGAGGTTCATGCTAGAAAAAGCCTACATTGCTGTTAATGGACTGGTATGGGTGATTCTGGTGAGTACTCAGAAAGAAAAGTGGAGAAATATAGAGAAAACTTCAGTCTTCTTAGAGAATACCTAACTAATCCTGAACAGAATGTTGGTAGAAATATGGATGATAAAGGCCATTCTGATGAGGGGTAAGATGGAATTTAGGAATAGGTTATTGGAAACTTGGAACTGTCTGTGGTGGTTCTGCCCCTGCAGCAGTTCTCTGCCCAGGTGGAGCAACTCCTCACCTCATCTTTCAAAATCTAGTTAGAGGTAGCCAAGCCTTCGCAGGTTTGCTGGGTACAGCACAAGCTACACCTGGGACAGCTGAGGAACACAGCAACAGAGTATAGGGAGCAGAGCCCACAATGTAGGGAAGTGCCTTATATTGTGCAATTATGATGGAATGAAATTAGGAACGAATGAAAGAAAAAATTGGGGAAATTTACAAATAGGAGAAGATTAAACACCACATTCCTAAATAAACATGAAATCAAAGGATAAATCACAATAGAAATTAGAAATTATTTTGAGATAAATGAAAATAAATACACAACGTACAAAAAACCTAAGAGTTGCAGTGAAATCAATGTTTAGAGGAAAATTTATGGCTGGAAAAGCCTACATTAAAAAGTAAAATCTCAAATCAGTAACCTAAACTTCCCCTTTATGACAATGGAAAAAGAAAAGCAAGCTAAGCTTAAAAAAAGCGGAAGGAAGGAAATAATAAAGATTCAAGTGGAAATTAATGAGATAGAGAATAGATAAACGTTAGAGGAAATCAACAAAACCAAAAGTTGGTTCTTTCAAAAGATCAACAGAATTGGGGCTGGCCCCGTGGCCGAGTGGTTAAGTTCGCGCGCTCCGCTGCAGGCGGCCCAGTGTTTCGTCGGTTCGAATCCTGGGCGCGGACATGGCACTGCTCGTCAGACCACGCTGAGGCAGCGTCCCACATGCCACAACTAGAGGAACCCACAACGAAGAATACACAACTATGTACCGGGGGGCTTTGGGGAGAAAAAGGAAAAAAAAAAAAAATCTTTAAAAAAAAAAAAAAGATCAACAGAATTGACTATCCTTCAGTATCCCGAACGAGCAATAATCAGAAAAGTTTCAAATTGGTAAAATCAGACATAAAAAAGGAGACATCATTACCAAACTTATAGAAACAAAAATGATTATAAAGGAACACTATGAACCTACTATCGATCTACTATGCCAATAAATTAGATAACTTAGATGAAATGGATGCATTTCTAGAAAGACACAAAGTACAGAAATTGAATTAAGAAGAAATAGAAAATCCAAATAGACCTATAAAACCCAAGAGATTGAATTAGTAATTTTTAAAGTTCCCATAAGAAAATTCCCAGTTCGTATGGATTCACTGGTGAATTATTATAAACATTTAAAGGAGAATTAACACCAATTCTTCACAGAATGTTCCCAAACATAGAAGAGAAGGGAATGCTTCCCATCTCATTCTCTAAGGCCAGCATGACCCTGATACCAAAAGAAGACAAAGAATCACAAGGAAAGAAAACTGCAGACCAATATTCCTTATGAATATAGTCACAATAATCCTCAACGAAATAACAGCAAACCAAATCCAACAACATATAAAAAGGATTACAGTCAAGTGCTGCATAAAAACGTTTCGGTCAATGATGGACTGCATATATGATGGTGGTTCCACATGGTTATAATGGAGCTGAAAAATTCCTATTGCCTAGTGACATCATAGCTGTCATAATGTAGCAAAATGCATTACTCATGTTTGTGGTGATGGTGCTGCAAACAAACCTACGGCACTGCCAGTCATATAAAAATACAGCATATACAGTTATGTACAGTATGTAATGCATGATAATTATAAATTACTATGTTACTGGTTTATGTATTTACTATACTATATGTTTTATCATTATTTTAGAGTGTATTCTCTCTACTTATTAAAAAAACTTTACTGTAAAAGAGCATGCTGTATTATGCTTGCAGCAGCTTTGTACAGCTCATGTTTACTGCATATCTTGATTGCATCATTTTCTCTTGTGCTCGATTTAATCTTGTGTTGTTTTGTTCATCATGATCCCTAAGCATACAAAATCCACCGCTAATGTTGCCAGTGAGAGGTCACATTGAGTAGTTGACCTGGAAACAAAATTAAAATAATTAAGGACTATGAAGGTGGAAAATCAGCTAAGATTGTTGCTTATCAGTCAAGCATGTTCCATTTTACTATAGCTATGATCTTGAAGAAGAGCAAAGTGATGGAAGCTGTTAAAGGGTCTGCTTCATTGAGGGCAGTGTGACTAACAAAAATTTGAGAAGGGCCTATATCAGACATGGAGAAACTTCTAATGACTGGATTGAAGACCACAGAAGCATATCCCTGTCAGCACCATGATGACCACAGCCAAAGCAAAAAGTTTGAGGTGTTGAAAGAAAAGGCTGGACCCAACTACAATGTTGAATTTACTGCTAGCTGTGGTTGGTTTAAACAATTGAGGAATCATTATTCATTACATAATATGAAAGTGAGTAATGAGTCTGTGAGTGCTGGTGTGAAGGCAACTGAAGAATTTTTGGAATTTCTAGATAAGCTGATTGTGGAAGAAAATTACTTGCTAGGGCAAATATTCAATATAGGTGAAACCTCCCTATTCTGGAAACAAATGCCTGAAAGAACTTTCCTCCCTAAGGAAACCAACCCAATGCCAAGTTTCAAGGCTTTTAAGGACAGGATAACAGTCTTTCTTGGGGACAATGTTTCAGGCTGCAAATTGAAACCCTTTGTGATCTGGCACAGTGAGAACCCCAGGGACTTCAGGCATATCAATAAGCACACACTGCCAGTGTACTACAGGAGCAATAAGAAGTCATGGATGACCCATTTTCTCTCCCAAGATTCTCTCCTGAATTGCTTTATCAGCAAAATGGAGAAGTACTGTTTGGAGAATAACATACCTTCCAAGACTTTTCTTATTGCTGATAAAGCTACTGGACAGCCTCCTTTTATCCCATTATCTAAGTGATGTTTCTCTCTCCAAACACCACCTCTTTGTTCCAACCAATAGATCAAGGAGTTATAGCAGTTTTTAAAACCTGCTACCTGAGAGGACCTTTGCCCAGGCTATTGCTGCTGTTGAGGAAGACACTGTTGCAATCTGGAAGGATTACGACATCTATGACTGCTCACAAACCTTGCTTGGGCTTGCTGTGATGTTACCAAGGAGTGTATAAGTGGCATTTGGAAGAAGATACTCCAAAGGTTTGTCCATGACTTCAAAGGATTTGCCAAAGATAAGGAGGTTGCAAAAATCAACAAGGCTGTGGTTGAGATGGCAAACAACTTTACTCTGGGTGTGGATGAGGATGACACTGAGGAGCTCCTAGATGTGGCTCCTGAGGAATCGACTATTAGGAGTTATTGGAACTGAAAGAGGCATGCATAGCTGAAGAAGAGGCAAGAGAAAAGCAAACTGCAGGAAAAGAAAAAGAAGAACTTCAAAGAAAACTTACAGTGAAGTGTTTAGCAGAAGCTTTTACAGACCTCAAAAAGCTCCTTAAAAAGTTTGAAAACATGGGCTACAACACTGAAAGGTTTTCATTAATAGAGAGGAATGTTCATACTACATTATCTGGATACAAGTAAATCTATGATAAGAAATAAATAAAAACCAAGCAAACCATCATGGACATATTTCTGAAAAGAATGAAGCTCCTCAAGAAGAGCCTCAGACAGGTCCTTCAGGAGGTATTCCAGAAGGAGACATTATTAGCATAGGAGATGCATGTTATTGTCCCTGAAGACCTTCCAGCAGGACAAGATGTGGAGGCGGAAGGCAGTGATATTGATGATCCTGTGTTGGCCTAGGCTAATGTGTGTGTTTTTCTCTTAGTTTTTGACCAAAAACTTTAAAAAGTAAAAATAATTTTTAATTTAAAAGTAAATAAAAGCTTATAGACTAAAGATATACAGAAAAATATTTTTGTACAGTTGTTCAATGCGTTTGCATTTTAAGATGTATTACAAAAGAGTCAAATTTTTTTTAAAAATTAAGTTTATAACATAAAAAAGTTACAGTAGGCTAAGGTTGATTTATTGTTGAGGAAAGAAAAATATTTTTTATAAATTCAGTGTAGCCAAAGTGCACAGTGTTTATAAAGTCTACAGTAGTGTAAAGTAATGTACAGTAATGTCCAGGGCCTTCACATTCACTCACTGCGCACTCACTGACTCACTCAGAGCAACTTCCGGACCTTCAAGTTCCATTTATGGTAAATGCCCTATACAGGTGTGCCATTTTTAATCTTTTATACTGTATTTTTACTGTGCTTTTTCTATGTTTAGATACACAAATACCATTGTGTTGTAGTTGCGTACAAGTATTCAGTACAGTAACACACTGTACAGGTTTGTAGCCTAGGAGCAATAGGCTATACCATATAGCCTAGGTGTGTAGTAGGCTATACCATCTATGTTGTGTAAGGACAGTCTATGACCTTCACACAATGATGAAGTCATCTAATGATGCATTTCTCATAACATATCCCCATCACTAAAAGATGCATGACGTATAACACATGACCAAGAAGAATTTATCCCAGGAATGCAAGATTGGTTGAACATATACAAAGCAGTTAAAATAATACATCATATCAATAGGAAAAATTTCCTATAAAGCTATAATAATCAATACTGGTGATTCTGGCATAACGATAGATATACAGATCAATGTAATACAATCTGTAGTCCAGCCATAAACCTGCACATTGTCATCAATTGACTTTCAACAGAGGTGCCAAGACAACTTATTGGGGGGAAAATAGGGTTTTTTCAACACGTGGTACTGCAACAAGATACCTACATGCCAAAGAATGGAGTTGGACATCTCTTCCTTAAACGATACAAAAAAGTTAGCTCAAAATGGATGACAAACTAAAATGTAAGAGCTAAAACTCAAAACTCTTAGGAGAAAGCATTGGAATAAATCTTCCTGACCTTGGATTATGCAATGGTTTCTTAGATATGATACCAAAAGCACAATGAACGAAAGAAAGAATAGATAAATTGGATGTTGTCTAAATTCAAATATTTATGGTTCATATGGCACTGTCAAGAAAATCAAAAGCTGACTCATAGAAAGAGAGATAATATTTCCAATCGTATATCTGATACAGGACATGTATCTAGAATATGTAAAGACCCCTTTGAACAGAATAACAAAATGACAACCCAATTTAAAATGAGCAAAGAATCTGAATAGATATTTCTCCAAAGAAGATATGTGAATGTCCAAAAAGCACATAAAAAGATAGACATCATTAGTCATTGGGGAAATGCTAATCAAAACCACAATTCAATACCACTTCTGACTCAGTAGACCAGCTATAATAAAATAGATAGATAGAATGATTGTTGGCAAAGATGTGGATAAATCAGAAACCTCATATACTGCTGGTAAGTATGTAAAATTGTGTAGCTGCTTTACAGAACAGTCTGCAGTTGCTCAAAATGTGGAACATTTGATGTTGGAGAGGGTGTGGAAAAAAGGGAACGCTCATACACTGCTGGTGGGAACACAAACTGGTGCAGCCACTATGGAAAACAGTATGGAGATTCCTCAAAAAACGAAAAATAGAAATATCCTATGACCCAGCTATCCCACTACTGGGCATCTACCCAAACAACTTGAAATCAACAATCCCAAGTAACATATGTACCCCTATGTTCATTGCAGCACTATTCACAATAGCCAAGACATGGAAACAATCCAAGTGCCCATCGATCGATGATTGGATAAAGAAGATGTGGTGTATATATATACAATGGAATACTACTCAGTCATAAAGAAAGACAAGTTCCTCCCATTTTCAACAACATGGATGGACCTAGAGGGTATTATGCTAAGCGAAATAAGCCAAACTGAGAAAGACAAACACCATATGTTCTCACTTATATGCAGAATATAAACAAACACATGGACAAGGAAAATAGTTCAGTGGTTACCAGGGAAAGGGGGTGGGGGGTGGGCACAGGGGGTGAAGGGGAGCACCTATGCGGTGACAGACAAGAAAGAATGTACAACTGAAATTTCACAATGATGTAAACTATTGTGAATCTCAATTTTTAAAAAAAATTCTTTTTAAAAAATTGGCACCTGGGCGAACAACTGTTGCCAATCTTCCTTTCTTTTTTTTAAGGATTGGCACCTGGGCTAACAACTGTTGCCAATCTTTTTTTTTTTTTTCTGCTTTATTTCCCAAACCGCCACCCCCCCCCCCCGTACATAGTTGTATATCTTAGTTGCAGGTCCTTCTAGTTGCGGGATGTGGGACGCCGCCTCAACGTGGCCTGACTAGCGGTGCCGTGTCCGCGCCCAGGATCCGAACCCTGGGCCGCCACAGCGGAACGCACAAACTTAACCACTCGGCCGCGGAGCTGGCCCCCTCAATTAAGAAGAATTTTTTTAATTTTTAAAAAATGGCTAAGGGGCTGGCCCAGTGGCGCAGTGGTTAAGTTCACACATTCTGCTTGGGGCACAGGGGTTTGCCAGTTCAGATCCCAGGTGCGGACCTATGCCCCACTTGTCAAGCCATGCTGTGGCAGGTGTCCCACATATAAAGCAGAGGAAGATGGGCATGGATGTTAGCTCAGGGCCAGTCTTCCTCAGCAAAAAGAGGAGGATTGGCGGCAGATGTCAGCTCAGGGCTAATCTTCCTCAAAAAAAAAAGAAGAAAAATAAATAAATAAATAAAATGGCAAAAAGAAAAAGTGGAACATTTTACCCAGTAATTCTACTCCTAGATATATACTCAAAAAAAAAAAAAAGAAAGAAAAGAAAATGTGTCCATACATAAATTGTACATGAATGTTCAAAGCACCATTATTGATAATAGCCGAAAGGTGGAAACTACTCAAATATTTGTCAACTGATAAATTGATAAGCAAAATGTGGTATATACACAATGCAATATAACTAAGCCATAAAAAGGAAGGAAATACTGATACATGCTGGAATCTGGATGAATCTTGAAAAAATTATGCTAAGTGAAATAAACTAATCATAAAAGAGCATATGTGATATTATTCCACTTATATGAATAGTCCAGAGCTAACAAATCTATAAAGGCAGAAAATAGGTTAGTGACTGCCTTGGGCTGCGGGCAATGGGTGAATTGAGATGTGATAGGCAAAATTTATGGAGTTTCTTTTTAGGGTGATAAAAATATTCTTTTTTATTGAGGTAGCATTGATTTATAACATATAAATTTCAGGTGTACATCATTATACTTCAACTTCTGTATAGACACATCATGTTAACCACCAAAAGTCTAATTGCCATCCATCACCATACAAATGTACCCCTTTACCCCTTTTGCCCTCCCCCACCCTCCTTTCCCTCTAGTAACCTGCAATCTGTTCTCTGTATCTATGTGTTTATCTTTCACATGTGAGTGAAATCATACGGTATTTGTCTTTCTCTGCCTGACATTTTGCTTAGCATAATACTCTCAAGATCCATCCACGTTGTCACAAACAGCAAAATTTCACCTTTTTAATGACTGAGTAGTATTCTGTTGTATATATGTATATACCACATCTTCTTATCCATTCATCCATTGTTGGGCACTTAGGTTGCTTCCAAGTCTTGGCTATCGTGAATAATGCTGCAATTAATACAGGGGTGTAAATACATTTTCAAATTAGTGTCTTCATGTTCTTTCAATAAATATCCAGAAGTGGAAAAGCTGGATTATATGGCAGTTCTCTTTAATTTTTTGAGGAATCTCCATACTGTTTCTATAATGGCTGCCCCAATTTACATTCTCACCAGCAGTGTACAAGGATTCTCTTTTCTCCACATCCTCTCCAACACTTGCTATTTCTTGTCTTTTTAATAATAGCCACTCTGATGGTCATAAAGTGATATTTAATTGTGATTTTGATTTGCATTTCCCTAATAATTAGTGATGTTGAACATATTTTCATGTGCCTGTTGGCCACCTGTTTATCTTCTTTGGAAAAATGAATGTTCAGAACTTCTATCCATTTTGTAATCAGGTTGGTTTTTTTGCTGTTGTTTAGTTGTAAGAGGTTTTTATATATTTTTAATATTAACCCTTTATTGAATATATGATTTGTAAATATCTTCTTTGAATTGATAGGTCGCATTTTTGTTTTGTTGCTGGTTTCCTTTGCCGTGCAGAAACTTTTTAGTTTGACATCGTCCTATTTGTTTTATTTGGTTCCCTTGCCTCAGGAGATATATTTAAAAAGATAGTGGTAAGACTTATGTCAAAGAGCGTACTGACTGTTTCCTTCCGGGAAATTTATTGTTCCAGGTCTTACATTCAAGAGATAATTTTTTGTAATTTTTTTTTTAGATAATTTTTGTGTATGGTGCAATATAATGGTCTACTTTCATTCTTTTGCATGTGGCTGTCCAGTTTTCCCAAAGCCATTTATTGAAGAGACTTTCCTTTCTCTATTGTATGTTCTTGGCTCCTTTGCTGAAGATTGGCTGTCCATAGATGTGTGGTTTTATTTCCGGGCTCTCAGTTACATTCAGTTGACCTGTGCATCTGTTCTCTCAGTATCATGCTGTTTTGGTTACTGTAGCTTTGTAGTATATTTTGAAATCAGCGAGTGTGATACCTCCAGGTTTGTTCTTTTTTTTTCAGGATTCCTTTGGCTATTTGGAGACTTTTGTTGTTCCATAAAATTTTAGGATTCTTTGTTCTACTTCCATGAAAAATATTATAGGGATTCTGATAGGGGTTGTATTGACTCTGTAGACTGCCTTAGGTAATTTGAACATTTTGAGTATGTTAATTCTGCCAATCCTCAAGTGTGGAATATCTTTCCATTTCTTTGTGTCTTCAAATTCTTTCAACAATGTCTTATAGTTTTTAGTGTGTAGGTATTTCATTTCCTTGGTTAAATTTATTCCTAGGTATTTTATTCTTTTTGTTGTGATTATTACTAGAATTGTATTCATGATTTCTCTTTCCACTTGTTCATTGTTAGTGTATAGAAATGCATCTATACAACAACAAAATATGTTGATTTTGTACCCTTCAACTTTACTGTATTTGTTTATTATTTCTAACATTTTTTGGTAGATTCTTTAGAGTTTTCTATATATAAAATCATGTCATCTACAAATAGTGATGGTTTTACTTCATCCTCTCTAATTTGGATGCCTTTTATTTCGTTTTCTTGCCTGATTGCTCTGGCTAGAACTTCCAATACTATGTTAAATTAGAGTGGTGAAAATGTGCATCCTTTTCTTGTTCCTGTTCTTAGAGGAATAGTTTTCAGTTTTTCACCATTGAGTATGATGTTAACTGTGGATTTGTTGTATATGGCCTTTATTATGTTGAGATACTCTCCTTCTATATGCATTTTATTCAGTTTTTATCATAAATGGATGCTGTATCTTGTCAAATGCTTTCTCTGCATCTACTGAGAGGATCATGTGATTTTTAGTCCTCATTTTGTTAATGTGGTGTATCATGTTGACTGATCTGCAAATGTTAAAACACACTTGCATCTCTGGAATAAATCCCACTTAATTGTGGTGTATGGTCCTTTTAATATATTGTTGTATTCAAATTGCTAATATTCTGTTGAGGATTTTTGCAACTATGTTCATCAGTGATATTGGTCTGTAATTTTCTCTTTTGTGTGTTGTTCTCATCTAGTTTTGGTATCAGGGTAACGTTGGCCTGGTAGAATGAGTTAGGAAACGTCACCTCCTCTGCAATTTTTTGGGAGAGTTTGAGAAGAATAGATATTAATTCTTTTTTGAATGTCTGGTAGAATTAACTAGGGAAGCCATCTGGTTCTGGACTTTTGTTTTGGGGAGGATTTTGAATACTGCTTCAATCTCCTTAGTAGTGATTGGTCTATTCAGATTCTCTATTTCATCTTGATTCAGTTTTGGAAGGTTATATGATTCTAAGAGTTTGTCCATTTCTTCTAGATTATCCAATTTGTGGATAGCTTTTCATAATATTATAATCCTATATTTTTTTAGTCATTATTTCATTTATTTTTGCCTGATTTTTATTATTTCCTTCCTTCTACAGACTTTGGGCTTTGTTTGCTCTTTTTCTAGTTCTTTTAGTGTATTGTTAGATTGTTTATTTGAGATTTTTCTTGTTTTTTGAGATAGCCCTGTATTGATAACTGTTCCTCTTAGTACTGCTTTTACTGTATCCCATAAACTTTGGTATGTCATACTTTCATTTTCATTTGTCTCCTGGTATTTTTCTACTTCTCCTTGGATTTCTTCATTGACCCAATAGTTGTTCAGTAGCATTTTGTTTAATCTCCACATATGTGTGATTTTTCCAGGTTTCTTTTGGTAGTTGATTTCTATTTTCATACAATTGTGATCAGAAAAGACACTAGGTATTATTTCAATCTTCTTGAATTTATTGAAACTAGTTTTGTGGCCTAATATGTGATCTGTCCTGGAGAATGTTCCATGTGCATTTGCAAAGAATGTATATTTGGCAGTTTTTGGAGTGTTCTGTATATATCTACTAAGTCTATCTGGTCTAATGCATCATTTAAAGCCAATGTTTCCTTATTGATCTTCTGTCTCGATGATCTATCCATTAACGTAAGTGATGTTTAAAGTCCCTCACTATTATTGTGTTAGTGTCAGTTTCTCCTTTTATGTCTGTTAATATTTGCTTTATATATTTAGGTGCGCCTATGTTGAACACATAGATATTTACAAGTGTTATGTCTTGTTGGATTGTTCTCTTTATCATTATGTAATGCCCTACTTTTTTTTCTTTTTGCTGAGGAAGATTCACCCTGAGCTAACATCCGTGCCAATCTTCTTCTATTTTTTAGTATGTGGGCCACCAGCCCATCATGGCCACCCACAGAGCAGTGTAGGTCCACACCCAGGATCCACACCCAGGTCACCTAAGCAGAGCACACTGAACCCAACCACTAGTCCACTGGGACTGGCCCTGTAATGCCCTACTTTGTCTCTTGTTACAGTTTTTGTTTTAAAGTCTATTTTGTCTGATATAAGTATTGCTACCCCAGCTTTCTTTTCATTGCCATCTTTATGGAGTATCTTTCTCCATTCTTTCACTTTTTATGAGTGCCTTTAGGTCTGAAGTGTATCTCTTGTATGAAGCATATATATGGGTCTTGGTTTTTTATCCATTCAGCCACCCTATGTCTTTTGATTGGAGCATTTAGTCCATTTACATTTAAAGTCACTATTGATAAGTATGTACTTATTGCCATTTTGTTTCATTTTTTTCTCAATGTTTTTGTAGCTCTTCTCTGCTCCTTTCTCTTCTATTGTTCTCTTTCCTTGTGATTTGATGGCTTTCTTTAGTGTTATGTTTGGGTTCCCTTCTCTTTATTTTTTGTGTATTTATTATAGGCTTTTGGTTTGTGATTATCATGATGTTCCTAAATAATAATCTATGTAAATAGCAGTCTATATTAATGTGATGGTCTCTTAAATTTGACCTCTTACTAAAAGCCCTATACTTTTATGTTTTATGTTTTTGAAACCATATTTTGCCTCTTTTATTTTTGTGTATCCCTTAATCCCTTATCATGGAAATAATTTTAGTACTTTTGTCTTTTGACCTTCATACTAGCTTTATAAGTGGTTGATCCACCACCTTTACTGTATATTTGCCTTTACCAGTGATATTTTTTAAGTTCCTTGGTGTTTATATCAGCATGTGGTTCAAACGCAGTTTCCATCTAGCCAAATTATATGACTGCTTCTGGGGATATGCTTTTTTTTTAAAGATTAGCACCTGAGCTAACATCTGTTGCCAATATTTTTTTTCTTCTTTTCCTCAAAGTCCCCCAGGACATAGTTGTATATTCTAGTTGTAGGTGCTTCTGGTTGTGCTGTGTGGGATGCCGCCTCTGCATTGTTTGATGAGTGGTGCCATGTCCCCACCCAGGATCCAAACTGGTGAAACCCCAGGCCGCCGAAGCAGAGCACATGAACTTAACCACTTGGCCACAGAGCCAGCCCCACCAGCAACATTTTTTATTGCTAATTTTCTTATTCCTATTTGTGGTCTTTTCTTTTCCACTTAAGTCCCTTTAACATTTCTCATAATGCTCGGTTAGTAGTGAAGACCTCCTTTAGTTTTTGCTTGTCTGGAAAACTCTTTATCTCTCCTTCCATTCTGAATGATAACCTTACCAGGTAGAGTATTGGCTGTAGGTTTTTTTCCTTTCAGCACTTTGAATATATCATGCCAATTCCTTCTAGCCTAGAAAGTTTCTGCTGAGACATCAGCTGATAGCCTTTTGGAGTTTCCTTTGTATGTAACTTGTTTTTCTCTTGCAGCTTCTAGGATTCTCTCTTCATCTTTAATTCTTGACATTTTAATTATAATGCATCTTGGTATGGGCCTTTTTGAGTTCATCTTGTTTGGTACTGTCCTTGCTTCCTGTACCTGAATGTCTGTTTCCTTCTTTAGGTTAGGGAAGTTTTCAGCTATCATTTCTTCAAATAAATTCTCTGCCACTGTGTCTCTCTCTGCTCCTCCTGGAACACCTATAATGCAGATGTTAGTATACTTGTTGTCTCAGAGGTCCCTTAAACTGTCCTTGTTGTTTTTCATACTTTTTTCTGTTCAGCTTGTGTGATTTCCTCTACTCTTTCATCCAGCTTGCTGATCTGTTAATTCTGTGTCACCTACTCTGCTCTTGATTCCCAGTAGTGATTTTTCTCATTTCCTTTATTGTATTCATCAGTTCTGATTGGTTCTTTTTTATATTTTCCCATTCTTTGTTGACGTTCTCATTGTGTTCATCTATTCTTCTCCCCACATCAGTGAGTATCCTTATGACTGTTAGCTTGTACTCTTTATCAGGTAGATTGTTTATTTCTGTTTATTTTAATTCTTTTTCTGAGGATTTGTCCTGTTCCCTTGTTTATAACATATTCCTTTGTCTCCTCATTTTGCCTGGTTCTCTGTGCTTATATCTATATATTAGGTGGATCAGCTACACCTCCCAATCTTGGAAATGTGGCCTTGTGTAAGAGATGCCTTATGGGACCCAACAACATGGTCCCCTCTCACCACCCCTTCCAAATGCTCTGTGAGTGTTTGCTGCAGGAGCTGTGTGTGCCCTTCTGTTTTGGTGGGGTTGCTATTGCTGTAGGCACACAGGTAGGCTAGGCTGGGCCCTAGGCCAGCTGATTGTAAGGATCAGCCACGTGTGGCTGCTACAGTCACTTTTTTGGGTGGAGAAGTCCCAGCATGGCTGGCTGCAAAGTCTAATAGCACACAACTGCTGTTTTGCTGTTAAGTGAGTCAGGCCCCCAGTGTGGCTGGTTGCCAGGATCAGGGGCTCACAATTGCTGCAGGCCTCCAGTTCAGCTCCCTGCAGCATTCAGCCATTGTTGGCTCTCTTTTGGGTGGGTCCGGCCTCTTGCCAAGTCTGGCTATACTGCCCTGCAGTACACAGCTGCCTCAGGAGCACCAATGGGTGGAGCTGGCCCCCAGTGTAGCAGCAGACAATCATTTCAAGCATTTGTACGGGGGGCACATCTCCTGTGTGGTTATTTGTGATGGCCAGCAGCACAAGTCTGCTGCAGGTCCACAGGCCCTGCTGCCCATATGTCCACACACCCCACCAATGCAAGCCCACTTGCATTCCCCATTGACACGAACACGTTCGCCCTGCTGCAGAGGTCCGTCATACCCGCCTATGTGGGCCCACAAGTTTGCTGTGGGCTTGCTGGTAGGCAGGGCAAGTCCCTGGGGTGGACTGCCTGCTGCCTGGCTGCACTCAATTGTCTCAAGTGCTCTAGTAGATGGGGCAGACCCTTGTGCGAACAGGCCAGAGGAAGGAATCCAATGGCAGTTGCCAGCATCTGTGTCAGCACGACTGAACTAGGTCACAGTAATGGTTGCTGCCAGTATCTCATTCCCTGGGTGGGGGGTGGGCCTAGCCACTTCCTGCCCCTCTGAGATACACTCTGAGCTTAGTAAGTGCATCTCTTTTACCAATGGACTATGCACTTTTCTGTCTGGTGTTTTTGTGCTGGTTTCCAGATCAAGTGAATCTACATGGGCTCTTTAAGAGTAGATTTTTCTTTCTCTGAAGTTCTATAGTTTTCCTGGGTATATTCTCCATTGGTTTTCAAAGCCAGAAAAGTTAGGTATTATGGGATCTCACCTTGTTTGTGCTAAATCTAAGGGCTGGGAGCCTAATGTGTAGCTCAGATTCCCGACTCCTCTTGGAAAATCTCTGTACCTTTGAGATTGCTCCCAACCCTGAAGCTCCATGGCTAGGATATGGTTTTTTCCTCAGCAGAGCTGTATTTCTGCCTCTTCCACCCTGTCAGTGTTGTCCATTGCCATGGGGGTTCTTTTTATCCAGTTTCCAGTTCTCTATCAAAGGAAATTGTCCCACAGGTATTTGTAGGTTTGTTTTGTCCATGAGATGAGTTAAGGATCCTCCTATACTGCCATCTTCCTGAAAAAATCTATTAAGGCTTTTAAAAGGCTACAACAGTTTCTGGATCAACACATGCCACAACAGTTATGTCTAGCTCTACTTCAGTAACTTTCCTCCTTCAAAAGTTTTTTGTGAAATCCCAAATCATTACAATACAGTTAAATTGTTAATAAATCTGGTTATTCAAATGATAATAGTCTAATACAGCAAAAGGCTTATAGTTGGAGAAGTTTCAGAAGTTGGTCATAGAAAGACTTGAAAACTACAGGCCAAACAAAACAAATAAACAAAAAACAAGGAAAATCAACTCCAGTAAAAGAATGCCAATGACACCATGTCCAAAATGACAAATTGGCAAAGGATTTTCAATTGAGAATTTATAATAAGAAAGCACAAATTGCTCAAACACATTAAAAATGTTTAATCTCGCTGGTAATTAAAGTTATGCAAATTAGAACAACAAGAAACATGGATTTACTCCTACCAAGCTGGCAAAGATTTTAAAAAATAATAATCCTTAATGTCAATAAGTATAAAATGAGCACATTTATTTACCATTGGTGGAAGTAAACAGTTAATTGTTTCTTAATGTACATTTGTAAAGACAAGGATTTTGTTTGTTTTGTCCACTTCTATATCTCTGGAGCCTAGAACAGTGCCTAGCATGTGGTTGGCACTCCATAAACATTTGTTGAATGAGTTAAAGATTTTCTCACAAATCAAAGGATTGAGTAGGAAAAAAACAATAATTAAAGATAAGATGGATTTGAATAACACACTTAACAATCTTGGTTTAATAACTATATAGAGAACTTAATACTAAATAAGCACAGAATGCACATTCTTTTTGTACAAACATGACACAGTCACAAAAAATAACCATGAATTACTCTGTTAAAAAAATATATGTATGTGTGATAAATGTGTGTGTGTGTGTATATATATATGTGTATGCAGAAGAAGAAGTGAGGATACTCATTGAACTATTGAACTATCAGTACTAGTTGCCTAGGTGGAGGTGAGAGTATGAAGAAGTGGGTTTGGGAAAGGGGAGACTTTCTTTTACTTTTTATTTCATGTCTTTACATTTTTCTGGACTGTTTGAATTTTTATAATAAGCATGTCTTTATGTATATTTCTGAAATTATGAGCACAAACTCAAAAATAAAGAAACACAAAAAGGACCAGAAGAAAACATACTAATAGTTGGTATTAATGAATTTTGAGATCATGGGTGATTTTTGTCTTCTTTATACTTTTCTGCATTGCCCAAAGTTCCCAATAATCATGTATTACTTAAAAATGTTTCAATAAAGTGTGTCTTGTATTATAACATTAAGACATGTTAATCATTCCATTGTATGAGGAAGTTAATGGGTTTTCCTTTTCTCCATTCATTGTCAAACCACTTTCTCTTCACTATGAAGGAAATAGAAAATACTGGGCATGTGCTTAGGGGAAGTAGTCTGCATTTATATGGAGAAAATGGCAAACATTACTGAAGAAGACAAAAGAGGTAAATCAATAAATAGATGAGCTATATTCTTGGGTGGGGAAACTAATTATTTTAAAGATGCTACGTCTTCTCTAATATATATTTTTCAGGCAACACAAAATTTAAAAATCCTAAGTGGGGAGAGGTTGATAAAAATATTCAAAATTTAATCTGAAGGAATAAGTATAAAAATGATCAGTAATGTATAAAAATAATAGATATTTATTATTTTAAAATTTTAATTGAAGTATCTTAAATGATGTTCAGAAATAAGTTTAACAACATAAAGAGGGGGTCAGAATATAATTTAATTTAAAAATTAAGAAGCAAAACTGGACAAAATTTATAACTTTAATCCTAAGAAATCCCACCGAAACACCAGTATAGGAATGGGCAAGGTGTATCAAAATGTTAATAGTGGTAGCCTGGGAGTATTGTTTTATTTTTTACATGTCTCTGAAATTTCTAATTTTTCTATAATGAGATATATTACTTTTATAATAATAAAAAGGAAAAAGCAGTAAATTATCTTTTAAAGCTCCCAACAGGAAAGTGAACAATAGAAAGGAAAAGATAAGTTGGAGGATGAGCCAATAGAAACATGCAGAAGAAAATTCAACCTGACTAACAATTTTAAAAGCCCATTCAAAAAAATAATACTCTTTTTATCTCTCAAGTTGGCAAAGATTTTTTTAAAAGATAATTTTCAAGGAAGTATCCCAGCATTCAAGGCAGCAGAAATATGTCCGCTTCTATTTCTTTTCTTTTAACACAATGGGTCATAGAAGAGGAGTTGATTCTCTTTTTGTGATATTCTGCTGCCACCTATAGGAAACTATTTTAAAAACAACTAAGAAATTATCACCTTGACCTGAAATCCACTGCAGCAGACATATCTCAAACAAATAAGGAGCAGGAGAAACTTGATATTTCACTTGAAATCTTGGCTTCTCTGTAGCTACAGAAGTAAAATAGACATGGAGAAGTGGGAAGTCGTAGATCTACCTTGCAAATGGCCAATTACCAAATTAATGCAGGGAGAAGATTAAATGAGTAGAAGCAGATGCATTGAAGCATAGGAAATACAGATCATCTCTTGGGCTGTAAAACAAACCTCAACAATTTTAAAAGAATTGAAATTATACAGAGTAGACTGTTTGACAAGAATGTAATCAAACTAGAAAACAATAGAAAGACAATAGGAAAATCTCTAAACACTTGGGAAATAGACAATACATTTACAAATAATCAATGAGTCAAATTGGAAATCTAAAAAGAAATAAAAATAAGTAGAACTGAGTGAAAATATAAATGCAATATAACACACTATATGGGATGCAGCTAAAGCAGTGCTCAGAGGGAAATTTATAGCACTAAATGCTTACTTTAGAACAGAAGAAAGATCTCAAATCCATAATCTAAATTTCTACCTCAAGAAACTAGGAAAAGAAAGAAAAACAAGAACAAAGCAAGCAGAAGGAAGGAAATAAAAAGCAGAAATCAATGACATTGAAAACAGGAAAACAATAGAGAAAATCAATTTTTAAAATGAATTCTTAGAAAAGATAATTAAAATTGATAAACCTCTAGCAAGATTGACAAAAATAGAAAGAGAAGACATAAATTACCATTATCAGGCATAATACAGGGAATATCACTACAGATGTTGCAACCATTAAAAAGAAAATAAAATGAGTAGTATTGACAAAGAGTGTCTCCTTCACCAAACTTTAGTCAGGCTCCTCTGAATTCCCTTCTCAACTATGCCTTGACCTTTGGACTTCCATGTCCATCTTTGCATTACTCAATTTTAGCAAGAATCCTGTTATGTCAATTTAGCAAGACTCCCCATTCCAGATATCTAATCACTCTTGATATCTGATTTAATTCCTTATCCTTCACTATCCCCCAGGTGATATCTGATCACCCAAGCCTGCCTTCAGCAAGAAACCCGTGAATTCAGTTTAGCCAGAATCACCTCTTATCCCAGATATTTCCTCCTAGTAATTTTCCATCCACTGACCCCCTACACCCTGCTCCGTACCTATAAATTCCAAATTTTTCTTACTGTATTCAGAATTGAGCCCAGTTCTACACCAAGGTCTCTTTTCCCCAATTGAAAAAGTTTCTGATTAAAATCTGCCTTCACCGCTGTTAAAGCTCTGGTTTTCTTGACAATGTGAATAATTTTACAGTCAAGTTTGACAATTTAGAAGAAATAGACAAATTTCTCAAAACCACAAGTTATCAAAATTCAATCAGCATGAAATAAACAATTTGAATAGTTGAAAGAGCTAAAGAAAACCATGTCTAAAGAACTAAAGAAAAGTATGAGAACCATGTCTCACTAAATAGAGACTACCTATCAATAAAGAGATAGAAATTATCAAAAAGAACAAAAAATTAATTCAGAGACTTAAAAGTGTAGTAACTGAAATAAAAAATTTACTAGAGGGGCTCAACAGCATATTTGAGCTGCTATAACATGGGTGAACCTTGAAACCCTCATGCTAAGTGAAAGAAACCAGGCATAAGAGGTCACATATTATATGATTCCATTTATATGAAATATGCAGTATAGACAAATCTACAGAGGCAGAAAGCAGACTAGTGATTGCCAGGGGCTGGGGAGAGGGGGGAATGGTGAGTGATTGCTAATGGCTACTGGGGGTTTTTTTGTAGTGATGACAATGTTCTGGAATTAGATAATGGGAATGGATAGACAACCTTGTGAATGTACTAAAAACTACTGAATTGTGCACATTGAAATGGTGAATTATATGGTATGTGAATTATATTTCAATAAAAAAGACATATCACTATTAGAATGGCCCATTAAAAAACAGTTATAACACCTAATGCTGGTAAGGATATTGAGAACTAGATCATTCATACATTGCTGATGGGAATGTAAAATGGTCTAGTCACTCTAGAAAATTATTTAGCAGTTTCTTACAAAACTAAACATGTGCTAACTATATGCCCCAGCAATTGTACTCCCGGGCATTCATCCCAGATATAGGAAAACTTATGTCCACACAAAAACTTGCACACACATATTCATAGCAGCTCTATTCCTAATAGCCCCAAACTGGAAACCAGCTAAATTGCATCAATGGGTGAATGGTTAAAGAAAATACTGTTGTATATCCACATTCCAGAATACTACTCCAGCAATAAAAAGGAATGAAGTATTGATAGACACAGCTTGGAAGCATCTCAAGGGTATTATGCTGAGTGAAAACAGTTAATCCCCAAAGACTATATACTGTATGATTCCATTTATATAACATTTTTGAAATGACAAAATTATAGAGATTGAGAAGAGATTTGTGGTTGTCAGTTGTTAGGGACAGGGGCAAGGGACAGCAGGAGATGGAGGTGAGAATGGTTATGAAAGGGCAACACTCAAGGGATCTTTGTGGTGATGGGACTGCTCTATATCTTGATTGTGGTGGTAGATTCACAAACCTACACAGGTGACAAAATTGCATAAAACTAAATACGCACAATCACAAATGAGTACATGCATAACTAAGAAATTTGAATAAGATTGATGGATTGCATCAATGTCGATTTTCTGGTTCTGCCATTGTACTATAGTTTTGGAGGATATTACCGTTACCATTGAGGGGAAACTGGGTAAAGGATACGTGGATGGTACAACTGCATGTGAATCTACAATTATCTCAAGATAAAAATTTTAATTAAAAAACCCTTGAAGAAAATGTAGGAAAATTATGCATAACTTAGGGAGTGAGGAGACTCTTGAGCAAAACAAGGGATCTAGCATTCATTAGAGAAAAAAATACTACATTCACTACATAAAATTAATAATTTTAAATGGCAAAAGATAGCATAAACAAAGTCAAAGGTAAAGGATTAATTAATAAAAACATTTGTGAAGTTTATAACAGATAAAGGTCTAATTTGTAGTAGACAAAGAATTCTCACAAATTGATGTTTTTTAAATGTCAACCCAATAAAAAATGTATAAAGGGCATGAATAGTCCATTCAGAGGTTAACAAATTCAAAATGCCCAGGAAGCATATGAAAAAGTGCCCATTCTCACTAATAGAAGAAAGCAAATTATAGCTAAACATAGATATCTTTTGTTTCTCTTAAGATTAGCAAAACGTTTCAAGTATGATAATATTTATCTCTAAAAGGAATGTGGTGCTTGGTCGAATGTGGTATTGTTACATCTCTTTATGTGTATGTGTGAGAAGTAATCTGGCAATGTATACACTAAAACTAAAGATACTCTTCAACCCAGCAGCACTGTGACTGGGGATTTATCCAAAAGAAGTAAGAATGTTTATTGTAACCTTGAGAGTAGTCGCAAAAAAGGTGGAAATACAGTAAATGTTCATATATAGGAAAATGGTTGAATTAAATTGAAGCATAGCCATACCATGAAATATTTTGTGGATATTAAAAAGAGTGAGCACTCTATCTTCAAAGAACTGCTAAGATTTCTCTAATTTGGAGGAATAGCCAGGAGAGAAAAGCAGGTTGCAAATACAACGCAGGTTATAACAGTGATTACTGGGGACTTCTTGAAGACAGAAACAGCAGTAGCAAAACATTCATAAAGTAACCTCTTGGCTCATAAACCAAATGAGAAGCTTCAAGTCTAGGAAAGGCCTGGTTTGCACAGGTTACTTTAATGGCACATGCTCACATTCCTACTTTCCTAGAAAATGATCCTCACCCCTGGGTAATTATAAGGCATAACTGAGCATGTTTGGAAGACATGCTATTCTGCTGGTAGTGTTCTTCCTGTGGCAGACCTGGGAAAATCCACTTACTAGCTCTGTGACCCTGGGCTAGATACTTAACCTCTCCTTGTCTCAGTTTCCTCATGTGTAAAATGAGGACAACAGCAGTTCCTACCTTATAGGGTTCTTCTGAGGGTTAAATGCATTAATATGTGTAACATGCTTAGAATTTTGCCTGGTACAAAATAAGTGCTAAATAAATGTTGATACCTGTTATTATTATTTCCATCCAGACTATTGAAATAGTCTCTTGACTCAATCTTGTTTCAAGTCTCTCCTTCTTTCAGTCCACCATGATACCTCATAGGGTCTGGGTAATGAGGATAGTACCATTAAAGGAAAAGAGAATAGCAGTGACAGACTCCAGAAAAGATCCTGGATCCTAGGCCAAAGCCCTCCTTAGTTACTCCTCTTTGTCTGATTGTCTACTTAACTGATGCCCTTTCCTTTATATTTCCTGCTTTGAGAACTGTTTTATGGGGTTTATAATGTGTACTGGATAATAGGAGAAAGAAGCTCTGAGAGTGAAGCATTGAGGGGTGTAGCTGCAATTCAACAAGCATATAAACTGATAAGAAGAAAGATAGCACAAACTGTCTATCACATAAGCTCCTGCAGCACAGAGGGAATTGGGGTTTTAGGAAAGCCCAGCAGAAGCCAAGTCTACAGCTTTAAAACTTTGCCCCATGCTCCTAATCTCCTAGGCAACCATGACCCTTAGCCCCTGGGATGTATTATGGACCAGGCTCAATGAAACTGGGAAAAGTTCCTGTGTTTCATCCCTGACTCTGCCTGGGTGGTCTAGGTAGGTAGATCTGCTTTCTGAATGTGTACTAGGACTATTTCCCCTGCCCCCTTATTCATCTTGGTTTTGCTCCTTAGTAATGTCCTTAAGGTCAAGGGACACATAGTGTGACAGACAAGAAACCAGTTTCCTAGTCTTTAAAATATAAAAAATTAGTTTTTTACAGATGGATGAAGTTTTCTAGAAGAGAAGGCCCTATTCTTCATCCTGGCCAATGTTGAGGATTACTATTATTAAGATCTTTTATAATTTGATAAATAATAAAGTATTATCCTATTGCTGTATTGTCTTTTTAAAAATTACATCTGAGATTAAACATTTTCTCCCACTGTTTATTGTCTATTTGGCTGCCTTTTTCTTTGAAATGTTTGTGTCCTTTATTCATTTTCCTACTGGAATTTTACATTCTAAATAACTTTGCTTACTTTTTCCTCATCAAACTAATATGTTGTCATTGTTAAGAATTTGAAAACTTCACAAATGCAGAAGCAAAGGGGAAAAATCACTCATGATCACTTGCTATTATTATGTTGGTGGATTATATAAGGTTTTGTCCAACATTCATTTTCTCTATAATTTACAGGTAGTTTAGATAATTGTCTAAACTATATCTATACATATATAGACTCACACATAATGAAATGCTATAGTATTTTTGTAGAGTTCTATGTACTGTTTTGAATTAATGAATTTTTTTCACATATGAAAAATGTTTCAAGAACAATATTTCTAATGGTTGTCAAATTATCCACCTACTAAAGATCCGCATGCTATCATTTATTTACTCACTCTATTATTACAGTTTTAGCTCATTATAATTCATTATTATTAATAAAGTGTAATGACTCCTTTGTAAGTAATTCTGTTGGGATGTACTTTAACTTGTAAAATTAGCTATACAATAAGGATGTTAACTACTTATCATGTATATTGCAAACATGTTTTTGACTTTATCATTGTTTTTTAAAAATAAAATTTACTGAAAAGGTTATATATCACATATATCAAAATAAAAAAATAAGAAGTATAGAGTGAAAAATGTCCTTCTCAACTTAGTCTCCCGTCTACCCAGTCCCCACCCCCTGCTACATACAATTAGCCATTGTTATTTGTTTCTTCTGTAAACTTCAAGTGTGTGTTTATTCAAATAAGATAGATAGCCTCTCATCCATTTTTCCTTTTTTTAGTGCACAAAGGGTAGTATACAATATTCACTTTTCTGAACATTTTTAAATCACTTAATATGTCTTGTTGTTCTTTCCACATCAGTATATGAAAAACACCTCCTTATTCTTTTTTATAGCATCATTGTATGGTTGTACCATAATTTATTTAATGAGTGCTCTAATGATAGATGTTTGGACTTCACTATTACAAACAATTCTGCAATGAATAACCTGGCAAATAAGTCATTTCAAACACGTATAAATACTGGCATGTCTATAGGACAAATTTCAAGAAGTGGAATTGTTGAGTTATAGTCTTTACGAATTCGTAATTTCATGGTCTTCCTAAATTGCCTTCAACAGGTGTACCAAATTATACTCCCCCCAACAATGCATGACAGTCTCCACAGCCTCACTAACAGAGTATTTTATCAAACTTTTTTGGGGGGGTTGTCACTACCATTGGTAAAAATAGTCATCTGTCTTCTATTTTGTTTATGCCTCTCCAAGCTTCCGACTGAAATACCTAAGAAGATGTAGAAGAGGAGGAAAGCTTGGAACAACCCTGAAAAGTGAGACTAACAACGAACCCATTGCCAGAACGTGTGCAACATTTCCACAAATGCTAAAGTAAGTACACACACATACACCTCCCCCCCCAGGAATCTTCACGATGACCCTGTCAGTGTGGTCCTATGAGCCGTATTTGACAAAAAAGAAATTCTGGCTCAGAGAGCTAAAGTAGCTTACTTACCTAAGGTCATAAAATAAGGGGCAGAGCTGAAGTTCAAACAGGCTTGTGGGACTCTGAACTGGAACTCTTTTCAGTACCCCACATGCTTTATCCCGCTCTCATTCTTTGACTCCTGGTTCCAGAACAGAATAACTGTACCAATCAGAAAATTTGCCAGCTCCTTCAAATTTTATGAGTACAGGGATACCTCAGAGATAGTGCAGGTTCATTTCTAGACCACTGCAATAAAGCGAGTATCGCAATAAAGTGAGTCATGAATTTTTTGGTCTCCCAGTGCATATAAAAGTTATGTTTACAGTGTACTGTAGTCTATTAAGTGTGCAATAGCATTGTGTCTGAAAAGCAAGCATACCTTAATTTAAAAAACTTTATTGCTAAAAAATGTTAAGCATCACCTGAGCCTTCAGCAAGTTGTAATTTTTGCTAGTGGAGAGTCTTGCCTTGATGTTGATGGCTGCTGACTGATCAGGCTGGTGGTTGTTGAAGGTTGAGGTGGCTGTGGCAATTTCTTAAAATAAGACGATCAAGTTTGACACATCGATTGACTTTTCCTTTGACAAATGATTTCTTTGTAGCGTGCAATGCTGTTTGATAGCATTTTACCCACAATAGAACTTCTTTCAAAATTGCACTTAATCCTCTCAAATTCTACCACTGCTTTACCAACTAAGTTTATGTAATATTCTAAATCCTATGTTGTCATTTTAACAATCTTCACAGTGTCTTCACCAGAAACAGATTCCATCTCAAGAAGCCACTTTCTTTGCTCCTCCATAAGCAGCAACTCCTCATTCAATAAAGTTTCATCATGAGATTGCAGCAATTCAGTCCCATCTTCAGGCTCCCCTTCTAATCCTAGTTCTCTTACTATTTCCACCACATCTGCAGTTACTGCTTCCACTGAAGTCTTGAACCTCTCAAAGTCATCCATGGGGGTTGGAATCAACTTCTTCTAAACTCCTGTTAATGTTGATATTTTAACCTCTTCCTGTGTATCACAAATGTTTTCAATGGCATCTAGAATGGTGAATCCTTTCCAGAAGGTTTACAAATTACTTTGCCCAGATCCATCGGAGGAGTCACTATCTATGGCAGCTATAGCTTTATGAACTGTATTTCTTACATAATAAGACTGAATAAATAAAGTCAAAATTACTCCTTGATCCATGGGCTGGAGAATGGATGTTGAAAACAATATTAATCTTGTACATCTCCATCAGAGCTCTTAAGTGCCTGGTGCTTTGTCAATGAAAGGCATCTTTTTTCTGAACAATAGGCCTCAACAGTGGGCTTAAAATATTCAGTAAACCATGCTGTAAACAGATGTGCTGTCATCCAGGCTTTGTTGTTCCATTTGTAGAGCACAGGCAGAGTATATGTAGCATAATTCTTAAGGGCCCGAAGATTTTTGGAATGGTAAATGAGCATTGGCTCCAACATAAAGTCACAAGCTGTGTTAGCCCCTGACAAGAGAGTCAGCCTGGGGTTTTTTTTACAGTTGATTTCTGCTATATTATTTCTTTTTTTTTTTTCCGATTATTTTATTGAGGTCATAATTGTTTACAACATTGTGTAATTTCAGGTATACATTATTATTTATCAGTTTCTGTATAAACTATATCCTGCTCACCACCAATAGTCTAATTTTGAGCCATCACCATATATATGTGCCCCTTTACCCCTTTCACCCACCCCCTACCACTTTCCCCTCTGGTAATCCCTAATCTGTTTTCTTTATCCAGGTGTTTGTTTATCTTCCACATATGACTGAAATCATGCAGTATTTATCTTTTTCTGTCTGACTTATTTTGCTTAACATCATACCCTCAAGGTCCATCCATGTTGTTGCAAATGGGACGATTTTGTCTTTTTTATGGCTGAGTAGTATTCCATTGTGTATATATACCACATCTTCTTTATCTGTTCATCAGTTGATGAGCACATGGGTTGCTTCCACGCGTTGGCTATCATGAATAATGCTTCAATGAACATAGAACCCTTTGAATTGTTGCTTTCACATTCTTTGGATAAATAAACAGTAGTGGGATAGCTGGATCATATGGTATTTCTATTTTTAATTTTTTGAGAAATCTTCATACTGTTTTCCACAGTTGCTACACCAGTTTCCATTCCCACCAACAGTGAATGAGGGTTCCCTTTTCTCCACATCTTCTCCAACATTTGTTGTTTTTTGTCTTGTTAATTATAGCCATTCTGACAGGTGTAAGGTGATATCTCATTGTAGTTTTGATTTGCATTTCCTTAATAATTAGTGATGTTGAACATCTTTTCGTGTGCCTGTTGGCCATCAGTATATCTTCTTTGGAAAAATGTCTGTTCATATCCTGTGCCCATTTTTTGATCAGGTTGTTCATTTTTTTGTTGTTGAGTTCTATGAGTTCTTTATATATTTTGGAAATTAACCCCTTGTCAGATATATTATTTGCAAATATTTTCTCCAAGTTGTCTTTTCATTTTGTTAATGATCAATTTTGCTTTCCAGAAGGTTTTTAGTCTGATGTAGTCCCATTTGTTTATTGTTTCTTTTGTTTCCCTTATCTGAGTAGACATGGTATTCTAAAACATGCTGCTAAGAACGATGTCAAAGAGTGTACTGCCTATATTTTCTTCTAGGAGTTTTATGGTTTCAGGTCTTACATTCAAGTCTTTAATTCATTTTGACTTAATTTTTCTGTATGGTATAAGATAATGATCTACTTTCATTCTTTTTCATGTGTCTGTCCAGTTTTCCCAATACATTTATTGAAGAGACTTCCCTTTCTCCATTGTATGTTCTTGGCTCCTTTGTCAAAGATTAGCTGTCCATAGATGTGTGGGTTTATTTCTGGGTTTTCAATTCTGTTCCATTGATCTGTATGTCTGTTTTTGTGCCAGAACCATGCTGCTTGGATTACTATAGCTTTGTAGTATGTTTTGAATTTAGGGATTGTGATGCCTCCAGCTTTGTTCTTTTTTCTCAGGATTGCTTTGACTATTCAGGGTCTTTTGTGATTCCATACAAATTTTAGGATTCATTGTTCTACTTCTGTGAAGAATGTCATTGGGATTTTGATTGTGATTGCATTGAATCTGTAGATAGTTTTAGGTAGTACAGACATTTTAATTATGTTTAGTCTTCAAATCCAGGAGCATGGAATATCTTTCCATTTCTTTATATGATCTTTGATTTCTTTCAATAATGTGTTATACTTTTCAGTGATAGGTCTTTCACCTCCTTGGTTAAATTTACTCCTATTTTATTCTATTTCATTGCAATTGTAAATGGGATAATAATCTTGATTTCTCTTTCTGCTAGTCCATTATTAGTGTATAGAAATGCAAACGACTTTTATAAGTTGATTTTGTATACTGCAATTTTGCTATAGTTGTTGATTATTTCTAATAGTTTTCTGGTGGATTCTTTAGGATTTTCTACATATAGAATCATGTCATCCACAGACAGCAAGAGTTTCACATCTTCTTTTCCAATTCAGAAACCTTTTATTTCTTTTCTTTTCTTTTTTTTTTTTTTTTTTTTGGCCTAATTGCTGTAGCCAAATCCTCAAGTACTATGTTGAATAGGACTGGTGAGAGTGAGGACCCTTGTCTTGTTCCTGTTTTCAGAGGGATGGCTTTCAGTTTTTCAACATTAAGTGTGATGTTGGCTGTGGGTTTGTCATATATGGCTTTTATTATGTTCAGGTGCTTTCCTTCAATACCCATTTTATTTAGAGTTTTTATTAAAAATGTGTGTTGGATCTTATCAAATGCTTTCTCTGCATCTATTGAGATGATCATGTGATTTTTATTCCTCATTTTGTTAATGTGGTGTATCACATTGATTAATTTGTGGATGTTCAAACATCCCTTCACCCCTAGAATAAATCCCAATGATCATGGTGTATGATCCTTCAAATATATTGCTGTATTCAGTTTGCCAGTATTTTGTTAAATATTTCTGCATTGATGTTCACCAATGATATTGGGCTATAATTTTCTTTTTTTGTGTGTTGTCCTTGTTTGGTTTTGATATCAGGGTGATGTTTGCCTCATAGAATAAATTAGGAACTGTTCCATATTCTTCAATTTTTTAAAAATAGTTTAAGGAGAATAGGGACTAGATCTTCTTTGAATGTTCAGTAGAATGCTCCAGAGACGTCATCTGGTCTTGGACTTTTGTTTTGTGGGAGATTTTTGATTATTGTTTCAATCTCTTTAGTTGTGATTGGTCTATTCAGATTCTCTATTGCTTCTTCTTGGTTCAGTTTGGGGAGGTTGTAAAACTCTAAGAATTTAATTATTTCTCCTAGGGTATTCAATTTGTTGGCATATAGCTTTTCATGGTATTCTCTTGCAATCCATTGTATTTCTGTGGTATCTGTTCTAATTTCGCCTCTTTCATTTCTAATTTTGATTATTTGAAACTTCTCTCCTATTTTCATAGTTAGTTTTGGCTAAGAGCTTGTATGCATTTGATGGATAACTTCTAATGTTTATTAAGGCTCATTTTTAATTACCTTTCCTTGCAGTAATACTGGTTTCTAACATTATGTCAATTTGAGGTGAACATCATTGTATTTCAATTCTTGTATAGATCACATCATGTTCAACACACAAACACTAATTACATTCCATCACCACAGACATGTGCCTAACCGTGACTTTTGCCCTTCACCCTCCATGAATAACCTCTGGTAAGCAACAATGCGATCTCTATCTCCATGTGACTGTTTGATATTGTTTTAATTTTCTACTCATGAGTGACATGCTATGGTATTGCACTCTTTCACTCCGACATATTTTGATCAGAGTACACCAGAGAGAGACGGCCTCAAGGATGATGACTGTTGTTTTCTAGAAAGGCCCCAGTAAATAGGCTCACAGCTGCTTGTGCTGGCAGGCAATAAGGATGCACTAGGATGGAAGGCAGCCCTGTCAGCATTGGCCCATCGCCAATGTCACAGTGTCAGCGGTGGCTGGTGATTGGATTTCTTCTCAGAGGGGGAGCCCTAGAACAAGAGTCTAGCGTCGTCGGTGAGACAGGTACACCAGCGATGCTACTGGTAGAAAGTGTAGCAGTATACATAGTATCTGTGCATATGATTGACAGATATGCTGTATTCAAATGTTGCCAGGCACGAGGGGTAAGCTGACTGAGAGAGCCGTCCTATTTCTCCGTCACAAGCTGGGTTAAAAAAATCTCTGGCTGTGGTCCTGTAGCACGCGGCTGAGGCACCCCAGAAACAGTAGATTTGATTAAAGGGGTGAGCCGATTCCCAGTTTGACTAGGGCAGAGTGAGTGAAGGGGAGTGAGAACGGGGATGGCGTAGGAGAGGAAGCCGGAGACTTCACCGGGAAGTCAATCCAGTAGAGTTTGCACAGGCCATAACTGGCCTTTTACTCTGACTGAGCTCACAAGCCATGAGAGGCCTTGGAGCCGAGGAATCACACAGCTTACCAAATACAAAAGAAAATCAGAGTTTTGAGGAAAACATCGAGTGAGGAAATCAAGGCCAAATTAAAGTGAGGAAGTCTAATCAGACGACGGATTTGGGCGCAAGGCTCATGCCACAGGGTTCTATCCCTTCCCTGCCAGTTGGCCACAGGCGTGGATCTAAGTTTTCCAGCTGCCAAAATGGAAAGAGGGAAAGGTGATCCCCGGCAGCAGTCACAGTAGCCCTGAGATGGAACCTGACTAACTGCACAGAAGGAGCAACCATGCTTTTCCCTGAGGTGAGCCTCTCCCAGGAGTTATCCGAGGGAGGTTAGAGTGTGGCCAGGGAACTTCCTCTTCACCGTTGTCCTAACACCAGCTACGACGTAGATCTTCCTGGAGATGTTATCTGCCACATCCTCTGTGTGAGCACAGTTAAGCAAAAGAAATTTCTTTCCTGACCCTCACCACCACCACCACCACCACCACATGGTTTGTGAGCACTGTTCACGTATTTATGGGTGTCTCAGTGTGTTTTCTTTGCGGGTCTGTCTTGCTGTGTGGTGTGCTATTTACTGTCTGTTCTTGTCCCTTAGGCTTAACACCCTCTGTGTGTTATAGGTGTTGGAAACGTTTTACTTTGTCTAGGGATTTCTTCGATGACGGTACAACCCTAAGGGGAAATTGAGAGAAATATAATTGTGTGGGGGACATGGACGTCTCCCTCTCATTCTTCAACGAATCCAAAGAAAAACCAGAGAAAAGATGGAGGATGTTGGTAACAGATCTTTATTCATTCAACAAACATTCAGTGAGCACCTACTACGTGCCAGTCACCTTTGGGATAAATTAGGGAACAACCGAGCACACATACTAGACAACAACAAAAACCCTGGCTTTGAGGAGCTTGCCTTCTAGTGGGCAGAGACAAGCAAACAATTATAATAAGGAAATAAATTACATAACGTGTTGACAGAACAACGTGCATTCAAGACAGAACAGAAGAAGACCGGGTAAATGGGAAGTGTGTGTGTGTGTGTGTGTGTGTGTGTGTGTGTGTGTGTGTGAGTGAGTGAAGGGGGTGAGGTGGTGACACTTGAAATAATAAGTGTAGGAGCGAGCCATATTGAAAGGTGACATTTATTCGAAGTCAGGAAAGAGATGACGGAGGTAGCCATGCAGACATCTGGGGAAAGAATGCTCCAGGCTGAAAGAACAGAAGGTGCCAAAGCCCTCACTTTGGGAGCAGGAAGGAGGTCACCGTAGGCAAAGGGGAGTGAGAAAGGAGGAGGGTCCTAGGAGATCAGGGAAGAGAGGGAACTAGTGGCCACGTCACAGATGGCCTTGTCGGCGATCACAAGGACTCCTAGTTTACCCTGAAGAGAAACGAACGCTGTTGGTTTGGAGCAGAGGCATCACGTGATCCGATTGTAGGTTTCGGTGGCATTATTCTGGCTGCCGGATTGATTATCAGCGGGCCGGTTTGGTGCGGCTGCTGGGGAGAGTGAAGCAGGGAACCAAGTCAGGAAACAATTCCAATCATGTAGGGCAAAGACTGATGGTGGCTTGGAACAGGATGGGAGCAGTGGAGGTGGTGGGAAGTGGCCAGATTCTGGACATATTTGGTCAAAAGAGCTCCCAGGACTGCCTGACAGGTTGAAAATGAGAGGGGAGTCACAGAGCCGGGTGAAGGATGCCCCTCCAGTCTGTGGCACAAACAGCTGGAAGGACAGAGTTGCCATTCCCCTGCGGTGGGAAATAGTGCCGGTGAAGGGGGTTTGTAGGGGCGCATGGGGGATTTCAGCCTTGGGCTTGTTCATTCGGGCTGACTCTCAGGCAGTTTTCTCGGCGAATGAGAAAGGGAGGTCATCCGCTAAGAGTGAGGATGGGAGAGGCAGTGTTGGAGGCTGCAAGAGAGAAAATAAGTGTTGAAACGGAAGGGTGGGCAGCCGTGGGGGCATGAGAGAAATGAGTCGTTTGAGGATTTGGACTAAGAATCTGGTGGAAAGCTGTTTCCGTTTCAGTGGAGACCCTGGGTGTGCCAAGATCTGACAAGGTTCATTCTTGCCGATCCAGTCCGAAAACGGTAGCTTTTGCTGGCCCTGCAGCCTGCGAATCCAGGTGTGCTCTTGCTGGAGAGGGTGGCATGGATAGGTCTGAGGGAGGATATAAGTCATCTGTGTTGACAGTTACTCACTTCTTCAGTCATGCTGAAGAAGCACAGATAGGCCTAAGGCCTGACAGGATAGACCCCAAGTCACCTGGACTTCTGCCGTTTGCAAAACTGCGCTTTGAGTTTGGCTTAGAGAGCAAGAAGTGGCACAATTAGGCAATTTGACCCAAATGTGAAAGTGAGACACACGTCAGAGAGGACATTCCGAGGATGAAAAAGGAAAGCAGGAAGCCCCAGCACCTTCTCCCCAATGGGAGAGAAGTAAGGGCTGGCTTAGGAACAAGTTTCAAAGCCCTGCAGGCCCGCTCGGTCCCGACTGCTGTATGGCTATTTACAGCTGCTACGAGGTGCTTCATTCAAGACCCCGATGCCCGGATCGAGGGACTAAGAGCCACGCTATATCTAGGAGAGGGGAGACGTCTCTGAGTATTGCCGGTCTAAGCACGGCCCGGAGTGGGAACTTAATCCTTTCCCTACACTGGGACTGCTTCTTCTTCTAAGCCCGACAAACACAGAAATTCTCGTGTGTGTGTGTGTGTGTGTGTGTGTGTGTGTGTGTTTGTGTGTGTGTGTGTTTGTGTGTGTGTCTGTGTCTGTCTATATACATCTACATATGCATATGGATCTAAATAGGTAGGGATTTTCCTCGCACATGGGGCCTCCCTCAACTCTTCTTGCCTCTGGGTTCCCTGATAGCAAATGAGATGCAGAGGAGCGTGGAAGTACTGGCCGAAAGAAACTGAAACTTGGGCCTGTGAGCAAACGGCACACACAGCGTATCCAACAAAGGCAAACTCAAGGGAGGCGATAAGGCCTTTTGAGTCACTGGCTACCCGATTTCCCAAGCAATTCGAAGTGGTGGCTGCAAGGTAGCCTGGAAAAGTGCCTCCCCACGCCTCCTCCACCACCCAGCTAAACTGAAGCCAGGCAGCGGGGTCCACGGGTGCAGGGGCAGCCTTCCCCACTCATTCCCCAATGGGTAGGAGATTCTGCGTAGGGTCACATTCCTACTGTCCAGTCTGCCCTCTGCCTCTATGTAGTACACCAGGCAATGTCTTCCTTCATTCCTCCACCAGATGGGGATACTCTGCCTCCCTGTTACCTGAATTCCATTTGCCAGGGAGGCTGGACATCCCCCGACACTTCTGAGTCCTCCCCTTAGAGCTCCTGGCATCGCACGGAGAATTAGTTACACACATGCTCCTGCCTCTCTGCACTGCCTGAGCCCCAGCCGTGGCCCCCGCTGAGTTTCCTGGAGGTTCTCTCTTCCTTGAGCTCCCTACAGCCCCGTCAGCGTTCCCATCAGCCCTCCAGAGATCCATGTCAAAGCAAAGGCCAAACATCCCTCAGCACAGCAGAGATCCAGGTAGCCGCTGAACCTCAGTGAGGATGCTTTTAATGCCTGCAGGTGAGTGGGGGGCATCCTGGTGGTGCTGATTACAAGAGCCTTCGTTTGGGATACTGGTTGCCCCACATAGTCCACAGAGGCCTTCAAGTGCTGGGGCGCACGAACTGAAGACTTCAGAAGCCCTTGCGCCTGGAGGGCTGGGGATTTGAGGAGCAGCACCTCACACTCCTGTGCTGTCTGGCTCAAAAGAAGAATATGCTGCAGGTACACCACCTCCTCTGGCTGTCCACGTCCCTCGTCACCTTCTCCATGAAGTTCAGAAAGATCAAACAGGCCCCGGAGATGCCTGGGCACCCTCTCCGTTCAACAAAGCCCCCTAAGCCTGCCCCAGTCCCTGGACAGAGGCGATCTGTTTTCTCCTCACCTTCATTTGCCATCCATGTAAGGAACACACCCCAGACATCTTACCGAGTGCACAGGTAGCTTCCTGGCAAGCAGTCCTACACGTCCAAGAAACCAGCAATGGGTGCTGTTTACGAGTAGCCTCGCCATCGGGCACAGCCGGTATTTGACTAATACACAATTTTTTCTTTAAAGATTGTATTTTTTTTTTTCCTTTTCCTCCCCCATGTCCCCCGTTACACAGTTGTATATTCTTCCTTGTGGGTCCTTCTAGTTGTGGTATGTGGGACGCTGCCTCAGCTTGGCTTGATGAGCAGTGCCGTGTCCGCGCCCAGGATTCGAACCAACGAAACACTGGGCCGCCTGCAGCAGAGCAGGCAAACTTAACCACTTGGCCCCGGGACCAGCCCCGACTAATACACATTTTCGAGCCACACACACACCACCACCACCCCCCCCCACCACCACCACCACATTGGTAGAGGCACATCAAACTTATGGATTGCTAGTTTGGTAGCATGATCACCCGGGTAAGTCGCGCAGAACGAAGCCATCTCCTCCCACATTTCAGAAAATTGTTTCAAGTTATTGAAGGTGATCATCTGCTGCTGCTCCCCTTGGTCCTGTAGCACGTCTCATTCAGGCAGGAAACACTCTGTGACTGTCCCTCAGCTCTCCTTCCACTCGAGAGAGAGAGAGCCTCCAAGTTCAATCCGTCTAGACGCAGCCTTAGAGGAATGCCGCTCAAGAGGAGGGGATGGGTCTGACCCCTGATTTCTTTCTTCGTCACCGTCATATCCGGGCAAGTAGTTGAGAAGGACGAACGGAACGACGGCAACTGAGAATTCTAGAGCCTGTCAGCTCCCCGAAATTGGGCCTTTAAAGAGACTACAAGGGCACCTAATCGATGGCTCTGCTCACCTAAGACACATAGAAGTGCGGGACAGCCTAGAGCCTTGGTGCTCCCAGTATGGGCCGCGGACCAGCCGTGAAGCCAACTCTGCATGTGGTCTGTGAGCACTCTGAGGTGTGAAAAGGTTGCCTCTGCTGGTTGGTTAAGAGCTAGAGCAACGACTAAAGCAGTGGTTCTCGAACTTGAGTGTGCCTCAGAATGACCTGGAAGGTGTTTTCAACCACAGGTGGCTGGGCGCCGACCCCAGAGTTTTTGAGTCGGTAGGTCTAGGGTAGGGCCCGAGGACTGGCGTTTCCAACAAGGTGCCGGGTTCCCGGGGGATGCTCATGCTGTCGCTCTGGGGACCACACTTTCAGAAAGCCTGGACTAGAGACGAAGCCGGCTTGAAAGCTTGGCTGTACTTGTGTAATCTCAGGTAAGTCGCTTAAACTCAGCCTTAGATTCCTCGTGTGGAAAACGGAAATAGAGGACCGGCGTTCCCATGTTACTGTGAAGATGAAATGAGGGCAGAAGGCCCTTGGCACAGGCCCCGGCACGTGGCAACCTCCGAATGGATGTCGGCAATTATTGTGTATTTTTTAATTATCAGTATTACTGAGGATCAAAAGATACCACGGCAGGCGTTTCGTCCTCCTCTAACTTCCCTTGTCCCCTGTCTCTACAGGGATTTCTGTCCCCACAATAGGGTAGCTAAATTCATACGCAGAGTATGCGTAATCCTAAATCTCAGTGCTCAGAACACAGAGGAGGAATCCTGTCACGGCCTGTACTGGGAGAAAAGGCAGGTGCTGATCGTAGAAAGAACTGAAGCTCGTGGTCACCTGCAAGCCACCATCCAACACGCCAGGGCAAAGACTTGCTGCTCCCTGGCCTGGCCTGAACCAGCAGGTGCCCTCCACATTCCCACTCAACACAAGTAGGTGGGTGCCCTCTAACAGGGCGTCAGGCACTCTTTTGAGTATCTGTCTTACACCACAGCCACCAGTGCCATCCTCTCTTGCCCTCCTCTCCCCCTACCCCGACCCCTCACCTCCTCAGGCCGGTCACTTTGCTTTGTCTGGTTCCGGTTCTTTGGCCTCAGATCTGATTTCCTCAGGTCGAGGCCCTCAGGATATCAGTTTGGACAAACTCTGGATCTCATTTCTGAAGGCCTGTTTTTCTAATTTCCCTGCCCCGTGCCCCTCACACCTGCCAAAGGAGAACCGCGGCTAGGGATGGGTCTGTAGCGTTTCCGCTGCCCTCCTTCCTCCAGACCCGGGACAACTGAGGAGATCCTATTGCTGTCCACCACAGAAGATGGCCTCCATTCATTCCATTTCTGATGCCGTTGTCAACATGGCTTCACCTTCCTGCTGAAGCGCAGGATTCCTCAAAATATCACAGTCCTGGTCACTTGTGTCAAGTGGACGAGGCCTCCAGAACTACGGAGGACCTACTGTACCGTGGGCCCAGTCCAAACTCTTCTCTGGAGTTAAAACCCCACTGGCGTTCCACTGAGAGCACGGCAGGTCTGTGACAGCGTCCTCCATCACGGCCAAGCCAAGCCCCGTCGTGACCTCCTCGGGAAGGAGAAAATCCTACGACCCATGGAGAAAGGAGACCAGAAGGCCACGCAGGCAGGCCACAGAGAAGAAGGCAGCCAGGCTTCCCCACCCTCTGGACTCTTTGGGCCTCAGTGGGAATAGGCCTTGAACCTAAGCGCTCAAGGCCCTAAGCTACCAGCTTTGGTCGTCGTGGTCCAAGCTCTAGCGCCAGCACTTCCTGGTCCTGATCCACTAGGCCCCTCTGTCGCCATTTCCTTTTCCCATGCTAGTCTTGAGAGTGTCAGAGCTCCTGCAGGGAATGAGGCAGCAAACCTATCTGTATTTTGTGTCCACCTAAGCCTCTGGATTCACAAGGCAGGGAACCCCGTGAAACCGGGAAGAGGCTTTTACCCTCATCAACGTCCTCCAAGCCTTACAGGACCACTCCGAATGTCCTCACTCGTCCTTTCCTCGAAGGAGCCCGATCTGACGACCCAGTGAAAACGGGCACACATCCGCCGCCTTTCTTTCTGCCCTATCAGCCCGTTTTATGTTCTTACTGTCGGTGATCACGATCTGAAATTACCTCGGTAGTGTATTTGTCCATTTTCTGTCCCCACCCACTAGAAGGAAGGGTCCCTGAGCACAGGGCCCTTGTGTGCCCAAGTGTCCTGGGTCCCCAGGGTCTGAAACCCTGTCTGGTGATGCGGGGACAGCGAGCTGAAGGGTCGAAAGAAAGATTTCTTGGACTCTCAAGGGCTGGCAGTAGCGCTCTTTTGTCTAGAGAATAGTGTGGAATAGTGTCCCATGGGCATGGGACCCATGGGCAGTAAAGAGCTGCTGCTGCTTCTGCTGCTGCGTGGGGACAGGACCCATGGGCAGTCAGAGCTTCAGCTGCAATGTGTTGAGGGTTAGGGCTAAATTTATAAGGCATGGGGACGCGACTTATTCGCACTGGAAAAAGAAAAGGTGATGTAAAATGTCATTAAATGGTTTCAGTGCGGATGGGCTCTGGTTATTGTGTGCTCCTGTAACTTTAGATATGAATCTGGCCATAGAGATCGGCATGTAGGCCAGGATGCCCTGGGCTTCTCTCCCCGGGGCAGCCTTACTCCACACCGTAAAATCCATCAGGTCATAGAGATCGGCATGTAGGACAGGTCACCTTGGGCTTCTCCACCTGGGGCAGCCTTGATCCACATCATCTGCTACCTAATGGGTGCTCAGCGACGGACTGCTTTATGAACGGACGGATGTATGGATGGCTGGATGCAGGACGCCCTTCAAAGGGGTTCCGAGGCTACCGGGCTTCCTCCTTCTCCCACTCAAGCACCCAGGCCCAGATCCCCAAAGGACAGGAACCTCAGAAACTTCCCGCCAAATAGCTTGAAGGCACGCAAGACCCAGCGGGCAGGGGATTTCCGGACAGCACGAACGCGCATGTCCGGACAGGCCCCAGCCGGTCCATCTTCGCCTTACTCGTCTGGACGCCATTTAGGATGGGTCCGGGGCCTGAACGGCTTCCTCCTCGCTCTCAGCCGTCCCGGCAGTGTCCGCTAGCACGGAGAACAGGAGAAGCCGTCCACAAGTTAAACTCCGGCCACGGGCCCGAAAGGACCGTCCGAATTCCCTACAACCCTGACGCCCAAGGCCACACTTCCCGTCGGCCCTGGCGCTCCCGCCCCGGGACGGCCGCGCTCCAACAGCCGGAGCCTCCGGCTGCCTGCCGTTGCTCCGGCTTCGGGGCCGGGCCTTCTGGAGGCGCGCTCCCGCCTCGCGAGGGTCAGTCGGCTTCCGGGCCAGCCCCGCCGGCCGCTCGGCGGGCTTCCGGCTCGCGCCGCTGGGGCTTTCCCCTTCGCGTTCATCTCGCTCCGGTCCCCTAGTGGACTCCTCCGGGTCTAAGAGCAGAGACCGGGCCGCCAAGACAGCGTCCTCCCGGCCGCTGTTCGTCGCTCAGGGAAACTCTGGCCGCTTGATGGCAGCATCGCTCCACAGGCCCGCGCCGCTCCGCTCTTCCCCCGCCCTTTGTGCTTGCAAAAACCCAGCGCTCCGCCGACTTCCTCCTCCCCGGAGGCTGGCAGGGCTGTGGAGCGCGGCCTTGTGGCCCCCGCTGCTGCTTCTCTGGAATCTCTCTGCCGATCTGAAGGACAGAGGACAGACACTCAAAGATATTCCGAATCGGAGTTGCTTTGATTTCCAGCCTGCTTAGAAACTTCCTCGCGTGTGTCTTCTTGGTTGCTTGGTGGTTTCTAGCTATGGTGCCAAGTCCCCTGTAGGGCTTATTTTAGCTTTCTCTTTTTCTTGTTCCTTAAGTGAATCTCAAGAGGCTGAGTGTGTAAATGGGGAGAACTCATAAGATAGAAAAACACGAAGGTAAATATGACACCCCCCCCCCCCCCCCAGTACTCGGAAACCACCACTCCTCTTTGTGTGGCGCTTCCTACCTGTGCTACCTGGTAGCATTTTTATGCAGGAGTTTCCCGTGCATGAATGGGAAGCTGTTCACGAGCCGCCTCTGAAAGAATTTCATCTTCTGCTGCGTTATCCAGCTCCTAGGGTCTAGACCACCTTGGGCCCTGATATTTGTAAAGTCTCCGAAGACAAACGCTTGAAGCTTTCTCCTCTTTCCTCGTGATTTCCTTAGGGGAAAATTCCTAAAAGCGTAAGCCAACTTTGTTTCTTCTCTCCTGTATTTCATCCTCCACTTGCCCATCCTGGGTTAGCAGTGCAGGCTGTGGGAGATAATGCAGGTAGGGTGGGGACAGTCAGACTGGACAGTGTGGAGGAGGGAGCCTTGGAAGTTCCGTGGATTCACCTGGGTAGGGAAAACCAGAGAGAGACGGCCTCAAGGATGATGACTGTTGTTTTCTAGAAAGGCCCCAGTAAATAGGCTCACAGCTGCTTGTGCTGGCAGGCAATAAGGATGCACTAGGATGGAAGGCAGCCCTGTCAGCATTGGCCCATCGCCAATGTCACAGTGTCAGCGGTGGCTGGTGATTGGATTTCTTCTCAGAGGGGGAGCCCTAGAACAAGAGTCTAGCGTCGTCGGTGAGACAGGTACACCAGCGATGCTACTGGTAGAAAGTGTAGCAGTATACATAGTATCTGTGCATATGATTGACAGATATGCTGTATTCAAATGTTGCCAGGCACGAGGGGTAAGCTGACTGAGAGAGCCGTCCTATTTCTCCGTCACAAGCTGGGTTAAAAAAATCTCTGGCTGTGGTCCTGTAGCACGCGGCTGAGGCACCCCAGAAACAGTAGATTTGATTAAAGGGGTGAGCCGATTCCCAGTTTGACTAGGGCAGAGTGAGTGAAGGGGAGTGAGAACGGGGATGGCGTAGGAGAGGAAGCCGGAGACTTCACCGGGAAGTCAATCCAGTAGAGTTTGCACAGGCCATAACTGGCCTTTTACTCTGACTGAGCTCACAAGCCATGAGAGGCCTTGGAGCCGAGGAATCACACAGCTTACCAAATACAAAAGAAAATCAGAGTTTTGAGGAAAACATCGAGTGAGGAAATCAAGGCCAAATTAAAGTGAGGAAGTCTAATCAGACGACGGATTTGGGCGCAAGGCTCATGCCACAGGGTTCTATCCCTTCCCTGCCAGTTGGCCACAGGCGTGGATCTAAGTTTTCCAGCTGCCAAAATGGAAAGAGGGAAAGGTGATCCCCGGCAGCAGTCACAGTAGCCCTGAGATGGAACCTGACTAACTGCACAGAAGGAGCAACCATGCTTTTCCCTGAGGTGAGCCTCTCCCAGGAGTTATCCGAGGGAGGTTAGAGTGTGGCCAGGGAACTTCCTCTTCACCGTTGTCCTAACACCAGCTACGACGTAGATCTTCCTGGAGATGTTATCTGCCACATCCTCTGTGTGAGCACAGTTAAGCAAAAGAAATTTCTTTCCTGACCCTCACCACCACCACCACCACCACCACATGGTTTGTGAGCACTGTTCACGTATTTATGGGTGTCTCAGTGTGTTTTCTTTGCGGGTCTGTCTTGCTGTGTGGTGTGCTATTTACTGTCTGTTCTTGTCCCTTAGGCTTAACACCCTCTGTGTGTTATAGGTGTTGGAAACGTTTTACTTTGTCTAGGGATTTCTTCGATGACGGTACAACCCTAAGGGGAAATTGAGAGAAATATAATTGTGTGGGGGACATGGACGTCTCCCTCTCATTCTTCAACGAATCCAAAGAAAAACCAGAGAAAAGATGGAGGATGTTGGTAACAGATCTTTATTCATTCAACAAACATTCAGTGAGCACCTACTACGTGCCAGTCACCTTTGGGATAAATTAGGGAACAACCGAGCACACATACTAGACAACAACAAAAACCCTGGCTTTGAGGAGCTTGCCTTCTAGTGGGCAGAGACAAGCAAACAATTATAATAAGGAAATAAATTACATAACGTGTTGACAGAACAACGTGCATTCAAGACAGAACAGAAGAAGACCGGGTAAATGGGAAGTGTGTGTGTGTGTGTGTGTGTGTGTGTGTGTGTGTGTGTGTGTGAGTGAGTGAAGGGGGTGAGGTGGTGACACTTGAAATAATAAGTGTAGGAGCGAGCCATATTGAAAGGTGACATTTATTCGAAGTCAGGAAAGAGATGACGGAGGTAGCCATGCAGACATCTGGGGAAAGAATGCTCCAGGCTGAAAGAACAGAAGGTGCCAAAGCCCTCACTTTGGGAGCAGGAAGGAGGTCACCGTAGGCAAAGGGGAGTGAGAAAGGAGGAGGGTCCTAGGAGATCAGGGAAGAGAGGGAACTAGTGGCCACGTCACAGATGGCCTTGTCGGCGATCACAAGGACTCCTAGTTTACCCTGAAGAGAAACGAACGCTGTTGGTTTGGAGCAGAGGCATCACGTGATCCGATTGTAGGTTTCGGTGGCATTATTCTGGCTGCCGGATTGATTATCAGCGGGCCGGTTTGGTGCGGCTGCTGGGGAGAGTGAAGCAGGGAACCAAGTCAGGAAACAATTCCAATCATGTAGGGCAAAGACTGATGGTGGCTTGGAACAGGATGGGAGCAGTGGAGGTGGTGGGAAGTGGCCAGATTCTGGACATATTTGGTCAAAAGAGCTCCCAGGACTGCCTGACAGGTTGAAAATGAGAGGGGAGTCACAGAGCCGGGTGAAGGATGCCCCTCCAGTCTGTGGCACAAACAGCTGGAAGGACAGAGTTGCCATTCCCCTGCGGTGGGAAATAGTGCCGGTGAAGGGGGTTTGTAGGGGCGCATGGGGGATTTCAGCCTTGGGCTTGTTCATTCGGGCTGACTCTCAGGCAGTTTTCTCGGCGAATGAGAAAGGGAGGTCATCCGCTAAGAGTGAGGATGGGAGAGGCAGTGTTGGAGGCTGCAAGAGAGAAAATAAGTGTTGAAACGGAAGGGTGGGCAGCCGTGGGGGCATGAGAGAAATGAGTCGTTTGAGGATTTGGACTAAGAATCTGGTGGAAAGCTGTTTCCGTTTCAGTGGAGACCCTGGGTGTGCCAAGATCTGACAAGGTTCATTCTTGCCGATCCAGTCCGAAAACGGTAGCTTTTGCTGGCCCTGCAGCCTGCGAATCCAGGTGTGCTCTTGCTGGAGAGGGTGGCATGGATAGGTCTGAGGGAGGATATAAGTCATCTGTGTTGACAGTTACTCACTTCTTCAGTCATGCTGAAGAAGCACAGATAGGCCTAAGGCCTGACAGGATAGACCCCAAGTCACCTGGACTTCTGCCGTTTGCAAAACTGCGCTTTGAGTTTGGCTTAGAGAGCAAGAAGTGGCACAATTAGGCAATTTGACCCAAATGTGAAAGTGAGACACACGTCAGAGAGGACATTCCGAGGATGAAAAAGGAAAGCAGGAAGCCCCAGCACCTTCTCCCCAATGGGAGAGAAGTAAGGGCTGGCTTAGGAACAAGTTTCAAAGCCCTGCAGGCCCGCTCGGTCCCGACTGCTGTATGGCTATTTACAGCTGCTACGAGGTGCTTCATTCAAGACCCCGATGCCCGGATCGAGGGACTAAGAGCCACGCTATATCTAGGAGAGGGGAGACGTCTCTGAGTATTGCCGGTCTAAGCACGGCCCGGAGTGGGAACTTAATCCTTTCCCTACACTGGGACTGCTTCTTCTTCTAAGCCCGACAAACACAGAAATTCTCGTGTGTGTGTGTGTGTGTGTGTGTGTGTGTGTGTGTTTGTGTGTGTGTGTGTTTGTGTGTGTGTCTGTGTCTGTCTATATACATCTACATATGCATATGGATCTAAATAGGTAGGGATTTTCCTCGCACATGGGGCCTCCCTCAACTCTTCTTGCCTCTGGGTTCCCTGATAGCAAATGAGATGCAGAGGAGCGTGGAAGTACTGGCCGAAAGAAACTGAAACTTGGGCCTGTGAGCAAACGGCACACACAGCGTATCCAACAAAGGCAAACTCAAGGGAGGCGATAAGGCCTTTTGAGTCACTGGCTACCCGATTTCCCAAGCAATTCGAAGTGGTGGCTGCAAGGTAGCCTGGAAAAGTGCCTCCCCACGCCTCCTCCACCACCCAGCTAAACTGAAGCCAGGCAGCGGGGTCCACGGGTGCAGGGGCAGCCTTCCCCACTCATTCCCCAATGGGTAGGAGATTCTGCGTAGGGTCACATTCCTACTGTCCAGTCTGCCCTCTGCCTCTATGTAGTACACCAGGCAATGTCTTCCTTCATTCCTCCACCAGATGGGGATACTCTGCCTCCCTGTTACCTGAATTCCATTTGCCAGGGAGGCTGGACATCCCCCGACACTTCTGAGTCCTCCCCTTAGAGCTCCTGGCATCGCACGGAGAATTAGTTACACACATGCTCCTGCCTCTCTGCACTGCCTGAGCCCCAGCCGTGGCCCCCGCTGAGTTTCCTGGAGGTTCTCTCTTCCTTGAGCTCCCTACAGCCCCGTCAGCGTTCCCATCAGCCCTCCAGAGATCCATGTCAAAGCAAAGGCCAAACATCCCTCAGCACAGCAGAGATCCAGGTAGCCGCTGAACCTCAGTGAGGATGCTTTTAATGCCTGCAGGTGAGTGGGGGGCATCCTGGTGGTGCTGATTACAAGAGCCTTCGTTTGGGATACTGGTTGCCCCACATAGTCCACAGAGGCCTTCAAGTGCTGGGGCGCACGAACTGAAGACTTCAGAAGCCCTTGCGCCTGGAGGGCTGGGGATTTGAGGAGCAGCACCTCACACTCCTGTGCTGTCTGGCTCAAAAGAAGAATATGCTGCAGGTACACCACCTCCTCTGGCTGTCCACGTCCCTCGTCACCTTCTCCATGAAGTTCAGAAAGATCAAACAGGCCCCGGAGATGCCTGGGCACCCTCTCCGTTCAACAAAGCCCCCTAAGCCTGCCCCAGTCCCTGGACAGAGGCGATCTGTTTTCTCCTCACCTTCATTTGCCATCCATGTAAGGAACACACCCCAGACATCTTACCGAGTGCACAGGTAGCTTCCTGGCAAGCAGTCCTACACGTCCAAGAAACCAGCAATGGGTGCTGTTTACGAGTAGCCTCGCCATCGGGCACAGCCGGTATTTGACTAATACACAATTTTTTCTTTAAAGATTGTATTTTTTTTTTTCCTTTTCCTCCCCCATGTCCCCCGTTACACAGTTGTATATTCTTCCTTGTGGGTCCTTCTAGTTGTGGTATGTGGGACGCTGCCTCAGCTTGGCTTGATGAGCAGTGCCGTGTCCGCGCCCAGGATTCGAACCAACGAAACACTGGGCCGCCTGCAGCAGAGCAGGCAAACTTAACCACTTGGCCCCGGGACCAGCCCCGACTAATACACATTTTCGAGCCACACACACACCACCACCACCCCCCCCCACCACCACCACCACATTGGTAGAGGCACATCAAACTTATGGATTGCTAGTTTGGTAGCATGATCACCCGGGTAAGTCGCGCAGAACGAAGCCATCTCCTCCCACATTTCAGAAAATTGTTTCAAGTTATTGAAGGTGATCATCTGCTGCTGCTCCCCTTGGTCCTGTAGCACGTCTCATTCAGGCAGGAAACACTCTGTGACTGTCACCAGAACACCCCTCCTTTGACATGTGATCCCCCTCTATTCTTCATTGGGTCCCTTAGCTACCACCATCCTCCAGGTGGTTCTGAAGATGAGACTATATCCTTTCCTCAGGTTTGTCTCCTGGCCCAGTTCCAATGGGATCAACTATAAATCTAATGAGGGGCTGAGAGGAAAAACTGACCTTACTGCTTCCATAAGAGCGATGAGGAAGTGCAAGTCACTTGGCACAGCCCCCAACGGGCTCCCTCTCAAGGCAGATGATCAGTGCAACTGGTGAGCTTATGGTCAAAACAACAGGATCCCTGTGTCACCAGGAGAACAGTCTCAGCGAAATCTACTGGCAATACCTGGTCCCGAGCACGGAAATCTCCCCGTAATATAGCTGAAGAAGAGGCTCATGCCCATCCCCCCACCTCTTCTACTTGGCTGCTCCAGAACTCCTAGTGAGCTCTGGGTCAATCTACTCAGCAGCCCCAACCAGGGTGTCGTGGTCACTAAGGTTATGGCCAGGCTCCAGGCAGGGGACAGGCTTGGTGGCACAATCTGACATAGGATTCCATACCCTCCCCCAGAAATGGAATGGAATGACAAAGGGAATTATGGGTGTGGGGAAGGCTTCAGAGGGCTCTGCGTGAAATTAATTCGAACCTAATGACCAAATTGTTCTGATCAGTCAGAAAAGAAAAGCACAGCTGAGGCCAATCTTTGCCACATTTCTAGCTGGGGAAATTGAGAGATGGGGCTTGGATTATCAAGAGTTAATAACATTAAAAGTTGTTATGTTTCTATGAAAAATTGCTTGGTGAGTATAAGAAGGCAAAGCAAGGAGAATGTCAGACAAAAATAATCCATAGCCAATCAATAAATGAAAATTTGGGTGAGTTTATTCTGAGTGTAAATCTTAGGATTATAACCCAGGAGAGTCTTTTTCCACAAAGGAACAGAGCACTCCAAAGGAGTTGGGGTACACAGGGTGGTTATATACCCTCAAAGAGGGTGTTCACATATGATTGAAATATACCTCCCACAATAGTCACAAGATTGCCCTGTCGGCACAGCCTTAAATGACACAGCAGGTAGTGGGTCTGCTGTCTTGGTGGGCGTAGCAGGAGGCATATTGTCTCAGGCTGGGCGGAGGTCACAGGTGAGCGCAGCAATCAGTTTCCAGCCTAAGGAAAGATACTTAATCTTAAGGAGAGGCCAACGTTGGGAGGGGGAGTTGCACCTTTATCTCAAGGGCCTTTTGCTCTTGCCATAGGGAATCTCTAAAGCAGTATATGCATGCTCAATGGCCTCTGTGTCAGCCCTTGGAAAGACACGGTCTGGCCGAATTAGGTTACACCAAATGGCTTCCTCATATATTCCAATATATCCTATTATTTGCCTTTTTTTTTTTAATTATTTGAAAACCTGTTCTTCCTTTTTTTTTTTTTTAAGATTTTATTATTTCCTTTTTCTCCCCAAAGCCCCCTGGTACATGGTCTGTGTTCTTCGTTGTGGGTTCTTCTCATTGTGGCATGTGGGACGCTGCCTCAGCATGGTGCTGCCGAGCAGTGCCATGTCCGCGCCCAGGATTTCGAACCAACGAAACACTGGGCCGCCTCAGCGGAGCGCGCGAACTTAACCACTCGGCCACGGGGCCAGCCCTATCCTCCATTTTTATTTGTCAGAAGGAAGAGGGAGAGGAGAGAGAGAGTGAGTAAGTCCAGACGAAGGAAAGAAGGGAAGAATTATGACTATGAGAGACCAGCCCTGGGCTCAGTTCACTTTTCTTCTTGAAACCCAGGGCTGCTGGGGCATCGGGGTCTTGAATGAAGCACCTCGTAGCAGCTGTAAATAGCCATACAGCAGTCGGGACCGAGCGGGCCTGCAGGGCTTTGAAACTTGTTCCTAAGCCAGCCCTTACTTCTCTCCCATTGGGGAGAAGGTGCTGGGGCTTCCTGCTTTCCTTTTTCATCCTCGGAATGTCCTCTCTGACGTGTGTCTCACTTTCACATTTGGGTCAAATTGCCTAATTGTGCCACTTCTTGCTCTCTAAGCCAAACTCAAAGCGCAGTTTTGCAAACGGCAGAAGTCCAGGTGACTTGGGGTCTATCCTGTCAGGCCTTAGGCCTATCTGTGCTTCTTCAGCATGACTGAAGAAGTGAGTAACTGTCAACACAGATGACTTATATCCTCCCTCAGACCTATCCATGCCACCCTCTCCAGCAAGAGCACACCTGGATTCGCAGGCTGCAGGGCCAGCAAAAGCTACCGTTTTCGGACTGGATCGGCAAGAATGAACCTTGTCAGATCTTGGCACACCCAGGGTCTCCACTGAAACGGAAACAGCTTTCCACCAGATTCTTAGTCCAAATCCTCAAACGACTCATTTCTCTCATGCCCCCACGGCTGCCCACCCTTCCGTTTCAACACTTATTTTCTCTCTTGCAGCCTCCAACACTGCCTCTCCCATCCTCACTCTTAGCGGATGACCTCCCTTTCTCATTCGCCGAGAAAACTGCCTGAGAGTCAGCCCGAATGAACAAGCCCAAGGCTGAAATCCCCCATGCGCCCCTACAAACCCCCTTCACCGGCACTATTTCCCACCGCAGGGGAATGGCAACTCTGTCCTTCCAGCTGTTTGTGCCACAGACTGGAGGGGCATCCTTCACCCGGCTCTGTGACTCCCCTCTCATTTTCAACCTGTCAGGCAGTCCTGGGAGCTCTTTTGACCAAATATGTCCAGAATCTGGCCACTTCCCACCACCTCCACTGCTCCCATCCTGTTCCAAGCCACCATCAGTCTTTGCCCTACATGATTGGAATTGTTTCCTGACTTGGTTCCCTGCTTCACTCTCCCCAGCAGCCGCACCAAACCGGCCCGCTGATAATCAATCCGGCAGCCAGAATAATGCCACCGAAACCTACAATCGGATCACGTGATGCCTCTGCTCCAAACCAACAGCGTTCGTTTCTCTTCAGGGTAAACTAGGAGTCCTTGTGATCGCCGACAAGGCCATCTGTGACGTGGCCACTAGTTCCCTCTCTTCCCTGATCTCCTAGGACCCTCCTCCTTTCTCACTCCCCTTTGCCTACGGTGACCTCCTTCCTGCTCCCAAAGTGAGGGCTTTGGCACCTTCTGTTCTTTCAGCCTGGAGCATTCTTTCCCCAGATGTCTGCATGGCTACCTCCGTCATCTCTTTCCTGACTTCGAATAAATGTCACCTTTCAATATGGCTCGCTCCTACACTTATTATTTCAAGTGTCACCACCTCACCCCCTTCACTCACTCACACACACACACACACACACACACACACACACACACACACACTTCCCATTTACCCGGTCTTCTTCTGTTCTGTCTTGAATGCACGTTGTTCTGTCAACACGTTATGTAATTTATTTCCTTATTATAATTGTTTGCTTGTCTCTGCCCACTAGAAGGCAAGCTCCTCAAAGCCAGGGTTTTTGTTGTTGTCTAGTATGTGTGCTCGGTTGTTCCCTAATTTATCCCAAAGGTGACTGGCACGTAGTAGGTGCTCACTGAATGTTTGTTGAATGAATAAAGATCTGTTACCAACATCCTCCATCTTTTCTCTGGTTTTTCTTTGGATTCGTTGAAGAATGAGAGGGAGACGTCCATGTCCCCCACACAATTATATTTCTCTCAATTTCCCCTTAGGGTTGTACCGTCATCGAAGAAATCCCTAGACAAAGTAAAACGTTTCCAACACCTATAACACACAGAGGGTGTTAAGCCTAAGGGACAAGAACAGACAGTAAATAGCACACCACACAGCAAGACAGACCCGCAAAGAAAACACACTGAGACACCCATAAATACGTGAACAGTGCTCACAAACCATGTGGTGGTGGTGGTGGTGGTGGTGAGGGTCAGGAAAGAAATTTCTTTTGCTTAACTGTGCTCACACAGAGGATGTGGCAGATAACATCTCCAGGAAGATCTACGTCGTAGCTGGTGTTAGGACAACGGTGAAGAGGAAGTTCCCTGGCCACACTCTAACCTCCCTCGGATAACTCCTGGGAGAGGCTCACCTCAGGGAAAAGCATGGTTGCTCCTTCTGTGCAGTTAGTCAGGTTCCATCTCAGGGCTACTGTGACTGCTGCCGGGGATCACCTTTCCCTCTTTCCATTTTGGCAGCTGGAAAACTTAGATCCACGCCTGTGGCCAACTGGCAGGGAAGGGATAGAACCCTGTGGCATGAGCCTTGCGCCCAAATCCGTCGTCTGATTAGACTTCCTCACTTTAATTTGGCCTTGATTTCCTCACTCGATGTTTTCCTCAAAACTCTGATTTTCTTTTGTATTTGGTAAGCTGTGTGATTCCTCGGCTCCAAGGCCTCTCATGGCTTGTGAGCTCAGTCAGAGTAAAAGGCCAGTTATGGCCTGTGCAAACTCTACTGGATTGACTTCCCGGTGAAGTCTCCGGCTTCCTCTCCTACGCCATCCCCGTTCTCACTCCCCTTCACTCACTCTGCCCTAGTCAAACTGGGAATCGGCTCACCCCTTTAATCAAATCTACTGTTTCTGGGGTGCCTCAGCCGCGTGCTACAGGACCACAGCCAGAGATTTTTTTAACCCAGCTTGTGACGGAGAAATAGGACGGCTCTCTCAGTCAGCTTACCCCTCGTGCCTGGCAACATTTGAATACAGCATATCTGTCAATCATATGCACAGATACTATGTATACTGCTACACTTTCTACCAGTAGCATCGCTGGTGTACCTGTCTCACCGACGACGCTAGACTCTTGTTCTAGGGCTCCCCCTCTGAGAAGAAATCCAATCACCAGCCACCGCTGACACTGTGACATTGGCGATGGGCCAATGCTGACAGGGCTGCCTTCCATCCTAGTGCATCCTTATTGCCTGCCAGCACAAGCAGCTGTGAGCCTATTTACTGGGGCCTTTCTAGAAAACAACAGTCATCATCCTTGAGGCCGTCTCTCTCTGGTTTTCCCTACCCAGGTGAATCCACGGAACTTCCAAGGCTCCCTCCTCCACACTGTCCAGTCTGACTGTCCCCACCCTACCTGCATTATCTCCCACAGCCTGCACTGCTAACCCAGGATGGGCAAGTGGAGGATGAAATACAGGAGAGAAGAAACAAAGTTGGCTTACGCTTTTAGGAATTTTCCCCTAAGGAAATCACGAGGAAAGAGGAGAAAGCTTCAAGCGTTTGTCTTCGGAGACTTTACAAATATCAGGGCCCAAGGTGGTCTAGACCCTAGGAGCTGGATAACGCAGCAGAAGATGAAATTCTTTCAGAGGCGGCTCGTGAACAGCTTCCCATTCATGCACGGGAAACTCCTGCATAAAAATGCTACCAGGTAGCACAGGTAGGAAGCGCCACACAAAGAGGAGTGGTGGTTTCCGAGTACTGGGGGGGGGGGGGGGGTGTCATATTTACCTTCGTGTTTTTCTATCTTATGAGTTCTCCCCATTTACACACTCAGCCTCTTGAGATTCACTTAAGGAACAAGAAAAAGAGAAAGCTAAAATAAGCCCTACAGGGGACTTGGCACCATAGCTAGAAACCACCAAGCAACCAAGAAGACACACGCGAGGAAGTTTCTAAGCAGGCTGGAAATCAAAGCAACTCCGATTCGGAATATCTTTGAGTGTCTGTCCTCTGTCCTTCAGATCGGCAGAGAGATTCCAGAGAAGCAGCAGCGGGGGCCACAAGGCCGCGCTCCACAGCCCTGCCAGCCTCCGGGGAGGAGGAAGTCGGCGGAGCGCTGGGTTTTTGCAAGCACAAAGGGCGGGGGAAGAGCGGAGCGGCGCGGGCCTGTGGAGCGATGCTGCCATCAAGCGGCCAGAGTTTCCCTGAGCGACGAACAGCGGCCGGGAGGACGCTGTCTTGGCGGCCCGGTCTCTGCTCTTAGACCCGGAGGAGTCCACTAGGGGACCGGAGCGAGATGAACGCGAAGGGGAAAGCCCCAGCGGCGCGAGCCGGAAGCCCGCCGAGCGGCCGGCGGGGCTGGCCCGGAAGCCGACTGACCCTCGCGAGGCGGGAGCGCGCCTCCAGAAGGCCCGGCCCCGAAGCCGGAGCAACGGCAGGCAGCCGGAGGCTCCGGCTGTTGGAGCGCGGCCGTCCCGGGGCGGGAGCGCCAGGGCCGACGGGAAGTGTGGCCTTGGGCGTCAGGGTTGTAGGGAATTCGGACGGTCCTTTCGGGCCCGTGGCCGGAGTTTAACTTGTGGACGGCTTCTCCTGTTCTCCGTGCTAGCGGACACTGCCGGGACGGCTGAGAGCGAGGAGGAAGCCGTTCAGGCCCCGGACCCATCCTAAATGGCGTCCAGACGAGTAAGGCGAAGATGGACCGGCTGGGGCCTGTCCGGACATGCGCGTTCGTGCTGTCCGGAAATCCCCTGCCCGCTGGGTCTTGCGTGCCTTCAAGCTATTTGGCGGGAAGTTTCTGAGGTTCCTGTCCTTTGGGGATCTGGGCCTGGGTGCTTGAGTGGGAGAAGGAGGAAGCCCGGTAGCCTCGGAACCCCTTTGAAGGGCGTCCTGCATCCAGCCATCCATACATCCGTCCGTTCATAAAGCAGTCCGTCGCTGAGCACCCATTAGGTAGCAGATGATGTGGATCAAGGCTGCCCCAGGTGGAGAAGCCCAAGGTGACCTGTCCTACATGCCGATCTCTATGACCTGATGGATTTTACGGTGTGGAGTAAGGCTGCCCCGGGGAGAGAAGCCCAGGGCATCCTGGCCTACATGCCGATCTCTATGGCCAGATTCATATCTAAAGTTACAGGAGCACACAATAACCAGAGCCCATCCGCACTGAAACCATTTAATGACATTTTACATCACCTTTTCTTTTTCCAGTGCGAATAAGTCGCGTCCCCATGCCTTATAAATTTAGCCCTAACCCTCAACACATTGCAGCTGAAGCTCTGACTGCCCATGGGTCCTGTCCCCACGCAGCAGCAGAAGCAGCAGCAGCTCTTTACTGCCCATGGGTCCCATGCCCATGGGACACTATTCCACACTATTCTCTAGACAAAAGAGCGCTACTGCCAGCCCTTGAGAGTCCAAGAAATCTTTCTTTCGACCCTTCAGCTCGCTGTCCCCGCATCACCAGACAGGGTTTCAGACCCTGGGGACCCAGGACACTTGGGCACACAAGGGCCCTGTGCTCAGGGACCCTTCCTTCTAGTGGGTGGGGACAGAAAATGGACAAATACACTACCGAGGTAATTTCAGATCGTGATCACCGACAGTAAGAACATAAAACGGGCTGATAGGGCAGAAAGAAAGGCGGCGGATGTGTGCCCGTTTTCACTGGGTCGTCAGATCGGGCTCCTTCGAGGAAAGGACGAGTGAGGACATTCGGAGTGGTCCTGTAAGGCTTGGAGGACGTTGATGAGGGTAAAAGCCTCTTCCCGGTTTCACGGGGTTCCCTGCCTTGTGAATCCAGAGGCTTAGGTGGACACAAAATACAGATAGGTTTGCTGCCTCATTCCCTGCAGGAGCTCTGACACTCTCAAGACTAGCATGGGAAAAGGAAATGGCGACAGAGGGGCCTAGTGGATCAGGACCAGGAAGTGCTGGCGCTAGAGCTTGGACCACGACGACCAAAGCTGGTAGCTTAGGGCCTTGAGCGCTTAGGTTCAAGGCCTATTCCCACTGAGGCCCAAAGAGTCCAGAGGGTGGGGAAGCCTGGCTGCCTTCTTCTCTGTGGCCTGCCTGCGTGGCCTTCTGGTCTCCTTTCTCCATGGGTCGTAGGATTTTCTCCTTCCCGAGGAGGTCACGACGGGGCTTGGCTTGGCCGTGATGGAGGACGCTGTCACAGACCTGCCGTGCTCTCAGTGGAACGCCAGTGGGGTTTTAACTCCAGAGAAGAGTTTGGACTGGGCCCACGGTACAGTAGGTCCTCCGTAGTTCTGGAGGCCTCGTCCACTTGACACAAGTGACCAGGACTGTGATATTTTGAGGAATCCTGCGCTTCAGCAGGAAGGTGAAGCCATGTTGACAACGGCATCAGAAATGGAATGAATGGAGGCCATCTTCTGTGGTGGACAGCAATAGGATCTCCTCAGTTGTCCCGGGTCTGGAGGAAGGAGGGCAGCGGAAACGCTACAGACCCATCCCTAGCCGCGGTTCTCCTTTGGCAGGTGTGAGGGGCACGGGGCAGGGAAATTAGAAAAACAGGCCTTCAGAAATGAGATCCAGAGTTTGTCCAAACTGATATCCTGAGGGCCTCGACCTGAGGAAATCAGATCTGAGGCCAAAGAACCGGAACCAGACAAAGCAAAGTGACCGGCCTGAGGAGGTGAGGGGTCGGGGTAGGGGGAGAGGAGGGCAAGAGAGGATGGCACTGGTGGCTGTGGTGTAAGACAGATACTCAAAAGAGTGCCTGACGCCCTGTTAGAGGGCACCCACCTACTTGTGTTGAGTGGGAATGTGGAGGGCACCTGCTGGTTCAGGCCAGGCCAGGGAGCAGCAAGTCTTTGCCCTGGCGTGTTGGATGGTGGCTTGCAGGTGACCACGAGCTTCAGTTCTTTCTACGATCAGCACCTGCCTTTTCTCCCAGTACAGGCCGTGACAGGATTCCTCCTCTGTGTTCTGAGCACTGAGATTTAGGATTACGCATACTCTGCGTATGAATTTAGCTACCCTATTGTGGGGACAGAAATCCCTGTAGAGACAGGGGACAAGGGAAGTTAGAGGAGGACGAAACGCCTGCCGTGGTATCTTTTGATCCTCAGTAATACTGATAATTAAAAAATACACAATAATTGCCGACATCCATTCGGAGGTTGCCACGTGCCGGGGCCTGTGCCAAGGGCCTTCTGCCCTCATTTCATCTTCACAGTAACATGGGAACGCCGGTCCTCTATTTCCGTTTTCCACACGAGGAATCTAAGGCTGAGTTTAAGCGACTTACCTGAGATTACACAAGTACAGCCAAGCTTTCAAGCCGGCTTCGTCTCTAGTCCAGGCTTTCTGAAAGTGTGGTCCCCAGAGCGACAGCATGAGCATCCCCCGGGAACCCGGCACCTTGTTGGAAACGCCAGTCCTCGGGCCCTACCCTAGACCTACCGACTCAAAAACTCTGGGGTCGGCGCCCAGCCACCTGTGGTTGAAAACACCTTCCAGGTCATTCTGAGGCACACTCAAGTTCGAGAACCACTGCTTTAGTCGTTGCTCTAGCTCTTAACCAACCAGCAGAGGCAACCTTTTCACACCTCAGAGTGCTCACAGACCACATGCAGAGTTGGCTTCACGGCTGGTCCGCGGCCCATACTGGGAGCACCAAGGCTCTAGGCTGTCCCGCACTTCTATGTGTCTTAGGTGAGCAGAGCCATCGATTAGGTGCCCTTGTAGTCTCTTTAAAGGCCCAATTTCGGGGAGCTGACAGGCTCTAGAATTCTCAGTTGCCGTCGTTCCGTTCGTCCTTCTCAACTACTTGCCCGGATATGACGGTGACGAAGAAAGAAATCAGGGGTCAGACCCATCCCCTCCTCTTGAGCGGCATTCCTCTAAGGCTGCGTCTAGACGGATTGAACTTGGAGGCTCTCTCTCTCTCGAGTGGAAGGAGAGCTGAGGGACAGTCACAGAGTGTTTCCTGCCTGAATGAGACGTGCTACAGGACCAAGGGGAGCAGCAGCAGATGATCACCTTCAATAACTTGAAACAATTTTCTGAAATGTGGGAGGAGATGGCTTCGTTCTGCGCGACTTACCCGGGTGATCATGCTACCAAACTAGCAATCCATAAGTTTGATGTGCCTCTACCAATGTGGTGGTGGTGGTGGGGGGGGGTGGTGGTGGTGTGTGTGTGGCTCGAAAATGTGTATTAGTCGGGGCTGGTCCCGGGGCCAAGTGGTTAAGTTTGCCTGCTCTGCTGCAGGCGGCCCAGTGTTTCGTTGGTTCGAATCCTGGGCGCGGACACGGCACTGCTCATCAAGCCAAGCTGAGGCAGCGTCCCACATACCACAACTAGAAGGACCCACAAGGAAGAATATACAACTGTGTAACGGGGGACATGGGGGAGGAAAAGGAAAAAAAAAATACAATCTTTAAAGAAAAAATTGTGTATTAGTCAAATACCGGCTGTGCCCGATGGCGAGGCTACTCGTAAACAGCACCCATTGCTGGTTTCTTGGACGTGTAGGACTGCTTGCCAGGAAGCTACCTGTGCACTCGGTAAGATGTCTGGGGTGTGTTCCTTACATGGATGGCAAATGAAGGTGAGGAGAAAACAGATCGCCTCTGTCCAGGGACTGGGGCAGGCTTAGGGGGCTTTGTTGAACGGAGAGGGTGCCCAGGCATCTCCGGGGCCTGTTTGATCTTTCTGAACTTCATGGAGAAGGTGACGAGGGACGTGGACAGCCAGAGGAGGTGGTGTACCTGCAGCATATTCTTCTTTTGAGCCAGACAGCACAGGAGTGTGAGGTGCTGCTCCTCAAATCCCCAGCCCTCCAGGCGCAAGGGCTTCTGAAGTCTTCAGTTCGTGCGCCCCAGCACTTGAAGGCCTCTGTGGACTATGTGGGGCAACCAGTATCCCAAACGAAGGCTCTTGTAATCAGCACCACCAGGATGCCCCCCACTCACCTGCAGGCATTAAAAGCATCCTCACTGAGGTTCAGCGGCTACCTGGATCTCTGCTGTGCTGAGGGATGTTTGGCCTTTGCTTTGACATGGATCTCTGGAGGGCTGATGGGAACGCTGACGGGGCTGTAGGGAGCTCAAGGAAGAGAGAACCTCCAGGAAACTCAGCGGGGGCCACGGCTGGGGCTCAGGCAGTGCAGAGAGGCAGGAGCATGTGTGTAACTAATTCTCCGTGCGATGCCAGGAGCTCTAAGGGGAGGACTCAGAAGTGTCGGGGGATGTCCAGCCTCCCTGGCAAATGGAATTCAGGTAACAGGGAGGCAGAGTATCCCCATCTGGTGGAGGAATGAAGGAAGACATTGCCTGGTGTACTACATAGAGGCAGAGGGCAGACTGGACAGTAGGAATGTGACCCTACGCAGAATCTCCTACCCATTGGGGAATGAGTGGGGAAGGCTGCCCCTGCACCCGTGGACCCCGCTGCCTGGCTTCAGTTTAGCTGGGTGGTGGAGGAGGCGTGGGGAGGCACTTTTCCAGGCTACCTTGCAGCCACCACTTCGAATTGCTTGGGAAATCGGGTAGCCAGTGACTCAAAAGGCCTTATCGCCTCCCTTGAGTTTGCCTTTGTTGGATACGCTGTGTGTGCCGTTTGCTCACAGGCCCAAGTTTCAGTTTCTTTCGGCCAGTACTTCCACGCTCCTCTGCATCTCATTTGCTATCAGGGAACCCAGAGGCAAGAAGAGTTGAGGGAGGCCCCATGTGCGAGGAAAATCCCTACCTATTTAGATCCATATGCATATGTAGATGTATATAGACAGACACAGACACACACACAAACACACACACACACAAACACACACACACACACACACACACACACACACACACACACGAGAATTTCTGTGTTTGTCGGGCTTAGAAGAAGAAGCAGTCCCAGTGTAGGGAAAGGATTAAGTTCCCACTCCGGGCCGTGCTTAGACCGGCAATACTCAGAGACGTCTCCCCTCTCCTAGATATAGCGTGGCTCTTAGTCCCTCGATCCGGGCATCGGGGTCTTGAATGAAGCACCTCGTAGCAGCTGTAAATAGCCATACAGCAGTCGGGACCGAGCGGGCCTGCAGGGCTTTGAAACTTGTTCCTAAGCCAGCCCTTACTTCTCTCCCATTGGGGAGAAGGTGCTGGGGCTTCCTGCTTTCCTTTTTCATCCTCGGAATGTCCTCTCTGACGTGTGTCTCACTTTCACATTTGGGTCAAATTGCCTAATTGTGCCACTTCTTGCTCTCTAAGCCAAACTCAAAGCGCAGTTTTGCAAACGGCAGAAGTCCAGGTGACTTGGGGTCTATCCTGTCAGGCCTTAGGCCTATCTGTGCTTCTTCAGCATGACTGAAGAAGTGAGTAACTGTCAACACAGATGACTTATATCCTCCCTCAGACCTATCCATGCCACCCTCTCCAGCAAGAGCACACCTGGATTCGCAGGCTGCAGGGCCAGCAAAAGCTACCGTTTTCGGACTGGATCGGCAAGAATGAACCTTGTCAGATCTTGGCACACCCAGGGTCTCCACTGAAACGGAAACAGCTTTCCACCAGATTCTTAGTCCAAATCCTCAAACGACTCATTTCTCTCATGCCCCCACGGCTGCCCACCCTTCCGTTTCAACACTTATTTTCTCTCTTGCAGCCTCCAACACTGCCTCTCCCATCCTCACTCTTAGCGGATGACCTCCCTTTCTCATTCGCCGAGAAAACTGCCTGAGAGTCAGCCCGAATGAACAAGCCCAAGGCTGAAATCCCCCATGCGCCCCTACAAACCCCCTTCACCGGCACTATTTCCCACCGCAGGGGAAGGGCAACTCTGTCCTTCCAGCTGTTTGTGCCACAGACTGGAGGGGCATCCTTCACCCTTCTCTTTGGCTCCCCTATCATTTTCAACCTGTCAGGAAGTCCTGGGAGCTCTTTTTTTTTTTTTTTAATGATTTTTAAATTAAGGTTATGAAAGTTAACATCCTTGTGAAATTATAGTTGTACATCCTTGTTAGTCACGTTGTAGGTACACTATTCACCCCTAGTGCCCTCCGCCCACCCCCCTTTCCTCTGGCAACCACCGATAAGTTCTCTTTGTCCATATGTCAACTACCACCTGTGAGTGGAGTCATACAGAGCTCGTCTTTCTCTGTCTGGCTTGTTTCACTCAACATAATACCCTCAAGGTCTACCCATGGTGTTGTGAATGGGATGACTTTGTCCTTTATATGGCTGATTAGTATTCCATTGTATATATATACCACATCTTCTTTATCCAATCATCAGTTGCTGGGCACTTAGGTTGGTTCCATGACTTGGCTATTCTGAATAATGCTGCGATGAGCACAGGGGTTCATGGAACTTTTGGAATTGCTGATTTCAGGTTCTTATGATAGCTACCCAGTAGTGGGATGGCTGGGTCATAAGGTATTTCTATTCTTAACTTTCTGAGGAATCTCCATACTGTTTTTGATAGTGGCTGCACCAGTTTGCATTCCCACCAACAGTGTATGAGGGTTCCCTTTTCTCCACAGCCTCTCCAACATTTGTCACTCTTGGTTTTGGATATTTTTGCCATTCTAACAGGTGTAAGGTGAGATCTTAGTGTAGTTTTGATTTGCATTTCCCTGATGGTTAGTGATGATGAGCATCTTTTCATGTGTCTATTGGCCATCCATATATCTTCTTTGGAGAAATGTCTGTTCATGTCCCCTGCCCATTTTGTAATTGGGTTGTTTGATTTTTTATTGTTGAGTTGTGTGGGTTCTTTGTATATTATGGAGATTAACCCTTTGTCGGATAAATAACTTGTGAATATTTTTTCCCAATTAGTGGGCTGTTTTTTTTGTTTCTATCCTTTTTTCCCTTGCCTTGAAGAAGCTCCTTAGTCTGATGAAATCCCATTTGTTTATTCTTTCTATTGTTTCCCTCATGTGAGGGGTTATGGTGTCCGAAAAGATTCTTTTGAAGCTGATGTCAAAGAGTGTACTGCTGATATTCTCTTCTAGAAGATTATTGTTTCAGGCCTAATCTTTAGGTCTTTGATCCATTTTGAGTTTATTTTAGTAAATGGTGAAAAAGAATGGTTGATTTTCATTCTTTTACATGTGGCTGTCCAGTTTTCCCAGCACCATTTGTTGAAGAGACTTTCTTTCCTCCATTGTAGGCCCTCAGCTCCTTTGTCAAAGATTAGCTGTCCATAGATGTGTGGTTTTATTTCTGGGCTTTCAATTCTGTTCCATTGATCTGTGCACCTGTTTTTGTACCAGTACAATGCTGTTTTGATTACTGTAGCTTTGTAGTATGTTTTGAAGTCAGGGATTGTGATGCCTCCAGCTTTGTTCTTCTTTCTCAGGATTGCTTTAGCAATTCGGGGCCTTTTGTTGCCCCATATGAATTTTAGGATTCTTTGTTCAATTTCTGTAAAGAATGACATTGGAATTCTGATTGGGATAGCGTTGACTCTGTAGATTGCTTTAGGTAGTATGGACATTTTAACTATGTTTATTCTTCCAATCCATGTGCATGGAATGTCTTTCCATCTCTTTATGTCGTCGTTAATTTCTTTCAAGAAGGTCTTGTAGTTTTCGTTGTATAGATCTTTCACTTCCTTGGTTAAATTTGTCCCAAGGTATTTTATTCTTTTTGTTGTGATCGTGAATGGGATTGAGTTCTTGAGATCTTTTTCTGTTAGTTCATTGTTAGCATATAGAAATGCTACTGATTTATGTATGTTGATTTTATACCCTGCAACTTTGCTGTACTTGTTGATTGTTTCTAATAGTTTTTCTACGGATTCTTTGGGGTTTTCTATATATAAGATCATGTCGTCTGCAAACAGTGAGAGTTTTACTTCTTTGTTGCCTATTTGGATTCCTTTTATTTCTTTTTCCTGCCGAATTACTCTGGCCAAAACATCCAGTACTATATTGAATAAGAGTAGTGAAAGTGGGCACCCTTGTCTTGTTCCTGTTCTGAGAGGGATTGCTTTCAGTTTTTGTCCGTTGAGTATGGTGTTGGCTGTGAGTTTGTCATATATGGCCTTTATTATGTTGAGGTACTTTCCTTCTATACCTAATTTATTGAGGGTTTTTATCATAAATGGATGTTGGATCTTGTCGAATGCTTTCTTTGCATCTATTGAGATAATCATGTGGTTTTTGTTTCTCATTTTGTTAATGTAGTGAATCACGTTGATTGACTTGTGGATGTTGAACCATCCCTGTGTCCCTGGTATAAATACCACTTGATCATGGTGTATAATCTTTTTGATGTATTGCTGTATTCGGTTTGCCAGAATTTTGTTGAGGATTTTTGCATCTATGTTCATCAGTGATGTTGGCCTGTAGTTTTCCTTCTTTGTGTTGTCCTTGTCAGGTTTGGGGATCAGGGTGATGTTGGCTTCATAGAATGTATTAGGGAGTGCTCCATCTTCCTCTATTTTCTGGAACAGTTTGAGAAGGATAGGTATTAAATCTTCTTTGAATGTTTGGTAGAATTCTCCAGAGAAGCCGTCTGGTCCTGGACTCTTATTTTTGGGGAGGTTTTTGATTACTGTTTCTATTTCTTTACTTGTGATTGGTCTATTCAGATTCTCTATTTCTTCCTGATTCAGTTTGGGTAGGTTGTATGAGTCTAGGAATTTATCCATTTCTTCTACGTTTTTCAATTTGTTGGCATATATTTTTTCATAGTATTCTCTTATGATCCTTTGTTTTTCTTCAGTATCTGTTGTGATTTCTCCTCTCTTGTTTCTAATTTTATTTATTTGAGACTTCTCTCTTTTTTTTTAGTGAGTCTGGCTAAAGGTTTGTCGATTTTGTTAATTTTTTCGAAGAACCAACTCTTTGTTTCATTGATCCTTTCTACTGTGTTTTTTGTTTCAATATCATTTATTTCTGCTCTAATTTTTATTATTTCCCTCCTTCTACTGACTTTGGGCTTTGTTTGTTCTCCTTTTTCTAATTCTGTTAGGTGTTGTTTGAGGTTGTTTATGTAAGATTTTTCTTGCTTATTGAGGTGAGCCTGTATTGCAATGAATTTCCCCCTTAGGACTGCCTTTGCTGCATCCCAAATCATTTGGTATGGTGTGTTTTTATTTTCATTTGTCTCCAGATAATATTTGATTTCTTCTTTAATTTCTTCAATAATCCCTTGTTTGTTCAGTAGCATGTTGTTTAGTCTCCACATTTTTGGCCCTTTCCCAGCTTTATTCTTGTAGTTGATTTCTAGTTTCATAGCATTATGATCAGAAAAGATGCTTGATATTATTTCAACCCTCTTGAACTTATTGATGCTTGTTTTGTTTCCCAAGATATGGTCTATCCTTGAGAATGTTCCATGTGCGCTTGAGAAGAATGAGTAACCTGCTGTTTTGGGATGAAGTGTCCTATATATATCTATTAGGTCCATCTGATCTAATTTTTCATTTAATTCTATAATTTCCTTGTCGATTTTCTGTCTGGGTGATCTGTCCATTGGTGTTAATGTGGTGTAGATTTCATTGTCTTTGGGATTGTTTTCTGGTTGCTTATCATTTTACTTCTGTTCTGGAGACGTTATAGATTTCATTGTCTTTGGGATTGTTTTCTGGTTGCTTATTTTCCTTCTGTTCTGGAGATTTAATATATTTTTTGATACTGCTTGATGGCATGGATTTGTGCCTCTGCATAGAGATAGAGTTTAGTTGCTGCTTCCACTTGTTGTGACTGGTGTGGGGGGGTAGCTGTTTAGACTGCACCAACCAGGAACCCTGTCAGCTGTTACTGACTGGATCTGGACCCCTCCTCGTAGTCACAGTGGTCCTGTGGGGTCCCTTGTCAGTTGTGGGGGCAATCACAAGGGGGCCTCAGGCTGCTGGTGCCTACTGTTGCAGCCCACTTAGACGCGCTCCCTCTTTGTGGTCTGCAGTGGTGTTGTGGGCTTTCCCAGCAGCCAGGAGCAGGATCACCTATAATTGCTGCTTTGTCCCTAACAGAGCCCACAAGATCACACTTGTCCACTATAGGTCCCAGCAGAGCTATGGGTATCTTCTGCAGTCTGTCGTTAGCTCACCTAGCTGTGCTACTTTTGCCCCAGGGCCTTCCTGCCTTGCGATTGCCACTCGGGACCTCTCCACTAGTGCTGTGCAGAGGCTTTCACTGAGGCTGCTGTAGGAACCTGGAGTTCCCCCCTGGGCTACGTAGCCATTTCACCAGAGCTCCACTCTGCCCCACTCCACTCTCACGGGATCTCTGCGAGCCCCTTGCCTCGTCTGGGACACGGCCAGAGTCCGTGGGCCTGGCGGTGGCTTGTAAGCTGCTGCCTTGTGGGGAATTCTGCTCTAGGGAGCTTCCTGATGTTCTGAATGCTGGGCGGGGCCTCCCTGCCAATGGCGAGCAGAGGCCCTACCTGCTGGGGGGGTGCGGGACCCTGGAGCGTCCCCCCAAGCCACATAGCCGGGTGTTGGAGCTCCACCCAGTCCCCAAGCACGTCCACGGGAAGTCTGGGCACCCCCTGCACCAACCCGTGCACCGGAGACCATGGGCCCAGCAGCAGCTTGTGGTCTGGTGCCATGCTGGGGAATCGGCCTGCCGGGAGCTTCCCTTTGTCCTGGATTCTGGGCGTGGCATCCCAGCTAATGGCAAGCAGAGGCTTTCCCTGCCAGGGGGGTGCGGGACCCCAAAGCCTCCCCCCGAGCCGCAGAGCCAGGCGCTGGAGCTCATACCCTGTCCCCAAGCATGTCCATGAGAAGTCTGGGCACCCCCTGCACCGACCCGTGTGCCGGAGACTGTGGGCCCAGCAGCAGCTTGCAGTCTGGTGCCATGCCGGGGAATCCACCCGCTGGGAACTTCCCTTTGTTCTGGATTCCAGGCGGGTCTCCCTGCTAATGGCGAGCAGAGGCTTTCCCTGCTGGGGAGGTGCAGGACCCCGGAGCCTCCCCCAAGGCTGCAGAGCTGGGCACTGGACCTCCAACTGTGTCCCCAAGCACGTCCACAGGAAGTCTGGGCACCCCCTGCACTGACCCGTGCGCCAGAGACCATGGGCCCAGCAGCAGCTTGCGGTCTGGTGCCATGCCGGGGAATCCACCCACCGGGAGCGTCCCTTTGTTCTGGATTCTGGGTGGGGCCTCCCTGCTAATTGCGAGCGGAGGCCTTCCCTGCCAGTGGGTGCGGGACCCTGGGGATTCCCCCTGGGCTTAGGTGTAATCGTGGGGGGGCTTGAGTAGGGCTTTTGTCACCTGTTTCCACCATTGCTCTGCTGGTGAGTGCACACTCCCACCCTTGGTGTGTGGCGATGCTATGGGGGAGTCTGCTGGAAGAGAGCCTCCTGCAGGAACCAGGCTGTCGGGGGGTTGGGGGTCAGGGGTGGAAGAGTTTTCACCTATTTCCACCTCCTCCCAGAGGGAAGTCCGTCCACCTTCCGATGTATAGTAGCATGAGACTCTTAGGCGTCTTGAGATGCTATCTGGATATTCTTTGTTAATCTGTGAATGTCCAATTAGTTGTAGATTCGACGGGGGAGAAACAAAGAAGACCACTCACTCTGCCATCTTGGTCCCACCTATTAGCACACTCTTATTGCAATTGTCCTCTTAATTGGGTCGGTACCCAGTGTAGCTGGTTGCTAGGCTCAGGGGCTTACAGTTGTGATAGGCCTGAGGCCAACAAGGCTGATGTTAGTTCTCTTAGGAGTGCAGCTGAGTAGGGCTAGCCCTTGGCATGGAGGCACTCAGTTGTTTCAGGCTTTGGAAGGTGGGGCTGATCCTTTTTATGGCTATTTGTGAAACATAAATCTTCTGCCACTGATAAGCCTCACCCCCCCTCTGGACCACATACACTGACAGCACAGTCCTGGACCATGCACAAATATTATGTATATTGCTACACTTTCTATCAATAACATCCCTGGTGTACCTGTCTCACTGACGCTAGACTCTTGTTCTACAGCTCACCTTCTGAGAAGAAATCCAGTCACCAGCCCCACTGACACTGTGACATTGGCGATATACCACCGGTGACAGGGCTGCCTTGCATCCTAGTGCATCCATATTGCCTGCCAGCAAAAGCAGCTGTGAGCCTATTTACTGCGGCCTTTCTAGGAATCAACAGTCATCATCCTTGAGGCCATCTATCTCTGGTTTTCCCTACCCAGGTGAATCCACGGAACTTCCAAGGCTCCCTCCTCCACACTGTCCAGTATGACTGTCTCCACCCTAACTGGATTATCTTCCATAGCCTGCACTGCTAACCCAGGATGGGGAAGGGGAGTGTGAAATCCAGGAAAGGCTAGACTTTCAAGGGCACTGTGGCATCCCCAAGCCTTCTCCACCTGGAAGTGTCCTGCCTAGACGACTGATCCCTCAGAATCACCTGAAAAATGCCCTGGTCAGGCCAAAACATTATGACGAGTGGATCCTTGGAAATCCAGGTCCCTGGTATCCATGATATGAGATTTCATCAGTTTGGAGGTGCACAGTGAAGCCAATGGGGCACAAATAGTTTGAGTGTTGTGAATTTTTACTTGATGGTTCAGGGTCAAGGCCCAGAAGGTTTCTCTCTCTCTCTCTCTGACCAGCACTGCCAGCCCTTCCTTCCAGATTCCAGAGCTTGGTATTGTATTTAACCCACCATATGGACCTGACATCTTTGCCAGAGAAAACTTGGAAAGAAGGGGAAAGTTACCAGAATGAATAGAAAATCACCCATAATTCCACAACCAATGGATAATGACTCTTCATTCTTAATTTACTTGCCAGTAGTCCCTTTCCTATGGCAGTAAGATAATGCAGCATGTATCCTACTACCATGAGATTAAATGGTGTCCCTGGCTGCATTCCAGGCATTGCTGAGCATGTGTGGTGACCTGCAGAAATGGCTCCCCTGCCCCCTACCCTCATACCCCATCCTTCATGGAAAAAGATGCTTTAACCTCATATTAGCTAGGGAATACAAAACTTTAGTCACGGGGGCGTGCCATTTCTTTCCTATCCCGGGACTATTTGATTCAGGGACTGAAAAGAATACTAAGAAATGACATCCTAAGGAAGAAAGAGACAGGAATCCCAGCTTGGCGCACTCACAGCACTGCGGCTGTTGGAAGGAAGTGGTGATTCTGAGGATGAGACTACATCCTTCACTCAGGTTTGTCCCCTGGCCCAGTTCCCATGGGATCAACTATGAATCCAATGAGGGGCTGAGAGGAAAAACTGAACGTGCTGTTTCCATAAGAGCGACGAGGCAGTGCAAGTCACTCGGCACAGCCCAAACGGCTCCCTCTGACGGCAGGCGATCAGTGCAACTCGTGAGCCTGTGGGCAGAAGAAAGGATGCCCCTGTGTCACCAGATGGGGCTTGGATTATCAAGAGTTAATAACACTAAAAGCTGTTTTATGTTTCTATGAAAAATTGCTCGGTGAGTATAAGAAGGCAAAGCAGGAAGGAAGGAAGAGAGGGAGAGGAGAGAGAGAGAGTGAGTAAGTCCAGACGAAGGAAAGAAGGGAAGAAGAGTGACTATATAGAGAGACCAGCCCTGGGCTCAGTTCACTTTTCTTCTTGAAACCCAGGGCTGCTGCCTCTACAGCCCAAAGCCTTGGCTATAACCTGGTGTGGTGCTTGCTTAGTGGAGCATTCAGAGCGTCCCTTGAGGAAAGCTTATGACACACTGCAGCAAGACAGGCACGACTGGGGTCTATGCCCAACCAACGTGACAACCCTAGCTCACCGCTGCACCAGGAAGTTGCCGCTGGATCCACAAGTACCAGGGCTACCTTATGCCTATTTTCCCTCTCCGCTTGCCCCAGGCTTCCCTCTCCCTTAGCAGATGTGGCACAAAGGAACCTCTGCAGAAAATAATCTCAGAGCGTCAGTGTGAGCTGCGTCCGGAAAGTCCATGGCGTTCTGAGTGATGTGGAATTTACTGAGCACTCACCGGGCTCCAGGCCCTGCGCTAAGAGCTCATTCGTTCACTTGTTATATAATTCCATCACTAAAACAAGCGGGGGAGGCAAGTGTGACTATAACCTCCACTTTTGAAGTGAGGAAACCAAGGCTCAGTGAACTTTGGAAACCTGCCTAAGGTCACACAGATAATAAAACTCAGGTGCCTCTGAAAAAAAAGATGACATACTTTAACCATAAACTGTCATGGCCCTGAGACTGAACAGGAGAGTAAGGTTGGTAATTTCCAAGCAGGAAGCAATTTTAAATCTGGCCTGACTTCAGACCCCTTGAACTGCCCCTGGTGTGCCTGGGGAGGCATCTTCTCTCTTAAACATATATGCGCGTACACACGGACACACACACACACACACACACACATTGACTGGCTGATTGGTATGGGACAATCCGAGTCCCATGTGATCCAGACTCAGCAGTTAACAGAATGATAATTTCCCTACTCTTTCTCGTGAGCAATATTACATCACAATTCCCAGTATTTTCCTGGGAACTTAATGCATCAGAAGCTTCCAACCTTAGCCTAAGGTGTGTTTACTTTAGGAGTTGTGCAGATTCCACCATGCCAAGGATAGCTTAGGACCCTTCTCTGTCTTCCCATAATGCCCTGGATGTTTTGTCATCGATCCAAACTCAATTCCTCAAGTTATGCTCATCATCCCTCCTCCTGTGTTTTCTAGCTCAACGACATTCATGCCCCGATCCTATTCTGAAACCTGGTTGTCATACTGGAATCTAATTCTTCTTTATCCTCCATATCCAATAGTCAAAAAGTCCTATTGATTCTATTTCCCTTATTAGTTCTCAACGTCCATCTCAACTGTCAGTGCCTTGGCTTGGTGTCTTCAAGTTGGTCTCTCTGCCTCCAGTTTTGCCTTCCTCAAATTTATCTTCCACATTGTGTTTCAGTGATCTTCTTAAAACAAGTTTGATAAAGGCCTTCAGTAGCTTACCATTGCTTTGAGGGTAAAGTCTCAGCTTCCTAATAGTCAGCCTGCAAAGCCTCTGCTGTCCCCAAATCATAGATGAGTACACTCTTGCTCCAGCTGTGTGTTTGAAATTTCTGGCAAGGTACCATGATGTCTAATTCTTGAATGCCTTTGTACACGCGCTTCCCTCTGCCTGGAGTGTCCTTCCCTGCCTGCTTTGGCTCCTTGCCTTTTGTGACTGCCTTAGGGTATCCCCTGTTTGTGTTCCTACAATATATGATATGCTACCATGTGATCCCCACTTTGTCTGCTCCCTCATTGTAAATAGTTCTTCTAGGGCAGGGACTGAATTCTTCATCACTCCACTCCCCTGCCTAGCTGCATGCCTGTTTGCGATTCACTACTTGTTTTGGGGTATTGGGAGTCTGTGTGTGCGTGTGTGTGCCCGCGTGCACAAATGGAGAGTGCGCTGTTGCGAAAGCTGCGTTACTTTAACTCAGGCTTTTCCTATGATCACCTCCGATATCACTGACCACTTAACCACTCCAGATTCCTGAAGCTGCTCAGGCTATGCAACTAGGCAACACCTTTGCTTCTGCGCAGAGCGAGTGAGGAGGGGCCAACGACAGGCGCCTACAGGCAAGGGAGGGTGCGCGCAGGCGCACGTGAATGGGAGCGTCCCTCGCCAAGATCCGCGGAACGGGCGCTCAGAAGTCATTTCCGGGAAATTGGAGCCACGCTTTGTGGGCTGCAACATGGAGGCATCTAGTGGAACGGAGGAGCCGGTGAGCCGCTGTTGTGCGGTCGGTGAGTGGGGAAGCTGTGCGGGGCTGATCCTTGAACTCTCCCTCCCCTCTCTTTTTCCTTTTCCAGGTTTCCGGGGAGCTGGTGTCAGTGGCACATGCTCTTTCTCTCCCAGCCGAATCTTACAGCAACGATGTAAGTATGACTCGTCCGCAGCTCCCACTCACTCAGTTAGCCTGGGATGTCTGCAGGGCCTGTCATGAAATTGTAATCCCCCCTCCTGATATCTTCTGTGGATCCTCTCCACGTCCACCAGAAACTGCGCCTTTCAGTTCATTCTAACGTTTTTGGTCCGCAAAGGCGGGAACAATGCCAGGGGAAGTAGTTTACAAACTTTGCTGCACTTAAGAATCACCTGGGAAGCTTTTAAATATCCCGATGCCTAGTTCGTAATCCATACCAATTAAATCAGAATATCTGGGAGGTGAGAATCAGGAATCAGTATTTTTTAAAGGTCCCTGAGTGATTCCATTGTGCAGGAAAGTTGCATTGGCTTATACTGTGTCTCGTTTAGATCCTTAACTAGAAAGCACGTGATGTATTTTGAGATACAAGACACAGGGACATGAAAACAGTAATAACAAATCAAATAAGAATGTGATGTATGCTAGGTGAGTGGATCAGGACATAAGATCCAAAGGATTTTAGTTGAGGAAGAAATTCCTAAGAACCAAGACAGTAGAGGAAGACTTCACTGAGGAAGTGAATCTCAAACTGGATCCTCAGAGTGTTGGTGGACAAAGGACACGGATTGGCATTGAGGAAAAGGGCGTGGCCTAAGGCATGGAGGTACAAATGCAAATGGCTTTTTCTGGTATCAGTGAAGTAGATCTCTTTATTTGGAGTGGGAGATTCCAGTGGAACAGGTGGTGGGGGCTTGGTAAAGCTTATTTATAACCTAGCCTACTTCAAGGAATTGATTCATTTCTAAGTGTTTTAGGGTGGATAATTGGCTATCTGATAAAAACAAAAGATGAGTAAGATATGCTACCCTCTTAAAAGTGAAGAGTAATTTTATTTCCATTATCTTATTTTGTCCTTTCAACAACTCGGTGTATGTGGGTATATTATTTCAGTTTGACAATGATTTAACTTAGTCCTGAGAAGGCAATTTATCTACTGCTTTATGTACTCTCCCACGCTTTCGCTAGCTGCTGGGAAAAGATAGCCAGTGGCTCATTCTGTTTATTAGGCTGGAGCCTCTTTTGGTTGTCATAGGACAAAATAATTATTATATTGTCCAAATCCATTAGTCCAATTTTTACCCTTTGACAGTAACACCAAATTTGGTACCCCTCTTGAGCATTAACTAGACATCCACAGACTTCCTTAATTTGTTCTCTAGTAGCGGGATTGGGAGATTGCTGACCTGGCCTTCTTCACTCCTTTGCAGCCTGATATTGAGATGGCTTGGGCCATGAGAGCAATGCAGCATGCTGAAGTCTACTACAAGGTGAGTTGTCTGTCTTCAGAATGAAGCAGAATTAAACATGTAATTGTAATATATGGTGCTCTGCTAATCACTATTCTTAGCAAGTTAGACAGTTGTGTTTTAGAGGTAGTTTTTATTACTGTAAGATCTTACCCGGGGTGGGGGCAGCACAGGAGGGAAGTAGAAGTGAATTTTGTTTTGACAATGACGAGTTGTGCCTCTTTGCCCAGTGTTCTGTTGCTAACTGGCAAAAAGGTGCCTGGCCCATAGTTGACTGAATGAACAGTCCACAGAGGGCAATAGCCAGGCAGTACTGGGACCAAAAGAGTTTGAATAGGTGGAAGGAATTGTAGTATATTATGGCCCTTTATTTTCATTTTATTTATTTATTTATTTATTTATTTATTTATTTATTGAGGAAGATTAGCCCTGAGCTACCGTCTGCCACCAGTCCTCTTTTTGCTGAGGAAGACTGGCCCTGAGTTAACATCTGTGCCCATCTTCCTCTACTTTATATGTGGGATGCCTACCACAGCATGGCTTGACAAGCAGTGACATGTCCGTACCCGGGATCCAAACCGGGGAACCCTAGGCAGCCAAAGCAGAACGTGTGAACTTAACCACTGCACCACTAGGCTAGCCCCTATGACCCTTTAAAACTATGTCGTGATTTCATCTGAGATCTAGGCTGTCTGTACTTCCTAATGAATTCTTCTGCCCTGAGAACCATAGGGGTTTTCTGGAGAAGAGAGGATAGGAGTGTAGTAAATTAGACACTAACATCTGTATGTTGTCTTATTGTCTGGCAGCTGATTTCATCAGTTGACCCACAGTTCCTGAAACTCACCAAAGTGGATGACCAAATCTATTCTGAGTTTCGGGAAAATTTTGAGAAACTCAGGATAGATGTATTGGACCCAGAAGAGCTCAAATCAGAATCAGCTAAAGAGGTAAGAATTCTCTCTCTTAAATATTTCCTAGTATCTGACGAACAATTATTGATTGTGAATACATTTTTATACATTTAAACTCTTTTTGCTTTGCTGTAAGGAAAATACATAAAGAACCAGGGCTTTTATGTAGTTATAATCAACTAATAAGTAAGTTATGAAATAAATGTTTTTCTGGTTTATGGATTTTTCATGTCCATTAAATCTATTTTTTTCTCCTTTTTGCCTTGGACATTTATCCCTGCCCACCCAGCCCTTTCAGGCCAGGAGGAATACATTTACTTGCATGAGTAGTTTAGCCAGAAGTCTTGGATGGAGGATTGGTGAATAAGGTACAGGGAGGTGTTTGCATTCTCTGGATTTAGGTTCACGTTATCACAGGCCATAGATAACTGGAAAACTTGAGTTTCGCATTTCTTGCTTGATTGTCTTGTGCTTTTACAGAGAACTAAAACTCTTAGAGTTGGGCACAGTTTCTCCCTGAGAGTAGGCCTTGGCTTATGAAGAATGTAAACTTGTAACTCTTAGCAGTCTGTTACTGATCTTTGGAAAATTGCCTCTACTGATGGACTTCTTTCTTAAAACTTAGCTTTGACTTTGGGCCTAGTTCCTGCCTTCTTTGTCGCATTTGTGTGTCAGCGGGGATGAATAACCATTTTGGTCTGAGCTAGCCAATAACTTAAAAATAAAACCGAATTTTTTCAAGAAATCAAATTTTAATTCTGTAGCCAAGGATTTAAGTATCTTGTCAGGTTAAAATATTATTTATGTTGGGAAATACCAGTCTGAGGACGCAATTGATAGCACAAAAACTTGCTGCTAGTGACACTAGCAATCAGCTCAATCCTAGTCTCTTTTACTATGGTGGTTTTCCTTACTGGGAGAGTGGAAGCCCCTCTCCTGGCCTGACTGTACCAGCTTCCTGCATTTGTCAGCTAAGGCATCTTTTTTGCCTTTGTAGAAGTGGAGACCATTCTGCTTGAAGTTTGACGGGATTGTAGAAGACTTCAACTATGGCACTTTGCTGAGACTGGATTGTTCTCAGGGCTACACTGAGGAAAACACTATCTTTGGTGAGTTTCTTGCCTCTGGAATTGTTTCTTTATAAGGAGAGTGAGGGATGTGGTTTTATTAATGAATCAGTAACATGGATAGTTAGTTTGAGGATCATCTTATTTGTTATATCTTTACAAATTATGTTACTGTTTCTTGAGTAACTGAGATAAGATAGCTCCGTATTTTCAGTCTCATTTAATATCGGATGAGAATTCCACGTCTCTGAAGCTTGTGACTAGACTGGAGTGCTCTGCATGTTAGTTCTGCTTTGTCAATAGATTTTCAGTAGGTTTAGAGAAGTAACTGTGACTAGGACAATAATCAATTCTATTCACCTTTCAGCTCCCAGGATACAATTTTTTGCCATTGAAATTGCTCGAAACCGGGAAGGCTGTAACAAAGCAGTTTATACCAGTGTTAAGGACAAAGAAGAGAAGGGAGCCAATAATGGAGGAGAGAAAGGAGCTGACAGTGGAGGAGAAACAGAGAAAGAAGCCAACAAAGAAATCAACAAAAGTGGGGAAACAGCTATGTAAGGTAGACAGGGAACAACATACTAGAAGCCGTGACTCAACTGAGCCTACAAGTACCATGATGCTACTTGCAAAGACCCCTTGTGGTTAAATGTATGTCCTTGTGCAATTGAAGGACATCTTTCTAGCCTCATAATCAGGAGTTGCTCTGGTTGTTCTCTTGCATGAACTAGCTTGAAGACTATTAATGGTGTCTTAGTTAATTATTTCCTGGTATATAGTTTCTTGGTTCTCACCACCAGTTGAGTAAGAGAGTTTGTAAATAAATTTCTCGTGGTTCTTATGGCTAGATATCTGTGATTGACTTTGAAAAAGTATTTAAAATTATTTGACACTTTACTTTTTTTTTCAGGTATATAATCTTTTCACCATGTCTTATATAAAATGATTTATGCCTGTTTCTTAATGCTTCTCACTGTTTCCTGTAGTGAATTTCCCTCAAACCTGTTAAGTTGTACATGGTTTAAGAGTTGACTCTTGCCATTTGAGTGACTATAGCTTTCTGATTTTCTGTGATATATCTGGCAAAAGATTTGATAAATGCTCTGTGGGGATAATAGCAGCAGCCTGAACCTGTCAGACTAGTGAACACAGCCCAGTTTACATTAGAGGAGCCGGAGACTGGACCTGCTTCAGTACCTGCATCTCTTCTGGTAGCCAAGCTAGCAGGAATTAATAATTAAATATAAAGCCTGGTAGGCTGGCTTCCCTTTTATAATGCTATGAACAATAGCATACATTTATACATTAACAGAAAATGAACATATTTTTAAATGATATTTTGTCATACCCCAAAAATAGGCCAGTTGATTTTATATGGTTGAGGGGGAGTTCCTTTTCATCTAATGACTTTTAAGAGTGCATGTTTCAGTTATCTTCACATATCTATAAAAGTTTGTGCATGTCCCCATAGACATACTGACCTTGATTGCTAAAACTAGTTAGAAGTCACAGTATTGATAGTGCATACAGTAAGTACTCTTAAATGTCTAACTACAGTAGGATCATGCAAGAAAGAATTTAGCAGAGCAGAGAAGGAGGGGGAAATGAGGCTTTTTTTCCCCAGTGGACATAGGAGAAAAATAAAAATGAAACTTAATTGATGAGTTGTCTCCTAGGCAAGTGCTGAACTAGAGATGCACACAGCTAGCAGCAACAATTGTGCACAAAAGACAGTAGGTTTCTCTGAATTCTCCTTTGCCAGTTCTTAAAAATATTTAAAACATTTGTAAGAGTTTTCATTTTATAAAAATGTATGTTTAAAGGGATAAGAGAGTGTTAAATACTTCATACTAGGCAGACTTTTTAAAATTAAGAACTTCCTTTACTGTATTAATTTTCTCTAGTTCACCCATTCTTAAATATCTGCAAACATGTCCATACACATTGCTAGAGGGACTGGGGAAGAAGAAAGATTGCTGGCCACGTGCAGTTGTGCTTGTGGTGGCCTTTTCCAGGTTTCTCAGCAAGAAAACTGACTTAAGACTTCTCTCTGATTTTACAGAGAATAAGAAACATACCTTTGAAAGTCAGACTGCTTTAAAGCAAGAGGCATCTGTCCAAGGACTGGGGGATAAAAACAGAAAAGGAAGGGGAATAATAACACAGATGCACTGTAAGGCCAGGAATCCATGGCATCATCCAAGGTTAAAGGGGAAAGAATGGGCAGAATTCTTAAGACGGCCCCGAGATTCCCACTCCTAGCATACATGCTCTGTATAATTCTCTCATGTTAGTGTGGTAAAGACTTGTGAATATGAGGGGATTTCATTCCTGTGTTTAAGTTACTAACCATTTGATTTTGAGTTAATCAAAAAGGAGATTATCCTGAGTGGGTCTGGCCTAATCAGGTGAATCCTTAAACGAGGCAAGAAGCAGCAGCAGATGTTTTCCTGATGGCTTTGAAGAAGTAAACATCCATGTTGAGAGAGAAGGGGGCCATGTGGCAAAGACCTGAGGGTGGCCTGTGGGAGCTGAGAGTACTCCCAGGCTGACAGCCAGCAAGAAAATGGAGATTTCGCTCCTGCAATTAGAAGGAACTGAATTTTGCCAATAACCAGTGAGCTTGCAAGAGGCCTCAAGCCTCAGATAAGATTGCAGTCCTGGCTAATACTGTGATTTTAGCCTTGTGAGACCGTGAGCAGAGGACCCGGTTAAGCCATATTTGGACTCCTGACCCAGAGGACTGAGATAATAATGGGTGTTGTCTTAAGCCACTAAATATGTGGTAATTTGTTACAGAGCAGTAGAAAACTGCTACAGACTTTGGTACTGGAAGTGGAATGCTGCTGTAACAAGTACCTAAAATGTGGGAGTGGCTTTGGAATCAGGCAGTGAGTGGAGACTGGAAGGACTTTGAGGAGCATGATAGAGAAAGCCTAAATTGCCTTGAACAAACTGTCAGTGGAAATATGGACTTTAAGGATGCCGCTCCTGAGGGCTCAAAAGGAAGTAAGGAACATATTATTGGAAACTGGAAGGTGGGGGTGATCCTATTGATAGGTGGTAACATTGTAGTTAGTTAGAGGCCAGGAAGTTTGAGATTTGGGCCCTTGCTCTGAATTATTTGGGGGATGATATCAGGCCAGGCTTGACATAGTATGTAAACATGTATGATTTATTCAGAATATGGTACCATTCCAGTTGTTGATCTCCATGACATCTTTTGGAGGCAGGGAAAGGGCACAGACTAATTTTTGCATTTACATAAAGGGAAACTGCCGCCATTCTGAAGTTTTAAGCCACTAAGTTTGTGTTAGTTTGTTACAGCAGCAATAGGAAACTAAAGAAGAAAGCATACTGAGCCCTGCTCCAAAAGTGGAGACATTCACTGCACTGTCATGATTTATTTTGAAACTATAGTTTAAACAAGGATATATTGTACCAGATGATTGGAGACATGAATTGCACCTAAAATGGGCTTCAGTGATTCTAAACCATTTTGAACTTACTCTTCGAAGGAGCTTGTTAGCTGGGTCTGTGTGTGTCAGGTGTCATTCATATAACGGAGAGTTCTCTATATGTACAATACAGTGCTTATTAATGAATATGTGCTCATTTGAAGCTTACATATATATTAATAAAACTTAACAGTAACTTTATCAATTGACTAGACCTTAGACCAAGAAAAGGTTTTTCTGGAGAGGCATATTTTATCACTGACATTGTTTAAAATTGCCGCAGCATGGTGATAATTAAAGCAGACCAGGTGTTTTTTGGTTTCATTACTGTTTTTGGGTTTTCTACAGATAATACAACATTTTTTGCTTGCACTCAGTATGGGCGATTCTCACTACCCCACATTGGTACACCACAGTTGCTCTCATATATTCTTTATTCAGATAGTCGATATCTTAACTGATCATTCAGAATTAAGGCATGAATGTATGTTATGTGAATGGTCATTTCTCCATGCCTACATGTTTTTATCTCTAGAATTATGGAAACATTATAAATATCTACATGTTGTTGGTCTCCTGAATTGTACTGCTCTCATAATGACCATATATAACTGGCTAGCTTTAGATTTTCCCTGCTCTACTCAGGGTTTCTCTGAATTCCTCAACATAAATTCCACTTTCTTGAAGTCAGTATTTATGTTATCATATTATAAATTGAAAAACAGAGACTTAAGTCATAAAGTAGTTTGCCCTCCATCACATACATGGTGGTATTGGGATGGAGATCCACATCTTTTGATTATGAATCTCATTGTTTTTCCAAAATCCACATTCCTACTGTAGAATCAGCTTCTTGCTAGAATAGAGACAAATAATTTGGATGAGGAATCAAAGTATTTAATAATCGTAAGTAAGAGCATTCTATTGTGGAGTGATGCACTGAGCTAGTTTAAGCTCCTCAGAATATTTTCAATTTTTCTTTGTCTTTTTCCTTCTGTGTCTGCAAGAGATTCCTTGTTGCATATGCGACTGATACTTGTTTAAAAAGCATTGCAGTATAATCACTATAGGATATCACTGTCTTGAGTTTTAAAGTTATATTTTAGTTTCTTAACCTTTCTTATGAACTGAGATTTGGCTGACACATTTTCCTCAAGTGTTTTTTATTATTTATTTTTTATTTTTAAGGCTTTACTCTATCTTCCTGAAACTTGCATAAAAGTTTTTTTAGGCTAAATCATTGAAAGCTCTAATATCTATTACTAATTGATCTTTACATTGTAAAGAGAATAAAGGAAATAAAACTGCCTTAACTTAGAGAGGATGGACCTTTGATTTAGGATTCTTATGACATCCTTTCTATTTACATTGAAGTATATCTTGCCAAACTTACACAATTTTGAAAATTTAGATAATGTTTAAAAATTGAAATCACAATAATTTAAAATGCACATGTTCTTGGCTTTTTACTAAAAAAACTAAGACTTCTAAAAAGTTTGTCAATCTTAAGGTCATTTTTCTCCCCCAAAGTCACTGAGGCTTACCTGCCATCCTTTGGTTTAGGGAAGATAAACAAGGGAATTCTCCCTCGTGCCCCGCCACCCATCGGAATAAGTTTATTGCCTCTTAATCCTGGATGAGATCATGAACTCTAAGGACACTTGCTCACCTGCCGAGCTCACACTCACCAATGGTACATTTATTTTAAATTGTCTTTTTTTATTATGAAAACTTTAAACATAGACAAAGGTAGAAATAATAATGAACCCCTATATACCTGTTACCCAGATTAAATAGCTATCAAGATTTTGACGCATTTGCTTCATTTATCCTTTCTTCTTTATTGAAGCATTTTAAAACAAATCTCAAACATCATATCATTTCACTTTTATTTATTTCAGTGTGCATCTCTAAAAAATGGGAATTTTCTTATATAATCACAATAGTAAATAATCACAAATAATATTTTCAGCTGATGTTCAATTGTAGCAGACTTCGCGACTGTATATTCAAATGATAGAGACTCAGGAAATAGTCCTTTAGAGTATATTTAAGGAATAGTGATTAGTGTAGGTTGACTGAAGTATGAGTAATAGGATGTATGTATACAGGAGAATTGGATGAGGTTGAAAATATGTATTTGATTCACAGTGTGGGCACCAATAATGAGCCCTAGATGCTGAGTTAGATGCCCTACGTCCATCTTATCCCTAACATGTAGGCATTATTAATCCCATTTTACACATTAGGAAATTTAGGCTTGGAGAGGCTTTGAATCCCAGGCTAAGGATTTTAGATCTAATTTAGTTGGTAGTGGCAAGATACTGGAAGTTTATTTTAATTTCTGGCTAGTGATATAGTGAAAACTGTTTAAGGAAGATTAAACGATGTGCCATATTGAGTAAATTCAATATTAAGCATTTATTCTGGATGGATTGTTTCGACCTGATTCTTGCATTCATTCATTTACTTAAATATATTTATGGAGTGGATACTACACACCGTGTATGTTAACAATCTAGTGGGGAAGACAGAACTTAAACATATACAAGGACATTGATAAAGTTTGCTAAGGAAATTTATGGTAGAACTTTTAGTGCCTTTTTGTGATTAAAAAACAAATCTATGCTCATCTTTTAAAAATATGGAAATCAGAACCCACAGAGAAATTTTTAATTACTTATTACTTACTGCCAACTACGTTGCCAGGGAAGGGGAAGCCCATGAAAGATTGTTTATTGATTTTCATTGGCCTGTCCTAGAACTGATACACATCTTCTACTGATAGCCCGTCAAATAGAACTCAGTGCTCTTACACCGAATTGCAAAAGAGGGTGGAAAATTTAATCTATGTGTGTGCCCAGGAAGATGAGGAGCCAAAGCTTTTATTGGACTACCCAGCCAGTCTCTGTCACAGCAGGTAAATAGTTATTGGTGTCTCCTGCACATATTCATTAACTTCAGTTTATTCATTTCTCAAATTCTAGAAGGAGATTTCCATTCTGTGACCCTGGTGCTCAGTGAATTCCTAACTGTACAGTTGACTTCTTGAATTCATGTTCTTGGACACTGTGTCAATATGGTCTGAAATAACAAGCTTCTCCTTTGGACTCTTCATTACTTCTTTTAAGTGATTAAAATGCATTGTGTTGGAATAAAAACATGTCACTTACTATTGTGTTCTTCATTTAGACAATATAATCTATGCATTATTTATTGTTAGTTAAAAAGAAATCCATCTATTCTGGACACAGAAAGGCTATTCATTTCTTTATAATCTGCAATGAGTTTAGGACATTAAACTTGCTCTAGGTTAGATGAGAAACTGTACAAGTGACAGGTTGGTTCAGCCTTTAGGTGGGGAAGTGTTATATGCCACACAGTAAACCTTACAGATTCACATAGAATGGACTTGGACCTCAGCTCTGAAACTTGATAGTCTTAAATTTATTCTAAATTAGTCCAGCACAGTGTAAGAGAGAGAATGGATTAACATGGAATCATTATAGAATTATTTGGATTATGTATATAATAAAAGAAAATAGCTGTTTTTCTTCAAGGAAATGTTCTAGCAATGCCATTACCAACAAAGTTATAATTTACTCAAACAAGTTTGAAATATTTCATCTGATCCTGGAGTTCACTTTATCATTCGTTCATTCATTTGTTTCTGTATTCATTCTTTTCCTAAACACCTTTACATATTGTCTTTACCATGACTTAAAGGGTAATCATTCTCTTCAAGATCCCTGCCACCTTTTTCTGTGACTCATTACTCTGTTGCTCCTGCCTTCAGCCTCAGGGCCTTTAGACTTGATATTCCCTCTGCTCGGTAAGCTTTTCCCACAGATATCCATATGATACTAATTCATTTCTCAAAGATATCTACTCAAATATCACCTTAATAGAGAGGTCTTACCTGACCTCTTTATTTAAAATAACACCTCCCTTGGCACTCTCTATCCCCTTACCTTGTATTTTTCATTATAACTCATCACTGTCCCCTCCACCCTCACCCTGGAGGGCAGGAACATTGTCTGTTTTGTTTGCTGTTGTATGCCTAGCACCTAGATCAATGTCTGGCTGGCATATAGTGGAGTCTTAATATTTTTTAATAGATGAGCAAAGGAAATACCTACTATATATCAGGCATAATTCCAATACACTGGGATCACAATCGAGACACTGAACAATCAGGTTGAAGTAAGATCCAAAAGTTTTCCGTTGTTGTTCTCTCCATCCAGACAGGGATATGTTAGAAAAGAAAAATGATGGTCCAAATAATTTTACATTTTGAAGGCCTTTCCACACTGGGTAGTAGGAGTTAAGCTAATTCACGAACAAGATCCACTGGGCAAATGCCTACTTTTCTACAGGCGTTTGCAGTCATAACACTAGGTATATGAGATCACCTTTATAAAGTGGAATATGGCTATCATTAAGGCTCCAGGTTTTTTTAAAGGCCTGCAGCACATGAGGCATTTGACTTGTATATATGCTATCTCAAACCAATCATATTACTCTTCTCTCTTCCCTAACCTGCGCCTCCTTCTGTATACACATTTTTTTATCATAATTTTTTCCATCATTCTGGCTTAAAATCTTGGCAATGTCTCGCGTCTTCCTCTTCTCCTTTCACTTACTTCTCATTCATATGGCTTTCAAGTAGTATACTGCTCTGTAGCTGAGGCCACCACATTGAACAACTAACTCCAAAGGATGCCGTTCACATTTTGGTTTATGTTAATGGAGTCATGCACTGAATAAACCTGCACAACTATCTACAGTGGTCCTGCATATGGCTGAGACTGCTAGTTGCCTACCCAACATCGACTTTCCCCTTCTTTTAAATAACTCCAAATTGTAGCTGAACATATTGATGATTGGGTTAAAAGGTCATAGTTGCTAACCCGTCTTTGAGCTAGGTTTAGCCGTATGACTAAGTTCTGTCTAATAGGATGTAATCTGAAGTTTGTTTTGTGGATCTTATAGGAAAGTTGCTTAAAGGAAGCTAATTCATCTGCTGGAGGTCCCTTCTGCTCCTCTTCTCCTCTCTGTCATTCCGCCTTTTTATGGCCTGCAACAATAATGTGAAGACTAAAGCTTCAGCTTGGAGTACATCTTGGACTATAAGGAGATCTTGAGGATGTAAGCAGTCATTTGTTTGACAAGTACAGGGTCATTTGTTTCTCTACTTGTGTCATCATCTGTTTTCCCTCTGCCTCAGCCCAATCACCATAAGAGCATCAGGGACAAACCTGTAGTCTGACAAAGTTAAGATCATTGAACCATTGCCGTGAGGGAGATTGTACGTCAGGAGAATCATGGCGCATCTCTCCAAAGGAAAAGATGGAGTTATTATAAGATTTGGGGGAAAGAAGAAGTTTAGTTGAAATTTAAATTAAATTTAAATGAAGCCATGTCTTGTTAGCTTTAAAGCAAAGTAGGGTGTGTGTAAAGGGGTCAACATCAGATCCTGGAATGCAGAAGTTGACCAATAGTTTTGTTTTCTTGGAAACTACTAAGGTAAGATAGATGTGTAATATTTTGTCCAGAAACTCCTTATCTGAATCTCTGCACTTCGTTTGTATTTCAAAGCTGCTTCTCTGGGTCAAAGTGACTTATATTCCCCAGGCAAGAGCTGAATGTTTTATTCTTTCTGGTACAATTTCCAACAGAAAATTTTCTGATAGTCTGTGATTTTTAGAGGACAAAGTTGTCAGTGAATAAGAAAGCTGTAGTTACTCAAGAAGGGAGTTGTTATGAAACTTTTCAGCTGCAGTGTGTCCTTGGGAGAAATAATTGTTTCCTGTCAACTGTTCAGCTGGCTTTATCCGTGTGTGGTTATGCCAGCGTGATGAATGGCGGTGCAGGTTTTTATTTTCTTAGTCCAAGCTCATTTTTTACCTTCTCACCTCTAACCTCAATAGTAATATTACTTTGCTTTTCCTTGTAAGATTCTTTATAGTTTTTGAAGCATGGTCATATGTGCCCATAATAAGTTAAATTTACAAATAACCTTCTGAGCTAGGAAAAGAAAAAAACATATGAAGAAACTAGAGATCAGAGAGGTTATATGACTTATCTGAGGTGACATGCTGCAAACACCTAGGCCAGAACCCGTATTTAAATCCTGGTTCAAGTTCCTCTCAGATTCTTAAAAGCATCTCTTCCTCTCCTTAAACTTTTTCTTTTTGGAAAGGGATTGGCTAGTCATATAAGCAATGAGCTTAGATTCAATGTTACCTATCTACATCACATATATCTGTTCATCAAGAAATAAAAACAAGTATCTTGGGTTTTTTTCCCCACTTCTTTCCTCATACAAATAAATGGCATAAGTTGAAAAATAGAATAAGTTATATTTACAGTGCAAAATCAAACTAAGCATTTCAGTAAGATACAATAAGGCTTTAAGAAGAGTAATTTTAAAACACTTGAGAGAAATCTCCATTAAAAGATATAAATATGTATAATGTTTAAACTCAAGTGACAATAGTTTTTCAATAATATAAAGATTCCATTGGAATTGCAACATACCATTTTGCTCTAATTGAAAATGTTGATTTACGAAATCTGTATGAATAATGTGGAATCCTCATGGTCTGATTGACTCTTGTTCTTTCTCCCTCCCTTTCCCTCTCTCCTTCGTTCTCTCCCTTTCCACTTTTTCTTCCAGTAGTCTTAGGGTTTAGGCCATACTTTAGTCGAAAGAATGTGAGATTTGAAATCATCAGTCATAAATTTTAAACACCAGCTATATAATCCTGGACTAGAGTAATTTAATTGGACCAAATTTAACAATGTGCAGTCACTGCATAAAAAAGAGATGCATTTCTATTCCTTTAGAGATTGGATGGTGGAGAAGGCTTGACATTCTTTCTCTTAGCATCCACCCTCATCATTATGGCCTTTTAAGAAAGTGAACTCTTTTTTTTCTTCTTTTAAAGATTGGCACCTGAGCTAACAACTATTGCCAATCTTTTTTTTTTTTTCATTCCTCTCCCCAAAGCCCCCAAGTCCATAGTTGTATACTCTAGTTGTAGGTCCTTCTGGTTGTGCTTTGTGGGACGCCACCTCATTGTGGCCTGATGAGCAGTGCCATGTCCACACCCAGGATCTGAACCAGTGAAACCCTGGGCTGCTGAAGCGGAGCGCGCGAACTTAGCCACTGGGCCACAGGGCGGCCCCAAGAAAGTGAACTCTTAAATGCAAGGGAAAGAGATAAGAAAGTAGAAGTCTTTGGGCTCTTGACTTCAGATGTATTCATCAATAGAATCTTTACCAGTAAAGCCTTGCATTTTGGGGAAGGTAGAGTAAGTGATAGAAATGAAGTAAATCCATACTTTGAATAAGATCCACAGTAGAATAACCTATGTTAGGCCATGGTTCAGTTGTCAGGCCATTTCTCAAATTAGCAAGCATTATCTATGAAGATAAAGGATATCTTAAAAGTCGTTCGAACCTAGTATGAATTAGTTTAAAGAGCTTGTTTTATAATATTGAAATTAACTGAAACAACCAACTGGCAGTTTTGATAGGCTAGACTAGATCATTCAGGCAAAGATTGACCTGAGTTGAGCAGAAGCAAACTTAATCATATGGCATCTTGAGTACACACAGCATATGGAAACTACAAATACAAATTTCAACAATTTTCAAATTTGAGCCGAAAGCTTACTGTGCACTGTTATTTTGGTGGCTGATGAAATCAATGAAGCAGATTATAATGAGACAGATGAAAATCTGCAGAGAAAACACCTGTTCAATACATTTCCAGTCCAGACTAATGAAGATGTGCTAGGTCACCAGCATCCACAGGGCCTAAAGGATATTGTCATGTGAATAGCACTCTGTGCCAAAAGGCTGAGCTGAAGACCGTTTATTACACATGACTACATTTACCACAGTTAAGACATAACATGGCAAATCTAATGGCATATTTTTGAAACTATCCTCTAATTCTATACAAAATATGACTGTTTAAGAAACCTTGAATTGCAAAATGTTTTGTCAATAGCAATCAATGTCTGTTTGTGTATTTGATAAATTAGAGGGAATTGCAGTGGCCAACTTCAACAAATGTCTTGTGATTTTCAGATGATCTTATGGTTTAGTTATAAATATTTCCAATCCAAGTTGTCACCTAGACAGTCCATCCACACTGAGAATGCCAAGACTCTTAAGAAATATTGCTAATGGCAGAGACATGCTTCTTAGGGCCATCCTGCACCAGGAAATTTCACTTAGATGACCACTTTGCCCTTGGTTGCTTGAAGATGCTAGAAATAATTGCAAAGTGAAGATGACTTTATTCATTTCAAGGTACTTCTTGTGTCATGTATAGCTCTATAATCTTACTGATGCAGGAGCTTTTGCAAAAGAAACAAGTAGAATACTGTTTAATAGCGACCAAAAGTACTTATTCTAATCTCTTACACTTGGACTCTATAGCTCAAAGACTTTTGCATTCTTTATTTCATTTAATCTTCACAACATCCATGAAGTGGATTGAAATAAGGAGAGCACAAGACACACCTCCAATTTTGTATGTGAGAAATATGAGGCTCAAAATAGTTCACTTTCCTAACATCACACAGGTCACACAGATAGTTAGAAAAGCAAGTAAAAACAGCCAGATCTTGTGGCTGGCCCCATGGCCTAGTGGTTAGGTTCAGTATGCTCTGCTTTGGTGGCCCAGGTTCGCGGATTTGGATCCCAGGCACGGACCTACACCACTTATCAGCCATGCTGTGGTGGCAACCCATATATAAAAAAAAAAAAATAGAGGAAGATTGGTACAGATGTTAGCTCAGAGCAAATCTTCCTTGGCAAAAAAAAAAAAAAAGCTAGGTCTTCTTGATCCTAGGCCATTGCCTGTGCATATATATATATTTGATGATGTCCCAAAAAGAATCTCAGAAGAAATGACAGGGAAAACTTAGCACAGAAAATCTATTTTCAACCAAAAACACAATGTACTTAGAGTTTCTGGCCTCAGTTTATTTCCTTTGATGACATGCTTCTGCCATTCTAATCTAGTGCGGGGAGGAATAATTTAAGGGGAACAACTGGAATGGGGAATTATCCATAAAGATGTAGATGACAGTAATTTTGTCAGAGATTGCTAATTATTGCACAATATCCATTCTCCTCTTTTTCCTTAGTAATAGAGAATCTCTGATTTGTGTGTGTGTGTGAGAGAGAGAGAGAGAGAGAGAGAGAGGAAGATTTTCCCTGAGCTAACATCTGTGCCAATCCTCCTCTACTTTGTATGTGGGATGCCTCCACAGCATGGGTGATAAATGGAGTAGGTCTGTACCCGGGATCTGAACCCATGAACACAGGCTGCTGAAGCAGAGCACACAGAGCTTTAACCACTTGGCCATGGGGCTGGACCCAAATGTTTTGGGTTTGTGTTTTTGTGAGGAAGATTGGCCCTGAGCTAACATCCATTGCCAATCTTCCTCTTTTGTTTGAGGAAGATTGTCCCTGCGCCAACATCTGTGCCAATCTTCCTCTATTTTGTATATGGGACACCACCACAGCATAGCTTGATGAGTGGTGTAGGTCTGTTCCTGGGATCCAGACCCGTGAACTCTGGTCCACCAAAGTGGAGTCCATGAACTTAACCACTATGCCACTGGGCCAGCCCCTCTGGTCACTATTTTATTTCTGATTACTTGAGGTGTAAAGTGAGGTTGCTTATTTGAGACCTTTCCATTTTCTTGATATATGCACTTATTGCTGTACAGTTTCCTCTCAGACCTACTTTTGCAGCATCCAATAGGTTTAGAATGTTGTGTATTCATTTTAATTTATCTTGAAATAATTTTTTTTTTAAAGATTTTATTTTTTTTCCTTTTTCTCCCCAACGCCCCCCGGTACATAGTTGTGTATTCTTCATTGTGGGTTCTTCTAGTTGTGGCATGCGGGACGCTGCCTCAGCGTGGTCTGATGAGCAGTGCCATGTCCGCGCCCAGGATTCGAACCAACGAAACACTGGGCCGCCTGCAGCGGAGCGCGCGAACTTAACCACTCGGCCACGGGGCCAGCCCCAATCTTGAAATAATTTTTAATTTCCCTTTTGATTTCTTCTTTGACCCATTGGTTGTTCAGGAGCACGTTAATTTCCTCATAATTGTTGATTTTCCAGCTTTCCTCTCATTGTTGATCTCTAATTTCATATTATCGTGGTTGGAAGAGATACTTGTTATAATTTCAAACTTCTTGAATTTGCTAAGACTTGTTTTGTGTCCTATCATATGATCTATCCTGGAGAATGTTCCACGTGTACTTGAGAAGAGTGTGTATTCTGCTATTTTTGGGTGGAATGTTCTATAAATATCTGTTAGGTCCACTTGATCTAAGGTATGGTTGAAATCCAACATTACCTGCTTGACTTTCTGTCTGGATGATCTATCCATTGCTGAAAGTGGGGTATTGAATTCCCCTACTATTATTGTATTGTTGTCTATTTCACCCTTCAGATCTGTTAGTATTTGCTTAATAAATTTAGATGCTCCAATATTGGGTGCCTATATATTTATGATTGTTGTATCTTCCTGATGATTTGACCCCTTTATCATTATATAATGACCTCCTTTGTCTCACAATACCGTTTTTTGTTTAAAGTGTATTTTATCTGCTATAAGTATAGCTACCCCACTTTATTTTGATTTCCACTTGCATAGAATATCTTTTTACATCCTTTTACTTTGAGCCTGTGTGTGACCTTATTGCCAAAGTGAGTCTCTTGTAGGCAGCATAGAGTTGGGTCTTCTTTTTTATATCCATCCTACCACTCTATGCCTTTTGTTTGGTGCATTTGATCCATTTACATTAGTGTAATTATTTTTAATGAGGACTTACTAATCCCACATTTTTTATTTTTTTACTTCTTTGGTGAGGAAGATTGGCCCTGAGCTAACATCTGTTACCAAACTTCCTCTTTTTTTTCTTTTTCCTCCCCAAAGCCCCAGTACATAGTTGTATATCCTAGTTGTAGGTAATTCTAGTTCTTCTATGTGTGATGCCACCACAGCATGGCTTGATGAACAATGCATAGCTCCACACCTAGGATCTGAACCAGTGAACCCTGGGCTGCCAAAGCGGCATGCACAAACTTAACCACTTGGCCACGGCGTCAGACTCCAATCCCATCTTATTTATTATTTTCTGACTCTTCTGTAGTTTTCCTGTTTCATTCTTTCTCTGTTTCTGCCTTCTTTTGTGAATTGATAGTTTTCTGTAGTGGTATGCTTGGATTACGTTCTCTTTATCTTTTGTTAATGTTGTTCCATTAGTTCCATAGGCTTTCTTTATTCTTTTCCCTTCTTTCTTTTTTGCTTCTCTGATTGGATAATTTCACTTGCTCTGTCTTTTAGCTTAGATTCTTTCTTCTTCTTGGTCAATTCTGATCTTGAAGCTCTCTATTGAATTCTTCAATTCAGTCATTGTATTCTTCAGTTCCAAATTTCCTGTTTCTCTTTAGTGTTTCTTATCTCTTTGTTGATCTTCTCATTTTGCTCTTTCATTGTTTTCTTGATAGTGGTAAAATATTTTTTGTGCTCCCTTGTAGCTCTTTGAACATCTTTAGGACAATTAGTTTGAATTCTTTGTCAGGCAATTTCTGGATCTCCATTTCTTTGGGGACTGTTACTGTATTCCCTTAGTAGAGTCATGCTTCCCTGATTCTTCATGATCTCTGTAGGCTTGCCTAAATGTCTGCACATTTAAAGAAATAGTCACCTCTTCTAGGCTTTACGGACTGAATTCAGTAAATAAAGACATTCACTTGCAGGTGGCAGCGTGATTAAGCATGCTGTGACCCTGACTCAAGTGGTACAGGTCACCAAGTGGAGTAGTGTGTGGGGTCACCTGGCCTGGGGGGACATGATGTCTCTTTGGCTCAAGTCTCTGTGGTCTAGAGTATCAATAACTGTGTGGTCTTTGGCGACTGCTTCAGGGAGTCTGTAATGGACACAGGGCTATTGAGGTCCTTAGCAGTGCCTCTAGGTCCTGTGGCTATGGGCCAAGGCATGTAGTGGTGGTGGCTGGAGCCAGTCTGTGCACACACTCAGTTGCAGAGGTCAGCTGTAGGTGCCTGTGTAGTGGCAGGAAACAGTTGCAGACACACATGTAGTAGTGGGAGCCAGAGGAGGCAGCAAGGGCCATGGCAAACTGTAAGTGCACTAGCAGTTTAGGGGCCCTGGCTCTCAGTGTGCTCTTTGTGGCTGCTGATTCTCACCATGGGTGCATGGCAGTGGAGACCTTTTGTAAGGGTTAAGCCAGGTGCATACAGGTACAGAACTGGAAGGGCTAGCTGCATGCAAGCACAATTGTGCAGGCCAGTGACAGAAGACAGGACCTAATCCAGGCCCATAAGCAGCTATAGGAGCCCTTGCTATCAGTGTGCTCCCCTGTGGCTGCAGTCTCTTCCCAGGTCTTTGCATGGTGGTGGAGTCTGGTGATGTATATCAGACTGACAGCATGCAAATGCACAGCTGGAGGGGCTAGCCCTGAGCATACACACAGCAGTGATGAGCAACAATATGGGTCTAGGCTTGCATCTTGCACTCATGCAGCCACAGAGGTCTGGCCAACTGTTGGTGTGGTTCCTGACCTCCACTGGGGGTGTGGGGCAGCAGGGCCCAGGGATGGACTCAGGTGGCTGGAATCAGTGAATGTGAAAACCTGTGGGGCAAAAGTCAGTGAAATCTTCAGGGAGTCCACAGCAGCTTGACCTCCATGATCGGGGGGAGGGAGGAGGTTAGGAAAGAGTCAGATAAGAATATCAGAGGCCATTAAAGGGATGTGCTTCAAGCTGACTGCATTTGGGACTCCAGCAGGAAGCCTGCCCATGAGCCACTGGGAGAACCTCACCTGAGGCTCCCTCTACCTGAACTGTGGGCACTCCAATGCCCTGATTGTTAAATCCATACCTCTACCCACTCTGTAGTCAGCTCCTTATGTGCATTCCTGAGTGTGACAGTGAGGGTGAGGTCCAATACATGGAGTATGCTCAGAAAATCAGACCAGTGTGTGTAGGCAAGGAAGAAACCACAAACTTGAATTGTAGTATCACTTTCTAGAAAACAAGAGGAATTTCCAGTTGCTACCATGGTGAGTTGTAAAAACCAGAGAAGAAATAAAAGCTTAAGAATTCTGCCACAAGAGGGAGCAAGAGGCGTGGAGCAGGTGTATCCATACAAGGTTGGAAAAAGTCCCAGATATAAAAGGACCAACAAACAGTATATCCCACCTAAAGGCTACTAGCAAAGATTTGAGGAGATGATTGCTACCTGAAGTGTGAAAGCAGCAATGCAAACTGCAAGGAACATGAAGAATAAAGCAAATATGTCATCACCAAAACATAACAATAATCCTCCAGAAATAAAACTCAAAGCCATGGAATTTTGTGATCTAGTGATAAAGACCTCAATGAGCTACAAGACAACACAGAAAGACAAATTTAAAAAATAGGGAAAATAACACATGAAAAAAGAGAAAATTAGGAAAGATACAGAAATCATAAAAAAGAACCAAAGAGAAATTTTAGAATTGAAAAATTCAATGAATGAAATGAAAATGCAATAGAGAGCCTCTAATCAGAATAGACCAAACAGAAGATAGAATCAAGGAGTTAGAGGATAGTAACTTTGAAATAAACCAATCAGAGGAGAACAAAGAAAAAAGAATGAAAAAGAACAAAGAAAACATATGTCATCTATGAAACACCATCAAGCAATCAAATATTAGAATAATCAGTGTTCAAGAAGAAGAGGGGGAAAAGAGGGCAGAGAATTTATTTAAAAAATAATAGCTGAGACCTTTTCAACTTGAGGAGAGACTTGGATATCCAAATTTACAATGCTAATAGATCACTTCATTATCTCAATGAAAAACAACCTTCTCCAAGACACATTATAATGAAACTGTCAAAAATCAAAGACAAAAAGAAAATCCTAAAAGCAACAAGAGAAAAAAAGTTTGCAATATACAAAGGAACCCCTATTAGGCTATCAGCATGTTTCTGAGCAGAAACCCTACAAGCTGGTAGAGAGTGGAATGACATATTCAAAGTGCTGAAAGACAAACAAAATGCCAGTCAAGAATACTCTATCAGACAAAGTTATTCTTCAGATATGAAGGAGAAATAAAGACTTTTCCTGCCACACAAAAGCTGAGGGAGTACTTCACCGCTAGACCTGCCTTGTAAGAAATGCTGAAGGAAGTTCTTCAAGTAGAAATGAAAAGACAGTAATTAGTAACATGGGAACATAGCAAACACACAACACACTGGTAGAGGTAAATATAAAGCCAGATTTAGAAAACTCTAATTCTATAATAAGATGATGTGTTATATACTTAACTTTACTATAAAGGTTAAAGTAAAAAAGTATTCAAATTAACTACAACTACTATAATTTTTAAACAAATACACAATATAAAAAGAGTTTAACTGTGAAATAAAACATATAAAAGTGAGAGTAAAAAGGTAGAGCTTTTGTAGGTGATAGAAGTTAAGTTGCTACTACCTTAAAATGGACTGCTGTATCTCTAATATGTTTTACGTAAGTTTCAAGGTAACCCCAAAGCAAAAACCTAGAGTAGATTCGCAAAGACAAAGAAAGGGGAAACAGAGTATACCAGATGATAACCACCGATTTACAAAGGTAGGAAGAAACAGAGGGAAGAAGAACAAATGAAAATACAAAACAACCAGAGAAAATTAACAAAAAAGCATTAGTAAGTCCTTACATATCAATAATTACTCTAAATTTAAATGGATTGAATGCACTGATCAAAAGTCACAGAGTGGCTGGATGGATAAAAAAATGAAGACTCAACTTTATGCTGCCTACATGTGACTCACTTCAGCTTAGAGGACACACAAAGGCTCAAAGTGAAGAGATGGAAAAAGATATTCTATGTAAGTGGAAACCAAAATGAAATGGGGTGCTATACTTACATCAGATAAAATATACTTTAAGCCAAAAATGGTAAAAAGAAACAAAGAAAGTCACTATATAATGATAAAGGAGTCATTTAATCAAGAAGATATAGCAATTGTAAATATATATATACACCCAACATTAGAGCACCTAAATTTAAGCAAATACTAACAGATCTGAAAGGCTAAGTAGACAAAAATACAATAATAGTAGGAGATTTCAATACCCCACTTTTATCAATGGATAGATCTTCCAGAGAGAAAGTCAGCAAGATGACATTGGACTTCAACCATACCTTAGATCAAATGGACCTAATAGACATGTATAGAATATTTCACCCAACAACAGCAGAATACACATTCTTCTCAAGTGCACATGGAACATTCTTCAGGATGGATCATATGATAGGCCACAAAACAAGTCTTAGAAAATTTAAGATTGAAATCATAAGTTTCTCTTCCAACCACAATGTTATGAAACTAGAAATCAGCAATGTGAGGAAAACTAGAAAACTTACAAGCATGTGGAAACTAAACAACACACTACTGTTCAACCAATGGATCAAAGAAGAAATCAAAAGGAAAATTTTAAAAATCTCAAAACAAATGAAAATAGAAACACAACACACCAAAACCTATAGGATGCTGCAAAAGCAGTTCTGAGAGGAATGTTTATTGTGATAAATGCATATATTGAGAAAATAGATCTTAATTAAACAAGCTCACTTTACACTTTAGGAACTAGAAAAAGAAAAACAAACTAAGCTCAAAGTTAGCAGAAGGAAGGAAATAAGAAAAATCAGAGCAGAAAGAAATGAAATGGAGACCAGAAAAACAATAGAAACAAATCAACAAAACTAACAGCTGGCTTTTCAAAAAGATAAGCAAAATTGGCAAACCTTTGGCTAGACTAACTGAGAAAAGAGAAAAGTCTCAAATAAAATCATAAATGAAAAAGGAGACATTACAACTGAAACTACAGAAATACATAAGATCGTTAGAGACCACTATGAACGATTATGTGCAAACAAATTAGATAACCTAGAAGAAAGGTATAAATTACTAGAGACATACAACCTACCTGTTGCAGGAGAGCATAGCAACATTATTGCAAGGCTTTAAGCTTAGCAAGAACAATTTACAAAATGGGTGACTGAGAAATATAGCTGCAACCTGAGGGGTATGATTCTAATTAAACACATATCTAAGGACCCACTCTAATCCTCCCCAGAGACCTCAGGGTTGGTGCTATCTTCAAGCTCTACCTCTACTGTGCTCTGGAGTGCAAGTATCTCCTGGAGAGGAGCATGTACACTTATCTGGTGCCCTGATTTTTACATCTGGTACCCCAGTTTTTGTGGCTGCTGCCCATGGATTCCCTTTGATTGCCTAGCACTGGTGGCCAGCAGGGCTTGAATTTCTTGGTTCCACGGACTATAACAAATGCAGAGTCAGTCTTTTGCTGGCTGCCAACCCCAAGGGAATGCACAGACAGCAAACTGAAACACATCCCCAGTATTTCTGTGAAAGAGGCCTATTTGCTTGTCTTGGAGCCTCAGCCTGAGGGGCAATCTTCTGGTTTGGCACACATCTAGGGGCCTACTGAGGGACAGAGGCAGGTGGATGTCATCTATATATCTCCCTCTATCTTGCCCAAGGTAGCTGATATCTCCCAGAAAGGCAGTTATACACTTGTCTGGTGCTGCAATTTTTGTGATTGTCACCCAGGGAACACTTCTAAATCACGTGGCTCTGCTGGCCACCAGGACTAATGCTTGTGGTGCCACAGGATTGTATATATTTGCATACTTTAAAAACTACTGCCTGAGGGTATGGGTTCCAATTACCCTTAATCTAGGTGCTAACTGAGATCCTTCAGTTTAGGATACTGACTAGTTTTGGCACACCTTCAACTACTGGCAGACACTAAAAATAAAATAGGCTGTTTAGACAATTACAAAGGTTTGAGAGACAACCAAGAGGTGGTGCATGGTTGAAAGATAAGGTTCATCTCCTACACCTGGCCATTCCCTCAAGACTAGGAGAGATGGCTGTTTTATCTAATGCATAGAAACCAACATAGAGAGTGAAGCAAAATGAGGAAATAAAGGAATATGTTCCAAATGAAAGAACAAGATAAAACCTCAGAAAAAGTCCTTAATGAGACAGAAAAGAATGATTTACCTGATCAAGAGTTCAAAATAGTGGTCATAAAGATGCTCACTGAACTTGGGGAAACAAATGGATGAACACAATGGGAACTTAAACAAAGAGATAAAAAATATAAGCAAGAACCAAATATGAGTCACAGAGCTGAATAATATAATAACTCAGTTGAAAAATACACTAGCAGATTTCAACATCAGAGTAGATGAAGCAGAAGAAAGGATAAGTGAACTCAAAGACAGGGCAGTGGAACCACCCAATCAGAGCAGTAAAAAGAAAAAAGAATAAAAAAGAGTTAAGATAGCTCAAGGGACTAATGGGACAACATTAAGTGAACCAATATTTGCATTATAGGGGTACCAGAATGAGAAGAGAGAGAGAAAGAGACAAAAAACTTCTTTGAAGAAGTAATGGTTGAAAATTTCCCTAATTTGGACAAGGAAATAGACATCCAGATACAGGAAGCCCAGAGAGTTTCTAATAAGGTGAACCCAAAGATATGCACACCAAGACATGTTATAATTAAAATGTCGAAGAAGAAAAAGACAAGGAGAGAATGTTAAAAGCAGCAAGAGAAAAGCAACTTGTTAAACACAGGGAACCCCTATAGGACTATCAGCAGAATTTTTCAGCAGAAAATTTGCAGGCCAGAAGGGAGTGGCAAGATATAGTCAAAGTGCTGAAAGAAAGAAACTCCCAACCAAGAATACTCCACTCAGCAAAGTTGTCATTCAGAATTGAAGCAAAGATAAAGAGTTTTCCAAACAAAAGTTAAAGGAGTTTATCACCACTAGACCTGCCTTACAAGAAATGTTAAAGGAATTTCTTTAAGCTGAAATGAAAGGCTGTTAATTAGTAACAGGAAAAGATATGAAAGTATAAATCTCTCTGATAAAGGTAAATATATAGTAAAATTCGGAATAATCCAATGTTGCAAAGGTGGTCAATTAATCACTTATATACCTACTATGAAGGTTAAAAGACAAAATTAGCAAAAATAACTATAACTGCAATAATTAGTTAAGAGAGACGAAGATAAGAGATGTAAAATATAACATAAGACATAAAAGTTTGGGGAAGTTAGTAAAAGTATAGAACTTCACAATATATTCAAACTAAAGTCGTTATCAGCTTAAAATAGATTGTTATATATAAACCTAATGGTAAGCACAAAACAAAAACCTATAATAGATACACAAAAGATAAAGAGAAGGAAATCTAAGCATACCACTACAGAGAATCATAAAATCAAAAAAGGAGGAGAGCAAGAGAAGAAGAAAGGAACAGAGGAACTACAAAACAGCCAGAAAATAATTAACAAAATAGCAAAAAGTACATACCTATGAATAACTATTTTAAATGTAAGTGAATTAAGTTCTCCAATCCAAAGACAGAGTGAATGAATAGATAAAATAACAAGACTCACCTATAGGTTGCTTATAAGAGACTCACTTCAGATGTAAGTACACATGTAGACTAAAAGTGAATGGATAGAAAAAGTATTCCACACAAATAGAAACCAAAAGAAAGTTGGGGTAGCTATACTTACATCAGACAAACTAGACTTTGTTTATGAAACAAATTTTACCTGTAACATTGTGTAAGATTAAGGTGTACAGCTTGTTACTGTTTTTTATAGGTTTAACTTTTTTAGATTCCACGTATAAGTGATATCATACGGTACTTATCTTTTAAAGCACTTTTAACATTCTTGTGTAGGTTTTTGTGTAGACATATTTTTAAATCACTTGGATAAATAAATAGGAGCATTATTACTGGATCATATGATAATAGTACATTTATCTTGGAAGAAATTTCCAAACCATCTTGCAAAATGACCATACCATTTTGCATTCCCACCAGCAATGAATGAGAATTCCTATTAATCTGCATCTTCATCATCATTTGATATTATCAGATTTTTGGATTTTATCATTCTAATAGGTATGCAATCATATCTCATTGTCGTTTTAATTTGCAATTCTCTAATGAAAAATAATGTTGACCATATTTTCCATCTATATAACTTGTTTAGTGAGGTATTTGTTCAGATCTTTTGTCCATTTTTTAGTTGGGTTGTTTATTTTCTTACTTTTGAGTTTTAAAGTTCTTTGTATACTTTGGATAAAATCCTTTATCAGATATGTGTTTTGAAAATATGTTCACCAAGTCTGTGGCTTTTCTTTTCATTCATTTAACAGTATCTTTCACAAAGCAGAAGTTTTTAATATCAATGAAGTCTAGAAACAATTTTTTTGTGTCCTCAATTGTGCTTTTAGCATTGTATCTGAGTACTCATCCAACTCCAAGGTCACCAAGATTTTTTCCTTTGTTTTATTCTAGAAATTTTATAACATTGTTTTTTACTTTTAGGTATGTGATTCATTTTGAGTTAATTTTTGCACCTAGGTTCATTTTTTGAAATAAGAATCTCCAATTGTGCTAGAAATATTTGTTAAAAAGAATATTTTTCTTCATTGAATTTACTTTGTCCCACTCTTAAATATCAGTTAACTCTATTTGTGTAGCTCTATTTCTGGGTACTCTGTCCTATTCCATTGATCTGTGTGTCTATTATTTCTCCAAAACCACACTATCATGATTACGATAGCTTTAGAATAAGTCTTGAAATTGGGTAGTGTAAGTCTTCCAACTTTGTTCTTTTTCTTTGGTTTTATGTTGGTTAGTCTTGCTCTTTTGCTGCTCCATAAAGACATTAGAGTCCATTTGTCAATATCTGCAAAATTGTTTGCTGGGATTTTTATTGGAATTGCATTGAATCTATGGATCAAATTGGGAAGAATTGACATGCTAACAATATTGAGTTTTCCAATCCATGAACAAGGAATATCCCTCCATTTTTTTGAAACTTCTTTGATATTTTTTCATCAGAGTTTTGTGGTTCTCCACATATAGATTCTGTGCATATTTTCTTACATATATAGCTAAGTATTTAATTTTTGTGTGCCGTTCTAAATGGTATTGTACTTTCAATTTCAAATTCCAATTGTTAATCATTGGTGTATAAGAAGAAATTTTTAATGTTAACCTTGTATCCTGCAACTATGTTATACTGGCTTATTGGTTCCAGGAGATTTTGTCAATTGGGATTTTTTACATAGATAACTATGCCTTCTTTGAACAGACAGTTTTATTTTTTAATTCCCAATCTGGGCACAAAATCTTTTATTTCCTTTTTTTCTCTAATTGCGCTACCTAGGACTCCCAATATGATGTTGAATAGTATTGGTGAGAGTTGACAATCCTGCCTTGTTCCCAATCTTAGGAAGAAAGCATTTATTTTCTTACCATTGTGTATGAGGTTAGCTGTCTTTTTTTTTTTGCAGTAAATGTTTTTTTATTAAGTTGAAGTTCCCCTCTATTCTTAATTTGATGAGAGTTTTTATCATGAATAGGCTTTGGGTTTTGTCAAATGCTTTCCCTGAATCAATTGTTATAATCACATGATTTTTCTTCTTTAGCCTGTTGATGTGGTGGATGAATTGATTTTCAAATGTGGAACTAGCTTCACATTCTTGGAATAAACCCCACTTGGTTATGGTGTATAATTTTTGTAAATTTTGGATATAATTTGCTAATACTCCACTGAGCATCTTCATCTTTGTTTGTGAGAGATAATTGTCTGTAGTTTCCTTTCTTGTAATGTCTTTATCTAGTTTTGGTATTAGGGTAGTGTGGACATAACATAACGAGTTAGGAAGTAGTTCCTTTCCTTCTATTTACTGAAAGTGAGTGTATGGTCTTGGTATCATTTCTTCCTTAGATGTTTGTAAAAATTCCTTAAGTGTTTGGAAGTGAAACCATCTGGGCATGATGCATTTTTTTGGAAGGATTTAATCAATTTCTTTAATAGATATAGGCCTATTCAGATTATCTATTTCCCTAGTGTGAGTTTTGTAGTTTGTGTCTTTCATGGAATTGTTTTATTTAGTATGAATTATCAAATTTGTGGGCATAGAATTGTTCATAGTTTTCTTTTGTTGTCCTTTTAATGTCTATGGAATTAGTAGTGATGACTCATAATTCATTTTTTATATTGGTAATGTATACATTCTCTGTCTGTCTCTCTATTTTTTTGTTAACCTGGATAGAGATTGATCGATTTCATTGATTTTTTTTGAGGAAGATTAGCCCTGAGCTAACATCTGTCACCAATCCTCCTCTTTTTGCTGGGGAAGATTGGCCCTGAGCTGACATCCGTGTCCATCTTCCTCTATTTTATATGTGGGACACCTGCCACAGCATGGCTTGACAAGCCATGAGTATGTCCGTGCCCGGGATCTGAACTGGTGAACCCTGGACCACTGAAGCAGAGCATGTGAACTTAACTGCTATGCCACCGGGCCAGCACCTGTTATTTTCTGATTTTTTGATGCTAAGCATCTTAATGAGTGTGATGTGCTAATTGCCATTTTTATTTGCATTTCCCTAATGATAAGTGATGTTGAGTATCTTTTATTGTGTTTATTGACCATTTATAAATCTTTGGAGAAATATCTATTCAAGTGTTTTGCCCATTTTTAAATCAAGTTGTTTATTTTTTGTTGCTGAATTGTAGGAGTTCTTTATGTATTCTGGACATTAATCCCTTATTGGATATATGATTTGCAAATATTTTCTCTCATTCCATGTGTTACCTTTTGACTCTGCTGATCGTGTCCTTTCATGAACAAAAGTTTTTAATTTCAATGAAGTCTAATTTACCTATTTTTTGTTGTTGCCTGTGCTTTTGGTGTAATATCCAAAAAAGAACTGCCAAATCCAATCTTGTGAAGCTTTCGTCTATTTTTTTTTGAGGAAGATTGGGCCTAACCTAACATCTCTGCCCATCTTCCTCTACTTTACACGTGGAACGCTTGCCACAGCATGGCTTGATAAGCAGTGTGTAGGTCCATGCCCAGGACCTGAACCCTGAGCTGCCGAAGTGGAGTGCAGGAACCCAACCACTATGCCACTGGGCCAGCCTCTCCCATAAGTTTTCTTCTAAGAAATTTGTAGCTTTAGCTCTCACATTTTGTGTGTGTGGTATAAGGTCCACATTCATTTCTTTTTGTATACAAATATCCAATTTTCCCAACATGATTTGTTGAAATATCTACTTTTTCAAGGTAGAAGATGAAGTCATTGATTTGAGACCTTTCTTCTTTTCAATACATACATTTAACGCTAAAAATTTCCCTCTAAGCACTGCTTTCATTGTATTTTATAATTTATATTTTCATTTTTATGTTTCAAATCATTTTTAAATTTCTTTTGAGTCTCTTTGGCCAATGTGTTATTTAAGTGTTTTGTTTAATCTCCAAAGAATTGGGGATTTTCCAGTTATTATTTGGCTATTGATTTGTAGTTGAATTCCGTTGGTATCTGTCAACATACATTGTATGGTTTCTATTATTTTGAATTTCTTGAGGTGTGTTTTATGGCCAAGAGTGTGGTATACTTTGGTGTATATTCTATGTGAGTTTAAGTAGAAAGTATTCTGCTATTGTTGGATGAAGTATTCTGCAAATTTCAATTAGACTATATTGATTGATAGTGCTATCTAGGTCAACTATATCTTTACCGATATTCTGCTGGCTTGAGCAATCAACCAACTACTGAAAGATGGGTTTAGAAGTATCCAACTATAATAGTGGATTTGTCTATTTCTCCTTGCAGTTCTATCATTTTTTGGCTCATGTATTGTGATGCTCTCTTGTTAGGTGCATTCATGTTGAAGATTGTTTTGTATTCTTGGAGAATTGACCATTTTGTCATTATAATAACCCTCTTTATCCCCAGTAATTTTTATTTTTTTGAAATCTGCTTTGTGCAAAATTAATATGGCTACTACAATTTTCTTTAATTAGTACTAGCATGGTAGATTCTTCATCATTGTTCTACTTTTACCCTACTTTTGTCTTTATATTTAAATTTGGGTTCTTGTGGACAACATATAGTTAGATTTTGTTTTTTTTTTAACCAACTCTGGCACTCTGTCTTTAAAATAGTGCATTTAGATCATTCATTATTAAAATTATTATTGATATAGTTGTATTAATATCTACCATGTTTTTAACTATTTTCTATTTGTTACACTTGTTTTTTTTTTTCCTTCTGCTCCTTTTCTGCTTTCTCTGGTTTTAATTAAGTATTTCTTATGATCCCATTTTATCTCCTCTGTTAGTATATCAGTTACACTTCTTTAAAAAATATTTTATGGTTTTCACAGAGTTTGCAATATATATTTATAACTAATTTAAGTAACCTCAAATAAGACTATACTACTTAATGTATAATCTAAATACTTTATAATAAAGTATTTCTAATTATTCCTTGTTGTCCCTTATGTTCCTGTGACATTGCTGTCATTCATTTCACTTATCCATATGTCATAATCACCCAATACATTGTTACTATTATTACTTTTGAAAAATTATCTTTTAGATTAAGTGAGAATAAGAAAAATAAAAGATTTTATTTTACCTTCATTTATTCCTTCTTTGACATGTTTCCTTTATGGAGACTAAATTTCTGACCTATATTATGTTCCTTTTCCCTGAAGAACTTCTTCTAACGTTTCTTTGAGGGTAGAATTCCCTCAGTTTTTCTTTTTTTGTCTGAGAATATCTGAGATGTATAATTTTAGGTTGTAGGCTTTTTTTCTTTCAACACCTTAAACAATAAACTCTACTCTCTTCTTGCTTGCAAAGTTACTGAAAAGAAGTCCACTGTAATTTTTATCCTTGTTTCTCTGTGAAAAGGCATTTTGTTCTCTGACTTATTTAAAGATTTTCTTTTTCATTGCTTAGCTGCAGTTCAAATATGGTATGCTTTGATGCAATTATTTGGTATTTATCCTGCTAGCTATTCTCTGAGCTTCCTGGATCTCTGCTTTGGTATCTGGTTCTATTTTACTTATCTTCCATCTAATCTTTACTATCTCTTCCCTCCTGCTTGTTTGGGTTTCGTTTGCTCTTCTTTCTTCAGTTTCTTGAGGTGTAAAAGTCGGTTATTAGTTTGAAATTTTTCTTTCTTTTTTAATAGAGGTATTTACAACTATAAATTTCCTGCTGAATACTTCTTTAGCTGCAAATCATAAGTTTTGGTGTGTTGAAAAATGTTGCAAAATTGTGTTATATTTGGTTATTTTGTTTCTTGAAAATTGGTATTATCAGAAAACATTGGTATTTGGTGTTTGAAAAGACTGTTTCTGCACATATCAGTAATCATAAAATGTTTTATATTGAAGCACTGAAAATAAACATGAAATGAAAAGGCTTTTAAAAAAATCTTTAGGCCTTCCTGATTGATTGACACTTTCATCATTATAAAATTTTCTACTTTGTCTCTGGTAGTGGATTTTGTCTGAAAACTTATTTTGTCTGATATTCTTATAGCCACGTATAGCCACTCCAGACCTCTTTTGGTATTGCTTGGATGGTATATATTGTACTACCTTTTACTTACAACCTATTTGTTTCTTTGAATGTCAAGTGAGTCTCATTTATAGACAGAATATAGTTGGATCATCTTTTTATTCCTTCTGCCAATATCAGTCTTTTAATTGGTGTATTTAGTTTATTTACATTTAATGTAATTAATTATTAGGTAGGATTTCTATCTGTAATTTTTCTCATTATTTCTAAGTCTTAAATCTTCATAAGTTCTTGTGTTGCTCAATTATTGACATTTTTTGTATTAATTTGATATTATTTAGTATATCATTTTAATATCATTTTAATCCTCTTTAATTCAAGCCGAATCAGTTTTGAACCAAAATAGTTACCCCATATACTTCAATATATGAAAATCTCTTGTCAGGGCCATATTTTATAGTTCCTTTGCATAACATGTAATTTTTTGTTTAAAGCTGAACATTCTAAATAATATGATGTGGCAACAATGGAAACTGGGACTCTCTCCCCACCTCCAGAGTTTGCTGTTACTTTATCATTGTTGTTACTGCTGCTGTTTTTGTTTGTTTAGTGAATTTCACGGATTTGTTCTGTAAAGTCTATCTTCTGTCTGGTGCAGTTTGACTTGCTTTGTGGTAGGTAAAAGTTTGGATAGAAATTTACTTAAATGCCTTGGACCAAAATGTCTGTCAATATTTCAAGAGCTCTATGTGTGTGTTCAGTCATATTTTTAATGCTTCAGCAGGTAATCAACAACTCTGACTTAACCTACTGTATTAGTCAGGGTTCTCCAGAGAACTTATATATATATATGATGTCATATATATATATATAGAGAGAGAGAGAGAGAAATATTTATTATGAGGAGTTGGCTTATGTGATTATGGAGGCTGAGTGGAGGCTGAGAAGTCCCATGATCTGCTGTCTGGAATCTTGAGATCCAGAAAAGTTGGTGGAGCAATTTAGTCCAAGTATGAAGGCCTGAGAACCAGGGGAGCCAATTATGTAAATCGCAGTCTTAGGGTAGGAGAAGATAAAATTGGATGTCTCAGCTCAAGCATTGAGGCAGGGAAAAAGGGACAAATTCCCTTTTCCTCCTCCTTTTGTTCTATTCAGGCCCTCAATGGATTGAACAATGCAAACCCACACTGGGGAGGAAAATCTACTTTACTGAGTCCAATTCAAATGCTAATGTAATCTGGAAACACCCTCATAGGCACACCCAGAAATAATGTTTAATCTGGACACTTCTTCCAGTTAAGTTGACATATAAAATTAACCATCACACTTTCACTTCATGTTTATGCAGAGTCTCAAGATCAGTCAGAGGTGAGTGCTGAGGGCCTTCTACAGTCTTTCCTTGGCTCACACACAGCCCTGCATATGCATGTGGCCCTCTAGAGTCCCAGGAATGTGTCAGAGCTTTTCAGAACACCCTGTAGATATTTCATTCCCAGCTTTTCATTTTAAGGTTTTTGGTCAACCTGTTGTTAGCCCCAGCTGGAATCCTCACCTCAGGCACTTGTAATATTGAATAATTTTATTGATTGTTTTCGACACACATCCTAAGGATAGTAATTTCAAATAAAGTCTACTCCATCTACTCCTGATAATTCAGCTTTTCAGAGAACTGCCAGATCAAATAGTGACAATTCTATGGGAAAGAAGCTTTGGGGGAGTTCCAAATGCTTTTTGCTTCTTCTTGTGGCTGCTAGGTTGCTGGTTTTCACAGTTATTATACTTGTAACACTGTTGGTTTTCAAGGATACTGTCAAGCTGTGGAGAGGGAGATAGGGATATGGAAAGCTAAAAATGCCACAAAGCTCACTTTCATGACCAAGATTTAGCTGTTTTTATTCAAGGAGTTTTCTTCATATTATTGCAATATTTTTGCTTAATTTTCAGAGTTCTGAAAAAGTTGATCTTGACAATTTTATCCAGTGTTGTCATTTCACAGAGAAGCAAATTTTTGAGATCCTTATTCTACCATTCTGAAGTGCTTTCATCTATAAAACATTATTTTTAAATTGAGGTAACATTGGTTTATAACATTATATAGAATTCAAGTGTACATCATTATATTTTGACTTCTGTATACACTACATCATTTTCACCACCAAAACGTTAGTTTACATCCATTACCTTGCAAATGTCTCTCTTTACCCCTTTTACCCTACCCTCAGCCCCCTTTCACTCTGGTAACCACCAATCTATTCTCTGTATCTATGTGTTTGTGTATCTTGCACATATGAGTGAAGTCATATGGTATTTGTCTCTCTCTGCCTCACTTATCACACTTAGCATAATACCCTGAAGGTCCATCCATGTTGTCCCAAATGGCAAGATTTTATCTTTTTTATGATTCAGTAGTATTGCATTGTATATATGTACTACATCTTTATCTATTCCTGTCAATAGGCACTTAAGTTGTTTCCATATTGTGGCTATTGTAAATAATGCTGAAATGAACATAGGAATGCATATAATCTTTTTCAACTACTGTTTTTGTATACTTTAGATAAATAGCCAGAAGTGAAATAGCTTGATATATGATAGTTCTGTTCTTAATTTTTTGAGGAGTCTCCATACTGTTTCCATAGTGGCTGCACCAGTTTGCATACCCACCAGCAGTGTATGAGGGTTCCCTTTGCTCTACATCCTCTGAAACACTTGTTGTTTCTTCTCTTGTTAGTTATGGCCATTCTGAGAGTTGTGAGATGATATTTCATTGTGGTTTGGATTTACATTTTCCTAATACGTAATGTCATTGAGCAGCTTTTCATGTGCCTGTTGGCCATATGTATATCTTCTTTGGAAAAACATTTGTTCAGACCCTCTGCCCATTTTTCAATGGGGTTGTTTGCTTCTTTGTTATTGAGTTGTATAAATTCTTTATATATTTTAGATATTAACTCCTTATCAGATATATAATTTGCAGGTATCGTCTCCCAACATTGTCTTTTTGTTTTGTTGATGGTTTCCTTTGCTGTGTGGGGGTTCTTAATTTGATATAGTCCCATTCATTTATTTTTTCTGTTGTTTCCCTTGCCTGAGGAGACATATTCAAAAAGATATTGCTAAGTCAGATGTCAAAATGTACTTATGTTGTTTTCTAGTTTTATGGTTTCAGGTCTTACTTTCAAGTGTTTATTCTATTTCTAGTTAATTTTTGTATATAGTATAAGATAGTGGTCTACTTTCATTCTTTTGCATGTGGCTGTCCAGTTTTCCCAGCATCATTTATTGAAGAGACTGTCTTTTCTCCATTGTACATCTTGGGGCCAAAGATTACCTATCCATAGGTGTATGGTTTTATTTCTGGGCTCTCAATTCCATTCCAGTGATCTTTGTGTCTGTTTTTCTGCTGGTACTATGCTGTTTTGATTACTATAGCTTTGCAGTATACTTTGAAATCAGGGAGTGTGATACCTCCAGCTTTGTTCTTTTTTCTTAAGATTGCTTTGGTTATTTGGGGTCTTTTGTTGTTCTATACAAATTTTAGGGTTTATTGTTCTATTTCCATCAAAAATGTCTTTGGAATTTTGATAGAGGTTGCATTAAATCTGTAGATTTGGAGGAGTGACATCAGCATCATGGTGGAGTGAGCTTGCCTGGGACTCTCTCCCTTCCAACATACAACAAAAAGGAGCAGCCATATTGCAATGGAAAATACCCCAAAAGCACAAAAATCCTCAGAGAGTCACAGCAGCCACATGACAGAGGACAGAGAGGCTGAAGCCTCCCTCAGAGGAGCTGGAGTAGGGTAAGAGAGAACTTCACTCCCTCCCCTAAAGACTGCAGTCGCTGCCACAGGAGGCACTGAGAGGGAAGGAGTGGGGGAGGGGTCATGCATCCATGGGATCACCCAGGACTTCCTAGGGCTCTTGCAGCCTAGAGGGAAGCCCTCTAATGGGGTGAAAGCTTTCATGCAGGGGTGATCTCATCAAGTCAAGACCCCAGGAGACCAGATAGTGAAAGCTGATTGGGAAGCCTGGGACTGCGTGCAGGAGAAAGTTGCCCTCCCCTGACTCATGCCACACCACCTCAGCTGTAAGTGGAGGGCTCAGAATACGCAGCTCTCAACCCCTAGCCAGTGGCAATAGGCTGTAACTGCAACCGAATAATATCACAACGGGAAAGACTCATCCTTCCAGCATCAGGCAATTCATCAAATATCCAGACCAGAAAGAAAATGACAAGCACCCAGAATTCAGTCCTGGGGGTGCAGAAATAAGTAAACTAAATGAGAATGAATTCAAAATCGCTATCATCAAAAAACTCAATGAGGTGAAAGAGAATATAGAGAAACAATTCAACAAGTTCAGGAGCTACTTCACAAAAGAGATTGAAACTATAAAGAAGAATCGATCAGAAACATTAGAGATGAAAGACACAATGGAAGAGATTTAAAAAAATGGATTCCCTGAATGCTCATGTGGACACTATAAAGGAGCAAATCAGCATAATCAAAGATAGACATGTTGAAATGCTCCAGACAGAGGAGGAGAGGGAACTGAGACTAAAAAGAAATGCAGAAAGTCTCCAAGAAATATCCAACTCAATGAGGAAATGCAACATAAGAATTATAGGTATTCAAGAAGGTGAAGAGAAGGGGAATGGATCAGAAAGTGTGCTCAAAGAAATAACAGCAGAGAACTTCCCAAATCTAGGGAATGAAAGGGAAATATGTGTGGAGGAAGCTTTCAGATCTCCTAGATTTTTCAATGTAAAAAGACACACTGCAAGGCATATAGTAGTAAAACTGGCAAAAATGAATGAGAAAGAAAGAATACTCAGGGAAGCAAGGCAGAAGAAAATCACCTACAAAGGAACCCCTATCAGACTTTCAGCAGATTTCTCTGCAGAAACCTTACAAACTAGGAGAGAATGGAATGAAATATTCAAAACTTTAAAAGATAAAAATCTTCAACCAAGAATGCTCTATCCAACAAAAATATCCTTCAGATATGAGGGAGAAATTAAATTTTTCCCAGACAAACAAAAGCTAAGGGACTTCGTAGCCATGAGACCTCCTCTACAAGAAATCCTCAAGAAGGCCCTCATACCTGAAAAAAGAAAAAAAGGGAGAAAGGGGGTCACAAAACACAGAGTAAGGAGATAAATAGAGAGACAGAATCAGAATAGGATAGCAAATATTCAACTATAGCATTAAGCTAAAGGGAAGGAAAACACCAAAAACAATGACAATCTTGTCACTTTAACCACAAACTCACAACACAAGTTGAAATAAGATATGAGAGTAATAATTTAGGAGGGCAGGAGGAAAGAGATTGAATCAGTTTAGACTAAGGAAATAAGTGGCCATCAGAAAATGGCCTATGTTATGCATGAGATTCTGAATACAAACTTCAGGGTAGCCACTAAACTAAAAAGCAGACTGGAGACACAAAAAATAAATAAGGAAAAAACAAAGAAACATGGCATAAAAAACTGCATAATTCAATGGGTAGACCAAAAGACACAGGATGAGAAACAAAGGAAATGCAGGAAAACCAGAAAACGAGTGATATAATGACAGCATTAAGCCCTCATACATCAATAATCACCCTCAATGTAAATAGATTGAACTCTCCAATTAAAAGACAGAGTGGCAAGATGGATTAAAGAACAAGATCCAGTAATTTGTTGCCTCCAGCAAACACACCTCAGCTCCAATGACAAATACAGGCTCAGAGTGAAGGAGTGGAAGACGATAATTCAAGCTAATGGCAAACAAAAGAAAGCAGGTGTTGAAATACTTATATCAGACAAAGTAGACTTCAAGATAAGGCTGGTAAAGAGAAACAAAGAGGGGCAATATATAATCATCAGAGAGACACTCCATCAAGAAGAAATAACGCTTATAATTATCTATGCACCCAACACAGGAGCACCAAAGTTCATAAAGCAACTATTAACAAACATAAAAGAAGATATCAAAAATAACACAATAATAGTAGAGGACCTCAACACCCCACTCACATCATTTGATAGATCATCCAGACAGAAAATCAACAAGGAAATAGTGGAGTTAAATGAAAAGCTAAACCAATTGGACTTAATAGACATGTATAGAACACTCCATCCAAAAACAGCAGAATACACATTCTTCTCAAGTGTGTATGGAACATTCCCAAGGATAGACCATATGTTGGGAAACAAGGCAAGCCTCTACAAATTTAAAAAAATTGAAATAATAACAAGCGCCTTCTCTGATTATGATGCTATAAAACTAGAAATTAATTACAAGAAAAAAGCTGAGAAAAGGGCAAAGATGTGGAGACTAAATAATATGCTATTGAACAACCAATGGATCATTGAATAAATTAAAGAAGAAATCAAAAAATATCTGGAGACAAATGAAAATGATAACATGCTATATAAACTCATATGGGATGCAGCAAAAGTTGTACTAAGAGGGAAATTCATCACAATACAGGCACACCTTAAAAAACCAGAAAAATCCCAAAAAAGAAGTCTCAAATTACACCTAAATGAATTATAAAAAGAAGAACAAAGCCCAAATTCAGCAGAAGGAGAGAAATAATAAAAATCAGAGCAGAAATAAATGCTATTGAAACAAAAAAGGCAGTAGAAAGGATCAATGAAACAAAGAGCTGGTTCTTTGAGAAGATAAATAAAATTGACAAACCCCTAGCCAGACTTACAAAGAAAAAAAGAGAGAAAGCTCAAATCAACAAAGTCAGAAATGAAACATGAGAGATAACAACAGACTTTACAGAAATACAATGGATTAAAAGAGAATATTATGAAAAACTATATGCCAAGAAAATGGATGACCTAGAGGAAATGGATAAATTCTTACTCTTACAACCTTCCAAAGCTGAGTCAATAAGAAACAGACAATCTGAATAGACCAATCACAAGCAAAGAGATTAAAACAGCAATCAAATGCATCCCAAAGAATAAAACCCCAGGGCCAGACGGCTTTCCTGGAGAATTCTACCAAAGTTTCAGAGAGGACTTAATACCTATAATTTTCAAGGTATTCCAAAAAGTTAGGGAGGATGGAACTCTTCCTCACGCATTCTATGAGGCCAACATCACTCTGACATCAAAGCCTGACAAGGACAGCACAAAAAGGGAGGACTACAGGCCAATATCACTGATGAACATAGATGCAAAAATTCTCAACAAAATTTTGGTAACCTGAATTCAGCAATACATCAAAAGGATCATACATCACAAGCAAGTGGGATTCATACCAAGGACACAGATCAATCAATGTGATACACCACATCAACAAATTGAAGAATAAAAACCACATTATCATCTCAATAGATGCAGAGAAAGCATTTGATAAGATCCAACAGCCATTTATAATAAAAACTCAACAAAATGGGGATAGAAGGAAATTACATCAACATCATAAAGGCTATGAAAAACCCACAACCAACATCATACTCAATGGGCAAAAACTGAGTGCCGTCCCCCTGAGAACAGGAATGAGACAAGGATGACCACTGTCACCACTCTTATTCAACATAGTACTGGAGATTTTGGCCAGAGCAATTAGGCAAGAGAAAAGAATAAAAGGAATCCAAACAGGGTGTGAAGAGGTGAAACTCTCGCTGTTTGCAGATGACATGATCTTATATATAGAAAACCCCAAAAAATCCATTGGAAAACTAATAGAAATAATTAACAACTACAGTAAAGTTGCAGGGTAGAGTCAACTTACAAAAATCAGTTGTTTTTCTATACTCCAATAATGAACTTACAGAAAGAGAACTAAAAAATATAATTCCATTTGCAATCACAACTAAAAAAAATAAAGTACCTAGGAATAAATTTAACTGAAGAAGTCAAGGACTTATACCAAGAAAACTATAAGACATTACTGAGAGAAGTTGATAATGACTTAAAGAGATGGAAAGAGATTCCTCACTCATGGATGGAAGAATAAACATAGTTAAAAAGTCTATACTACTCAAAGCAATCTACAGATTCAATGCAATCCCTATCAGAATCCCCATGACATTCTTCACAGAAATAGAGCAAAGAATACTAAAATTCATATGGGGCAATCAAAGACCGCGAATTGCTAAGGCAGTCCTGAGAAAACAGAACAAAGCTGGAGAAGCTGGAGGTATCACAACCCCTGACTTCAAAATGTACTACAAAGCCATAGTGACCAAAATGGCATGGTATTGGTACAGAAACAGGCACACAGATCAATGGAACAGAACTGAAAGCCCAGAAATAAAACCACACATCTACAGACAGCTAATCTTTGACAAAGGTGCCAAGAACACACAATGGAGATAAGATAGTCCCTTCAACAAATTGTGTTGGGAAAACTGGACAGCCACATGCATAAGAATGAAGGTAGACCACTATGTCACACCATATATAAAAATAAACTCAAAATGAATCAAAGACTTGAAGATACATCCTGAATCTATAAAACTCCTGAAAGATAATATTGGTAGTACACTCTTTCACATTAAGCTAAAAAGTATCTTTTCAAATACCATGTCCTGGATCTCATCAAGATGGTGCTGTGAGCAGACATTGAACTCGCCTCCTCCCATGAACACAACCAGGTTACAACAATTTTGGGAAGAATCACCCTGGATTGAAAACTGAAAACTGGATAAAAAGAACCCCAATGACAAGGGACAGTCCTGACGAAAGCAGAAGAGGCATTAACTCCGGCCAGAGAGGAAAAAAGCCACCTTTGGGAGCAGTGGAGCTTCTCAGCTGGCCAGGTGGGAGCCACCCTAAGGTACGCAGCCCTCTCTGGAGGAGTGAGGTCCGGAGTGGGGGCAATACTGCTATAACCATCCTTCGGACTCAGCCCAACTGAGAGTGGAGTCTTACTGTCTGGCTTTGCTGGCTATTAACTGCAGTGAGGACACCCCAGAAAAGCTATTGGCCAAAAGCCAAAAAGATCCGGGTCTTAAAGGGCCCATGCACAAACTCACTCATTGCAGCAACCTAAAATCACCAGAGAGAATACTGACTGTCCTTTGGTGAAACAAGACTCACCTGGTGGTCTCTGGGGGCATCTTGGTGAGAGGAGGGTCTTCCCCGGAGACTGAGACATTGGTGGGGGCCATTGTTCTGAGCTGGTCCAGGCGTGCTGATACCGACACAGGTGGGGGCCATTGAGGTGCGTCCCTTGGGCTGTTAGCCCAGGGGTCTGCCACACCCACTACAGCACAGATTTAATCCAGTTCAGCCAGGGCAGGCAACTCGCCCTAGGGACTGGCCCCACCTAACAGCAAACCCTCAGGCTACTTTTCAGCCTGCATTGACTGAGTGCCTTGATCCTCTACAGGCAGGAAAGTGTGTCTGCCTCTGTGGGGCAGGGCTTGTGTGAGGGCCAGGTGAACTGTGGGGAGCATTGGGGCAGAGGTGGGGGCCTCTGCAGTGTGGCATTGGGGTACGCTCCAGGGGGTTGAGAAGTCTGCATGGACCAGGACTGTGTTGACAGTGTATGTGGTCCAGTGGGGGAGGCTTATCAGTGGCAGAAGACTTATGTTTCACAAATAGCCATGAAAAGGATCATCCCCACCTTCCAAAGCCTGAAACAACTGAGTGCCTCCATGCCAAGGGCTAGCCCCACTCAGCTGCACTCCTAAGAGAACTGACAACAGCCTTGTTGGCCTCAGGCTTATCACAACTGTATGCCCCTGAGCCTAGCAACCAGCTACACTGGGTACCAACCCAATTAAGAGGACAATTGCAATAAGAGTGTGCTAATAGACTTTGTAGCCAACAGTGCTGAGGCCCCTCCAAACTGGATTTACAAACAGCTGGCCAGGGAAGGAAAGATTAGACTCCCTGGGTATCTGCAGTGGGAGCAACCCTGCCACAGCAGAGGAACACAAGTAGCCCAAAAATGGGTCGCTCCTGGTTCTTATGGTCTCGTGATGAGAGGGAATCACACTGCTGGGCCTCATAAGGCATCTCATACATAAGGCCACTTCTCCAAGATCAGGAGACATAACTGACTCACCTAGTACAAAGAAAATAGCACAGAGAAAGAGGCATAGTGAGGAGGCAAAGGAATACTTTACAAGCAAGGGAACACTACAAAACACCAGAAAAAGAACTAAGTGAAACAGAAACTAGCGACAGCCTCGACAAAGAATTCAAACAAAATATAATGAGGATGCTCACAGATATGCGGAGAAGAATGGATGAACACAGTGAGCACATCAGCAAAGAACTGGAAGATATAAAAAAGAACCAATCAGAAATGAAGAACACAATACTCAAAATGAGAAATTCACTAGAGGGACTCAATAGCAGAGTAGAGGAAGCAGAAGAACGGATCAGCAAGCTGGACAACGGATTAGAGGAAATCACCCAAGCAGAACAGAAAAGAGAAAAAAGAATTAGAATGAGAACAGTGGAAGGGAACTCTGGGACAATATCAAGTGTGCTAACATTTGGATTATAGGGGTCCCAGAAGAAGAAGAGAGAGACAAAGCGGCAGAAAATTTATTTGTCAAAATAATAGAGGAAAATTTTCCTAAGCTGAGGAAGGAAACAGACATCCAAGTTCAGGAAGCACAGAGAGCTCCAAACAAGAGAAGCCCAAAGAGGCCCACACCAAGACATATTATAATCAAAATGTCTAAAATTAAAGACAGAGAGAATCCTAAAAGCAGCAAGAGAAAGACCACAAGTGACATATAAAGGGAAGCCAATCAGGCTGTTAGCAGACTTCTCAGTCGAGACCCTACAGGAGAGAAGAGACTGGCACGACATATTTGAAGTGCTAAAAGGAAAATGCCTACAATCAAGAATACTGTATCCATCAAGGCTGTCATTCAGAATGGAAGGAGAGATACATAGCTTCCCAAACAAGCAAAAATTAAAGGAGTTTATCACCAAGAAACCAGTTCTACAAGAAATGCTGAAGGGACTTATTTAAGTTGGGAAGCAATGACCACAAATAGAGATAAAAGAAAAAAATTTATCAAAAACCCCAAAACAACAACAAGAAAAAACGCAGTAAAATCACTTGTAAGGTAAAAGTATAGTAAATGCAGCAGGTCAACTACCTGTGAAGATAATATGAAGGTTAAAAGACAAATGTACTAAAATTACCTATTTCAATGATAAGAGGGTAATGGATATACACACACTAAACAAAAGACTATATATGATGTGAAAAACATATAATGTGGGAGGAGGGGAGTGAAAAAGTAGAGCTTTTAGAAAGAGGTCAAGCTAGAGTCTATCTACTCAATATAGACTGTTATATGCATAATATATTAAATAGGATCCTCATGGTAACCACAAACCAGAAACTTATAACAAGCAGGAAAAAAAGTAAGACAAAAGAAATCAAACATATTACTAAAGAAAGCCATCAAACCACAAGTGAAGAGAGCAAGAGAAAAAGAAAGGAACTGAGAAGAACTACTGAAACACCCAAAAAAAGAAAAAGTGACAAAATGGCAATAAATACATATTTATCAATAGCTACTTTAAATGTCAATGGACTAAATGCTCCAATCAAATGCCATAGAGTGGCCAACTGGATAAAAAAACAAGATCCATGTATATGCTGCATACAAGAGACACACATCAGACCTACAGACACTCACAAACTGAAAGTGAAAGGATGGAAAAAGATATTCCATGCAAATGGCAAAGAAAAGAAAGCAGGGGTAGCAATACTTATATCAGACAAAATAGACTTTAAATCAAAAACTGTAATAAGGGACAAAGACAGGCACTACATAATGATAAAGGGAACAATCCAACAAGAAAGTATAACACTTATAAATGTCTATGCACCCAACATAGGAGCACCTAAATATATAAAGCAATTATTAACAGACATAATAGGAGAAAGAGACAGGAACACAATAATAGTAGGGGACTTTAACACTCCACTTACACCAATGGAGAGATCATCCAAACAGAAGATCAATAAGGAAACACTGGCCTTAAAGGAAATATTAGACCAGATGGACTTAGTAGTTATAAACAGAACATTCCATCCAAAAACCACAGAATACACATTCTTTTCAAATGCCCATGGAACATTCTCCAGGTTTGATCACATATTAGGCCACAAAACAAGTCTCAATAAATTTAAGAAGATTGAAATAACACCATGCATCTTTTCTGACCACAAAGGTATGAAACTAGAAATCAACTACACAAAGAAAACCAGAAAAGGCACAAAAATGTGGAGATTGAACAAAATGCTACTGAACAATGATGGGGTCAATGAAGAAATCAAAGAAGAAATAAAAATATTCCTGGAGACAAATGAAAATGAAAACATGACGTGCCAAAATCTGTGGGATACAGCAAAAGCTGTTCTACGAGGGAAGTTTATAGCAATTCAGACCTACCTTAACAAAGAAGAAAAATCCCAAATAGACAATCCAAAAGTGCACCTAAAGGTACTGGAAAAAGAACAACAAACAAAGCCAAAATCAGCAGAAGGAAGGAAATAATAAAAATCAGAGCAGAAATAAACAAAAGAGAGACAAAAAAAATAGAAAAAATTAATGAAACCAAGAGCTGGTTCTTCAAAAAGATAAACAAAATTGACAAACACTTGGCTAGACTCACAAAGAAAAAAAGAGAGAAGGCTCAAATAAACAAAATCAGAAATGAAAGAGGAGAGATTACAACGGACACCTCAGAAATACAAAAGATAATAGAATACTATGAAAAGCTATACGCCAACAAATTGGATAATCTAGAAGAAATGGATAAATTCTTAGAAAGATACAACCTTCCAAAACTGGACCAAGAAGATGTAGAAAATTTGAATAGACTGATCACCAGTAAGGAGATCAAAACAGCAATTAAAGACCTCCCAAAAAATAAAAGTCCAGGACCAGATGGCTTCTCTGGTGAATTCTACCAAACATTCAAAGAAGACTTAATACCTATCCTTCTCAAACTCTTCCAAAAAATTGAAGAGGAGGGGAGGCTTCCTAACTCCTTCTACAAAGCAAATATTATGCTGATACCAAAACCAGACAAGGACATCACAAAAAAAGAAAATTACAGGCCAATATCACTGATGAACATCGATGCAAAAATCCTCAACAAAATACTAGCAAATCGAATACAACAATACATTAAAAAGATCATACATCATGATCAAGTGGGTTTCATTCCAGGGATGCAGGGATGGTTCAACATCTGCAAATCTATCAACGTGATACAGCACACTAACAAAATGAAGAATAAAAATCACACGATCACCTCAATAGATGCAGAGAAAGCATTTGACAAGATACAGCATCCATTTATGATAAAAACTCTAAATAAAATGTGTGTAGAAGGAAAATACCTCAACATAATAAAGGCCATATATGACAAACCCACAGCCAGCATCATTCTCAATGGAGAAAAACTGAAAGCTATCCCTCTAAGAACAGGAACCAGACAAGGATGCCCACTGTCACCACTCTTATTTAACATAGTATTGGAAGTCCTAGCCAGAGCAATCAGGCAAGAAAAAGAAATAAAAGGGACCCACACTGGAAAAGAGGAAGTGAAACTGTCACTCTTTGCAGACGACATGATTTTATATCTAGAAAACCCTAAAGAGTCCACTAAAAAACTTTTAGAAATAATAAAGGAATACAGTCAAGTTGTGGGATACAAACTCAATGTACAAAAATCGGTTGCATTTCTATACACTAACAATGAAGTAGCAGAAAGAGAAATTAAGAATACAATCCCATTTACAATTGCAAGAAAAAGAATAAAATACCTAGGAATAAACTTAATGAAAGAGGTGAAAGATCTGTACACTGAAAACTATAAAACATTGTTGAAAGAAATTGAAGAAGACACAAAGAAATGGAAAGATATTCCATGCTCTTGGGTTGGAAGAATTAACATTGCTAAAATGTCCATACTTCCTAAAGCAATCTATAGATTCAACGCAATCCCTATCAAAGTTCCAACAACATCTTTTACAGAAATAGACCAAAGAATCCTAAAATTTATATGGAAAAGCAAAAGACCCAAAATAGCCAAAGGAATCCTGAGAAAAAAGAACAAAGCTGGAGGTATCACACTCCCCAATTTCAAATTATACTACAAAGCCATAGTAACCAAAACAGCATGGTACTGGCACAAAAACAGACGCACAGATCAATGGAAGAAAATTGAGAGCCCAGAAGTAAACCCACACGTTTATGGACAGCTAATATTCGACAAGGGAGCCAAGAGCATACGATGGAGAGAGGAGAGTCTCTTCAATAAATGGTGTTGGGAAAACAGGACAGCCACATGCAAAAGAATGAAAGTAGACCATTCCCTTACACCATGCACAAAAATCAACTCAAAATGGATTAAAGACTTGAATGTAAGACCCGAAACCATGAGACTTCTAGAAGAAAACATAGGCAGTACGCTCTATGACATTGGTCTGAGCAGCATATTTTCAAGTCCCATGTCTGACCAGGTAAGGGAAACAAAAGAAAAAATGAACAAATGGGACTACATCAAACTAAAAAGCTTCTGCACAGCAAAGGAAACCGTTGACAAAACGAAAAGACAACCTAACAATTGAGAGAAGATATTTTCAAACCACATATCAGATAAGGGGTTAATATCCAAAATATACAAAGAACTCATACAGCTCAACAACAAAAAAACCAACAATCCGATTAGAAAATGGGCAAAAGATCTGAACAGAGATTTCTCCAAAGAAGATATACAGATGGCCAACAGGCATATGAAAAGATGCTCAACATCATTAGCTATCAGGGAAATGCAAATCAAAACTACAATGAGGTATCACCTCACTCTGGTTAGACTGGCTATAATTAACAAGATAGGAAACAACAAATGTTGGAGAGTGTGTGGAGAGAAGGGAACCCTTGTTCACTGCTGGTGGCAGTGCAAACTGGTGCAGCCACTATGGAAAGTAGTTTGGAGTATCCTCAGAAAATTAAGGATAGATCTCCCATATGATCCAGCTATTCCACTGCTGGGTATTTATCCAAAGAACTTGAAAACACAAAGGCATAAAGATACTTGCACCCCTGTGTTCATTGCGGCATTATACACAATAGCCAAGACTTGGAAGCAACCTAGGTGCCCATCAAGGGACAAATGGATAAAGAAGATGTGGTATTTATACACAGTGGACTACTACTCAGCCATAAGAAATGACGAAATCCGGCCATTTGTGACAACATGGATGGACCTTGAGGGTATTATGCTGAGTGAAGTAAGTCAGAGGGAGAAAGTCAAATACCATATGGTCTCACTCATAAGTAGAAGATAAAAACGACAAAAAAACACATAGCATTGGAGATTGGACTGGTGGTTACCATTGGGGAAGGGGGGAGGGGGGAGGGCAAAAGGGGTGATTAGGGTCACATGTGAGGGGATGCACTATAATTAGTTTTCAGGTGGTAAGCATGATGTAATGTATACAGAATTCGAAATATGGTGTACATCCGCAAAAAATAAAAACAAAAAAAAAAAATAAAAGAGAAAAAAACCCCCAAATACCATGTCCTCTCAGACAAGGAAAACAAAAGAAAAAATAAAGTGGGAATTCGTCAGACTAAAGAGCTTCTGCAACACAAAAGAAACTAGGATCAAAACAAAGAGACAACCCACCAATCGGGAGAAAATATTTGCAAACCATATATCTGACAAGGGGTTAATCTCCATAATATATAAGGAACTCACACAAATGAACAATAAAAAAGCAAACAATCTGATCAAAAAGTGGGCAGAGGAGATAAATAGACATTTTTCCAAAGAAGAAATACAGATGGCCAATAAACACATGAAAGGATGTTCAACATTACTAATCATCAGGGAAATGCAAATCAAAACTACACTAAGATACCACCTTATTATGCCTGTTAAAATGGCTATAATCACTAAGAGTAAAAATAGCAAATGTTGGAGAGGGTGTGGAGAAAAGGGAACCCTCATGCACTGCTGGTGGGAATGCAAACTGGTGCAACTACTATGGAAAACAGCATGGAGATTCCTCAAAAAACTGAAAATAGACTTACTATATGATCCAGCTATCTCACTACTGGGTATCTACCCACACAATTTGAAATCAACAATCCAAAGTAACATATGCACCCCTGTGTTCATTGCAGCAGTATTCACGATAGCCAAGACATGGAAGCAACCCAAGTGTCCATTGACCGATGATTGGATAAAGAAGATGTGGTATATACATACAATGGAATACTACTCAGCCAGAAAAAATGACAAATTCATCTCATTTGCAGTAACATGGAAGGACCTAGAGGGAATTATGCTAAGTGAAATAAGCCAGTCTGAGAAAGACAAACACCAGATGATTTCACTCATATGTGGAATATAAACAAGTACTGGGACAAAGAAAACAGTTCAGTGGTTATCAGGGGAAGGGGGATGGGTGTGCAGTGGGGTGAAGGGGAGCAGTTATGTGATGACAGTCAAGAAATAATGTACAACTGAAATCTCACATTGATGTAAATTATTATGGACTCAATAAAAAAAGCACTTTGACAGGTGAGAATATCACAGGTGAACATCTTGGTGGTGATTTTAAGTTTCTCTCTGAGACAGGCGAGTTTGTGCATGGGCCCTTTAAGACCCAGGTTTTTTCAGCTTTCCTCCGATAGCTCTTCTGGGGGTATTCCCTGCTGCAGTTAGTAGCCAGCAAAGACAGGTAGTAAGAGCTTCATCTCAGTTGTGCTGATTCTGAAGGATGCATATAGAGGTAATGAGCCCCCACTGAGGTCCCCACTTCTCCAGGGAGGGCTGCATACCTTAGGGTGGCTCCTGCCTGGCCAGCTGTGAAGGTCCGCTGCTCCTGAAGGTGGCTGTCTTTCTCTCCAGAAGGAATTTCTGCCTCTTCTGCCTCATCCAGCACTGTCCTTTGTTGTGGGAGTTCTTTTTATCCAGTTTTGAGTTTTCTATGCAGGGTAATTTTTCCGAAAACGGTTGTAACCTGGTTGTGTTTGTGGGAGGAGATGAGTTCAGAGTCTGCCTATGCCTCCATCTTGATGAGATCTCTAAGATGTTTTATGTAAAACTCATGGCAACCACAAGGAAGAAACCTCTGGTAGATACACTAAAGACAAATGACTTAAAGTATCCTATTACAAAAAAATCAACAAATCACAAAAAAGACAGCAAGAGAGAAACAAAGGAAGAGCAACACAGAAAACAATTAACAAAATGGTAATAGGACGATCTTACCTATCAATGATTACTTTAAATGTACACGGATTAAATTCTCCAATCAAAAGACATAGAGTGGCTGAATGGATTAAAAAAATAAGATCCAACACTATGCCACCTATAAGAGACTCACTTTACCTTTAAGACCACATGTAGGCTGAAAGTGAAGGGATAAAAAAAAGATATTCCATACAAATGATAACTGAACAAGAGCAGAGGTGGCTATACTTAGACAAAATAGACTTTCAGTCAAAATCAGTCATGAGAGACAAAAAGGTCACTACATAATTATATAAGGGTCAATTATTCAAGAGAATATAACAAATGGAAATATATATACAGCCACCATTGGAGCACCTAAATGTGTAAAGCAAATATGAACACATCTAAAGGGAAATATAGACAGCAATATAATAACAGCAGGATAATTATATAATCCACCTAAACAATGGATAGATCATTCAAACAGAAAATCAATTATGAAACAGTGGACTTGAACAACACTATAGACCAAATGGACATTACAGACACATACAGACTTTCTATCCAACAACATCAGAATATACATTCTTCTCAAGCACACACAGAACATTCTCTAAAATAAATCATATGTTTGGCCACAACAAAAGTCTTAGAAAGTTAAGAAGATTGAGATCATATCAAGTATCTTTTCTGAACACAATGGTATGTAATTAAAAATCAACAGCAGGAGGAAAACTGGAATATTCACAATTTTGTGGAAATTAATTTCATTAATCAGGTGGATAGGATGGTCCATTCTGTGGATATCAGTCAGGCTTCTTCACTAGCCACACCTCTCATTTCCCAATGGGCTCATGAATAAAGTGGGTATGGTGGCAGGGATAGAGGTTATTGATAAATTTTGCAATGCATCAACTTTGCTAGGATGAACTACCCTCCCCAGAATTCCATGAGTTATACATTTCCAGTTGGAGTGGGCCACAAGGGAGATTCTCCCAAGATTCTGGAAGGTGGAAGGGAGGTAGCAGCCATGTGTGGTAGCATAAACACATTATTGCCTATCTGCTGAATCAACTCAGGACGAAGCAGCAGCGGGGCCAGTTATGCGTGTACAGCTCTAGGACAAAGGGCCCAGGCTTCTGCAGGATACTATCGCCACCAAACTCAAAGACATTGAGAACGGACATGAGTTTCAGACTATTCTGTTGTCTTCCAGCTTGTGTTCATGAGATTCCAGCCTTCTCATGATCTTCCCTTCCTGCCGGCCCTGTGGGCTTCAACCACTTGTATCAGAGGCAGAGACAGCATTACAGGGACTGCTAGCCCTCATAAATTGCGTAAACTAAATCTCTATAATAAGTATCTATATGTCTGTCTATCTATCTATCATCTATATCTCCTACTAGTTCTACTTCTCACATTGAACTCTGACTGATATAGGAGTTGTTTGGAGGCCAGGTCCTTTCCTTTGTGCCTCATTCTTCTTGATTGTTTCTGGGCCAGCCTGTACCTCTTAGCCTCAGTGATCACATCCAGTGGGTGTATTATTCATGTTTTCTTAAATTGTCTGTATTTTATGATGCTTTGACATCTTGCAGCCTTGATGGCCAGGGAGAGACTGCCCTTCCAAGGGCAAGCTAATTCCTCTAGGTAGCATATGACTGCCCTGTAAGAATGCCTTTCATATGCAAAGCAATTAGTCCAGAGCCTGTACTAACCAACTACCTCCTTTATGGAACTCTCACAGGTTGATCCACTATCTCCCTGCCTTACTATCACCTCAGGTACAGGTTTCAGGCAACTGGAGGAAGTCCCTACAACCAGGAGCCTGCTGACATTAAAACTAGCCAATCCTAATCTGATTACTCCTCTCTACCTTGCCTTTCTCACAGAAATCCCAATAAAGACTTGCATCCATGCATTCCTCTCACTCCTTCTGCCTCTTAACTGACCCTGGTGCATCTCCATGTGGCCCTATGTGGCATGCCATGCCCCCTTCTCTTGGGAACTATAAGTAATAAACTCTTCTTTCAAAAGCAGTTGTCTCCAAGTCTGTCATCTTTCTATACCTGATTAAAACTAACCCCAGGTGCTTTCTAAATCAGTGGGGCAAAATTCTTGTCAAAATGGAAGGGAATCCACCCAGACAGATCTTTCTGACACTCAAAATGATGCTGTCTAATAAGCATAGTTTATTCACCAACTTTCCAATCACATGTGGAAATAGTGACTTACCTGGTAATTTCTCTAACCAGCTCATGACAGGTGGCCCTCCACCAAAAATGTCAATGTTTGAAGAAAAGTTTGACTTCATCATAAATCCTTAGAAATACACTTCTGAGGGGAAAAAAATTCTATTTATATGTGAATTTCCAATGATTGCAATTAAGTTGTACAAAACCATATTGAAAACACTGATCAGACAAGTACTCAGCCTTTATATCTTTTGGTCTCCATGGCTACTGTGGTAGAACTTGCATCCAATTGTTGTGTCGATGATGTCATTCATGACAAAATAATGGACCCTGGAAGAGTTGCCTCTGTGGGTTAGGTATCTATTCAACACAGTGTGGAGGAAAGATGTTTTTTAGGAAACTGTGCTTATTTTCTTTCCTCACACCATTGGAAGTTAAAACCAAGTTTTATAGTTCAGAGATGAGTGATTTATTTCTTGAAGTCCAGATTCAGAATATTTCATCTTCAACTGTCTTTATACAAAAGGTTTCCTTAAAGCCATCTGAAATGTACACTGGGGCAGAATTAAATACCGTTAATCAGGCTGGAGAAGATGAGTGCACCTTTGGAACGAGACCAATTTTGCAGTCAATGGAAGGACGCCAGTATTTATACCACCTTCAGCTCAAGCAGGAATTTTCAGAGAAAGCTGGTACCATTAGGGGACTAACAGAAATGGGAAAATTGGACATAGAGTGGAAAAGAAATCCAGGTGAAATGGCAATACTACGGACAATCCAACTTGAAAGAGAGGCCCTAGTTTATGGAAACATGAAGCTATCTTTGGAGACAATCCCAGATACTGTAATTCTAGAAGAGCCTTTTCATATTACCTGTAAGATAACAAACTGTGGTGATAGGAAAATGAAATTGTTTTTGAAGACGTGTGATACAGATTCTATTCGTTGGTGTGGAAGTTCAGGAAGGTATCTTGGAAAGCTGCCACCAAATTCATCTCTCCACTTTACTCTGACACTACTGTCCTTAAAACTGGGCCTGCAAAGTGTCTCTGGCATATGGATAACAGAAAAGTTATTAAAGAAAACATATGTCTGTGATGATGTTGCAAAAGTCTGTGTAATATCTTCCATGATTAAAATGAAAAGCTGAAGAAAATTTCCAGTGTTATGCTTTCCAGGGAGTTTCACAAAGCTTATGTCAGCAACAAAATGATCAACTAATAGCAAATAAACAGGCAGATTATTTTCATTTACTTCCTTTGAGACCATAAATGCCTTTGAGAATTAAACATTCGTTGATTTCAAAAAGAACAATCTGTTGATTTTCATCTTATACAAAGTACTTCCTAATTCTACCCTTATATATTTCCTAATATTTATGACTTCATTAAGGTCATTACAGGTAGCCATTGCACTTTTTTTTTTTTTGCAATGCAGCCACCATTTAAAAATGATTATTCCTGCTTTCCAGAAATCCTTAATAGCATTCCACACTTTCTGGTTCAGTAAAGCTGGCATTGAATCTAAAATCTTAGAAATATATTGATAATTTAATTAAAATAATTATTATGGGTTACTTGGTAAGACTTCAACTTATTCTTTTATTTTTTTCCTCTCTCCTTTTAAGTCAACAGAGAACTATTAATGACAGTGCTTAATATAATTCAGGATGGTCCTCATTATTTAAATTTTTTGACATTTTCTACTTGGAAAGGACACAATCTTTTCTAATAGTATTCCAAATTATTGGGGCTGTAATCTTGCATTTATGTGACACAATGAATTGGCTCTTTTTCATTTACTTGTTTTGGTAAAATTCTATGAACTGCAGAGTTGGTTTATTTTCATCAGTCGTTGTTCTTGCAGGGGCACTGGCGAATACTACTTGGATTACTCAGTTGGTTCTTAACAATTAGCATAATGAGTTCTTCCCCTTTTATTCCAAGTCAAAAATCAGCCTTCTTTTTTTTATACTTAAAATGTGCCACTTCCTTTCTTAGGTAGATTTAGTGGATTCCTTTTGGTATGGGATCTGGAACTCTAAACCAAAATGTTCACCTAACCAATGAGTGGAAGAGCAAGGATGTGTTCCTACCTCTGTCTCCACAAAAACTGATCTCCTAATCATGGTTGAGGCTAGTATGATGAAGTATGTAATAGAATTTTTTCAATGCTATCTTTTTTTAAAAAATTATTCTCCTGTCTTGTATTCACATATCAGTTTTTCTTTAGAAGAATAAAACCATCACAGACAGTAGCTAATCATTGACTTTTGAGAATACAAGATCCATACTTCAATGATGATATTTTCCTTAAGTCTCTACCTCTCCACATTGCTTTTCTTTTAATGCTTAAGCATTAATTTCTCAGTGTAGAAGCAATTCATGAATGCATTGTCCATAAAAATGACAGAAATTATCGGCTCCCTCCTTTTGCTTCATTAGGCCCAGAAGTGGTAATAGATCCCCTGCTCTTTTTGGCTCTGGGTTACTGTCTTATCTCCCTCCAGCTTTCCTGACTCTCTGGGCACACCCATATAAATAATTCCTTCACTAACTTTGACCTCATTCTCTCTTTTCTGTTGAAGATCTGACTGATCAATATAAACAGCCATATATAAACATACACATGCATACACTACACACACACCACTCACAAATACATATACCATAAGCCTCTTAGACACACTTTGACATTGAAATTAATGGCACCAAGTAATGAAAGAATGTGTTTTACCTGTGGGGTACAAACATTTCTGGGATCCTTGAATGAAAAGTGTTAAGAAATCAAAAGCAAGCGATGAAGTGAAAGACAGGATGGAAAGCCGGGGATAGGTAACATATCACAAATTTCATTTTATGCCATATTTATACATTAGACTTAACTTTGTGAATGGTCATACTTAGGAGCAATCATCTCATAGTTAAATATGCATTTCCATTTCACCTCTTATCTGTGTTTGGATTGTAGATACAAGAAGAATGGCAATTGAACAAGCTTTGATACTTCTGCCTTCATTCAGACAATAAACAAGAGAAGTTTCACTAGGCCAGTGGTAGCATAAATGTAGAATTAGTTACAGAAAGAACAATATTTATGGAATTAAATCAGGAGGACTTTGAGAATACACTTTTGTGAACAACTGCAGTACCTGGGGCTTATCACTTATGTGTATTTTCTCTTTGTTTACAGGCTTTATTACTCTTGAGGCAGGTTGTGTGTAACATTTTTTTCCTTTGTTACACTAGATAAGTGCTGCATTGAAGTACTGGTCACTGATACTCTTCTGACTCACTTTACCCTTTGTTTCATTTCTTTCTAAAGTTTCTAATGTGGGTGACTGAATGGATAGCAGCGCTCTTGTCTACCTGAAGGACATGGGAAGATGAGTACACAACTGACTTTGGGGGTCAGGGAAAATAATATCACATAATGGTTAAGAAAAGATATCACAGACTGGTGCAGGTACTGAATTCTGAAAGATTTCAGAAAGATGAACATAAGCAGACACATAAACATACACACACCACAAATACATACCCCATACATCCCTTAATAGACACATTTCTACAATGAAATTAATGTCACCAAATCATAACTTCATAACTGCTTTTAATAAAATCATTAACAGCAGTTCTTTTCACTCTCTCTACCTCCTGCTTCCTCTTCTCTAGCTCCCTTCCCTGTGCCTTCCCCATCCTCTTACCCTCCCTCCCTTCCTTTCTTCTTTCTTTCTTTCCTTTTTTGGTTCATATGTTTGCCCTAAAATCAATTACACATTAATCAGTGTTATAAATGCATACGTATACTAATTCAGGCTTACATTATTGTATATAATGAGGTTCTTTGTGTCTTTTCTTAAATGTTATTAAATATAACATACTTCTATGCATCTTATTTTTCTCATTTAACAGCACATTGTAGAAATCAAAGTCAATTTTATGGGTCATCTTCTTTTTTTACACTCTTTTATTAGGTCATCATAGAAAGTTACAAGTTTTATTCTATAATGCCTCTATTGATTTCTTTTTCCTCACTTTCTGTGGCACTTAATTAGCATTGCAAAAAATTATCATTATCTGCATTTGCTGGATTAGATACCATGTCTTCATGTATAAGGAATTTAATCAGGAGATTGAAGAACTAGATGACTTATAGAATCTCCTTCCAATTCTGAGACTATGTCAATCTCTCATGCTAGTGCAGCTTGATGAAAAGAAATACATGTCTCTGTGTGCCTAGGAAGAGCCTGACTATCTGCTTTTAAAGTAAGAGTGGGGAGATACAAGAGAATACACACAACAAAACTCAGCTCAGCAAAGTATTCCAGCACGAGCAGACCAGTTTTTCAAATCTTTTAATTACAGTAATGATAACACACAATGAGCACTGTTCTAAGAGCTTTTTACCTTCACAATAGCTAGGAGGTAAGTATCATCTCCATTTAATAACTAAGGAAAACAAGGGAGAGAAGTTGAGTAACTTACTCAAAATAATTCAGTTATAGTTAAATGACACAGCCAGAATTCAAATCGTGGCATTTTGATTTAGGGTCCATGTGCCAAATCACAGTACTGTGTTGTCACACTGCAAGTACAACTGGTCAGACATACACATCTCTTTCCTCAGGAGATTGGTTTTGGGGACTGTCTTGGTGAAAAAATTGTGAATAGGTAGCACTGTTGAACCCCTGTGTATGTGGGATGTCCATATTATCGCCAGTGGATTCCTATAACACTGGCAAGCATATTTCTTGCACAGTAACTTGGAAATATCCAGGCTGAATGAAACATTGTCTGTGACTTCCCCCTCCTGGCAACAGAGATGATAGCAACATCAAACTGTTAGAATATGTGTTGCTATCACTCCACTGCCTACATCCTCCTGGCTATTGTCAGTTATTAAGGAAATAAAATAGTTTATGGGGGTATTATCATGAATTAAAAGGAGACTTCCTAGAGTTCAGTGAGCACACATATTTCTTCTTTGGAGTAGATGATGGGAGTTGAAATTTGGAAATATAAATACACTGGGACGAGACAGAAGAAAATTAAAACAATATTGAGATACAATTTTCCCCAAACCAAATAATAAATAAAACATAAACAAAAAGGCAAATATCTTTGCTGAAATGGATGCAGAGCAGAGCTTTTTGTCCAGACCATATTAGCTTCCTTTTTTTTTTTTGGAAGCCCATGCACAGAGGTGAGAGTAGATGAGAGCAGCTTGATGGGGCAAATTACCATCAAGAGGAATGTGTGCAAAGGAAGGAAGCTGCCCTTTTAGCCTTGAGGAAATTGCAAAGGGACTTGGAAAAAGTGACACGGAGGATGTAAAAGTGTTTGTAATCGTGTTCAGAGGACTTCTGTCTTAATTTGGTCACAAAATTAACCTTAACGTAAAGATGCAGGAAGCTGTCTTAGTCCTGCTTACGGAACCATGGCAACAGCCACTGGTGGTTCAAGTTACCCATGCACACACATAACCTAAGCAATGAAGCTGCGCCTTTTTGCCACCATTCTTGTCATGGAAGATTTTATTTTGTGGTTTGGTTATGTTCTTTTGGTCTTTGCCAAGGGATTGTTATTCAAGAAGGAATCTTTGCCCTCTTACCGTGTTAAAGATTTGGCCACCAGTGGAGATTGACAAGCTCCCGGCTCCCACGGGGGTCAGAGACAGGTATAGCTATTCAGATGAAAATATTCTAACTCTCCCTGTAACAATTATGATTGATGCACATCACCATGTTGCTCACAATCTTCATGTATAGTCAGGACCATAATGGATAACAATCTGTCTGCTCCAAAGAGCTCTGAGTCAGAGGTTGTAGTCATGACTCTCTCAGGAGAGGTGTTCACCTGCAGAATGAAGCCTGGCTTTCCAGGGGATGCAGGAACTACTTGATGTCCACAGCCATTTGTGGACTCCAGGGTTATTCACTGCAACAACAGTAATAAATAACGTGTTTTATTGAGCACCACCATGTGCCAGTCACTAGAGCCCTGTGACTCTGATGGACATTCCTATCTCCCCAATTTACAAGTAGTGTAGCTGAAGTTCAGAGATCAGGTAAACTTGTCCAAAGGCATAGCAAGTGATGCACTTGGGGATGATTCAAATTGAAGCTGTCTAGATTCCAAAGTCTTTGTTTTCAGTCACTATTGTTTGAAACCGAACAAGTCCCAGACTTCCTCTCTGCCTAACATTTGTCTGCCATCACTGAATGAAGTCAGAGAATATGGTAGGGCGAGATGGTGAGGGTGAATTATCCAGCCTTTACAGTATGGCTTAATTGTTTCTATTTAAAGTATTTGTGTTTTATATTCCAGATTATGAAACATGTTGATTTCAATATGAATGAATAAAAAAAATCATCCTAAAGTGAAATAGTTTTGAATCATCCCTAGGCCACAGCATTGGTCAGTGGAAAGGCTGTCTCTCCAGTAAAGTTAGAAGATATTTTACCAAGTATTTGATATAGATGATAGAAAGAGAAACAGGAAAAATTGTTTTTCTCTGGAACATGTTTTAAAGGAAGTCTCTGGAGGTCTATGTGTGTCCACATGACACTCTGCTTAACATTTCTTAAAGTAAACAGAGAAGAATCATAGATAGGTACAGCAGAATTCTTAGACATGCCTGCACATATAACCTTTACTTAGTATTGTGAGCACTTTGTTATTGCTTTCACTGGAATTAGACTTCCTTACCACATCAATACAGGCCATGTTTTATCCATTTATATACTATAGAGCCAATAAATCAACCTTTAAAGAGGGTACTTTGACATGTCCCAGAATTTCTTCACCTCTGCAATCAGAAACTTAATATGCTACTTTCTGCTCACGTTTACTTATTGGTAGAATAATTTATCTTCATAAACTTTGTATCACAAACAGTGCTGCCATGAACACTCTTGTTCTTGTGTCCTTGTGTATGTGTGATTGAATTTACTTGGGGTCTTTAATGAACAGTGGAGTGGGAGAGTGATAGGCTATAACTATTTTTCACAGTAAAGAATATTGCAAAATTGCCTTCCCCAATTTTGGCACTGATTTATCCTCTCACGAGTAGTGTATGAGTTAACCTATTTGATTAAACTTGTGTGAACCTTTGGTATCTGGGGCTGTTTTATTTTTGGCAAGTTAATGGCTGTGAACCACTATCTTATTGTTATATTGATTTCCATTTCCCTGATTACTAAGAAAGTTGAACCTCTGTTGATATGTTATTTGTCATTCAGGTTTGTTCTGTGAATCACCTATTCTTATGGTTTTATAACAATTGCACTGATTAAAGCACATTCTAGTTACAAATGCTCATATACTCTACAATAGGTCTGGGGTAGGAGAGGCTGTTAGCTAGGACTGTAGAGTATGGACATTTGCTTCAAAATTGCTGACAAGGCATCATAAACTTTTTCCACATCTGAATTCCCTCTAAACTCTGAGATGACTTTATAGGCTGCTTCTGCCTTTGTTGCTATTTCTGCTTATTCTTATTCCTTTGTCCTCTTTACAGTCCAGATATCTTTTCATTTGGAAATATATGTCCTTGTGAAACCTCCACACTTGCCCTTTTCTGCTTTTATATTGTGTACATTATTCAACCTATAAATCAACCTGAAACCCTAGATCTTGCATTAGCCACATCTGCTGCACCTCTGAAACTATCAGTTCAAATATGTCTTTCCCTAATAGTATGCACATTCTTCAGGATTCAGATATAAGCCCATTAAGAGTCAGGAAAATTATTTGAATGACAGACACTGTCTTGAATTCAGAATCATCACTTTCTGCTAAACAAATTTGCTACTGGACCCAATGGTCTTCCTACTTGTTTCATCTCACTGGATGAGTAATCTTATTGGTATTATGCCCTTCAGTCTTTCATTCTAACAAGCATGTTTTATGCCCATGTTCCACCAGGTCAGCAAACATGTCTAAAGAAAACTTCACCTCAAGCCAGGCTTCTTTTACACAAGTATAATTAACATACAATGGAGAAAAAATTAGAGGGAATAAATCAAATGAAAATAGTAGATACTGTTGGTTTGTGTGTGGAAGAATAAATTGTTTCTCTCTTTCTCTTTTTAACTTGCCACTGATTTCTCATATTCCCACAGTGGTAATATCACATGCACATAGGAGGTGGAGAATAAGAACTATATCTGAAGTGAAGGGCCCTGAATGCTTGCTGGTCAAGACAGTGATCCAGTTCACAGCATAAACCTTGGTAGAATTAAAGAGGGGAAGCCCAGTTGCATGAAGAAAGTTATTAATGATGTCAATCTAGTTTGGCCCTAAAGGCACTTCTAAGCACACTGAATTTGTAAGGTCCCATCCCATGAGTGGTGGGAACCTATGCGTCCCTGGATTCACCCACTGACATAATTTCACCTGATCCGACTATTTTGTACATTAGTGGCTCTCAAAGTTAAGTATGGCTCTCAAAGTGCAGCTTCTGAATCACTCTGAAGCCTTGTTAAAACAGATTGCAGGGCTACATCCCCAGAATTTCTATTTTAGTACATCTAGAGTAGTGTCTAATAATATTAATTTCTAACAAGTTCCCAGGTCCTACCCATGCTGCTGGGCCAGTGACTGTACTTTGAGAACCACTGCCTATGTCATTTCTACAGTGAGTTCTCCAGGTAGTGACCTTTTAGGCATAGTAGGACCCAGACATTTCCAGGTGTGTTTTGGGAGTCCATGACCAATTTTTCATTTTTCACTTCCTCCTCCTTGATTGTTAGTACTGGCTATGGATTCCAGGATTAGAATCATCCTAGTTAAGGTGAATAAAGAGTCAGTGGAAGTTTAGTTGATCCCCTTGGAAGGAAGATACAAATGTAGGAGTACCATTAGGATTGTGGTTTCTTTTTTCTAGGAGGACCATGGTGAGTAGTCCCACAACTTTTGTCTCTGGTATTCAGTAGGCATATGCTAAGAGGTCAATCTGAAGTTACTCCCAGCTTTGTTCATTATTTTGGCCATTTGCTTCTTGGTATCATTTTCTTACCCCCTGGAATTTGTTCTACAGATCCTTATGGGTGCCTGTAACAACAAAAGAGATTCTAAAATGTCAATGTTCCTGGGGTTATAGAGGGATTAGATGCTGTAATTGTTCTGGAAAAATGTACTAAGCTATTGAATATTATATTTGGCAGAATCAAGACAACTGAGTCAGTGGTGTTATTGGTAGGAAATCTAGCTATGCTGATACTCTTCTAAGAAGTGGTTAACATAGTCTGTTTGACTGTGAGACTGTACAAGGGAAAGCAGACTTGGAGAGTGTAGTGGATGTTCTTGGTAAGCCACCCAGCTCTCTTTCCCTTGCCTTTGTATACATCCCTAAGCTATTGTGAGTATTGGGTTATAACAACACAGCTTTCCTCTTCTCCAGAGAATTTCCTTCAGACAAATTACAGCCACCAGTCCTTGATTCCAAAACCTAGGGGGCAAATCATAACCAATGACTGGCTGACATGGATATACAAGAGGTCTGTCTCCTCACTTCTAGTGGGGATGAACTGTCCAGGATAAGATTGAAGCTAGTCTCAGCTGAGAGCACATTCTGGCCTACTGTTTTTTCCTGCACTGTCCTGCTTCCATAATTCTCCTTTTCCTGAGACCACTCTCTCAACAAATCATTTGAATGGGAATCCTCATATCAGTTCTGTTCTTGGAAAACCAAAGTAAAACAGAGGGCTTTAAACTTTTTCTCAAAACTGTGAGAAATCTGTGGCTAGATTGTCCATGATAGCAGACAATCTTGTGTTGGCCATGACAGATAGGGAAAATGGCACATATAAAAGATGGCTGTGGCATCTTGATAGTGCTATTTCATGTGTGGGATGAGCAGTCACGGCATTCAGGGTAATTATGCCCTGGAGCTTTTTTTTCTGTGGTCAGGAGACAATGCTCTCTGAATTCCTTTGCCATTGTTTCACTCAGAAACAAGTTTCACATAATGCAATGAATGTTCCAGAGGACCAAATTCAAACTTCTGTATATGATCTTGTATCCAGTAGTGTAGCCAGCCCTCATGGTCTAGTGGTTAAGATTCAGCACACTCACTGCCTCAGCCTGGGTTTGTTTTCCAGTCAGGGAACCACACAAACTGTCTGTTGGTTGTCATATTTTGGTGTCTGCCTGTTGCTGTGACACTGAAAGCTATGCCACTGGTATTTCAAATACCAGCAGGGTCACCCATGGTTGACAGATTTCAGTGGAGCTTCCAGAGTAAGACAGACTAGGAAGGAGGACCCGGCCACTCTTCCAAAAAAATTGGCCATGAAAACCCTGTGAATAGCAGTGGGGCATTGTCTGATGTAGTGCCAGAAGATGAGAGAACAGTGCAAAAAAGACCAGCAAGTTTCCACTCTGCTGTACACAGGGTCACTAGTAGTCAGAATTGACTCAACAGCCAATAATCCAATAGTGGATTATGTTTTCCCACATGTGCCACTCCTAGACATGCTTTCCTCCACCCCACCCTCCTCTTTTAGCACTTCTCCACTCTCTGATCCTCTTAGAATTAATCCTTCCTCCTCCATCACTCCCTACCCTGCCAGCACCAACACAGTTGGCTATGGTGCACTGAGAAATGCTGTGGTAAGCCAGTAGTGATAGGAATATCAAGAATGGCAAGAAAAGACAAGCCCTAGTGCACAAAGGATTCTCAAATTTGTGCTGATATCACATTTCTTAATGTTTCAATAGCCAAAGCAAGTTACATGGTAAACCCAGATTCAAAGAATAGAGAAATGGACATTGCTGTCATGTAAGAGGAAAAATGTGTGTTTATTTTCACAGTCTACCACATGTACATTATAATTATCACCACATTCTTTTTATATTTATCAGATTCTGTGACTATCTCCTCAACTAAAGTTTATGAGTATCTCATGTCTAGGTAGTATACTTTTTTCTCTTTGCGTAATCCATATTGAATCACATGCATGGATAGTATATAAATCAATTTAAAAATAGCTGCTGAAAGAATTAAAAACCTCCTGACAGAGATTGCATTTGTGTTGAAAAAAACACAAAGGAGAGACAATGCATACATTACAGAGAATTTAAGCCCTTATATGTGTAAAGCATTAATGAAAAGTTAATGCTGGCCACTATCTTTGTCCATTTGGGCTGCCATAATAGAAATACCATAGATTAGGTGGCTTATAAACAAACAGAAATTTATTTCTCACAGTTTGAGAGGCTGGGAAGTCTAAGGTCAAGGCTTTGGCAGATTTGGTATCTCATGAAGACCTGTTCCATGGTTGATAGACAGATGGCCATCTTCTTCCTATGTCCTCTAGTGGTGGGAAGGGCAAAGAAACACTCTGGTGCCACACCTATAAGGATATTAATTCCATTCATGTGGGCTACCCCCCGACCCAATCACCTACCAAAGGCCTCACCTCCAAATACTATCACAATGAGTGTTAGCATTTAACATACTAATTTTAGAGAGTGAAGTAATCAAGATGCCAACAGGTTATTCCCGACTACAGTCATCCTCACAGGAAGATCAACCAGCAGCTACCCGTAGACAAGACACCATTGTGAAAATCCTAGAACCCAGAGGTGATGCTGAAATACCTCCCTAGATCATAGAAACTGAGACAAACTGCACCAAAGGGTAGGAGGAGTGGCTATACCCTGACCAGATTGCCCTTGCCCAAGGCCAGCACTGTGAAACATCAAAAAGGCATCCCTGGACCTATAATTTCTCCAGTGGGAAAAAGAGAACACAAGGTGGACATCCAGCTCCCCAGAATTGCAGGATGCTTCCTAGGATCAAGTCTCATCTAATGAGAATCAACAGTGGAATCAGCAGAGCTTCACCACTGGAGATCAGATAGAGAAGGAGAAGGGGGTGGGGGTAACAGCAACCAGCTTGCTCAGATCTTGGAGGACTTCAATCTTTACTGTGGAACCCAAGTAGAAATCCCAGCCCGTGGCTCTACACATCTGAAGAATTGAGCTGGTAGTCCAGTCTGACCAGGGAGCTTAGTGGGCAGGTTTTCCTGATTTGGATTCCAAACCAATGAGCTATAAAGACCATGGAGCCCATTCTACAGCCACATCTAAGCAGGGAAGCAAATTTACAGCCCTGCACAAGTGCTGCGTACAACATCCAGGCCTGCCTGACAGGAAATCTGGCCAGAGAACCTGGGAAGTTATGGAGCCCAACAAAAAGTTAGACTTTGCAGTGGCATCTGAGCAGAGAACCCAGTCAGTGGTGCTGTCCATCTGCAGAGCTGAGTCCATGGCCCCATCTGACCAAGGAGCTCAGTAGGTAGTTCTGCCTGATTTGATCCCCAGCCAGTAAACTCTATAGGCTGTGGAAACCATTCTCTGGCCTCACTTGAGTAGAGAAACAAATTCACAGCCCCACCCAACTGCTGAGTATAGACTCCATCCTGGTGGAATAGGAAGCCAAGCCAGAGAACTCAGACAGCTGTGGAGCCCATCCTACAGCCACACTTGGGGAAGAAACCAAGCCAGCAGCCTTGCCAAACTGTTAATTATAACCTCTGGCCCCACATAAGCAGGGAACCTAGACAGTGGCACTGGGCAGCCTCAGAACCCAGCCTATAGTACTGCCCAACCACAGATCCCAAAAGCTGAGTGAGTTCCTCACCACAAGACCTGTCTTACAAGAAATGTTAAAAAGCATTCTTCAATTGGAAATAAATGGGTACAATTAACATTGCAAAAACATGAATGTGTAAAACTCACTGGTAATGGTAAATTTATAGACAAAGTCATTCTCTAATATTGTAATAGTGGTATGTAATTCCTACAGCCCTGATACACAGCAAAGCCCAGCCTACAACCTTGCCTGATTAATAAAAAAGCCTGTGGCCTCACCCAGGCAGGGAGGTCTGCACATAACCCTACCCAATCATGGAGCATAACCTGTGGCCCCACTCAACCTCAAGGCGCAACCGGCAGCCAACCTGAACACAGAACACAGCCTGAGGCCTTGTCCAACCACAAAGCTCTGCCTGCAGTGCTGCCTGAACATCAAGTCCAGCCAGCAGCTCTATATGGTCAGGGAGTATAGCCTGCAATACCACCTTACCAGGCATAATGGCAGAGCCCAGACCATAGCCCTGCCCAATTGTGGAATCCTATCACTGGCACCACCCTGACAGTGAACACACCAAAGAAACTCACTCCAAACAGAGATAATTGCAGAGCCCAGCTAGTGGCCCCCACTCATCATGGAGCATGGCAAGTAACCCTGCCCAATCAAGGAGACCACCAAATGTCCCTACTTAACCATGGAGCCCAGCCAGCAGGCCTACCCCACAGAAGAGTGTAGAGAGTGACACCTCCCTAACTTCAGAGTGTGGGAAGTAGCCCTCAGTCAAATTGAGACCCAAATATCAAGCTCCACATCTGCCCAATGAAACTACCAGCTGACATGTCCAGTACTCCAAGCTGAGATGATGGGTGAAGGTCTTTCCTTGGTGAAGTAAACCTGTAAAGTCTGGAAAAGGAGACCACTTACTCAAATATACAGATACCAATGCAAGGAATCAAGGATCACAAAGAATCAGGTAACAATGATGCTACCAAAGAAACTAATAAAACTTCAATAACTGACCCTAAAGAAATAGAGATCTACAACAGTCTGACAAAAAATTCAGACTAATTCTCTGAAAGATGTTCAGTGAACTACAAGAACACAGACTGACAAATAATGAAAGTTAAGAAAACAATCCATAAACGAAACTAGAAGTCCTGCAAAGAAATAGAAACCATAAATATATATATATATATATATATATATATATATATATATATATATCCTAAAGTAGAATATTACACTGACCGAACTGAAGAATTAAATAGAGAGTCTCAACAACAGACTCAACCAAACAGAAGAAAGAATTAGTGGACTAGAATACAGGTCATTTGAAATTATCCAGTCAGAGGAGCAAAGAAGATAAAAGAAAAACAAGAATGAGGAAAGCCTACGGGATTTATGGGACACCAAAAGGGAAATAATATACACATTATGGGAATCCTAGAAAGAGAAGAGAAAGGGACAAAACGGGGAGAGAAAAATGGAGTCCAGATTCATGAGGCTTAAAGGACACCAAATAGCTTGAACCTGAGAAGAGATACACCAAGAAACATCACAAACAAATTGTCAAAAGTCAAACACAAAAAAAATTTTAAAAGCAACACATCTCATACAAGAGAACTCTCATAAGACTATCAGTGGATTTCTCAGCAGAAACTTTGCAGGCCAGGAGAGAGTGGCATGGCATATTCAAAATATTGAGACAAAAAAACTTTCAACCAAGAATACTATACCCAGAAAAGTTGCCCTTCAGAAATCAAGGCGAGATAAAGACTTTCCCAAACAAACAAAAGCTGAGGGAGTTCTTCACCACAAGTCCTGTCTTACAAGAAATAGTAAAAGGCATTCTTCGAGTGGAAGTAATGGGTACAATTAACATTGCAAGTACATATGAATGTGTAAAGCTCACTAGTAGTAGTAAATATATAGACAAAATCATTCTCTAATATTGTAATAGTGGTATGTAATTCTCTCACAACTCTAGTTAAAAGTTAAAAAACAACTGTATTAAAAATAACTGTAATAATTTGTTAGATACATAAAAAAGATGTATATTGTAATATCAATAATCTAAAATGTGAATGGGAGAGAAGTAAACTTATAATGTTTCTGTATGCTATTGAAGTTAAGTTGCTGTCAGCTTAAAATAGGATGTTATAAATAGAGGATATATTGTATAAGCCTCATCATAACCACAAAGAAAAAACATGTAGTAGATACAAAAAAGATTAGGATTAATGAGTCAAAGCATACAGCTACAAAACATTATCAAATCTCAAAAGAGGAAGCAAGGAACAAAGGATCTAAGAAATAGTCAGAAGACAAGAAAATAATAATAGTAAGTTCTTACCTATCAATAATTGTTTTAAACATAAATGACAAATTCTCCAATTAAAAAACACAGAATGACTGAATTAATAAAAAAGCAAGATCCAATGATATGCTGCCTACAGGAGACTCACTTCAGATGTAAGGACATATGCAGACTGAAAGTGAAGTGATGGGAAAAGATATTACATGCAAATAGAAACCCTGGTGTAGCTACATTTATATCAGACAAATAGACTTTAAAACAAAGACTGTAATAAAAGACAAAGAAAGGCACTAGTTAATGATAAAGGGGTCAGTTCAACAAGAGGATATATATTTGTAAATATCTATGCACCTAATATAGGAACACCTAAATATATAAGGCAAATATTAACAGACTAAAGGGAGAAAAGACAGCAATACAATAGTAGTAGGGGACTTTAGCATCCACTTACACCAACTGATAGATCATCCAGACAGAAAATCAATAAGGAAACATTAACCTTAAACGACACATTATACCAGATGGACATTATAGATATATACAGAACATTTCATCCAAAAGCCTCAGAATGTACAGTCTTCTCAACTGCACATGGAACATTCTCTGAGGTAGAGCATATGTTAGACCACAAAACAGCTCAATAAATTTAAGAAGATTGAAATCCTATTTGCATTTTTCTGACAACAATGGTATGAAACTAAAAAAATTACAAGAGGAAAACTGGAAAAAGCACAACTATGCGCAGAATAAACAACATGCTACTCAACAACAATGGTCAACAAAGAAATCAAAAGAGAAATCAAGCAATACCTTGACAAATGACAATGGAAATACAATATATCAAAATTTATAGGGTGCAGCAAAAGCAGTTCTCACAGGGAAGTTTGTACTGATACCTGCCTAGCTCAAGAAATAAGAAAATTATTAAATAGATAATCTAACTTATGCCTCAATGAAATAGAAAAAGAAGAACAAAGCCAAAAATTAGTAAAAGGGAATAAATAAGAAAGATCAGAGTTGAAATAAATGAAATAGAGACTAAAAAGACATTAGAAAAGATTAATGAAACTAAGAGCTGTTTTTTGAAAGACAAACAAAATTGGCAAAACTGTAGCTAGACTCACCAAGAAAAAAAAAGAGAGCTCAAATAAATAAAATCAGAAATGAATGAGGAGATGTCACAACTGATACCACAGAAATACAGAGATTCATAAGAGAATACCATGAATAATTATATGCCAACAAATTGGATAACCTAGAAGAAATGGGCAAATTCCTAGAAACATATAACCTTTCAAGACTGAATCATGAAGAAACAGAAAATCTGAATAGAATGATTACTAGTACAGAGATAGAATTAGTTATCAAAAACCTACCAACAAACAAAAGTAGAGGACCAAATGGCTTCCCTGGTGAATTCTACCAAACGTTGAAAGAAGAATTAATACCAATCATTCTCAAACTCTTCCAAAAAGTTGAAGAGGACTGAATGCTTCCAAACTCATTTTATGAGGCTAGTGTTACCCTGATACTAAAACCAGATAAGGACACCAGAAGCAAACAAAATTACAGGTCAATATCCCTGATGGACATGGATGTAAAAATTGTCAACAAAATATTAACAAACCAAATTCAACATACATTAAAGGGATCACATACCGTGATCAAGTGGGATTTAATCCAGGAATGCAAGGATGGTTCAACATCTGCAAATCAAACAACATGATGTACCATATTAACAAAATAAATGGTAAAAATAATATGACCATCTCAATAGAGACAGAAAAAGCATTTGACAAAATTTTACATACATTTATGATAAGAACTCTCAGCAAAGTGAGTATAGGTGGAATGTATATCAACATAATAAAGGCCATATATGAGAAGACCACAGCTAGCATCATACTCAATGGTGAAAAACTGAAACTTTTCTCCTAAGATCAGGAATAAGACAAGGATGTCTACTCTTGCCACTTTTATTCAACATAGTATTGGAATTCCTAGCCAGAGCAATTAGAAAAAAAAAGAAAGAAAGAAAAGATATCTATGTTGGAAAGGAAGGAGTAACTGATACTATTGGCAGATGACATGATTTTATATATTTCTATAACCCTAAAGACTCCACCAGAAACACTGTTAGAACTAATAAACAAATTCAGTAAAGTCACAATATGTGAAAACAAAATGCAAAAATCTATTGTTTCGATACACTAACAACTATAAGAAGGAGATATTGAGAAAACAATGCCATTCACAATTTCATGGAAAAGAATAAAATTCCTAGGAATAAATTAACCCAAGGAGGTGAAAGATCTGTACACTGAAAACTGTAAGACATTGATGAAAGAAATTGAAAAAGACGCAAGTAAGTAAAGAGATATTCCATGCTTATAGGTTAGAATTAACATTGTTACAATGTCTATACTACCCAAAGCAATCTATAGATTCAATGCAATCATTATCAAAATTCCAATGGCTTTTTGTACAGATATAGAACAAACAATTCTAAAATTTGTACAAACCACAAAAGACTGTGAATAGTCAAATCAATCTTAAGAAGACTATCACACTCTCTGATTTCAAACTATATTGCAAAGCTATAGTAATCAAAACAGTATAATATTAGCATAAAGACAGACACGTAGTTCAATGGAACATAATAGAGATCTCAGAAATAAACCCATGCATATATGGTCAATTACTTCATGACATAAGAGGCGAGAATATACAATGGAGAAATGACAGTTTCTTCAATAAACGGTGGTAAGAAAACTGGAAAGCCAATGCAAAAGAATGAAAGTAGGCCATTATCTTAAACCATACACAAAAATTAACTCAAAATGTATTAAAGACTTTAATGTAAGAACCTGAAACCATAAAACTCCTAGAAGAAAACATAGGCAGTAACCTTGACATTCGTCTTGGCAATAATTTTTTGGATCTGACTCCAAAAGCAAAGACAACAAAAGCAAAAATAAACAAGTGGGACTACATCAAACTAAAATGCTTCAGCACAGCAAAGGAAATCATAAACAAAATGAAAAGGCAACCTACTATATGGGAGAAAATATTTGCAAATTATGTATCCAATAGGGGTTAATTTGCAAAATATATAAAGAACTCATACAAATCAATAAAAACAATTTTATTAAAAAATAGGCAGAGGATCTGAATAGCCATTTTTCTAAAAAAGACAAATGACCAAAAGGTACATGAAAAGATCCTCAGCATCTCTAATCATCAGGGAAATTTAAATCAAAACCACAATGAAGTATCACCGCACACCTGGTAGAATGGCTATTATCAAAAAAGCAGAAATAACAAGTGTTGGCATGAATGCGGAGAAAAGGGAAACCTTGTGTCCTGTTGGTGGGAATGTAAATTGGTGCAGCTACTATGGAAAACAGTATAGAGATTCCTCAAAAGATAATAATAGAACTACCATATTATCCTGTAATTCCACTTTTGGATATTTATCCAAAGAAAATAAATACACTGATTCTAAAAGACATATGCACTCCCATGTTAATTCCAGCATTATTTACAACAGCCAAGAGATAGAAATAATCTATGTGTCCATCTATGGATGAATGAATAAAGAAGATGTGGTATATGTATGCAATGGAATAATATTCAGCCATATAAAATAATACAATCTTGCCATTTGTAACATAGATGAATCTTGATGGAATTACACTCAGTGAAATAAATCAGAAACAGAAAGACAAATACCATATGTTCTCACTTATATGTGGAATCTTAAACAAATGCCATGCTCCCAGATACAAAGAACAGGTTGGTGATTGCCAGAGGCAGGGGTGGATGGTGGGCAAAATGGATGATGGGGGTCAAAAGGTACGAACTTCTAGTTATAAAATAAATAATTCATGAGGATGTAATGTGCAGCATGCTGACTATAATTAATAATACTTCATTACATATTTGAAAGTTGCTGAGTGAGTAGATCTTAAAAGTCCTCATCACATCAATTATACATCAATAAAGATAAATTAATTCCAGCCCTTCTCAAACTCTTCCAAAAAATAAAAGAAGAAGGAACCATCCCAAACTCATTTTAGAAGGCCATTATTACCCTGATACCAAAGACAGATAAGGGCACTACAAAAAAAAAAAAGAAACAAAAACAGTACAGGCCTATATCCCTGATGAATATAGATGCAAAAATTCTCAACAAAATACTAGCAAATTCATCAGCACATTAAAAAGATCATACAGCATGACCAAGTGGGATTCATTTCTGGGATGCATCAATGATTCAACATACACAAAGCAATAAATGTTATACATTATATTAATAGAATTAAAGATAAAAATAATATTTTCATCTCAATAGATATATAACAAGCATTTGCCAAAATTTAATATCAATTCATGATAAAAAGAAAACACTCAGGAAATCGAGTACAGAAGGAGAGAACCTCAACATAATAAAGGTCATATATGACAAGCCCACATCCTACATCATACTCATTGGTGAAAAGTTGAAAGCTTTCCCCCAAGACCAGAAACAACATGAGTGTGCCCACTCTGACCACCTCTATTCATTATCGTACTGGAAGCCTAGTCAGAGCAATCATACAAGAAGTATAAATAGAAGACATCTAAATTGGAAAGGAAGAAGTAAAATTGTCTCTTTTTTGCAGATTACATGATCTTATATGTATTAAATTATAAAGACTCCACCAAAAATCTATTAGAACTAATCAATGATTTCAGTAAATTTGTAGGGTGCAAAATCAATATATAAAAATCACTTCATTTCTATACAGTAGCAACTAATTATCTGAAAAAGAAATAAAGAAGATAATCCCATTTATAATAGCATTAAAAACAATAAAATGCTTATGAATTAATTTAACCAAGGAGGTGAAGTGTCTGTACACTGAAAACTCTAAGACGTTGATGAAAAAATTTGAAGAAGACGCAAGTAAAAGGAAAGATAACCCATGTTCATAAATTGGAAGAATTAATATTGTTAAAGTGGCCATACTACCCAAAGCTATCTATAGATTCAATCCAATCCTTATCAAGTTTACTATGGCATTTCTTACAGAAATAGGAAAAACAACCCTAAAATACATAGGGAACGACAAAAGACTCCAAATAGTGAAGCAATCCTGAGAACAGAGCTGGCGGCATTATACTTCCTGATTTCAAACTATATTGCAAAGCTATAGTAATCAAAACAGTATGGTACTGGCATGAATACAGACACATAGTCCAATGGAATAGAATCAAGAGCCCAGAAATTAACCTATGTATATATGATCTACTAATTTTTGACAAGGGACACAAGAATACTCAATAGAGAAAAGATAGTCTCTTCAATAAATGATGCTGGGAAAACTGGATATTCACATGCAAAAGAATGAAACTGATCTCCTATCTTATACTACTCACAAAAATTAACTTGAAATGACACAGACGTAGATCTGCACAAAGGGAAGATTATGAGAAGCGATATAGGGAGGAGGCCATGTGAAGACTGGAGTGATACTGTCACATTGCAAGAACATCTGGGGCTACCAGAAGCTGGAACAGGCAAGGAAGTCTTCCTACAGATTTCAGCGGGAAGATGGCCCTGCCAACACCTTCACTTGAGCTTCTAGCCTCTAGAACCATGAGGCAATAAATTTCTGTTGTTCTGAAAAAAAAAATTAACTTGAAATGGATTAAAGACTTAAATGTAAGATGTGAAATCATAAAATTCCTAGAAGAAAACATAGGGAAATATTCCTCTGTATTGGTCTTGGCAATGATTTTGTGGATATGACACCAAAAGCAAACATAAAAAAACCAAAAATAAGTAAGTTGGGTTACATCTAACTAATATGCTTCTGCACACAAAAGAAACTATCAATGAACTGAAAATGGAACCTACAGAATGAGAGAAAATATTTGCCAACAATCTATCTGATAGGCAGTTAATATTCAAAATATATAAGCAACTCATGCAACTCTATAGCAAAAAAAATCAAACCGTCACTGATAATCAGAGAAATGCCAGTCAAAACCATAATGAGATATCATCTTCCATCTTTTAGAATGCCTATTACCAAAGATAAGAGATAACAAGTGTTGGTGACGATGTGGAGAAAAGGGAACCCTTTCACGCTTTTGGTGGGAATGCAAGCTAGTACAGCCAGAATGGAAAACAGTATGAAGGTTCCTCAAAAAATTAAAAATAGAGCCACCATATGATCCAGTAATTCCACTTCTGGGTACATATCTGAAAGAAATGAAATCACTATCTTGATGAGACATTTGCACCCCCATGTTCTTTGCAGCATTATTTACAATAGCCAAGACACAAAAACAACCCAAGTGTTCATACAGAAGAATAGATAAAGAAAATGTTGTGTATATATATATATATACAATGGAATATTATTCAGCCATAAAAAGGAAGGACATCCTGTCATCTGTGACAACGTGGATGAACCTTGATGGCATTATGCTAAGAGAAATGTCAAACAGAGAAATACCAATACTGTATGATCTCACTTATATGTAGAATCTAAAAAACGATCTTTAGAAACAGAGATTAGATGATGGTTGCCAAGGGTTGGGTGGTGGTGTGGGAAATGGATGAAAGTAGTCAAAGGGTACAAACTTTCAGCTATAAGAATAGTAAGTCCTGGGGATGTAATGTACAACATGGTGACCATAGTTAACAATACTGTATTGTTTATTTGAGAGTTGCTAAGGGAAGGATCTTAAAAGCTCTAAGTACACAAAAACAATTGTAACTATGTAAGGTGATGAATGTGTTTACTAACCTTATTGTGGTAATCACTTTTTAATATAGACGTATATCAAGTCATTTCATTGTACACCTATAACTTACTCAATGTCACATGTCAATTATATCTCAATAAAGCTGTAAAAAATATGAATTTTGGGGGACAGAAATATTCAGTGTAGCAGCCCACCAAAAAAGTTAAACCCCAACTAAACCTTTCCATGATACCCTATGCTCTTGATTATCTTTCAACTGTCCCTACCTGGAAGTAATTAGAAATAACCAGGCCTATTAGTGGGGTATACTGATAGCTCTCCTAATCAAGTATCCTGAGAAGCAGCCTTCCACCCACACCACAAGTGTTTATGTGGACACTTCCCTTGGCACATCAGGACATTAAACTGAGATAGGTAGTGGGCAGCTTTGAAAACTACACCCACACACTCTTCATCTCTGACCTATTAGCTACCTCAACAGTTCCATTTCCATAGATATCAGGAATAGCAAACCTCCATTCTTCCTGAAGGAGTGCTTTATCTACTGACTAAATGTCCTTAGAAGAGCATGGGTGAGACAAGCTATATTACCTAATATTGACAGTGCACCTAGGATATTGAAGATGGTTAGTGAGAGATTGAGTGTGATATCCCTTTCCATGATTAAAATTAATGCTTGAAGGCAGCTGCCTGGATAGAGGTCACACTTGCCAGTGTCCCATCCCCCATACATCGGAGGTGGGCCTTGTGACTGAGTTGTGGCCAAGTGAAAGTGATCATAAATGGCATATGCCCCTTCCAAGCCTGGCTCATGAAAATATCCTGCATGAACCTACATACTCTTTTGTTTTCCCTGTCTTCTGGTTGGATGTTAATGTCCATATCATCATTTAAATTCATATGTTGAAAATTGTTGGGCCTCCTATAGCCTGAGTACAGGATGACCAGTACAGAAGATTGCACCATGCATATCATCCCAAAACCAATGGAATATACTCCATGTGAGAAATATACTATTAAGGTCTTAACATAGTGAGATGTCAGTGGTTGTCTAATATTGCACCTAGAGATAACTTACCCAAACAGTAATGGTTGTAAATATTTTTTAGAAGTGGATATAATTTGGATTCTGAACAGATTTCAAGCAACCCTGATATGACATGGTGGAGATATTACATATGAAGATGCAAGTATATACACATGCACACACATGCTTCACGGGATATTAGATGTTGAGAATCTGAGCTGTTTTGATCCAGGTCTAGGGAAGCCATGATAATGATAATGAGTCTACTAATGAGATACTCTTTTCTATATTTGTCTTTATGGAATCTTTAGGGAGAAGGCTGAAACTCTAAAAAGTTTGACAGAAGATAAGATGTTTCAGATTTTCCATTCAGAGCCTAAAAATCATTCATTATACAGTGAGGAAGCATGATATAAAAACAGAATGAAAGCCCTTATTCTGACAGACTAGATCTGAATCTCATTCCCCATGAAATAGGTGTGTAATATTAAGAATAGTAGTCAAGTTTTTCCCTGTGATAAAGTCAAATGCCAAAAAATATCAAAATTTTATTGCGTGCTGGTGAATATGCAGGTCAGATGTAGTTAACATGATATAGGTCAGTCTCTGCTGGGCTAAGCTAGAATTAAGTCTTTTGATCATGTTTCTTCCAAAGTTTTCATTTTGGGACCCAGGCTGAAATAGCAATGCTTACCTGGGGTTATGCTATTTTCATAGTTGATAGTGTGATCTTCAAAGGGTCCTTTTTGAAACTTGCCTTTTAATGCCTCAACCCATAATTGGCAAACTGTCACATCTACCCACATTCCATTGGCCAAAATAAGTAATATGGCTAAGGCTAAAGACAGTGGGCCAGAGATGTACACTCCATCTATCCTTTTAGGAATTACTATAAAATCACATGGCAAAGGGCATGGAGGTATAATTATATCATAGGAGAGGGAGTGAAGATTTGAGAATAATCATCCACTCTACTGCATTTGGCAAGTTACTTAATCCCTCTGTGGCTCAGTGAGTTTGTAGAACTGGCAGGGTTACGTCCAATGGCAATCTATTTGGATGAGGTACTGAAAAGCAAATAAGGAGGCAAATTATTCTAAAAGAGGAAATGATAAAGAAGACCAGTTTTGTCATGCAAAATACCTTTAAATGAGGGAATTTTAGTCCAGACAACATGGCATAGTTATGTTTCTCCATGCTGCTTCCTGCTGAGTACAATTATAAATATAAAGCCTATAAATAATGCAAGAGAAAACCAAGGTAAAACTCTGAAAGGTATAAAGAGGAAGCTGAACTGGTTAGGAACTCCAGGACTTGAGGAAAAACTTAATGGCAGGATGTATTACAACTTCCAGCTGAACAGAAGAAGGTGACTTAATCTGGGAGCTTCCCAACCACAAACTTATCAACAGAAAGATAACTCAGGTAGACTTTTTTCTTCCATGTTTTAATAGGAATACTGCCAATACCACCAGATAAGCCTAGCAGTGCCAGCAAAGGGGAGTCATTGAGACCCTGCTGAAAATAAGCAGCCAGGGAATTGCTATCCTTCTCAGGGGCACTGAGACTCTTCTCCCTACTGAAAGATAAAGATGGACCAAAGTGAGAGGCACAAGCATGAGGAATTCTGCTGCAAGCAACCTAGCTGGGAAATCTGTTTGTCTCCATCACCAAGATATACCAGACCATCCAGGTGGCATCAGCATGGGGAAACCTTAACACAAAAAGCACCTTGTCTGGAAATGCCCTCTGTGCCACAACATCAGTGGGAACCCACCACAACAAGTGGCCAGGCCCAGAAAGTGCTTTTTGTCCTTTGAGGCCAAAGGAACTCCCCTTTCACTACCAAGAGGTACCAGGTGGCTCTGCCTGGGAAAAACTCATGACCCCTCAGGCAGCAAAAACAGGGACCAATGGCAACCACAGTGGCACCAGAAACACCAAGAATACCAAAATAGCTCCACAAGAGCTCTGAAAATTAAATTGTCATTGGAAGTACAGCCAAAACTTTTGGTCAGGACTGGCATTATAAGCCTAAACAAGGTGAATGTCTGCTAAAATAAAAGATTGCACACAGAATCTCCTAGAAGAATAGTAAAAATTTCCAGGACACAATTGAAAATCACCTATCATACCAACTACTAGGAAAACTTCAACTTTAATGAGACAAGACAATCAATTTATACTGTGATGGTTAATTTTATGTTCAGCTTAGCTAGGCCATGCAGTGCCCAGACATTTGGTCCAACATTATTCTGGGTGTTTCTGTGATGGTGTTTGAACGAGATTAACATTTAAATTGATGGGCTTTGAGTAAAGCATATTGCCCTCCATAATGTGGGTGAGCCTCACCCAATCAGTTGAAGGCCTGAATAGAACATAAATTGGCCTTCCCCAAGCAAAAGAGAATTCTCCAGCAGACTGCCTTAGAACTGTAACTGCAGATTCAGATCTCCTGTGTCTCTAGCCTGCTGGCTCACCCTACATATTTTGGACTGATAGCTTCTATAATCACATGAGCCAATTCCTTTTAATAAATTTCTTTCTCTCTCTCTCTCCCTCTCTCCATATATATATATATACACACACATGTCCTGTTGCTTCTGTTTCTCTGGAGAACTCTTTACAGATGCCGACTCTGAGATGAACGAGATGTTGGAATTACCTCACAAGTATTTTAAGGTAGCCATCATAAAAATAAATTCATATAATATTCATAAAAAATTCATAAAAATTCATATGATATTCATAAAAATTCATGTAATATTCATAAAAATAATTCAACAAGCAATTACAAATTTTCTTCAGAACAAAAATGAAAATGGAAGATCTCAGCAAATAAGTGGAAATTACAAAAAGAACTAGGAGCCAGCCCCATGGCTGAGTGGTTAAGTTCGCCCACTCCACTTCAGCAGTCCCGGGTTTCACTGGTTCAGATCCTGGGCATGGACATGGCATCACTCACCAAGCCATGCTGAGGCAGCATCCCACAAAGCACAACCAGAGGCCATCACAACTAGAATAAACAAATATGTACTGAGGGGCTTTGGGAAAAAGAAGCAGCAGAAAAAAAAAGATTGGCAGCAGATGTTAGCTCAGGTGCCAATCTTAAAAAAAACAAAAAGAACCAAATAGAAATTATAGAACTGAAAAATACAATAATAGAAATAAAAATAAATAACTTGCAGAATGGGCTCAATGATAGAATAAAGATGACAGAGGATAGAATCAGTGTACTAAAGAACATATCAATAGAATTTAACCAGTGTGGAAAAAAATAGATTGTAAAAAATTGAATAGAGCCTCAGGGTCCTGTGGGATAACAGAAGATCCAGGTTTCCAGGAGGAAAGAAAAAGAGAGTGGAAATAGAAGAATATTTGAAGACATAATGGCTGAAAACTTCCCTTATTTGGCAAGAGACATAAACCTAGAAATTTAAGAAGCTAGTGAATCCCAAATAAGTATTTACTTATCACATATCATAATTAAACCTCTAAAAACTAAAGACAAGGACAAAGCCTTAGAAACAGAGAGGAACGACCTAAAAAGGGAAACAAATTCATATAACAATGAGTTTCACATCTGAATCCAAGGAGGTGAGAAAGAAATAGCAAAAAGTTTTCAAGCATGGAAAGGAAAAAAAAATCAACTATGAATTCTATATTTGGCAAAACTGTCTTTCAGGATTCATGGAAAATAAAACCATTCTGAGATGAAAGAAAATAAAAAGAATGTGTCATTAGGAGATCTTCCTTTAAATAATAGCTGAATGGCTATGTTCTTCAAACAGAAAGGAAATCATAAAAGAAAAAATTTGAAGCATCAAGAAATAATATAAAAATAGATAACATTTCTTGAATCAATGCATTTCTTAGATTTCTGTTTATACTTTTATTATGGAAAATTTAGAATGTTTACAAATGTAGATAATAGAGTATAATGAAACTCCAGGTATCCATAGCCCTGCTTCAACAATTATCAACACTTGACTTCCTCTGTACCTTTCAACTCTCTCCATCCCAATTATTTTGAAACAATTTAGGTCGGCTGTCATTCTATCCATAAATATACCAAAATGCATCTCTAGAAAAGAGGACCTCTTAAAAAATAACCTCAGTACTATTTTCACATAAAAATAATTCCTTGATGACTGTCAGCAACATGGTGGAGTGAGCTGTTCCCTTTGTCTCTCCCCCTTTTGAACCACAACTAAATGGACATTCAATGACCAATGGAGGAAGCTCTCATAGCACAACAGGATGCCAGAGAGATGCATGCAGCTATACATCTGAGGGTGGATGGACTGTCTCCCTGGGAAGAGTCAGAGATAGGTGAGCATGCCCTGCTCTCCCCCAGTAGCCCTGAATATGCACATGAACACTTTTCTCCTTGGTGCAAGCATCCAAAAAGCGAGAACATGCACCAGGGAGACTGTAAGAGGAGGTAGTGGTAGCTCTTAGCCCATGCTCATGACCACTTTCCCAGTGAGGATGGGGAGCCCACCATGTCCCTGTGCCACCAAGGAGTGGCTCCAGCTCAGTCCCAGTGAGGAAGGCTTGCCCACCAAGCACAGCAGACTTCAAGCAGAGACTGAAGTAGATCTACATGCTGGGGCAAACACACCCCAGGCCCGCATGAGTGCTCATAGTGCTTCTGAGCCCCAAAAGAGGGAATGTGTCCCAGGGGGCTCTGGGAAGAGGTGGCAGCAGCTTTTAGGCCCCTCAGGATTACTTTCCTGGTGGGGAGCAGAAGCCCTTAGTACACCAGTGGTGCCAAAGAGTGGCCCTAGCTCATCCCAGCAAGGAAGCCCCACCTTTCAAGCACAGTGGTCCCACACACCTCAACCAGAGACCACAGCAGATCTAAATGCTGGGGCAAACACACCCCAGGCCCACACGAGTGCTCATGGTGCTTCTGAGCCCCCAAAGAGTGAACATGCCCCAGGTGGCTGTGGGAAGAGGCAGCAGCAGCTTTGAGCCCAATCAAGATCACCTTCCTGGTGGAGAGAGAGAGAGAGAGCCCATAGTGCTCCTGTGGTGCCAAGGAGTGGCCCTAGCTCAGTCCAGCAAAGAAGCCCCACCTACCAAACACAGTCCACACAAGTGCCTGACTGCACCCCAGGCCAGGGCAAGCATCCATAATATCCCCACAGCTTCCAGCAAATGAGGTGGGGTCAATAACTCTGCTTCTGCTTCCCTCTAGCAGTAACAGGTGGAATCTGTGACCTAATAATAACACAAAGGCCCCAACAAAAGATTAGTTCATTAAAAACCAAGAGATACTGAAGCAATAATTCAGACCAGAAGGAAAATTACAATTCTCCAGAAACCAACACTGAAGACACAGAAATTTACAACCTAAATGACAGAGAATTCAAAATAGCTGTTATAATGTAACTCAATGACTTACAAGAAAACACGGAAAGACAACTCAAGGAGCTCAGCAATAAAATGAACCTCTTCACCAAAGAGACTGAAACTATAAAAAAAAAAGTCAAACAAATTCTGGATATGAAAAACACAATTAGTGAAATAAAAAATAATCTAGAATCCTTAAGAAATAGAGCTGATATTGTGGAGGAAAGAATTAGTGACTTGGAGGACAAAAACATAGAAATTCTACAGGTGGAGGAGGAGACAGAAGTAAGATTTTTAAAAAATGAAGGAATTCTTTGAGAAATATCCACCTCAATTAGGAAAAGCAACATAGGGATTATAGGTATTCCAGAAAGAGAAGAGAAGGAGAAAGGAGCAGACAGTTTGTTCAAAGAAATAATAGCTGAGAACTTCCCAAGCCTGAGGGTGGTTCCAGACTTACAAATACACAAAGCTAATAGAACGCCTACTTACATAAATGCTAAAGGACCTTCTCCAAGGCATGTAATAGTAAAAATGGCAAAAGTCAATGACAAAAAAAAAAATATTAGGAGCTTCAAGGCAGAATAAAATAATCTACAAAGGAAAGCCTATCAGGTTTTCAGTGGTATTCTCAGCAGAAACCCTACAGGCTAGAAGAGAATGGAATGATATATTCAAAATACTGAAAGAAAACCTTTCAGCCAAGAATACTCTATCCAGTGAAACTTTGCTTCAGATACAATAGAGAAATAAAAGCTTTCCCAGATAAACGAAAGCTGAGGGAGTTCATCACTGCTACACTACCCCTACAAGAAAAAAATTAAAGATGCCCTCACACCAGAAACAAAGAGGCCAAGGTATCTAAAGCTCTGAGCAAGGAGATAAATAGACAGACATAATCAGAGAACTGCAGCTCACACCAGGGCAGGGAGGCAAAGAATCAACTACAACTTAAAAGATAAAGGGCAAGAAAGCATCAAAAGTAATGTTAAACACTTCAACTTAATCACAAACTCACAACATTAACTTGTAAGAGCAATTACTCAGAAGGGGAAAGGGAAGGGAAGGAACCTGCTCAGGTTAATGGAGATAAAAGGCTATGAGAAAATGGACTATCTCATCTACAAGATCTTTTGTAGAATCCTCACAGTAACCACTAAACAAAAAATCGAAGCAGAGCCACAATTCACAAAAGGGGAGAAAACAGAAAAACTCAGAAAAATCACCAAAATGAAATGGCAGTCAAAAATACAAAGGAAGAGAAACAATGGAAACAGAACAATCAGAAAATAACAGACAAAATGGTAGTACTAAGCTCTCATATATCAATAATCACTCTAAATGTAAATGGATTGAGTTTTCTAATCAAAACACATAGAGTAGCTGGATGGATTAAAAAAAAAGACCCAACAATATGCTGCCTTTTGGAAACACATCTCAGTTCTAAAGACAAACATAGTCTTAGAATGAAGGGTCGGAAGACAATACTCCAAGCTAATGGCAAACAAAAGAAAGCTGGTGTTGCCATAATTATATCAAACAAAGCAGACTTCGAGTTTAAAAAGACAATAAGAGACAAAGAGGGGCAGTATATAATGATAAAAGGGACATTCCACCAAGAGGACATAATGCTGATTAATATATATGCACCTAACACAGGGGCACCAAAGTACATAAAGCAATTATTAACAGACCTAAAGGGAGAAATTAACAACAACACAATAATGGTAGGGGACCTCAACACCCCACTTACATCAATAGACAGATCATCCAGACAGAAAGTCAACAAGGAAATAATACATTTAAATGAAACACTAGATCAGATGGACTTAATAGATACAGAGAGAGCATTCCATTCCAAAACAGCAGAATACACATTCTTCTCAAGTGCACATGGATCATTCTCAAAGATAGACCATATGTTGGGCAACAAGGCAAGCCTCAATAAATTTAAGAAGATTGAAATCATCCCAATCATCTTTTCTGACCACAATGCTATGAAACTGGACATCGACCACAAGAAGAAAACTGGGAAAGTCAGAAATATGTGGAGACTAAACAACATGCTATTGAACAACCAGTGTATCAATGAAGAAATCAAAGGAGAAATTAAAAAACACCTGGAGACAAACGAAAATGAAAATACAACATATCAACTCTTATGGGATGCAGCAAAAGCAGTCATAGGAGGGAAATTCATAGCAACACAGGCCCACCTCAACAAACAAGAAAAATCTCAAATAAGTAGTCTTAAAATGCACCTAACAGACCTAGAAAAAGACGAACAAAAAAAGCCCATAGTCAAAAGGAGGAGGTAAATAATAAAAATCACAGCAGAAATAAATGAAATAGAGACTAAAAAGACAGTAGAAAGGGTGGATGAAAGTAAGAGCTGGTTCTTTGAAATGATAAACATTATTGTTAAACCCTTAGCCAGACTCACCAAGAAAAAAGAGAAGGCTCAAAAAAATAAAATTAGAAATGAAAGAGGAGGAATTACAACAGATAGTGCAGAAATAAAAAGGATTATAAGAGAATACTTTGAAAAACTATATGCCCAGAAATTGGATAACCTAGAAGTAATGGATAAATTCTTAGAATCATATAACCTCCCAAAAGTGAATCAAGAAGAAATAGAGAATCTGAATAGACCAATCACAAGTAAAGAGATTGAAACAGTAATCGAAACCTCCCAAAAAACAAAAGCCCAGGACCAGATGGCTTCTCTGGAGCATTCTACCAAACATTCAAAGAAGATTTAAAACCTATCCTTCTCAAACTATTCTGAAAAACTGAAGAAGATGGAATGCTTTGTAACACATTCTGTGAGGCCAAAATTACCCTGATAGCAAAACCAGACAAGGACAACACAAAGAAGGAAAATTATAGGCCAATATCGCTGACTAACTTAGATGCAAAAACTTCAACAAAAATATTGGCAAACCAAATATAGCAATACATTAAAAGGATCGTACACCATGATCAAGTGGGATTTATTCCAGGGATGCAGGGATGGTTCAACATCCACAAATTAATCAATGTGATATGCCACATTAACAAAATGAGGAATAAGAAAAACATGATCACTTCAATAGATGCAGAGAAAGCATTTGATAAGATCCAACATGCATTTATGATAAAAATTCTTAATAAAATAAGTATAGAAGGAAAGTACCTCAACATAATAAAGGCCATATATGACAAACCCACAGCCAACATCATACTTAATGGTTAAAAACTGAAGGCTATCCCTCTGAGAACAGGAACAAGTCCAAAGGTGCCCACTCTCGCCACTCCTATTCAACACAGTACTGGAGGTCCTGGCTAGAGTAATTAGGCAAGAAAAAGAAATGAAAAGAATCCAAATTGGAAAGTAAGAGGTGAAACTTTTGCTATTTGCAGATGACATGATTCTACATATAGAAAACCCTGAAGAATCCACCAGAAAACTATGAGAAATAATCAACAACTACAGCAAAGTTGCAGGGTACAAAATCAATTTTAAAAAATCAGCGGCATTTCTATGCACTAAGAATGAACTAGCAGAAAGAGAAGTCAAGAATACAATCCCATTTACAATCGCAAAAAAAGAATAAAATATCCAGGAATAAACTCAACCAAGGAGGTGAAAGTTCTGTACGCTGAAAATTATGAAACATTACTGAAAGAAACTGAAGAAGACATAAAGAAATGGAAAGATATTCCATGTTCTTGGGCAAGAAGAATAAACATAGTTAAAATGTCCATACTACCTAAAGCAATCTACAGATTCAATGCAATACCAATCAGAATCCTAATGACATTCTTCATGGAAATAGAACAAAGAATCCAAAAAAATTATATAGAACAACAAAAGACCCCAGATAGCCACAGCCATCCTGAGAAAAAAGAACAAAGCAGGTGGCATCACAATCCCTGACTTCAAAACATATTAGGAAGCTATAGTAATGCAAACAGCATAGTACTGGCACAAAAAGAGACACACAGATCAATGTAACAGAATTGAAAGCCAAGAAATAAAACCACACATCTATGGACAGTTAATCTTTGACAAAGGAGCCAAGAACATACAATGGAGAAAGGAAAGTCTCTTCAATAAATGGTGTTGGGAAAATTGGACAGCCACATGCAAAAGAGTGAAAGCAGACCATTATCTTGCACCATACACAAAAATTAACTCAAAGTGGATTAAAGATTTGAATGTAAGACCTGAAACCATAAAACTCCTAGAAGAAAATATAGGCAGTATACTCTTTGACATTGGTCATAGCAACATCTTTTTGAATACCATGTCAACTCAGGTGAGGGAAACAAAAGAAAAAGTTAACAAATGGGATTACACTGAACTAAGCTTCTGCAAAGCAAAGGAAACCATGAACAAAACGAAAAGACAAACAATCAACTGGGAGAAAATATTTGCAAATCATTTATCAGACAAGGGGTTGATCTCCAAAATATATAAAGAACTTATATCTCAACAAACGAACAAACAAACAACATGATCAAAAAATGGGCAAAGGATATGAACACACATTTTTCCAAAGAAGATATACAGATGACCAACAGACACAGGAAATGATGTTCAACATCACTAACTATTAGGGGAATGCAAATCAAAACTACAATGACATATCAGCTTGCATCAGTCACAATGGCTATAATCACCAAGACAAAAAAAAAATGAATGTTGGAGAGGATATGGAGAAAAGAGGAATGCTCATACACTGCTGGTGGGAATGCAAACTGGTGTAGCCACTATGGAAAACAGTATGGAGATTTCTCCAAAAATTAAAAATAGAAATACCATACAATCCGGCTATCCCACTACTGGGTATTTATCCAAATATCTCTAAATCAATGATCCAAAGAAATTTATGCACGCGTATGTTCATTGCAGCATTATTCACAACAGCCAAGATGTGGAAGCAACCTAAGTGCCCTTCTGCAGGTGAATGAATAAAGAAGATGAGGTATATATATATATATAAAATGGAATACTACTTAGCCATAAAAATGATGAAATCGTCCCAATTGCAACAACATGGATGGAACTTGAGGGTATGATGTTAAGTGAAATAAGCCAGGCATAGAAAGACAAATACTGCATGATTTCGCTCACATGTAGAAGAAAACAAATACATGGATAAAGAGAACAGATTTGTAGTTACCAGAGGAGAAGGGGGTCGGGGGGTGAATGAAAGGGATAAAGGGGTACATGTGTATGGTGATGGATAAAAATTAGCATACTGGGGGTGAGCACAATGAGCTGTATTCAGAAATTGATAAACGATAATGTACACTCAAAATTACACAATGTTATAAACCATCAGGATCTCAGTAAAATTACTTGAAAAAAAGGGAAAAATAATTCCTTAACATTAGAGGTATTGTAAAATAACTCAGTACAATTAGAGAAATTTTAGTCTGCTGAGGAAGCAGCAACTTGATTTATTAACAAAATTCCTAAAGCAGTATTTAGATTTGGAAATGACCCATGTTTTTTAAATTTTGTGAAACTATTTTATCTAAATCTTCACTTGCATCTTTGACACCAGAACCCTCCTTTAAATAAACTGTATTATGTAACATTTTAAACATATATTAGAGAGAATAGTATGATAAAGACTCATGTACTTACCAACTTCAATAAAATCAACTCTTAGCCAATCTTGTTTCCTCTGTGCCACACCTACTGCTTTCCTCCTACATTATTTTGAAGTAAAGTTTACATATCAAATTATTACATCTGTAACAATTTCAATATGTATCAGAGTCCATCGTTGAATCAGTTAATCATTTTCCAGAACATAACATCTTCACTTATAGTAGATTATTTGAAATGTGACACTTCTAAAACTGATCTATGAAGCTGTCACTCAAATTCACATCCAACGTTATAAGTACCTATTTGCTGTTCTTCATTTCTACAATGAAAACAGTTACTGCTTTGCCTTATATGCACAACATTTTGTTTTAAAATTTTCCAATCTATGGAAAAGTTAAAATCATAGTAAAATGAACACCTACATATCCATCATCTATATTCACCAATTATTATTTTGCCATATTTGCACTCCTTCTCCTGATCATTTGAATGTAAGTTGCAGACATCATGATATCTTATAATAAACATAATAAATATTTCAGCAATATTTCACTAAAATTAGAAACTTTCTATATAACCACAGTACCCTTAGCATATTAATAATAAAGAGTACACACATTCAAGATTTATCTGTTTCTTCATCATAAGATTCAGTTTAAACAGTTTTGGGAATATTTCATAAGCAGTATTGTATATTGTATACTTCTTATCATATTGTTATATACATAATGTTAGGTTAATCCATGATACTGACGTTAAGCTTGATCACAGGTTAAGGTACTATCTACAAGACTCATTCGTTTTAAATGTAGTTTTTTCCCCTTGTAATTAATAAGCAATCTATGCAGTGATATTTTGAAGCTGTGAATTTCCGTTGCTCAACAACCTTTCCCAATAATTTTAGCATCAATTGATAATCCTTGCCTGAATCAGTTAATATAATAGGTTCCTAATGGCATTATACTAATTCTTCTACATTTATGAACAGAGACTCTTCTGTAAGAAGGGCTTGCTCTCCTGCCTCCCTCTTCTGAGTGTCTCTGTAGACTAATGGATTTTTTAATTAGATATATTATAATCCATTACAATTGTAACTGTTCTTGGACATGCTGCAGCCCAGCCATGTTGAAATGTTAAAAAGCCATCATAACTCTCCTCCAGCTTTCTTCTTCAGGTCATGTTCTTCATTCCCCTTAATACACACTATGACTCCCTTTTGCTAAAACCATTCCTTGTGCAACTCTCAAAAATCTATAAATAAAACTCACTTTTATACCTCCCAGTAATTAACACACATGTTCTTTTCTAAACACTGACCACTGGTAACAGAGCCTCCCCCCAAAAGCCTACACTGTAGTGGAATCATTGGATGGCTTCCACATACTGAGGGATGTAGATACAGAGAAGTATATGAGCTAGTGTAAAATTTCACTAACAAAACAGTAACGAATCATTCCTACCATTCATGAAAGTATTTCTTTGTAGACGATCATGTGAGCATGGAGAAAGGTAGGGGAGGATCCACCTTGGAAAGGGTCTTAATCACTAAAGACAAGGTGAGCATGATTAACTTAATGGACAGTGCTGCCAAATCAGTAATCAGAACAGTCTGACTCATTCTTATTTGATCTATCTGAGCAGAAGTGGTCTAGGTCTAGTGAAAAAAGTCACCAAAACAGAGAATCACAATCTCTCAATAAATTTGCAGACTGGAACCAGTTTACAGACCCAGATCCCCTTGAAAGAAGGCTGGAGGCAAGGTTCCTTGAGCAAGCATGCTGCTATACGGTGAACAATTAATACTATTAATCTTTCTCTCCACTTTCCCTCAAGGGATATAAAACAGAGAAGATAAAATTTTCAAGAATATATAAAGATCTTACACAAATTGAAAAGAAAAAAAGAAATGATACAGAAGAAAATGTTCAAAAGTGAGGAGTGGAAAATTCACTAAAGATGAAACCAAAATAGTTAATACACATGAGAAATATGCATAAGCAAAATTATCAGAAAATGCAAATTAAAATAATAAGTACCATTTTTCTCATTTTATACTAACTGATATTTAAAACCTTAATAATGTTAAATGTTGATCAGTTGTATAGAGCAGGATTTGGCCCACAAGTTCAGCCTACTGTCTGTTTTTTAAATAAGGTGTTATTAGAACACAGCCATGTTCATTAATTTACATATTTTCTATGATTGCTTTCTCATTACAATGACAGGAGTGAGTTGTTAAAACAGGGACTGTATGTCTGACAAAGATTAAAATATTTACCGTCTGGCTCTTTACAAAAGAAAACTTTCCAATCCACAGTCTAGCAAAACAGGTACTAACACTCATTGCTAATGAAGATGTAAACTGGTGCTACCCCATGGGGGTAAATGAAATTCAGAAGAATTTTTTTTTTACAGAATTATTGAGGCATGGCTGACAAACAGTAAACTGAACATATTTAAATGGTGTAATTTGATGACTTTTGGTATATATACACCCATAAAACCATCAACATAATAAAGGTATGTTCATTATCATACAGTAGGCACTACTTTTGGTCTCACTACCTTCACCCAGAATAATTCTTTTGAGGTTCATCCATGTTGTTGCATGTATCAATAGTTTATTCTCTATTTCTGAGTAGTATTTGATGATATGGATACTACAAAGTGTTTATCCTTTTGATGAAAATAAGAAGAATAACAAGAAGTTTTCACATATTGAGGAATATGGGGAAGTCATTCTGGAGTAAACCTTATTCAGTCTAAAACTTCTTTATCCCAGAGCAGCCGGACTTCTGACCCACCAAACATGCATTGTACATCTGCTTCAAGTATTTTCCCAAAGCAAAGAATGTACTCTTTAAAGATAGGGGTGAATGCCTCCCTTTCTGATGCCAATAACAGTACTTCTTTGAAGATAAGCTTTTCTTCCCTGAGAACCATGGTCAAGTTGGCCTGTTGTGTATGTGCCAAACTGCAGCAAAACATCTTCCTATGACTTTGGGAAAAATGTCATTCCTGCCATGCTTAACGTATGTCCTTTGTTCTGAAATGGTATATAACCATGCTGTAAACCACGCTTTTCAGAGTACTTTCTTCCCTGGTGGAGTTGGTGCTTTTGGGCTAGTCCTCAGCTCAATAAATATCACTGTAACTTTCTTGTCTATAGAATGGTTATTGATTATTTGTACCAGCATTTCTTGGCATAGTCAGCGGAATTTCAGAGAAACTCACCTGAGACCGCCTGGAATTTACTTTGAACTGGTGCTTGGTACCAACACAGGCCCATTAAGCCCCTCTAGCTTCACTACATTCTTAAGGTGCCTGGGTGAGTTCCCCTGAAATTTGGACCTCCTTGCTTAAGTTGACAGTCCAGATATTTATTTGAGCTGTTAAGACTAGGTGTCTTAAGGGAATACTGGTACATAGCCTAGTCAAGAGGAACCTAGGGGGAAGTTTCCTAGGCAAGGGGGACTAGGGACAACTTTGGAGTGAACTGAGTTTTGACTGTCCTTTTAATTTGGCTTTAAATGGAAAGGAATTGTGCTTAGAAAGTCTGAACAAATTGATAATAGGATGAGAGACTGAGCTCCTTCAGCTCTGAAGAGAAGGACACCATCTCCTTCCAGCTGTAAGGCAGTCTCAGGCAACTGAGAACCTAGTGGAAGTATCTGAGGTTGACCTTTGTGATGTGCAGCGGCCCCATAGGGAATTCCATTATGATCATTCACTTTAAATAATTGAAGGCTCATCTGGGTACGTGCACATAAAGATTGATTGTCCGGTGCTCAAAGTCCCCACAGTAGTTTTAGGTTAGTGGTGAGAGAAACTGAGACACATAAGAGATTGTTCACAGCTTTCTAGGAAGTGGCACTCAAAAGCAGTGCACTTCTGACCCACTACACTGTCCTTAGAAATTGTTCAGACTTTGTAATAAAATGAAACTAAAAAAATGGAAATCTCACTTCTAAAGTCAACCAGTTCCCAGACAGACAGCCACCCAATGGAACACCAGTTGGCTTCATGGACAATACATATGGAGCTGTTACTTGCAACTACTTAACAAAATGGGAACATTTGGGAAAAGATAACTTGAGTCTTAAGTGGCCAAATTGTGGCATTAATTTACTGCTTGCACAGTTGGAAAAAGCCAGCTATAAAATAAAACAACCAGAAGTTCAGTCAAGATGGCAGCGTAGGTGGACTCTGAACCCACCTCCTCTCACAGACACAACAAATTTATAACTACTGTTGGAACAATTACCCCTGAGAGAGAACTGAAAGTTGATAAAAAAAAAAAAAGAACCCCTGCAACAAGGGACAGTGCTGACCAAAGTGAAAGAGGCAGAAATTCCTTCTGGAGAGAAAAAAAATGCCATCTTCATGAGACGTTGCACTTCACGGCCAGCAGGGAGCAATTCTAAGTTACACAGTCTTCTCTGGAGGAGAAGGGCATCTGAGTGGGGGAGCATTACTGCTATAAGCAGCTTTTGGACTCAGAACAATTGAGATGAGTGTTGTAATATCTCACTTTGCTGGCTGTTAACTACAACAGGGAATACTCCCAGAAAAGCTATTGGACATAAAGGGGAAAAAATCTGCTCTTAAATGTCCCATGCACAAATTCACCCATTTTGGAAAGCAACCTAAAATCACAAGAAAGGTGCATAGTCCTTTGGTGAAAAGAGACTCACCTGATACACTCCGGGTGCATCTCAGTGAGAGGTGAGACCTCTCCAGAGATTGAGTCATTGGCAGCAGCCATTATTGTGACCTAGTACAGGTGTGCTGACACAGATGCTGGCAGACACCACTGGAGTTCTTCCCCTGGCCTGTTATCCTAAGGGTCTGACCCGCTCACTGGAGTGCCCAATTTAATCCAGCTCAGCCAGGGCAGACAGCCTACCTTAAGGACTGGTCCCACCCAACAGTAAGCCCTCAGGGAACTTGTGGACCTGGATAGGTGGAGGTGCCTGGAACCTCTGTGGCTGGGTGAGTGGGTCTGCCTCTGCCAGGCAGGGCATGAAAGAGGAGCAGGTGGAGTGTGCGAGGCATTGGTGGAGTGTGTAGGACCTCTGTAGTGGGGCAACTGGGTCTGCTTCAGGGAGTCAGGACGTGTGCATGGGAGAGGATGGTATTGATGGAGTGTGTGGCCCTGTGAGCAGTGGGGCTTGTCAGCTGCAGCAGACTTGTGCTTCTCAAACAGCCACACAAGGGCTCAGCCCAATCTTCCAAGCCTGAAACAATTGGGTGCTCTCATGCCTGGGGCCAGTCCCACTCAACTGAAATCCTGAGAGAGCAGACAACTGCCTTGCAGGCTGGAAGCCTACAGCAATTGTAAGCCCCTGAGCCTATCAACCAGCCATGCTGGGAGCCTGCTCACTTAACAGAAAAACTGCAACAGGAATGTACTATTAGACTTGGCAGCCACTGTGTTGGGGCTCCTCACATCTGATAAACTGACTGAAGGGTTCATAGTAGCCACACACAGTTGAGCATTACAACTAGCCATCCAGGGGAACACCCTAGCCTCCTGGACAGTTGCAGGAAGAGCAACCGTGCCACAATAGGACATACATAGCCCACAAAGGGGACACTCCTGGAACATTTAGAACTGGTGACTGGAGGGAAGACACTGCTGGGCCTCATAAGGCATCCCTTATATAAGGCCACCTCTCCAAGATTGGGAGGCATAGGTGACCCACCTAATACACAGATACAAGCACAGAGAATGAGGCAAAATGAGGAGTCAAAGGAAGACATTCCAAGTAAGGAAACAGGACAAAACTCCATAAAAAGAACTAAACGAAACAGAAATAAACAATCTACATGACAAAGAGTTCACACAAAAAGTCATAAGGATGCTCACTGATCTTGGGAGAAGAATAGATGAACTCAGGACTTCAACAAAGAATTGTAAAATATAAAAAACAACCAATCAGAAATGAAGGATACAACACTGGAAATGAAAAATTCACTAGAGGGAATCAATAGGAGAGTAGATGATACAGAAGAATGGATCAGTGAGCTGGATGAAAACTAGAGGAAATCACCCAATCTGAACAGATAAAAGAAAAAAAGAATTAAAAAGTAAGCAGGAACTGTCTACAAGATACCCACTTTAAATGGAAAGGCTTATACTGTTTAAAACTAAATGGATAGAGAAAGATATATTATGCAAGTGGTAGTCAAAAGAAAACTGGAGTAGGAATACTAACTTTAGACAAGTAGTCACAACCAAGAATTTTACCAGAGATAAGTAGGGACATAACATTTTAATAAAACGTAATGATAAATGGGTCATTTATGTTACAAGAAAGCATGACACACTTAACTGTGTATGCACGTAAAATGGAATTTCAAAATTCATGATGCTAAAACTGATAGATCTGAAAAGAAAACTAAACAAATCTACATTATAATTGATTTCAACACTCCACTCTCAGTAATTGATAGGGCAAATAGGCACACAAAAATAGTAAGGATATCAATGACTTGAACAGCAATAAAATACCAATTTGACCTAAATGCCATTAATAGAACCCATCACCCAACACGAGCAGAATAAACATTATTATTGAATGCATGGAACATTCACAAAGAAACTTCTGAGCCATCAGATAAATCTTAACCAATTTGAAGTAATAGAAATCATGTGAAGTATATTCTCTTATCATACTAAATGGACCTAAAAATCAATAACAGCAAGATATATCCCCCAAATATTACAAAATTAAATGATGTAATTTTAAATAACTCATCAGTCAAAGAAGAAATCCTAAGAGAATTTTTTAATGGATTTTTAATTTTTTTATTGAGGTAAAATTCACTAACATAAAATCATTTTAAACATGCAATTCAGTAGTATTTAGTTCATTCATAATGTTTGTTGTACAACACTCACCTCTATCTAGTTCCAAAACAATTTCATTACCGCCAAGGAAACCCCATACTCATTAAGCAATCATTCCTCATCTCCCATTCCCTCACCCCCTGGGAACCACTAATCTGTTCTCTGTCTCTACGGATTTACATATTCTAGATATTTCATGTAAATGGAATCATACAATATGTGACCTTTTATGTCTGGCATCTTTAGCTTTGCATAATTTTTTCAAGGTTCATCCACATTGTAGTATGTACTGGTAATTCATTCTCTTTTGTGGCTGAATAATATCCCACTGTATAAATATATCATTTTTTTATCCATTCTTTATAGACATTTGGGTTGTTTACTTGCTATTATGAATAGTGTTTCTATGAACATTCATGTACAAATATTGGTTTGTATACCTGTTTTCAATTATTTAGGGTATATGTATAGGAATGTCATTGCTATGTCATACAGTAATTCTGTTTTACTTTTTAAAGAATGTCAAACTGTTTTCCACAGTGGCTACAGCATTTTACATTCTACCAACAATGTATGAGGGTTCCAATTTCACCACATCTTTGTCAATATTTGTTATCTTTGTTGTCCTTACTGTAGGCATCCTAGTCAGTTTATACAAGTATCCCATTGTGGCTGGCTTTGATTTGCTTTTCTTCAATAATTAATGATGTTGAGCCTCTCTTCATCTGATTGTTGGCCATTGATATATCTTCTTTGAAGAAATGTTTATTCAAGTCCTTTTCCAAGTTTTTAAATTGGGTTTTTTGTCTATTTGTTGTTGAGTTGTAAGGGTTTTTTATTTTCTGGATACTAGACCCTTATTAGATGTGTACTTTGCAAGTTTTTCTCTCCTATTCTGTAAGATGTCATTTCACTATCGTGATAGCATCCTTTGGTGAAAAGTTTTTAATTTTGATAAGTCAAATTTATCTATTTTTTTCTTTTTTGCTCATATTTTTGGTGTCATATCCAAGTATCCATTGCCAAATTCATGATTATAAAGATCTACTCCTGTTTCTTTCCAAGAGTATTATAGTTTTAGCACTACATTTTAGGTCATGATTAATTTTGAGTTGTTTTGTACATGGTGTGAGATAGGAACTCAAATTCATTCTTTTGCATGTGGCTACACAGTTGACCCAGCATCATTTGGTAAAGATACTATTTTTTCCTCAATGAATGGTCTTGGCATCCTTGCTGAAAATCAGTTGATCATAGATGTATGAGTTTATTTATGGACACTCAATTCTATTCCACCCATTCCATTGGTGTATATGTCTATTCTTAGGCCATTACCACATGTTTGATAACTATAGCTTTGTAGTGTTAGTTTTTTGTTTTTGTTTTGTTTTTTGCTGAGGAAGATTAGCCCTGAACTAATATCTGTTGCCATTCTTCCTCTTCTTTTCCTTTTTTGCTTGAGGAAGATTAGCTCTGAGATAACATATGTGCCAGTGTTCCTCTATTTTGTATGTGGGTCACCGTCACAGTGTGGCTGATGAGAGGTGTAGGTCAGTGCCCAGGATCTGAATGCATGAAGCCAGGCCACTGAAGCAGAGTGCACTGAACTTAACCACTACACGATGACGCCGGCCCCTGTAGGGTGTTTTGAAATTGGGAAGCATGAGTACTCCAAATCTGTTTTTTTCCCAAGATTGTTTTGGCTACCTGAGCGACCTTGCAATTCCATAAAAATTTTAGAAGTTGATTTTTTATTTCTGAAAAAAGTTATCGAGATTTTGATAAGGGTAGCATTCAATATGAACACCACCTTTGGGAGCATTGCCATCTTAACAACATTGTCTTCCAGTCCATGAACATGGAATGTCTTTCCACTTATTCAAATCTTCTGTAATTACTTACAGCAATGTTTCATAAATTCAGTGCACAAATCTTTCACCTCCTTGGTGAAATTTATTCCTATGTATTGTTTTGGATGCTATTGTAAATGGAATTGTTTTCTTCATTTCTTTTTTGAATTATTCATTCCTATTGTTTAGAATTAAAACTGATTTTTGTGTGTTGATCTTATAGCTTGCAACTTTGCTGAATTTATTTATGAGCTCTAATAAGTTTTCATTTATATTCTTTAAGATTTTCTGTATATAGGTTATGCCATCTATGAATAGAGATAGCTTTACTTCCTTTCCAATGTGGATGCTTTTATTTCTTTTCCTTGCCTAATTTCTATGGCTAGAAAACTTCCAGTATAATGTAAATAAAATGGTGAAAGCAGGCATTCTAGTTATGTTCCTGATCTGAAGGGGAAATATTTCCTTCTTTTACCATGGAGTATGATAACTATAGATTCTTCATAAATGCTCCTTATCAGATTGTGGAAGTTCCCTTCTGTTGCTAGACTTTTGAGTACTTTTATAATGAAAGGGTATTGGGTTTTATCAAAAGCTTTGTGTGTATTTAGATGAATGTGTGGATTTTTTTCATTTATTCTGTTAATGTGGTGTGTTATCATTGATTGACATGTATTCTGAACCACCATTGCATTCCTGAGATAACCCTTCCTTGTCATAGCATATACTCCTTTTAATAGGCCACTGGATTTGGTTTTCTGGGATTTTATTCAGGATTTTTGCATCTATATTCATAAAGGATATTGTTGTGCAGTTTAATTTTCTTTTCTGACTTTGGTATCAGTGTAATGATGGCCTTATAGTCTGAGTTAGTAATTATTTACTCCTCCTCTATGTTTTGGAAGAGCTTGAAGAAGATTGATATTACTTCTTTTTTACATGTTTAGAAGAATTCAGTAGTGAAGCCATCTGGTCTTGGCTTTTCTTCATTGGGAGATTTTTAATTACTGATGCAATCTCTTTACTTTGCATAGATCTTTTCAGATTTTCTGTTTCTCTTTGAGCCAGTTTACATTGGTTGTGTGTTTCCAGGAATTTGTCCATTTCATCTAGGTTATCCAGTTTGTTGCTGTATAATTTATTCATAGTACTCTCTTAAAATCCTTTTAATTTCTGTAAAATATCTAGTAATGGCCCCACTTTCATTTCCAATTTTGGTTATTTGCGTATTCTTTCTTTATTTCTTTGTCAATCCAGCTGGAGATTTGTAAATTTCTTGATCTTTTTAATACCAACTTTTGGTTTTGTTGATTCTCTCTATCTTTTTCTATAGTCTATCTCATTTATCTCTCTTTAAGTTTTATTATTTCCTTGTTTCTGATAACTTTAGGTTTAGTTTGCTCTTTTTTTGGTTCTTTAAGATGTAAAGTCAGGTTATTAATTTGAGATCTTTCTTACTTTTTAATATATGCATTTTCAACTATAAATTTCTCTCTGAGCACTGTATCTGACAAATTGCGGTATGTCATGCTTTGATTTTCACTTGCATCAAAGTATTAATTTAGGGGCCGGCCCCGTGGCCAAGTGGTTAAGTTTGCATGCTCCGCTGCAGCGGCCCAGGGTTTGGATCCTGGGTGCGGACATGGCACTGCTCGTCAGGTCACGTTGAGGTGGCGTCCCACATGCCAGAACTAGAAGGACACACAACTAAGATGTACAACTATGTACGGGGTGGTTTGGGGAGATAAAGAAGAAAAAAACAAAAGATTGGCAACAGTTGTTAGCTCAGGTGTCAATCTTTAGAAAAAAAGTATTATTTTATATTCCTATTGTGATTTCTTCTTTGACCCATACCTTGTTTAAGAGTGTGTTGTTTATTTTCTACATATTTGTGATTTTACAATTTTCTTTCTGTTGCTGATATCTAGTTCAATTCCTTTGGGTTAGAGTAAATATTTTGTATGATGTCTATCATTTTTAATTTATTAGAACATGTTCTGTGACATCACATATGGTCTTTCTTGGAGAATGTTACATGTACATTGAACAAGAATGTGTATTCTGTTATTGCTGGATGGAGTGTTCTGAAAAGTTCTGTTAGATCTTGTTGGTTTATAATATTGTTCAAATCCTCTACTTCCTATTGATCTTATGTTTAGTTCTTATATTGATAACTGATTCTGTGGTGATGAAGTCTCCAAAGATTATTGTAGAACTGTCTATTACTTCAATCCTGCTAATATTTGCTTTATATATTTTCGGCTTTTTTATTAGGTGTGTATATGTTTATAGTTGTTTTATTTTCTTGACAAATTGACCCTTTAATCAGTACAGTCATGCATCACTTCACAATAGGGATATATTCTGAGAAATGTGTCATTAGGCCATTTTGTCATTGCGCAAACATCATAGAGTGTATTTACACAAACTTAGATGGTATAGCATACTACACACCTAGGCTGTATGGTATAACTTCTTGCTCCTAGGCTACAAACATCTACAACATGTTACTGTACTGAATACTGTAGGCAATTGTAATACAATGGTAAGTATTTATGTATCTAAACATATCTAAACACAGAAAAGGTACAGTAAAAATACCATAGAAAGATAAAAAATGGTACATCTTTATAGGGCACTTACAATGAATGGAGCTTGCAGGCCTGGAAGTTGTTCTGGGTGAGTCAGTGAGTAAATAGTGAGTAAATGTGAAGGCTTAGGACTTTACTGTACAGTATTGTAGACTTTATAAATATTCTACACTTAAGTTACACTAAATTTATTTAAAAAATTCTTTCTTCAGTAATAAATTAACCCTAGCTCACTCTGTTTTACATTACAAACTTTTAAATTTTCTTTACGTTTTTTACTTTTCTTCGATAACACAGCTTAAAACACAAACACACTGTACAGCAGTACAAAAATATTTTCTTTCTTTATATCTTTATTCTATAAGCTTTTTAAATTTTTTTTTCTTTTTAAACTTTTTTGTTAAAAACTAAGACACAAATACACACATTAGCCTAGGCTTACATAGGGTCAAGATCATCGATATCTCACTGTCTTCCACCTCTGCATCTTGTCCCACTGGAAGGTCTTCAGGGGCAATAACATGCATGGAGCTGTCATCTCTTGTGATAACAACGCCTTCTTCTAGACTACCTCCTGAAGGATCTACCTGAGGCCCTTCTTGAGGAGATGTCACTCTTTTAAGAAATATGTCCAGGGTAGTTTGCTTGGTTTGTTTCTTTTTCTCATCATAGGTTTCCTTCCAAGTCATTAATGCACTGTGAACATTCCTCTCTATTAATGAAAACCTTTCTATGTTGGAGCCTATGTTTTGAAACTTTTTAAGGAGCTCATTGAGGTCTGAAAAATCTTCTGCCAAACGCTTCACTGTAAATTTCCTTGGGGGTTTTCTTCTTTTTCTTCTCCTGCAGTTTCCTTTTTTCTTGCCTCTTCTTCAGCTATGCGCTCCTGTTCCAGTATAAACAACTCCTCATTAGTCAATTCCTCAGAAACTACCTCTAGGAACTCCTCAATGTCAACTTTATTCACCCAGGTTAAAGTTGTTTGCCATCTCAACCACAGCCTTGTTGATTTTTGCAACCTCCTCATCCTTGGCAAATCCTTTGAAGTTATGGATGAACCTCTTGAGTGTCTTCATCTAGATGCCATTCATACAATCCTTGGTGACATGACCTAAGCCCAAGCAAGGTTCTAGATTCAGTCATAGATGTTGTAATTCTTCCAGATTGCATCAGTGTTTTCTCAGCGTCTTCCTCAGTTGCAGCAATAGACTGGGCAAAGGTCCTCTTCAGGTAGTGGGCCTTAAAAGATGCTATAACTCCTTGATCCATTGGTTGGATCAAAGAGGTGGTGTTTGGAGGGAGAAAGATCACTCGGATATTGGGATGAAGATCACCAATAAAAGGAAGATTGCTGGGAGCATTATTAATAATAAGAAAAATCTTGAAAGGTATGTTATTCTCCAAACAGTACTTCTCCATTTTACTGGCATAGTAATTCAGGAAGGCATCTTGGAAGAGGAACTGGGTTATCCATGACTTCTTATTGCCCATGTTTTACACTGGAAGTGTATGCTTATTGATATGCTTGATGTCCCTGGGGTTCTCACTGTACCAGATAACAAAGGGTTTCAATTTGTAGCCTGCCACATTGCCCCTAAGCAAGGCTACTATCCTGTCTTTAAAAGTCTTGAAACTTGGCATTGACTTGGCCTCCTTATGGATGAAAATCCTTTCAGGCTTCCATTTTCAGAATAGGGAGGTTTCATCCATATTGAGTATTTTCTCTGGCAAGTAATTTTCCTCCAAAATCAGCTCATCTAGAATTTTCAAAAATTCTTCAGCTGCCTTCACATCAGCACTCACAAACTCACCACTCACTTTCACATTAGGTAATGAATAACGATTCTTAAATCATTAAAACTACCCAGAGCTAGCAGTAAATTCAATATCATAGTCGCATACAGCCTCTTCTTTCAATTGCAAACAAACTTTCTGCTTTGGCTGTGATTGTCATGGTGCTGAGGGATATGCTTCTGTGTCTGGTCTTCAGTCAAGTCATTAGAAGTTTCTCCAGGTCTGACATAGGCCCTTCTTAAATTTTTGTTAGTCTCATTGTCTTCAATGAAGCAGATCCTTTAACAGTTTCCATGATTTTGTTCTTGTTCTTCAAGATTGTAGTTATGGTGGAATAGGACATGCCTGACTGTCAAGCAATAACCACCACTGAGTTTCCAACTCCACAGTCCTTAATCACTTTTAATTTCATTTACAGTTCACTAAATGCAGTCTCTTACTGGCACCATTAGCAGTGGATTCTCTATGCTTAGGAGCCATGATGAACAAAACAACATGAAATTAAATCAAGTGCAAGAGAAAATGATGCAATGAAGAGATGCGGTAAACACAAGATATATAAAGCTGCTGCCAGCATAACACAGCATACTGTTTTACAGTAAACTTTTCTTATAAGTAAAAAGAGTACATTCTAAAATAACAAAAAAAGTATAGTGTTGTAAATACATAAACCAATAACATAGTTGTTTTTATCATTGTCAAGTATCGTGTACTCTACAAAATTTTATGTGCTATACTTTTATATGACTGGCAGAACAGTAAGTTTGTTTACACCTGTATCACCACAAACACATGAGTAATGCATTGTGCTATGACATTATGATGGTTACAATATCACTAGGTGATAGGAATTTTTTGGCTCCATTATAATCTTATGGAAACCCCATCATATATGCATTCTGTCAATGACTGAAATGTCATTATGCAGCATGGCTGTACATAAACTATTCTTTCCTTTTGTAACAATTTTTAATTTAAATTTTACTTTGTTTGATATTAGTATAGCTTCCCAACATTCTTTTGATTACTATTTGCATGGAATATATTTTTCCATTCCTTCACTTTCATTCTATTTGTCTCACAATCTAAAATGAATGTCCTATACATAGCATTTAGTTGAATGTTATTTTTTAATTAATTCTGTCATCTCTGTCTTTCCATTGGAGAATTCATATATTTAAATTTAAAGTAATTACTTATAGAGAGTGATGCCATCAAGATGGTGACATAGATGATTCCCAAATTTGCTCCACTTCACAAGAAAAAACTAGCAACTATTCATGGAAAAGATACCACTAAGAAAATATTAGAACACAGGGGTGAGACTTAAGCAGCCCCCTGCATGGCTGAGAGTAAGAGGAATGGATACACACTGAAAGCATTGCCCCTTCCCCAGGCCAGTGCAGCATCACGCCGACAGGTGCCCCCGAGCCTACAGTCCCTCAAGTGAAAAAAAAAGAGCCCAGGGTGGACATCAAGCTCCCCCAGCATTGTAGGTTGTTTCTTGGGAGTCCCCAGTTTGGTCTTTCCTCACAGGGAATGTAGGGGAATCTTCAGGGCTTAACTACTGGAAATTTGTTTGTGACAGAGAAAGGGAGAGGGGCTTGCAACAACCAGTGCTCCAATCTTGACAGACTGAATTCCTACATGCAGTGCCCAAGTAATACTCCCAAACAGTAGCTTTGCTTATCTGCAGAATCAAAATGATGGTGCTGTCTGACAAGGGAACTCAGTGGGGCACAGGTCTGCCACATTTGGGTCCTTAAACAAAGAGCCTTAACAGTCCTGGAGACTGGTCTGTACCCCCCACTCCAGGCAGGGGACTTAAGTCATAGCACAGCCCACTGCTGAGTGTAGCTCCCTGCACCATCCAAACAGAAGGCAGAGCTGATCATCCACAGAGCAAAGCCAGTGTCACAGTTGAGCCAGGGAATATGGAGTGTAGGTTGGCGTGAGTCACGACCACAAAGAGCCCTTCGAAGGCTTGAAGCTTGTTCACCCATTCCACCTAGGAGAGGAGATAATTCCTAACCCCACCCACTTCTGAGTATAGCTCTCAGATCCTCTCAACCAGAAAGCCTGATTGAGAACACCTGGGAGGGTGCTTGGATCTGGCTTTCCTGCTTTTCCCAGGCAAGGGAGCTAATTCATAGTCCCACACATTGCTGAGTGTAACTCCCAGCCCCCTCGATTAAAATGCCTGACTAGGAGACAGGCCTGGTGGCACAGCGGTTAAGTACACATGTTCCACTTCGGCGGCCCAGGGTTCGCTGGTTCAGATCCCGGGTGCAGACATGGCACCACTCACCAACATATAAAGTAGAGGAAGATGGGCACGGATGTTAGCTCAGGGCCAGTCTTCCTCAGAAAAAGAGGAGGATCGGCAGATGTTAGCTCAGGGCTAATCTTCCTCGAAAAAAAATGCCTGACTAGGAACACCTGGAAAACTGTGGACCCAAGCAACACTTGAGCAAAGAGTCTGGCAGGCAGAGCTGACCATCTGCAGAGTAGAGCCAGTAGTCCATTCAGCCAGGGAATTTGGGGTGTGGGTCATCTTGAGTCAAGACCACAAAGAGCCTTGCCATCCTTGCAGCTGGTTTCACCACTCTGCCCAGGAAAAGAAACTAATTTATAGCCCTGCCCATTGCTGAATACAGACATTAGCCCACCAACCAGGGAACATAAAAAGAGTACACTGGCAGCTGCTAAAGCCATCCAACAGCTGAGCTTACAGTGGCATTTGAACAAAGAGCATAGGCCATGGATTTTTCCATCTGTGGAGCAAAACAAGAGCCCCATCTGGCCAGGGAATTCAGTGCACAGTCTTGCCTGATACAGGTCCCAAAGCAACAAGACATGCAGACCTTGGGGCCCATTCTGCCCTGCCAGGGCAGGGAAGCTAATTTATAGCCCTGCCTACCACTGAGTGTAGTATCTAGTTCTGACCAACCAGGAAGCCTGACCAAAGAACTCACATAACCACAAAGCCTATTCTAAAGCCTCACTTGGGCAGGGAACCAAGCCAGCACTCATATCCAACTGTTTTCAGCCAATGGAACACACTGATATCAGAGCTCAGTCAGTGATCTTACCCCAAAATAGACCCTGATAGCAAGCCCCAACTTCCCAAGGACATTACCAGCTGACGTGTCCAGAAACACAAAATGAGCTGATTGGTAAAGAACTGTCTCTGCCAAAGCAAACAAGTAAAGTCTGGAGGGAAGAAGTCTTACTCAAATGCACAGATATCAATGTAAGGAATCAAGGATCACAAAAAATCAGGTAAATATTATACCACCTAAGAAAACTAATAAAGTTACAAAAGCTGACTCTAAAGAAATTGAGAGATATGAATTGTCAAACAAGTCAGAATAATCCTCTTAAAGAAGTTTAGAGAACTACAAGAACACAGACAACTAAAGAAAATTAGGAAAACAATGCATGAACAAAATGAGAAGTTCAACAAAGTAACAGAAACTATCAAAACAAAACAAACAGAAACACTAGAGCTAAAAATACAATGACTAAACTGAAGAATTCAGTAAACAGCTTCAAAAGCACACTCTACCATGCAAAAGAAAAAACCAGTGACATAGAATACTGGACATTTGAAATCACCCAATCAGAGGGGCAAAAGAAAAAAGACTGAAAAATAGTGAAGAAAGCCTTAGGGGAATTATGGGACACAACCAAAGGAAACAATATCTGCATTGTGGGAATTCCAGAAGAAGCAGAGGAAGAAAAAGGGATATAAATTATATTTAATGAAATAATGTCTGAAAAGTTCCAAAATCTAGGGGGAGACATAGATATCCAGATCCATGAGGCTCAAAGGACCCAAATAAGATGAACCTGAATATGGCTACACTGAGCATATTATAATTAAATTATCAAAAGTCAAAGTCAAAGAAATAATTTTTATGGAGCAAGAGCAAAGAGAGAAGTTACATATAAGGGAACTCCCATAAGGCTATCAGCAGATTTCTCAACAGAAACTTTTCAGGCCAGAAGAGAGTGGGATGACATATTCAAATATTGAAAGAAAAAGACTGTCAGCCAACAACTCTACACCCAGGATAACTGTCTTTCAGAAATGAAGAAAGGATGAAGTCTTTCTCAAACAAACAAAAGCTGAGGGAATTCATTACCACTAGACCTGCCTTAAAAGAAATGCTAAAGGGAGTTCTTTCAGTGGAAGTAAAAGGACTCTACTTAACATCACAAAAACATAAGAAGATAGCATAAAACTCACTGGTAATGGTAAATATGTAGTCAAAGTTAGATTCTGTAATATAATGGCATCATTCACTTACAATGTTTGTTTAAAAGTTAAATAGTAAACATAGTAAAAATAACCGTAACTATAATAACCTGTTATTGGATGCACAATATTAAAAATATGTAACTGTATAATCACTCTAAATGTAAATGGATTGAATTCTCCAATCAAAAGACACAGAGCTGCACGATAGATTAAAGAACAAGACCCAACAATATTCTGCCTTCAGGAAACACATCTCAGCTCTGAAGACAAACACAGGCTCAGAGTGAAGGGATGGAAGACAATTCTCCAAGATAATGGCAAACAAAAGAAAGCAGGTGTTGCCATACTTAGACAAAGTAGACTTCAAGATAAAATAGGTAAAGAGAGACATATAGGGGCGGCATATAATGATAAAAGTGACTCTCCACCAAGAACACATAACACTTATAAACATATATGCATCCAACCCAGGAGCACTAATGTACATAAAACAACTACTAACAAACCTAAAAGGAGATATTACCAACAACACATAATAGAAAGGGACCTGAACACCCTACTTACATCCATGGATAGATCATCCAAACAAAAAGTCAACAAGGAGATAGTGGAATTAAATGAAAAACTAGATCATATAAATTTAATAGATACATATAGAGCACACCATCCAAAAACAGCAGAATATACATTCTTCTCAAGCACACATAGAACACTCTCAAAGGTAGACCATATATTGGGAAACAAAGCAGACCTCAGTAAATTTAAGAAGATTGAAATCATATCTACTATCTTTTCTGACCACAATGGTATGAAACTAGAAATCAACTTTAAGAAAAAAGCTGTGAAAGGAGCAAAAATGTGGAGCATAAACAAAATGCTACTAAACAACCAATGGGTCATTGAAGAAATAGAAATCAAAAAGTATTTGGAGACAAACAAGAATGAAAATACACCATAATAACTCACATGAGATGAAGCAAAAGTGGTCGTAAGAGGGCAGTTTACAGCAACACAGGCCCACCTTAATAAACAAGAAAAAGCTCAAATAAACAATCTTAAACTACAGCTAACAGAATTAGAAAAAGAAGAACAAAGCCCAAACTCAGCAGAAGGACGGAAATAATAAACATTAGAGCAGAAATAATTGAAATTGAGACAAAAAAGACTGTAGAGAGGATCAATGAAACAAGGAGCTGGTTCTTTAAGAAGACAAACAAAATCGACAAACCCTTAGTCAGATTCACTAAGAAAAAAAAGAGAGAAGGCTCAAATAAAAAAAAATTAGAAATGGAATAGGGGAAATTACAACAGATATCACAGAAATATAAAAGATCATAAGAGAATATTATGAAAAACTATACGCCAACAAACTGGACAATATAGAACAAACAGATAAATTCTTAGACTCTTACAACTTCCCAAAACTTAATCAAGAAGAAATAGAGAATCTGAATAGACAAATCATAAGCAAAGAGATTGAAACAGTAATCAAAAGTCTCCCCAAAAATAAAAGTCCAGGAACAGACAGCTTCTCTGGAGAATTCTACCAAACATTCAAAGAAGATTTATTACCTATTCTTCTCAAACTATTCCAAAAAATTGAGGAAGATGGAAAAATTCTTAACACATTCTATAAGGCCAACATCACCCTGATACCAAAGCCAGACAAGCACAACACAAAGAAGGAAAATTACAGGCCAATATTCCTGATGAACATATATGTAAAACTCCTCAACAAAATATTGGCAAACCGAATACAGCAATACATTAAAAAGATCATACACCATGATCAAGTGGGATTCACACCAGGGACACAAGGATGGTTCAACATCTGCAAATCAATCAATGTGGTACACCACATTAACAAAATGAGGAAGAAAATCCACATGATAATCTCCATAGGCACAGAGAAAGCATTTGATAAGATCCAACATCCATTCATGATAAAAATTCTCAACAAAATAGGTATAGAAGGAAAGTACCTCAACATGACAAAGGCCATATATGACAAACCCACAGCCAACATCATACTCAATAGGAAAAAACTGAAAGCCATCCCTCTGACAACAGGAACAAGACAAAAGTGCCTACCTTCACAACTCTTATTCAACATAGTACTGGAGGTTTTGGCCAGAGCAATTAGGCAAGAAAAAGAAATAAAAGGAATCCAAATAGGCACTGAAGAAGTGAAACTCTCACTGTTTGCAGATGGCATGATTTTATATATAGAAAACCTTAAAGAATCTATTGTAAAACTATTAGAAATAATCAACAACTGCAGCAAAGTTTAGGGTAGAAAGTCAACTTATAAAATCAGTGGCATTTCTATACTCTAATAATGAACTAACAGAACAAGACCTCAAGAATAAAATTCCATTTACAATCACAACAAACAGAATAAAACATCTAGGAATAAATTTAACCAAGGAGGTGAAAGACCTATACAAGGAAAACTATAAGATGTCACTGAAAGAAATCAATAATGACATAAAGAAATGGAAAGATATTCCATGCACATGGATTGGAAGAATAATCATAGTTAAAATGTACATATTACCTAAAGCAATCTACAATCAGAATCCTAATCACTTTCTTCACAGAAATAGAACGAAGAATCCTAAAATTCATATGGAGCAACAAAAGATCCAGAATAGCCTAAGCAATCCTGAGAAAGAGGAACAAAGCTAGTGGCATCACAATCCCTGGCTTCAAAATATATTACAAAGCTGTAGTAACCAAAACAGAATGGTACTGGTACAAGAACAGGCACATAGATCAACAGAACAGAATTGAAAGCCCAGAAATAAAAGCACAAATCAACAGATGGCTCAGCTTCAAGAAAGGAGCCAAGAACATACAATGGAGAAAGGAAATCCTCTTCAATAAATGGTGTTGGGAAAACTGAACAGATACATGCAAAAGAATGAAAGTAGACCATTATCTTTTTCCATACATAAAAATAGACTCAAAATGGACCAAAGACTTGAAGGTAAGACCTGAAATCATAAAACTGCTAGGAGAAAATATAGGCAGTACACTCTTTGACGTAAGACTTAGAAGGACCTTTTTGAATACCATGTCTACTCAGACAAGAGAAACAAAAGAAAAAATAAACAAGTGGGACTTCATCAGATTAAATAGCTTCTGGAAGGCAAAGGAAACCAAAATCAAAATGAAAAAACAACCCACTGAATGGCATAAAATATTTTCCAATCATATATCTGATAAGGGGTTAATCTCCCTAACATATAAAGAACTCACACAAATGAACTACAAAAAAAGAAATGACCCAACAAAAACGTGGGCAGAGGATTTGAACAGACATTTTTCCATGGCCAATAGGCACATGAAAAGATGCTCAACAGCAATAATCATCAGGGAAATGCAAATCAAAGCTACACTTAGATATCATCTTATGCCCATTAGAATGACTATAATCACCAAGACAAAAACCAAAAAGTATTGGAGAGATTGTGGTGTAAAGGGAACCCTCATCCACTGCTGGTGGGAATGAAAACTGATGCAGCCACTGTAGAAAACAGTATGGAGATTTCTCAAAAAATTAAAAATATAAATACCATATGACCCAGCTATCCCACTACTGGATATTTATCCAAAGAACTTGAAATCAACAATACAAAGAAGCTTATGCATCCTTATGTTCATTGTAGCATTATTTACAATAGCCAAGATGTGGAAGCAACCTAAGTGCCCATCAAGTGATGATTGGATAAGGAAGATGTGCTATATATGTATACAATGGAATACTACTCAGCCATAAAAAGACAAAATCATCCCATTCCCAGCCACATGGATGGACCTTGAGGGAATTGTGTTAAGCGAAATAAGCCAGACAGAGAAAGACAAATACCATGTGATTTCACTTATATGTGGAATATAAACAAACTTATGGACGAAGAGAACAATTTAGTGGTTACGAGGGGAAAGGGGGGGTGGAGGGTGGGCAAAAGGGGTGAAAGGGCACACTTATATGGTGTCTGAAAAAATTAATGTACAAGTGAAATTGCATAATGTTATAAACTATTATGACCACAATAAAAAAACACGTAACTGAAAATCCAATAACCTAAAATATGAAGGGAAGGAGAAGTAAAATTGAAAAGGTTAGGAATGCTTTCAAAGTTAAATTGTTATCAGTTTAATATAGAGTGTTACAATTTTAAGATAATTTATGTAAGCCTCATGGTAACCACAAGGGAAAAACCTACAGTAACTACACAAAAGAACATAATAAGGAAGTGAAAGCATAGTGATACCAAAAGACACCAAAACACACAAAAACATCAGGAGAATATCAAGCAAGGAACAACAGATCTACAAAATGGCAAGAAAACAAGTATTAAAGTGGCAATAGTAAGTCCTTACCTATCAGTAATTACTTTAAATGTAAATAGATTAAATTCTCTAATGGAAAGACACAAAATGGATGAAGGAATAAAAACACAAGATCCAATGATATTCTTCTTACAAGAAACTTACTTTAGCCTTAAAGACACACATAGACTTAGAGTGAAAGGATTCAAAAAAGATATTTCAAGGAAATGGTAATCCAAAAACAGCAGAGGTAGCTATACTTATATCTGACAAAATCGTCTTTTAACTAAAAATGGGGGAGGGGGGAGGGCAAAGAATGTCATTATATAATGATAAAGTGGTCAATTCATCAAGAATAAGTAGCAAGTATAAATATTTATGCACTCAACATTGGAATATCTAAATATATAAAGCAAAAACTAACAAAGCTAAAAGGAGAAATAAACAGCAATACATTAATAGTTGGGGATTTTAATACCCCACTTGCAGCAATAAACATATCATCCTGACAGAGAAGCAATAAGAAAACAGCAGATTTGAATAACACCATACACCAAATGGACCTAACAGACACACGAAGAACATTCTCTCTAACAAAAGCAGAATACACATTCTTCTCAAGCACACATGGGAGATATTCTAGGATAGACATGTTAGGCCACAAAACAAGTTTTCACGAATTCAAAAAGATTGTAAATTTACCGCACATCTTCTCTGACCACCATGTCATGAAACCAGAAATCAATAACAGGAGGAAAACTGAAGAGCTCACAAATACACAGAAATTAAACAACACTCTTCTGAGGAACCATGGTTCAAAGAAGAAATTAAAGGGGAAATAAAAAAATTCTTGAGAGACACAAAAATGGAAACAAAACATACCAAAACTTAAGGGATGCAGTAAAAGCAGTTCTAGGAGGGAAATTCATAGCAATAAATGCCTACACTAAGAAAATGAGAAAGCTGTAACATCAATAACATAATTTTTCATGCTAACAAACTAGGAAAAGAACACAGTGAGTGGAAAGTTAGCAGAAGAAATGAAATGATAAAGACAGCAGAAGTAAATGAAATAGAGAACAATAGAAAAGATTAACAAAACTAATAGTTGGTTGTTTGAAAAGATAAGCAAAACTGACAAAAGTTTAGCTAGACTAACAAAGGAAAAAAGAGAAGAGCCAAATCAACAAAATTATAAATGAAAGAGAAGACTGACAACAGACACCATAGATCCTAAGAGGCTGCTATGAACAACTATACGCCAAGAAGCTAGACAACCTAGGAGAGATGGAAAAATTCTTAGAACAATACAACCTACCAAGACTGAATCAGGAAGAAATAGAAAATCTGAACAGACCAATTACTAGTAAGGAGATTGAACCAGTAATCAAAAATCTCCCAACAAAGAGTAGCCCAGAAGCAGATGGCTTCATGGGTGAATTTTACCAAACATTTAAAGAATTAACACTAATCGTTTTCAAACTTCCCAAAAACTGAAGAAGAGGAAGCACTCCCAAACTCATTTTACAAGGCCATCATTACCCTGATACTAAAGACAGATAAGGACACTACAAGAAAAGAAAACTACAGACCAATATCCCTGATGAATGTAGATGTAAACATTCTCAGCAAATACTAGCAAACCGAATTCAACAGCACATTAAAAGTATCTTTCACCATGATCAAAAAGGATTTATCCCTGGGACGCAAGGATGATTCAACATACGCATATCAATAAATGTGATAAATTACATTAATAGAATGTAAGAAAAAATTATATGATCATCTTAATACATGCAGAAAAAGCATTTGACAAAATTCAACATCAGTTTATGATAAAAACTCAACAAATTAGGTATAGAAGGAACATACCTCAACACAACGAAGATCATACATGACAAACCCACAGCTAAGATCATACTCAATGGTGAAAGTTTGAAAGCTTTTCCTCTAAGATAAGGAACAAGACAAGGAGTGCCCAATCTCACCACTTCTATTAAAACATAATACTGGAAGTCTTAGCCAGAGCCATCAGTCAAGAAAAATAAATGAAAGACATCCAAATCAGAAAGGAAAAAAATAAAATTGTCTCTTTTCAGATGATATCACCTTATAAATATTAAATCCTAAAGATTTCACCAAAAAAAAACTACTATAATGAGTCAATGATTTCAGGAAACTCGTAGGATACAAAATCAACATACAAAAATCACTTGTATTTCTCTACAGTGACAATAAATTATCTGAGTTATTGCTTTCTGTCCTTTCATTTCCACCTAAAGGGCTCTATTGAGCATTTCTTGTAGGGCAGGTCTACCAACTCTACAAACTCCCTTAGATTTTTTTTTGATGAGGAAGATTGGCCCTGAGCTAACATCTGTTGCCAATCTTCCTCTTTTTGCTTGAAGAAGATTGTTGCTGAGCTAACATCTGTGCCAATCATCCTCTATTTTATGTAGGATGCCACCACAGCATGGCTTGATGAGTGGTGCTCAGTCCACACCCAGGATCGGAACCTGCAAACCCTGGGCTGCTGAAGTGGAGGGTGTGATCTTAACCACTATGCCACTGGGCAGGCCCCTCCCTTAGATTTTTTAAATATGGAAATATATTTTTCCTTCATTCTTGAAGGATAATTTTCAGGTATAGAAATTCTTGCTTAACAAGGTTTTTGTTTTTAGCACTTTAAATGTGTTATCCCACTGCCGTCTGACCTCCACAGTTTCTGATGATAAATCAGCTCTTAATCTTATCGAAGACCCCTTGAACATGACAAGTTGCTTCTCACTGCTTTCCAGATTCTCTCTGCTTTGGCTTTTGAAAATTGACTATAATGTGTTTCAGTTTATATCAATTTGAGTTTATTCTACTTGGAACTTATAGAGATTCTCAGATGTGTCGATTCATGTGTTTCTTCAAATTTGTGAAGTTTTCGACCAGTATTTATTTAAATATTTTTCAGGTAAGTTCTTCAGATAGCCCATGTCAGTAGGACAGACAAACACTATAATTTGCAAATAATGTCAGCCCCACTCCCTCGGGAACCAGAGACCACATTCTCACATTGGAAATGCAGGCCACTATCTTCAAGACTGCTGTCAAATCAGGGAAGGGGTGAGTCAAATGCAAGTAAAATCATCACAAAGTTTTCCTGGTATTTTAGGTTCACTTTTTCTTGATTAATTATTCACTTGATTGCTATAAATCTTTTACTATTTTCCAGAGTTCTGGCAAAGTTGGTTCTAACAGTTAATGCTTGTTTTTTGATGTTGCTCTGGTGGGACAGGAGTTTGGAGCTGCCTACTGTGCCATTTTGCTACATTGCTCTATTTTTTTAAGTGACTTTTCTGAACTAATTTTGTAGTGTATATTTTTTCTCATGTGTGAACACTGAAGTCTCTGCTTAGTTAGCTTAGAGGTCATGTAATTATTGGAGATATTTTTTAAATGCCTGGAACCAATAAGTCTCCCAATCTTTGACAACAGCCTCTGTCAGCACGGTGGGGCTTGCCTTAAGATGTGAGCCAGGATATTGACAATTCTGCCTTAGCCTTCACTTCCTGCTTGTACAGAACTTCAAGGTCAGCCAGAGATGAGAGCTTAGGGTCTTCTGAGGTCTTTCTTAAGTATGCACCCAACTCTCCAAGTGTTTTGGACAAATGCACCCAGGGAAAAGTCTTTTTGCATTGGGTGAGCTCCAAGTCAGATCAAGTAAAGATAGCCTTGCAAGTAACATCTTCCAGGGAACCAGAAGACAGGAAAAGTAATGAAAACTCTCTGAGAATAAGGCTTTGAAGAACCTCCAACCCCATTCTGCTCCCTCTGTTAGTGCCAGGCTGCCGGTTTTCATTGCCATTGTAGGTTGTTGGTTTTCAAGGCTAAAAGGGAATTGCAGAAATGGAGATGGAAATAGGACACTTAAAATGCTTTGTAATCTCACTGTTTTTCTTGAGATTATACTGTTTTTATTGAATAAATCCTTCCTTGTTTACTGCAAGCTTTTTGTTAATCTCCAGAATTCTAAAAATGTTGATTCTGATAATTTTTAGCATTTTCACTTTATTTTTACAGATGAGAGATTTTTCAGAGGTCTTTATGGTTCCATTTTTACTGACATCATTTTTGTGAATATTTGCTTATTTTTGTACTTGAAATGGCTGCAGGCAATTCATAATTCAAATAGTTAATAATGAGTTCTCCAAATTCTTGATAGTCATCATCAACAAGAAAAGTTTGGCTTTATCCACATGTAGGTGATATTTTTAAAACCATTTTTCACCAACACGCAACAGTTTATAAGACAAATTATATTCACATAATCTATCAACTCTTTTTTTATTTTACTAAGAAACACAAAGATGAAATTTCTTGTAGTAATTTTGAATGGGTTTATTTTCCATCTGAAATATTGTATATCAAGTGTTTTTTTCCCAGCTCTATCAGAACATAATTGACATATAACATTATGTAAGTTTATGGTGTACAACATGATTTTACATATATATTATGAAATGATTACTACAATAATCTTAGTTAATACATCCATCACCTCACATAGTTACAATTTTTTGTGTGGTGAGAACTTTTAAGATTTACTCTCTTAGCAACTGTCAAATGTATAATACAGTATTGTTAACTATAGTCACCATGCTGTACATTACATCTCCAGAATTTATTTATGTTATAACTGGAAGTTTGTACCCTTTGACTACTTTCACCCATTTCACTCCTCCTTGCCCCTGGCAACCACTAATCTACATTCTGTTTGGGTTTTTAGATTCCACATATAAGTGAGATCATATAGTATTTGTCTTTCTCAGTCTGACTTATTTCACTTAACATAATGCCCTCAAGGTTCATCCAGGTAATCACAAATGGCAGAGTTTTCTTCATTTTTATGGCTGAATAATACTCCATTGTATATATGTATATCAAATTTTCTTTATCCATTCATCTACTGATGGACGCTTAGGTCATTTTCATGCCTTGGCTATTGTAAATAATGCAGCAATGAACATGAGGTTGCAGATATCACTTTGAGATATTGGTTTCATTTCCTTTGGATAAATACCCTGATGTGGGATAGCTGGATCACATGGCAGACCTATTTTTAATTTTTTGACGAACCTACATACTCTTTTCCATAGTGACTGTACCATTTTACTTTCCCACTGATGGTGTATAAGAGTTCCTTTATCCACATCCTTGCCAACACTTGCAATTGCTTGTCATTTTGATAATAGCCATTATAACGGGAGTGAGGTGATATCTCATTGTGATATTTGCATTTCCCTGATGTTTAGTGATGTTAAGCACCTTTTCATGTATCTGTTGGCCAATTGTATGTGTTCCTTGGAAAAATGTCTATTCAGGTCCTTCACTGTTTTTTTAATCAGATCATTTATTCTTTTTGCTTTTGAGTTGTATGAGTACCTTATATATTTTGGATATATTGACCCCTTATCATATGGATGGTTTACAAATATTTTGTCCCATTCCATAGGCTGCTTTTTCATTTTCTTGATTTTTTTATTGTACAGAAGTTTTTTAGTTGGATATGGTCCCGGTTGTTGATTTGTCCTCTTGTTTGTGTTTTTGGTGTCACAGCCAAATAATCATTGCTATGACCAAAGTCAAGGAGCTTTTCCCCTATGTTTTCTTCCAGGAGTTTTGTGGTTTCAGGTCTTACATTTAAGTCCTTATTCCACTTTGAGTTAACTTTTGTGTATGGTGTAAGATAGGGGTCCACTTTCATTCTTTTGCATGTGGATATCCAGTTTTCCCATAACCATGTGTTGAAGATATTAACCTTTCTCTATTTAGTATACTTCCTCTCTTGTCAAATATTGGTAGACCATATACATGAGTTTATTTCTGGGTTCTCAATTCCATTCCACTATTGTATGTATCTGTTTTTATGCCAGTACCATGTTATTTTGATTATTAAATATTCATAATATAGTTTGAAATCAGGAAGCGTGATGCCTCCAGTTGTTGTTTCTTAAGATCCTTTGACTATTTGGGGTCTTTTGTGCTTCCATATGAATTGTAGGATTATTTTTTCTATTTCTGTGAAAAATACCACTGAAATTTTTATAGCGATTGCATTGAATCTATAGATGGGTTTGGGTAGTATGGATATTTTAACAATATTATCAATTCTGAACCATGAACATAGAATATCTTTTTATTTGTGTCGTATTCAATGTCTTTCCTCTATATCTTATAGATTTTGGCATATAGATCTTTCACATCTTTGGTTAAATTTACTCCTAAGTATTTTTTTTTTATTTTTGATTCCATCATAAATGAGATTTTCTTTATTTTTTTCAGGTAGTTCACTGTTTGTGTATAGAAATGCAACAGACTTTCATATGTTGATTTTATATCCTGAAACTTTAATGTATTTGCTTATTAGCTCTAACACTTTTTGGTAGAGTCTTTAGAATTTTCTCTAGAAAATTCAAGTCGTCAGTAAACAGAGACAATCTTATTTCCTCCTTTCCTATTTGGATTCCTTTTATTTCTCTTTCTTGCCTAATTGCTCTAGCTAGGACTTCTAATACTATTATTGTATTACTGTTTATTTCTCCTTTTAGCTCTGTTAGTTTTTGCTTTATGTATTTAGGTACTCCAAGGTTGAGTGCATAAATATTAATAATTGTTATATCTTCTTGATGGATTGACCCCTTTATAATTATGTGGTGACCTTCTTTGTGTTTTTATACCATTTTTAGTTAAAAGTCTGTAGCTACTCCTGTTGTTTCAGGATTACCATTTCTTTGAGATATCCTTTTCCATCCCTTCACTCTCAATTTATATGTGTCTTTAAAGTTACAGTTGTCTCTTTTCTTTTCTTAATAAAGATTAGCCCTGAGCTAACATCTGCTGCGAATCCTCCTCTTTTTGCTGAGGAAGACTGGCCCTGAGCTCACATCCGTGCCCATCTTCCTCTACTTTATATGTGGGATGCCTACCACAGCATGGCTTGCCAAGCGGTGCCATGTCTGCACCTGGGATCTGAACCAGCGAACCCTGGGCCACTGAAGTAGAATGTGCACACTTAACCACTGCACCACTGGGCTGGCCCCTAAAGTTGTCTTTTGTAGGCAGAATATCATTGGATCTTGTGGGGTGTTTTTTATCCATTCAGCCATTCTGTGTCTTTAGATTAGAGAATTTAATCCATTTACATTTAAAGTACTTATTTATAGGTAAGGACTTACTATTGCCATTTCGTTAACTGTTTTCTGGCCTTTTTGTAGATCCATTGTCTGTTACTTTATGTACTGCTGTTTCTATTTGTGTATTGATGTCTTTTGTATTGGTATCCTTTGCATTCTTTATCAAGTTCTTTTGTGTAGTTATTATAGGTTTTTCCCTCTTGGTTGCTGTGAGGCTTACATAAAATATCTTAAAATTATGACATCCTATTTTAAACTAATAACAAGTTAATGTCAATAGATTTCCTAATTTTTACACTTTTACTTCTCTTCTCCCTCACATTTTCAGTTATTGATGTTAATATTTATGCTATATTTTTTTGTGTAACTGATAAGAGATTATCACAGTTATGGTTATTTTTACCGCAATTGTTTTTAACTTTAAACTAGAGTTGTAAGTGAATTACTCACCATCATTACCATATTACAGAATTTAACTTTGACTATATATTACCATTATCAGTGAGTTTTACACGACCTCCTATGTCTAAGTGATATTAATTAGCACCCTTTAACTTTCACTGAAAGAACTTCCTTTAGCATTTCTTGTAAGATAAGTCTTGTAGTGATGAAATCCTTCAGCTTTTGTTTGTTTGGAAAAGTTGCTCTCTCTCCTTCATTTCTGAATGACAGTTTTGCTGGGTGTAGAATTGTTGGTTGACAGTTTTCTTTCTTTCAATATTTTGAATATGTCATCCCATTCTCTTCTGGCCTGAAAAGTTTCTGTTGGGAAACTTGCTGTTAGCCTTATGGGAGTTTGCTTGTATGTAATTTTTCTCTTTTTGTTGATACTTTCAAAATTCTTTACTTGTCTATGACTTTTGGCAATTTAATTATAATATGTCTTGGTGTAGCTCTTTTTGAATCCAGCCTATTTAGGATCCTTTAGGCCTCATGGATCTGGATGTCTATTTCTCTCCCTAGGTTTGGGGAGTTTTCAGCAATTATTGCTTCAAATATACTTTCTGTTCCTTTCTCATCCTCCACTCCTTCTGGAATTCCCATAATGCAAATATTGTTTCTTTTCACTGTGCCCCATAAGTCCTACAGGCTTTCTTCACTCTTTTTCTTTGTTTTTGTTTTGTTTTGTTTTGTTTTGCTATTCTGACTGGATAATTTCAAATGTCCTATCTTTTAGATCACTGGTTATTTCTTCTTCATGGTCAAATCTGCTTCTGAAGCTCTCTATTGAATTCTCCAGCTTATTTGTTCTATTTTTTTAGCTTTAGGATTTCTGTTTGTTTTATTTGGATGGTTTCTGTTTCTTTGTTGAACTTCTCATTTTGTTCATGAACTGTTTTTATAATTTTATTTTGTTGTGTCTGTGTGTTCTTGTAGTTCCATAAACCTCTTTAAAAGGATTATCTTGACTTCTTTGACCATTCAGAGATCTCCCTTTTTAGAGTCAGTTATTGGAAATTTTTTTAGTTTCCTTTGGTTGTGCCATATTTACCTGATTTTTTCGTGATCCTTATATCCTTACCTTGGTGTCTGAACATTTGAGTAAGCAAGCTCCTCTTCTAGATTTTACAGGTTCACTTTGGCAGAGGAGTCCTTCACCAGTCAATTCAGTTTTAGTTTCTGAACATGTCTTCTGGTAACATCCTTGGATGGTTGGGGCCTGCTGTTACGGTCTATTTTGGGGTGAGGCAACTGTTTGACCTCTGAGGACAGGGGTGAAGTGGTGTGCCACTGACTGAGAACAGCTGGATAGGATTGCTGGCTTGGTTCCCTGCCCAAGTGAGGCTGTAGGATGGGGTCTATTCTTGCCTGGGTTCTCTGGTCGTACTTTCTGATGGTCAGGATAGGGTAATATATCCAGCAGTATATGGGGCTATGAATCAATTTCTCTGCCCTGGCAGGGCAGCAGAACATAACCCAGGGCCTATACAGCTTGTTCTTTGGGGACTCAAATCAGGAAAGATTGTGCACTGAATTTCCTGGTCAAGTGAGGCCACTGGTTTTTCTATGCAGATGGGGAAAGGCATGGGCTGTAATCTCTGTTCAAGTGCCATTGTGAGCAGGGATGTTGAATGGGCTACTCAGCTTCCAGTGTGCTCTGGTTAGGTTCTCTGTTTGGAAGGGATAAAGACTGTATTCAACAATGAATGGAGCTATGAATTAGTTTTCCTGCCTAGGTGCAGTGGGAGAAGGAGCTCTAAGGCAAGTAAGGCTCTTTTTGTGGTCTTGACTCAAGCCAACCTGTAACCCAAGGTCCCTGGCCAAATAGGGCTACTGGCTTTGCTCCACAGACTATCAGCTCTCCTCACCCACCTCTTGTCTTGAGCATTGCTAAGTTACATAGTTTCCAGGTGCTCTCAACATCCCTTTTGGTCTTATGGACTCAGAAGCCACACTCTGCAGCATGTGGGGCTATGACTCAGCTACCCTACCTGGTGTGACAGAAAAGACCCACTCCAGGTAACTCCCAAATTTTTCCAAACAAGGTTTATGGTTGGGAGGGGCTGGGAGCTAAACTCAGCAGTGGGTGAGGCTGTGAATTAACTTCCCTGCCTGGGTGTAGCAAGAGAGCCCTCCATGCCCAGTACTGGCTTTGCTCTGGAGACAATCAGCTCCACTTGCCTGCTCTTGGCTTCAGTGTTGCTAGGTTACATAGCTTCCAGGGGTTCTTGCTAGCCCTTCTGTTCAGATGTGGCTTGGAGACATGCTCTTCAGCAAATGGGGATATGACTTAGCTCCTCTGCCTGATTGTGGGCAGATCAGGATGCAGGGCCAGCAAAATCCTCATTTGAGGAACCCTATCAGGCAGATCTGTACCCAGTTGAGTTCTCTGGTCACATTGTGCCACCAATTTGGTTCTGTAGAAGAGCAAAGCTCAAAGCTCATCTACTGGTTGGGACCACCACTTGGTCACTGCAAGTAGGTACTTAGTCTGCCAAGAGCTAAGTGCTGACTGTTGCAAGCCCCTCCCTCCTTCTCTGTCACAATCAGATTCCCAGTAGTTGAGCCCCCTGATTCTCCTGCAATCGCTGTGGGGCAAGAACAGCACAGGGGATCCCACAAAGCAAACCACAATGCTGGGGATGACTGGATGTTCCCCTGGGCTCTCTTTTCCCTCTGGAGGAAGTGTAGGCTCAGGGAGACCTTTACACTTGGTACTGCACCAGCTTGGGGGAGGGGTAATGTGGTCAGCATGTAGCCATTGCTCTTATCCTTCTAATGCAGTCTATCTTGGTCTCTGGTGCAGGGGGGTGCTTCAGCCTCACTCTCATGTTCTAGGCTTCTCCTGATAGTGTCTTGTCCATGATTAGCTGTTTTTCTTTTTGTGAGAGGGAGCAAAACCAGGAACCATCTTGGTGACATTGCTCTCAGTTCAATAAATACCTTTTATTGTTAATCTGTCTTTATTCTTGTCTTCAGTTTTATTGAGAGAGAACTGAAATACGTCTGTATGAGTTTCAGATGCATAGCATAAAAGTTTGGCTTATATATATTGTGAAATGATTACCACAATAAGTTTAGTTAATTTCCATCATCTCATATGGATACAATAAGAAGAAATTTTTAAAAAAGAAAAAATTTTCTCCTTGTAATAAGAACTCTTAGGATTTGCTCTCTAACAACTTTCACATATATATATCATACAGCAGTGGTAACTGTAGTCATCACGTTGTACATTACATTCTTAGTATTTATTTTATCTTATAACTGGAAGTTTACACCTTTTGACTACATTCCTCCAATTCCCCCTCACCCCACCACCTGCCTCTGTTAGCCATAAATCTGACTTATTTTTCTATGCATTTTATCTTTTTTAGAATTCACATGTAAGTGAGATATGATCAAGTACTGTATGCAGTACTTATCTTTCTCTGTCTGGCTTATTTCACTTAGCATAATGCTTTCAAAGTCCATCCATGTCATTGCAAATGGGAAGATTTTCTTGTTTTTTATGGCTGAATAGTATTCCATTGTATATATACCACAACTTCTTTATCCATTCAACCATTGATGAACACTTAGGTTGTTTCCGTGTCTTGATTATTGTAAATAATACTGCTATGAACATGCGAATGCACATATATTTTTGAGTTAGTGTTTTCATTTTCTTTGGATATATTCCCAGAAGTGGAATTGCAGGATAATATGGTAGGCCTATTTTCAATTTTTTGAGGATCCTCCATACTGTTTTCCATAGTGGCTTTAACCAATTTACAATCCCACCAACAGTGCACAAGGGTTCCCTTTTGTACACATATTCACCAGCATTTGTTATCTCTTGTCTTTTTGATGATGGCCCTGAAGTAGAATTTAACAACTACTGTTCAGCAATCCCTCCAGAGGTCTTGATCCTGACCTGCTTATTTAGCACATTCCATTATTCCATCCCCTTGCCATAAGGTCTCTTATATTCTCTGGTGAATAATCCCAGCCCCTCAGAGATCAACCACTCACTCCAGCCACTAAAATGGCTCAAGAGTAGGCCTCTCATAACCAGCTTATTGATGACTACTGAGACTGGTTCCCTTATGATCCCTGCTGAGGGACTTTGGCAAAGATAGAGAATCAGTTAGTCTACACATAAAGCCTCCTTCTCCTTCTCCCCTCTTCTCCTCTATTTTTCTCTCTCTTGTCATGGGAGTTTCTTTAATATTTTTCTTTTGGTGGCAGTATTGCTCCATTGAAATAAAACCATTTCTTCCTCCCACCCTTTGCTTTTGAAAAACACCCACAATTGAAACAAATGTATTTTACTTGCAAAAAGTGACTTGCATCTGGATCTGGGACTTGCATCTAAGGGAGATTTCCTGGAACGCATCCCTAATAATTCTCTGCCCAGACTTTCTTGATTATATAGGAAAGGAAGGTCAAGTAGATCTCATGATCTCCACTCTGTTTCTTTTCTTCATATTTTCTTTTCTTTTCAATAACTTTTCCACTGCTATAAAATATACACCTGCTTATTATAGAACATTTAGAAAATAAAAAAGATTAAAGAAGAAAATAGATATCATCCATAATCCCATAAACAAGAGAGAGAACTACTGATAACAGTTTGAAGCAAGTCTCTCTAGTGTGCTTTCTTTGTGCACATTTTAACATAATTGTAATCATATGGTACATATAATTTAGTATCCTAGTTTTGATCACCTGTATATCATAAGCATATTTGCATGCTATTTAATTTAAAACATTTTTAGATATCATTCTTAATGAATGGAATAATCTATCATATAGATGTATCATCCATTAATTACCATTTCCACTAAGATGAGACATTTAGGTTGCTTCTAAAATACCACTATTTTAAATAGTATTCCTATCAAATAAATAAACTGAGTGCTCTCTTTTTCAAATGGAAAAAATGCATCTTTGAGGAAATAAAGACCAAATGACAATAAGCTTCTACCTTATATTGGAGAACGCTAACATTTGAGGTATTTTCTTGTACTGCCCCCAAAACTCACCTATTCAAAGAAGAGAAGAAATTCATCTAGAAGTTGTCAGAAGCTGAAAAATATTTTTAAAAATAGTTCTCTAATTATGGTCTACTCTGAAACAAACTAACTGTAAATCACTCTAACTGATGTTCTCAATCCTATGATTGGATCATGCCTTCCCAAGAGAGCTCAAATCCATGGAACTGGCACCCTTTCACATGTTTTTAAAGGAAGCTTCTCTTCTCCTAGCCAAGAAAAACTATCCTCCTGTACCCAGGAAGTTTTGGAGATGAGGGCAACCTTTAAGAGATGAAATGTTAACTGTCAGATGTCTGGCACCTAGAGCAGACACAGCTAGTCAGAAAGTTCAATCCACTCCATATGAGCTGGATTTTTTTGTTTTGTTTCATTTTTTGGGTTTTTCCCCCTGATTTAATTTAAAAAATTGTCCAAATCGCCAAGCATCCTCCCTCCATCTCCACTATAAGGATCCACTTAGTCTTCCCTGTCTCTTCTACATCTAGTTCACAAATTTCCACTTACTATATCATACTCAGACATCAATCCCAGACAGAGATGTAAAAGGAATAGGTAGCAGAGGAAGTACAGGATTCCCACTATTGCCACAACCAGTAGCAATACCTGGTACAATAAAAATATATACAACCTAGAAGAGTATCCATAAGACCCCAAGTATCACCTAAAGAGTGGCCCAGAATGCTTCAGAACATTCCAAAATGCAAATAAGTACCAAGTCACTTCAGTCCCTGGTTCACTTCTCAGTTGAAGCTATCTCTAACTCAGTCTTTCTTATGTCCTTACTGGATGCAGAATCCACCACTCCCAGATCATAGTAAGTACACAATCAGAGCTACCATTACAAAGGATATTTTGGGAAAGTCTCCTCTTTTCTTCCTGGCTGAAAAGTAAGGCATCATTTATCCAACTCCTATCTCTCTTCCTATCTCTTCAAATAAGCTCACTGGTCTTTCATGTTTTAAGGCTATTGACCTTAAATAATAACTTAAAGGACATGTTTACAGAGTGATCTCAGTGCAAATTCCACCTCAGCCATTTATATCTATGTGTCTTTGTGCAAGACACATGTCAGTTTTTGCACCTGTAAAACATAAGAGTAGACCATATTACTTTAACGTTTCCTTCTATGTGTTAAATTCAGCACTTAGTGCAGATTGGGGTCATAAGAAAGCCTGTGATGTCAGAAAGGGGGAGATGTAAGGTGTGATACTTAAAGCACAGAAAGGTTTTGGAAAGAATACAAAATCTGTTGCTTATAACATTAGCCATATCTTCTGACCTCCTCAGGCTTCTTGATTTGCTTCTCTCATTCTTTATTACTCTATATTTTAATCCAAATATTGTGTTATTTTTGAAGAAATATTTAAATATAAACGAATGTGAAAGGTTATCAGTATGAAAACTGAAAGGAAGCACAAATATTGCCACAGGTGAAAGCTGATAAGAGTCTTTGAGTTTCATGGTCTGGCTTCAAATTTTCTGAGAGTTTATAAACCCATGCTAGGCAAAAAAGCCTCAAGCGAGGTCCAGGAAACTTAGGCTCACCAACATGAGGACATATGGCAGGGCAGTAGTTTGGGCCAGATACTGGACATCTGCCAAGGGGTGGGCTGATCTCTCTATTTTTTTCCTCCTAAACCCACCATGGCCAATCTCCTCTCAGGAGCAGGTCAAAGCAAAACAATTTGTCGGTTGTTTATTAGTCAGGGTAGGCTAGTGACTGTAACAGAATTTCAATAGATTAACACAATAAAATTTTATTTTAAACACATATCACAGTCCAATGTAGGTAGGCAGGGTGAACACTTTATGTCATCATTCTTAATTGATCCAGACACCTCATGAAGGGGAAAATATGAACTTCAAGAGCACTTTATCTAGGAAAGCCAAGTACTCAGAAGAATCGGGACCAAACCCACGTAGGTATTCTGCCCTCAGATTACAAAATAAATGGTCTCATAGCAGCAGGAATCTTGTTGATGACTGCCCTTGATATGTCTATCCTGAATTCTACTGCACCAATCTAGACTGATTGTCTTCAGTACTTGGTGCAAAGCTGGGATCTCCCTTCACCGTTATTCTACGGACTCCCTTTGACTCTTTCATGTGTTGGATTTCCAGTTTTCTGTGTCCTATGTCTTGCTCTTTCACCATTTATTACCTGATTTTGGTGGGGCACATCTTCCAGTTGCTACATGAAGAATGGTGCATAGTAGGTAAATGTTTTTGAAACTTCGTATTTCGTATGGCAGCTTGCTAGGGCTGCCATAACAAAGTACTGTAAACTGAGTGGCTTAACCAACAGAAATGTGTTGTCTCACAGTTCTGGAGGCTAGAATTCCAAAATTAAGGTGCCAGCAAGTTTGATTCCTCTTGAGGGCTGTGAGAGAGAAATTAGTCCATAGAGCTTTCCTAGCTGACAATCTTTGGCACTCTTTGGTTTGTAGCCACATCACCCCAATCTCTGCTTTCATGTTCATGTGGCATTCTCACTGTGTGTGTATCTGTGTCCAAATTTCCCCTTTTCATAAGGACATCAGTAATATTGGATTAAGGGTCTACTGTAGTCCAGTGTGATCTCATATTAATTAAAATTATATCTTCAACAGACTTATTTCCAAATAAGGTCGAGTTCTCAAGTATTTGGTGTTGGGATTTCAACATATGAATTTGAGGGGGACACAATTCAACCCACAACACTTCACATATCTCAAAATGTTTCATGCTACCCTAAAATTTGACTGGTCATAAAATTCAAGGTTGGAAATAATTTTCCTTCAGAATTTTGACAGGATTGCTTCTTCATTGTCTGGGTTCTAGTATTGCCTACTGAGAAATCTAAAGTCATTCTAATTCCCGATTTTTTTTACGTGTGGCCTGTTCATATCTCTCTGAAAGCTTTGACATCCTTTCTTTTCTCCAAGCACTCTGAAATTTTACAGTGATCTCACTTGGTGTGGATCTAGTTTCATTCATTGTTTTAGGCACTCTCTGGGCCTTTTCCAGAAACCCATGGCTTTCAGTCTGGGATATTTTCATGAATTCGTTAATTATTTTATGATTTCCTTGTTTCTATTTTCACTGTTTCCTCTCTGTGGAACTCCTATTATATGGATATTAGATTTTCTGGACTGGTCTTCTAATTTTCTCATCTTTTCTCTCTTATATTCTATTTCCCTGTTGCTTTGTCCCATTTACTGGGCAATTTCCTCAACCATCTTCAAAAATTTCTATCAAGTTTTTAATTTTTTGCCACCATTTTTTAAATTTCTGTGAGTGTTTTTTTGTTCTCTGAAGGCTCCATTTGCATAACACCCCATTCTAATTTGTTTGTATTTCTCCCTGCATAATCTCTATTTGCTCTAAATTGCCTTTTCTGTTTGTTAGTCTCCTCAATTGTTTGATAATTCTTAGTTGTCTACTCTTACTTCTTTTTACTGATTGGAATCTCTGAATTCACCTTTATGACTTCTTGACTGTGAGCTTCATTTTAAGGTTATATCACTACACTGACTGTCAGTATGGTTATAACCTTTCATTAAAAGATGGTCAGATTGCCCCCAAAATACTTTCCAGTTTCCTGCCTAAAAGACAAAGGCCTATCTACTACCTCTCTGGGAGGCCAGCAGAGGAAGAAGACTTGGGGGAGGTAGTCTCAGTTCAGTACAATAGTCCTATCTTCAACTATAGCTGGTGTCCTTTAGTCAAGATATCTTTGGTTTTATCCTCCCCAGAAAATAAATGTCTAAGTTTCTGCCAGCATAGAAGAGTGGGATTGCCCAGCACCCTAGCAATCTAGAGTAGGGAGAGAATCTAGGGCTCAAATCTGCTTGTTAAACAGTTTTCAAGTATTACTACTTATTTTAGCCTCCTTTATGGTAGACATTAGGGCAATACAACAATAACTCAACCTTCCTTATTTCAGTTTCCTATCTCATTTGGAGGTTAAACACAGCCATGTGACTTGTTTTGGCCTCGAAATATGAGCAGATTAAATATGTCATTTCCAGGCAGAACGTTTAAGAGTAAATGTATGATTTGCCATGTTACTTTTTCCCTGCTAAGGCAATCATGGAAATATGTTTCAAACGGGAGCCCCCATACGATTCATTCCCTGAGTGATTATGTTGGCTATGTAGTTTGAGCAACAAACAAGTCTTTATATGCTTTAAACCTATGAGATTATGGTTACCACAGTATAACCTAGCCTATCAGTCACAGACTTCCCTTCATCCTTACTTCCAAATTAATTATTGCCACCATTCCTGAGCTTTTTGAGGATGATTTGGCATAAAAGTTATTTGTTCTTAGCTTTCTCACATTTCCGACATAGGATTATGTTTTCTTAAGTTGGTTGCTACTTGTCCATCTACATTCTGGCTGCTAAAACTTAATTGCTTCTATCTCTACTCCTATTTCCCTTATCCTTGTAGATTTATGCCTTTAAAAAAGATCCTTTTGCTCTAGTTTTAATGTTGTTTCAAGAGGTAATGAAATTAGATTTGTGTGTTCAGTTTGCCATCTTTACTCAGAAGTTTCACCACTCTACGGGAACTTAAAACACTCAGAAGATGAGAGAAGGACACACTGCTTTCTGGACCCACTACCTGAGCTCTTTGGACTCCTGCCAACTGCCACAGTTTGGGATGTTGGAGAGAGCCATCCATCACTGCCAGAGGCTAGGTCAAGGAAGTGACATTTTGGTAGGGCTTTGTGTTTACCAGCTTGCCATAATAAAGGCTCTAGGTCTCGAATGTACTTATCACATTCTGATGTCTAGTTGAACTTCCCTGAGAAATAGTTACCTCAGATCTTGGGCCTGGCATCAGCCTACAGAGCACATGGCCAATCAAATACTGTGTGTCCTGCAGAGTTTTTAATTTTCCAGTGGCAGCATTTCTGGCACATGCTTATGTTTCTTGGGATTTCTTAGGCCCTTTATTAATGCACCCTGAGATTCTCCCATGTTTTGGCTCTTGGGGAAGGCAGGCAGTAGTGCGCAAGGTATGGGAAAGGTATTGGGTCAGGAGGGAAATAGTTGGCAACTTTGGAGATCTGTGTTTCCACTGATGAGGTATGTCCTAAAAGACAAAAGTTGTAGGAGAGTCAACTAATGCTGACTTCTCTGAGGCCCTATGGAGTTTTGTACTGGGCTTCAGAGAATCTGAGTTGTAGACTATGCTCAGCTACTAACTCCCTGTGTGACCTCCCTGAGCCTCTCAGTTTCCTAAAATTTCCTCCAGGTCAAACATTGTAATTCATGAAAGCTTAACAGTACTGGGGATTGTCCTGCTCAGGGTAAAAATGGTTTAAAGAGGGAAATGAATAGGCTGGGTAAATTGTGACCTTTCCAGGGGATATAAAATGTTTTCCCAATTAAAGGCACATCTCCTAACACAGTTTCCAGCTACCAGGGCCTGTGTGAGTCAGCCTTATGATGGGGCTGCATGGACAGGAATTCAGAATTCAGGAAGTGGATGGCTATAGGCACAAAATACTTCTTACCTGTCATAGCAAAGCAGGGGTGTGGTGCTCAGAGCTGAGTGTTATATTTTAGGGGAACACAGAGGGGCTGGAGAGGTTTCAGAGCTGTGACTGGGATGATAAGGTGCTCTGAACTATACCACATGATGAAGAACAGAATGGCTCAGAGATGAGTAGCTCTGATAAGACCCCACCCCCCGTCCCCCGGGGAGGTCTGGTCCCCTGTTTTTAGCTATCTGAATGGTTATTCTGGGGGGAAAGGAGTGACTTAAAACCTAACTCAACAGGTACAGTAAAGTTTGATAGGTAAATGTAACAGAGGGATAGGTTGCAACTCAATAGAAAGATCCTGCTAAGTTTTAGAGGCAGAGAATGCCTCAAGAAGTAGTAGTCTCTGTTGTTGAAAGGTTTTGAGGAGAGAGCCAGTTACTATTTGATAGGAATAATGTAGACAGGGTCAGATTTCAAATGAGAAATTGGATCATATTATTCAAATTATCAGAGCACCTTTCAAATACTGAGAGTCAATCATTCATGTTAGTGGTCAAGTTAGTGGAAAGAGAATTTTAATCATGAAGTCTGAAATTCCAAGTAGGGGAATATCTACATACTACCATTTATAAGGTTGGTCTTGTCCACTGGCCACTGGACAAATATTTGATTGCCTTCTGGGAGACTCCATCTTAAACCCAACACCTTTGTCATTGTTTCCCAAAATTCAAAATTTATGTCTCTTTCAGTGTGTACATTCTTTTCTGTTTCCTCAACTGTAAATTGAATATTTGAACCACAGTATCACAAAGTTGTTGAGATTCAAATGTGATAATGAATATAAAGCTGTTTGGTAAGTTGTAAAATGTCACAGAAAAACACAGGATTATTGTTTTCAGTGTTATTATGTGCACTGGCTTGAGTACTATTTGGTCTCTTATAGAATTTAAAGAAGTACAGCTTCTTCAAGGTAGGAAGAGGTAGATAGTTTGCTGAGTCATTCCCTGTATGGCCTCTGATTGATTATTGCTAACCTTATAAGCACCTCTGGAATCATCTACTGTTCCCACTAGAGCCGGGTGAAGGCAAAATGGAAAGAAATGGTTTAAGGCAATGAGTAGCTGAAGGTAGGAGGGTGCAGAGTAGAACAGCAGGAGCTAAATAAGAGATTGGGGGAGGGGGCTGGGTACAGCAGAACCAGAACTAACAAATAAAAGCCAAGGTGAATCAGATAGTCAGTGTCTTATACAGATGCTCCCAGTACTTTCTAAATGAAAACTTTTAGAAATATGTTCTTCTTTTGTACAAGAGTGTTTAGGTGGTGCCACCTCAGTATAAAAATCATTGTCCAAAGTCTGGGGGCTCTGAAAGAGTACAAAAGCCTTTTCTTTCTCTGGCACAGGTATGATGGGTGGGGAGCTTCATCTCCACAAATGGGTTGGCTAAAGAACCAGTATAATGGGAAAGGGAATTGGATCCCTGGAATGAACTCTGGGGCTGGCAAGAACAGATGATATTCTTCCCTATACTCCCAGCTGTTTCTAGGAAACAAAGCATTGTTTACCTTTTGAAGAGGAGAAGAAAAAATGACATTTCTTTCACTGGGGAGGAAAAAAGATGTCTCTGTCTGATTGACTCTGGGCTTGGGCTTATTTATTTGTCAGCTGCTAGGAATCGACTGTTTTCTGAAGCCAAGTCCCAGGTCACAGGGCCTATGTAATGAGAAGATTTGTCATTAATGAACAGTGGATATCAGCATCACTACGCCTAGTAACACCTCAGTACTCTTGCTTAAAGCCATTCCCAGTTGTTCCTCTCTCTCCTTTTTCTCCTTGCCATCTGCTTCACTCTGTTCTTTTGTCATTTCTCCCCTTCTTCATTTTCTTTGTCTTTTATTTCTCAACCTCTCTTTCCTAGTTCTTTCCCATTATCCCTGTTCTACAGTTCTTCTTTCCTCTCCTCCCTATCTGTGGGTTTCTTTTGCTTCTTATCATCTCCAGCTGGCTCAGACTCCATGCACATGTGCATCCAGGAGACTTCCATCCCTGGCCCAGAAAAAAGACAGATGCAAAGCCCTTATTAGCTCATCTCCTTGGTCTTCCAGCCAGGGAAAGCTTGCTCCCCAAATAGATTCTATTTCACTTCAATTCATCTTGAAATGACTCAAACCAAGGGACCTCCATATCTCCCCTTGGGAATGATCATTCCACGTTTTAATAATACATGCTTTCAATTTTTCCTTCTCTTTGGCCTAATATTTCCTTTGCTTCACTTTAAGCCATAACTCCTGGTTAGATTATCTGGGACCACCCTAAACCTTTCTGTTACTTCCTTAGTGTTTATTGTTTTCTAGGGTTTGAATGTATTTATCATACTTTCACAGAGCATGCTTTTGGCCCCTGAAAAGTTCTGTTCCATGGCTACTACTCCATGAGGTAATTATTATTATCACCATTTTTAAAATATGGAAATTGAGATCTGAAGGGATTAAGAAACTTACCTGAGAACATAGAGAGTAGTGGGCCTGAGATCCAAAACTAGATCTGCTTGATTCTAAAGCCCATCATGGTCTGTTCACAACACCAAAACAAGGCTCAGCATAGTTTATTAAAAATATCTCACAAAATACATCTCTAGTCACTTGATCAACCATCAAGTGTAGCCCAAAATTCATTTGAAAATTTGATTTTGGAGTACATGAAAGGCAGCATGATGTATATTAAAAGGACTCCTGGACTTATAGTCCTAGACACACACACACACACACACACACATTATATACACATATACACTGTGTGTGCCAGGCATTAATCCCAGGGCTTTATGTATACTAACTCGTTTTGTTATCTGCATTTCACAGATTGAGAAACTGAAGCAAGTACAGTTAAGTGATACTCAAGGTCACTCAGCTAAAAAATAGCAGAATTAGGTCCAAACCCAGGTACTCTGACTCTAGAGCCTATGACTTCAACCACAAGATTATCTCTTGCCAAACACTCTGTGTAATTTTGGTCCCGTTGGTCCTGTTTCTTCTCAGGTGTTTACTTTCCCCATATACAAAATGACTAGGTTGGACTGATGCAAAGATCTGCAAACTGTGATTTGCAGAACGCTGGGATTCCACAGAGGTATCTTAGGGGCCAGAGAAAATAAAAGAGAAGGTAGGGAAGGAAAGACCAACCAACAGTGCTCTAGGTCTCCCAGCTTGCTTTCAAACCAGACCAGATATGCTTTCATTTGTTTTATGTGTTGAAGTGCCCCCACCACAAAAATGTTTGAAAATACATTTAAATGATGAAGCAAATGGGTAGCAAAATGTTTTAGAGAATGGCAACCCCCTTTCCTTTCATTTTAGTGTTCACTTGTATTTAGCCCTTGTGTTTATTCCCTCACTAGAGGCCATTTATTTTAATGGATTTTATGTTTGCTCCAAGACACTGCAAACTGCATCTAAGTTTCCACATGATTTCCTTGGTGCCCTTTGTACTGTCTTCATCTCTCTCTTATCAAGAAATCGGCTCTAATCTTTCCAATAGATTTTAAACCACAGCACCTTCCACCTCCCATATCAATTATCACCCAAAGATTGTGAAATTCTTTGAACCCCTAAGGACATGACATAATTTTTAGTGAGGTGAGATGAAATTTTTATTGGGGCAGAAACTCGAAAGGTTTTGCCACTCTGCTGTGTTACAGCCTGGACTTCAGTTCACATTTTTGTTACACTCAGATAATTCTGAGCACCAAAGACACGTTAAGTAGAGTCTAAACAAGAACACAGGGTACTAATTGAAATAATGTGGGGGAAGGGCAAAAGGTAGATGTCTACATCGGCTGTTTTATCCCTAATTATACCCAAAGACCCATGTTTTACCTTTCCTTCTCTCCAGCTGGTAAGATTAGAAGGTCCTCATATGTGTTGGAAGATTGAATTCAGCTCCATTTTGTAAGTTTGTAAGCCTTGTGACATGGAAGTCAGACATCTTATTATCACTTCTATGAATTATAGACCTTTCTTGGAGTAATCTCTATTAGCTCCAGTTACTTTCCAGTTCTCATGGAAACTTACAGAGGAAAAAAGATAAACCAATTTTGAAAACTGGTGGCTATAATTTAATCTTAACAACAAAGTAGGTTATCACAATAAATTTATGGTCTATCTGTATTTTACTTAGTGGCATAATAATATGTTCCATATCAGATGACTCCTTTGAAAGTTACCACATAACAAAGAAATAGAGTAATTTATCTGGACTACTAAAATATGAGTGGTTTGATTATTTTGACTCACCTATTGTGGTATACTTAATATAACAAAGCCAAATTATGAGGCCAGAGACAAGAAATGGCGTGAAACTTTACTGTTTCATGTCAGATGCGAGATGACTAGACAGACAGCATGAGTGAATGTGTGATACTTTGATGGGCTTTCTAATCACCAGGATAACCTATTAACCCTTATTTTTACCTCACATTCATTGTATCATTAGACCTTCACAATAAATTTTTGATAAATACCTTACTGAGGCCTCACTCTTTCTGGTTCTGTGAAAGAAAAACCCTTCATCTTTCTCAAGTGAGGAAGAAATGAGAGACTTCAATTCCCCACCTGTTTTGCTTTTCCTAAAGAAATATGAGAATTTTACGCTTACTCATGGAAAGACTGACCATCTGATTTTTTCACCCTTTGCTTCCTTCCAAAATAGCTGCCTATGACAGTCAGAGTCTCTTTCTGCAGTGCAAGGAAGGCACAAAGAAGAAAATGGAAGTGAAGTGATGAATCTAAGAATTTAAAAAGGAGAAATTTCAACTGAGTTCCTCAGATTGTGTGACATAGAGTCTGTGAATCAGAGAACCTATGACAGGTTGAGAAGTTGGACTTTTGTCAACTTGATTATTTTTTAATGCTCAATTTCTTACTTTATTTGTTTTCTTCCACTTTCCTTTGTTTTTAGTAATGTTTCTTTTGACAATTATAGTATTTCTCAGTTGTGTTAAAGGGAACAAGGAAAAGGGATGTTTTTGTGTCCAAAATTGGTCTCAGTGGAATGGAGAAACAGTGTCCTTTGATATGAATACAAAAAAAACGGTACAAGGGAGAAATCATTTCAAGCCATGCTCTACCATTTAGAGACTTCATTCCCATAATTCTTCTCTACTCCAACTTTGGAAAATTTTCTTTTATATAACTAGAGGGATTATTTCCTTGTCAAACTCACCAAAAGATGCTATTGAACACCAAAGGATAAAACTGCCTTTGCTTTCATTGATAGATATTACTATACACTTCATTTTCAATGATATGTTGTCCAACCAATTAAATGTGTAAATGACCTAATGTTTGATACTGAGGTAAATTTTGCCCTCAGATGCACAATAATAATTCATAACATTAACTGTAAGAAAGTATACTGTTACTCTCCAGTTAAAGATCAGCCTGTGAAGAAGAGAAAAACTCAGAGAAAACAGAATTTTGCAAAGTACTCTAGGCCATGAGTTTTGGCTGGGAAGTTTTAGGACATAATAACTTAGAAGGCATTCACATTTTATTTTCCCCCTCTAACGCTTATGAGACCCATGCGTCCTCACATGTATTGGCAGACTAAATTAAGTTTAGTTTGGCTAACATTTATTCCTGTTAAAGTGGAGTTAGTTTTATTAACACACAATAAATAACAATGCCCAGAATCTTGGCCCACAAGGATTCTTACCTGAAAATTCTCTCTTCTGTTCACCCTGACTGAGCTGTGTACAGAGGGAGGCAAGTGGCTAGTATGTCAGGAAAATGGGAACTGTTCTGGACTACAGATTCTATGAAGGGGAAGACAGCACCATCAGCTGAATATTAATCCCAGAAATGGGCTAAAGACCTGAGCAATTAGAGCTTTAGATCTTTCATTTTGGTTACTTTGTCAGAAGCAGACTTTGCTTATTGTGTCATTTAGGCTTTTAAAAAGTTGGGTGCTAATTTTTCATGAGCCCTAGGCTCAAAGTGTTTGACAACTACTTGGTTATATCCATAATGTTCAGTGTTGCATTATTTTCACTTATACCAAAATATGTCCAAATACTTTGTCCATATAAACTTGAAATGTTAGTTTTACTAAGAACACTCCAGGCCTACATTTTCCTGAGAACTTATTCCTGTTTCTTATCAACATGTCTTAGAAAAATCCACATATGCATGCCCACTTCTCCCCCAAATTAAAACAAAGCAGATAATCAGTCATAAGGGGAACAGAAAATTAACTTGGTCAAATGGATTTAATGTTGGTTGTCTTCCCTATAGATATTGATCAACCCAACATGGCTGCCGCATAGTAGCCTAATGGAAAGAGCAAGAGATTTGTAGAAAAGACACTTGAGTTATCTGGATCACATTTGGCTGGGTGACCCATGGGAAAGTGACTTAACTGATTTGAGCCTTATTTACCTTCACTGTAAAATGAGGGAATAAAACTGATTTAGTAGGGATGCTGTGAGGATTAAATGAGATAATTTGTAGAAATTTCCTAGCACAAGGTCAGTGCTCAATCATTAGTGGTTGTTCTACAAAATAGATGATCTTTGAGGACATTATACCAAGTGAAATAAGCCAGTCACAAAAAGGTAATAACTGTATGATTCCACTTATATGAGGTACCTAAAATAGTAAAATTCAGAGAAACAAAACATAACATTGTGGTTTCCAAGGACTGGGGGAGGGAAAAATGGGAAATTGTTGCTCAATAGGTATAGAGTTTCAGTTTTGCAAGATTAAAAATTTCTAGGGTTCTGTTGTACAACAATGTGTATACAGTTGACATTACCGAACTGTATATTTTGAAATGGTTAAGATGGTAAATTTTATCTTATATGTTTCTTACCACAATTAAAAATAAATAAATATATTTTTTAAATGATTAATGGTTGTTATTAATTATATCATGATAATTATGATTTTTGACTAAAATTAACATTGGTCCTGAGTCTGCTTTTCTACTTATATAGATATGGCCTAAATATACAACCTAGACCCTTGAGAACATCCAGTCATCTGGACAGGAGTAAAGGTGAAAGGAGAATGCAATTACTATGCAAATTAAAGTTAAATCATTCATTAGTCACCTGTATCATCAAAGTATAGCCAGTATGATTGATTTGTAGGAGTCATGGAAAGCTGGGATGATTAGAAGGGTACTGTGTCTAGCCAATAGTCTACAATTATGGAAGATTAATTTTTGACATGTTGTGGGATGGGTTGTAGCAAAGCTGACTAGGTGAAGATAGGATCCAAAGCAGTGTTGTCTAATAGAACATTCTGTGATGATGGAAATTGTGATGGTTAATTTTACATGTCCACTTGACTGAGTTAAGGGATACTCAGATAGCTGGTAAAACATGATTTTTGTGAATGTCTGTGAGAGTACTTTTGGAAGACATTAACATTTGAATCACTAGGCTGAGTAAAGAAGATGCACAATTTGGGCAGGCATCATCCAATCTGCTGAGGGCCTGAACAGAACAAAAGGGCAGAGGAAGGGCAAACCTTTTCTATTTTTTTAATTGAGATATAATTGGCATACATTGTATTAGTTTCAGGTGTAAAACATAGTGATTCGATATACGAATATATTGTAAAACGATAACAACAATAAGTTTAGTTAACATCTATCACACATTTTTTTTCTTTTAATGAGAATTTTTAACACCTACTCTCTTAGCAACTTTAAAATATGTAATACAGCATTATTAACTATAGTCACTATGCTGTACACTACACCCCCCAGGACTTATTTATTTATAATGGTACATTTGTATCTTTTGATCACCTTTACCCATTTCACCTCCCTCTAACCACTGGCCTCTGGAAACCACCAGTCTGTTATCTATGTCTACAAGTTCAGTTTTTTTTTTTAAGATTCCACATAAAGGTGATATCACACAGTATTTGTCATTTCCTGTCTGATTTATTTCACTTTGTACATTGCTTTCAAGGTCCATCCATGTTATTTCAAATGGCAGGATTTCCTTCTTTTCTATGGCTGAATAATATTCCATTATGTATGTGTTTATGTATGTGTGTGTGTGTGTATACATATATATACATACCACATTTTCTTTATCCATTCATCCATGATGGACAGGTTGCTTCCATCTCTTCATTATTGTAAATAATGCTGTAATGAACATGGGGGTGCAGATATCTTTTCAAGTTAGTGGTTTGATTTACTTTGGGTAAATAACCAAAAGTGAAATTGTACGATCATATGGTAGTTCTATTTTTAGTTTTTTCAGGAACTTCCATACCATTTTCCATAGTGGCTGTACCAATTTACATTCCCACCAACAGTGCACAAGGATTTCCTTTTCTCTACATCCTCTACAATGTGTGCTATTTCTTGTCTGTTTGAGAATAGCCATCTAACAGGTGTGAGGTGATATCTCATTGTAGTTTTGATTTGCATTTCCCTGATAATTAATGATGTTGAGTACCTTTTCATGTACCTGTTAGCCATCTGTATGTCTTCTTTGGAAAAATGTCTGTTCAGATCTTCTACCCATTTTTTAATCAGATTGTTTGTTTTTTTGATATTGAGTTGTATGAGATCTTTATATATTTTGTATATTAACCCCTTATCAGATATATGATTTGCAAATATTTTCTCACATTCTGTAGGTAGCCCTTTCATTTTGCTGATGGTTTCCTTTGCATTGCAGAAGAGTCTTCATTAAATGTAGCCCCACTTGTTTATTTTTGCTTTGGTTGCCTTTGTTTTTAGTGTCAAATCCAAAAAATCGCCACCAAGGCTGATGTCAAGGAGCTTACCACCTATGTTTTCTTCCAGGAGTTTTGTGGTTTCAGGTAGTATATTCAAGTCTTTAATCCATTTTTAGTTAATTTTTGTGTATCATGTGAGACAGTGGTCTAGTTTCATTCTATACATGTGATGGTCCAATTTTTCCAACACCATTTATAGAAAATACTGTCCTTTCATGAGACTCCTATGTCACAAAATTAATTGATCATATATGTGTGGGTTTATTTTTGGGCTCTCTGTTGCATTGATCTATGTGTCTGTTTTTATGCCATTACCATATTGTTTTTGATTACTATATCTTTTTAAATATAATTTGAAATCAGGAAGCATGAGGCCTCCAGCTTTGTTCTTCTTTCTCTAGATTATTTTGGCTATTTGTGGTCTTTTGTGAATCCATACAAATTTTAGGATTGTTTTTTCTATTTTTATGAATATTGCCATTGGAATTTTGATAGGGACTGCATTGAATGTGTAGATTGCTTTGGGTAGTAAGGACAACTTAACAATATTAATTCTTCCAATCCATGACCATGGAATATCATTCCATTTATTTGTGTCTTTTTCAATTTGATTAATCAATGTCTTATAGTTTTCATTGTAAGAGGTCTTTAACCTCCTTGGTTAAATTTATTCCTAGATATTTTATTCTTTATGATGCAATTGTAAACAGGAACGTTTTCTTGCTTTCTATTTCTGACAGTTCATTACTAGTGTATAGGCATGTAACTGCTTTTTGTATATTGATTTTGTCTCCTACGACTTTTGGTATGTTGTATTTCCATTTTCATTTATCCCAAGATATTTTTTGATTTCTCCTTTGACTCATTGATTGTTCAGTAACATGATGTTAATCTCCACATATTTGTGAATTTTCCATTTTCATCCTGTAATTGATTTTTAGTTTCATACCATTGTGATTGGAAAAGATGCATGATATAAATTCAATCTTCTTACATTTATTAAGACTTGTTTTGTGGCCCAACATATGACTTATCCTGGAGAATGTTCCATGTGTATTTGAGAAGAATGTATATTCTGTTGCCTTTGGATGGAATGTTCTGTATATGTGAGTTAAGTCCATCTGCTCTAACACGTTATTTAAGGTCAATGTTTCCTTATTGATTTTCTGTCTTTATAATTTATCCACTGATGAAAGTGGACTATTAAAGTCCCCCACAATTGTTGCATTGCTGTCTATTTCTCCATTTAGGTCTATTAATATTTGATATATTTAGATGCTCCTATGTTGGTTGCTTAAATATTTACAAATGTTATATCCTCTTGTTGAATTGACCCCTTTACCATTATATAAGGACCTTCCTGTCTCTTAATACAGTATTTGTCTTAAAGTCTATTTTGTCTGATATAACTATAGCTACCACAGCTTTCTTTTGGTTTCCATTTACATGGGATATCTTTTTCCTTGCCTTCTCGTTCAGTCGTGCATGTCCTTACATCTGAAGTGAGTTTCTTGTAGGCAGCATATACATGGCCCTTGTCTTTTTATTCATTCAGCCACTGTGTATCTTTTGATTGGAGAATTTAGTCTATCTACATTTAAAGTAATTATTGATAGGTACATTACTATTGCCATTTTCTTCTTTGTTTTCAGGCTGTTTTTTTTTCTGCTTTATCTCCCCAACCACCCCCCCCCCACCCCCCGTACACAGTTGTATATCTAGTTGCAGGTCCTTCTAGTTGTGGGATGTGGGACGCCGCCTCAACGTGGTGTGACGAGCGGTGCCATGTCCGCGCCCAGGATCTGAACCCTGGGCTGCCACAGCGGAGTGCGCGAACTTAACCACTCGGCCACGGATCCGGCCCCTTCAGGCTGTTTTGTAATTCTTTGTTCCTTTCTTTTTCTCTTGTCCTCTTCATTTGGGATTTGATGATTTTCTTTAGTGGTATACTTAGATTCCTCTCTCTTTATCTTTTGTGTTTCTACTATAGGTTTTTGCTTTGTGGTTACCATGAGGCTTTCATAAAACAACTTAAATTCATAATAGTCTATTTTAAGTTGATAACAAGTTTGAACACATTCTAAAGGTCTACATTTTTACTGCCCCTCGTGTTTTATGTTTTTGATGTCACAATTTACACCTTTTTATATTGTGTATCATCAACAAATTATTTTAGTTATTTTTACTACTTTTGTCTTTTATCTTTCATACTAGCTTTATAAGTGATTAACCCAGCACCTTTACAACATTAGTTTATTCTGAATTTCAGTATATATTTACCTTTACCAGTGAGATTTATACTTTGATATATTTTCTTGTTACTAATTGTCACCATTTTGTTTCAGCTTGAAGTCCCTTTAACATTTTTCGTAAGGTTTATCTGATGGTAATGCACACTTTTCACTTTTGCTTCTCTGAAAAATTCTTTCTCTCTCCTTCAATTTTGAAGACAGATTTGCTGAGGAGAGTATTCCTGGTTGGAAGGTTTTTCTTTCAGCACTTTGAATATATCCTGCCACTCCTTTGTGGCCTGTTAAGTTTCTGCTCAAATATCTGCTGATAGTCTTATGGGGGTTCCCTTGTGTGTAACAAGGTTTTTTTCTCTTGCTGCTTTAGAGAGTCTTTCCTTGTTTTTAACTTTTGACACTTTAATTATAATGTGTCTTAGAGTGAGCCTCTTTGGTTTCATCTCATTTTGAACTCTCTGGGCTTCCTGGATCTGCATGTCTCTTTCTCTCCTCATGTTAGGGAAGTTTTCAGCCATTTTTCTTCCAATAAGTTTTCTGTCCATTTCTCTTTCTCTCTTTTCCTTCTGGGACCTCCATAATGTGAATATTGGTCCACTGGATGTTGTCCCATAAGCCCTTGAGCTATCTTCACTCTTTTTCACTCTTTTCTTTTTGCTGTTTTGATTGGTTGAGTTCCACTGCCCTTTCTTTGAGTTCACTGATCCTTTCTTCCACTTCATCTAGTCTGTTGTTGAACCCCTCTATTGCATTTTTCAGTGGAGTTATTGTCTTCTTCAGCTCCGTGACTTCTGTTTGGTACTTTCTTATATTTTTTATCATCTCTTTTTTGAAATTCTCACTTTGTTCATGCATTGTTTCCCTGAACTCAGTGAGTATATTTATGACCATTATTTTGAACTCTTTATTAGGTAAATCACTTATCTTCATTAATTAAGGTCTTTTAATTTGCCTGCCTGGCTTTTAACTTTTAAAAAACTTTTAACTAAATTAAAACTTTTAATTAAGTTATAACATGGTCTTTGTTTGGGACATATTCCTCACTTCCTTCATTTTCCTTGATTCTCTGTTTTAGTTTCTATGCATTAGATAAAACAGCCATCTCCCAGTTTTGAAGGAGTAGCTTCATGTAGGAGATGAATTTTATCATTCAATCTTGTCCTGGCTCTTGGTTGTCCCTCAAACCTTTGTGATTGTCCAAGAAGCCAACTTTGTTCTTAATGGCTCCCAGTAGTTGAGGGTGTGCCAAGGCCTGTCAGTGTCCCATAGGGGAGGATCTCAGTCGGCACCCAGATTCAGGCTTATTGGAAGCCAGACCCTCGGGCAGTAGCTTTTAAAATATGCAAATATATCTCTTGCAAGGGAAGACTTGGAGATGGACATTTCTGTCTCCTCCTTCACACTAAGCCTTGGGGTGATAGTCATTTAACAACTGTTTCTTTGTTTGATTCCATCTCACTGAACTCAGAACACAAGCTCCACTGGACATCAGAGCAGCCAGGCTATCAAAGGATGTTCCTTCTGGGCAGCAGCCACAAAAGTAGGGGCAACAGATGTTCACACAAGTTCCTTCCTCAGAAATACCAGTGACCTGGAGTGAGGCAGAGGGAGAGCACAAAGATAGCACTCACCCTCTAAGGTGTCTGGAGAGGACTATAGTCAGCTCTTAGATGTGTGTTTAATTAGAAGCCTCCTGCTCATGCTGCAGCCATGAAGATAAGCTAATAGGCCCTTTTCACAGAAAGACTGGGCATTTCAGTCTATTGCCTCTCTGCTGTGCCTTGGGGGTATAGCTGGATAAGAATGCTTTCTCTGTTTGTTACAATCCTGTGGGACCCATAAACGTAAGCCTTGCTGGCCACCAGAGCTAAGCAATGAAGGGATGTCTCCTGGGCAGCAGCTACAAAAATAAGGGCCAGACATGTGCACAAGCTCCTTTCTGGGAGATACCAGGGACCTAAAGCAAGGCAGAGAGAGTGCAAAGATGGCGCCCACTGGCCTCCACATTCTTTGGAGAATGTTTCACTAGGCCCCCAGGTGTGTGTTAAATTATATGTTTGCCTCTCAGCTCAAAGCTTTAAGATAAGCAAATAAGCCTCTTTCACACAAAGACAGGGTGCATTTCAGTTGGCTGCCTCTGTGCCGGGCCCTGGGGGCTAGCCAGGTGAATCCAGTGCGCCCTTTAAGAACTGTTTCTCAATTCACTACAGCCTTGTGGGTGTAGTGGCTGCAAGCCCCTTTGGCTTTCAAAGCTAGATATTTTGAGGGCTCACCACTCAGGCGCAGGTTGTTTAAAGTTAGGGTGCCAGATGTGGGTTTCAAACCTTTCACTCTTCAGGAAGATGCTCAGAGTTATGAGTTTCCTCCTGATTGTGTGTCTCTGCGCTAAGGGTAGTGTTTATAGCAAGATTGTGTTTCAGTCCCTCTTACCTATTTGGTTGTGGGGTTTTTTCTCGTTTGCCTGAATTGTAGGAATTGCTCAGCTAGTTTTTGGGTTTCTTCAGAGAAAATTTTTCCATATGTAGCTGTAGATTCAGTGTGTCCATGGGAGGAGGTGAGTTCAGGATCCTCCTGGATTGCCACTGTGAACTGGAACCTCTCTCTATTCTTGAGCCAAGACATTCATCTTCTCCTGCCCTTGGACATCAGAGCTCCTGGTTTTCAGGCCTTTGGACTCCAGGACTTATACCAGCAGATCCCCCTCTGCCTGTTTTGAGGTTCAGCCTTGAACTTGGAGTTGCACCATTGGTTCACCTGGTTCTCAGGCTTTTCAAATGGGGCTGAGTTATACCACTGGCTTTCTTGGTTATCTAGCTTGTAGATGGCATATTGTGGCATATCTCAGCCTCCATAATCATGGTGAGCACTGTATTGGACAATGCAGACCTATAGTTTGGGGAGGAAGTAAAGGATTATATCAATCTGGGAAGCAAGAAAGTGGTTGATTTACTTGAAGTAAATAGAGCTGTTATGATCAAATAAGTATGTCAGTCATAAGACAAGCCCTGTGAAGTCAGCTAAAGAAAGAAAATCCAAATAGTTGTTCTAGGTCTAAAGGTATAGGTTAGAAACTCAAATACACAGGAATCAAGCAGGTAATATAAGTGAATAAGGAAGGCCAGGTAGAAGGTAAATATCCAATCTAAATGGGGCAGCTACCACTCAGTTCCAGTCAATTGCTGGCAAGTGGGAACACAGGCTTGGGATTGCCAAATCTTCTGGTTTTCAAAAGAAACCAGAAATATTGATTTTTAAATGTTAGATCTCCAAATTTTAAAATATTGGCTGAATTTTAGACCATGTACAAGAGAAACAAAACAGATACGTAGCCTGAATCAGACACTTAGTTTGTGTTCACTATAGACAATGCCCAGTGTCTGGGAGGTAAGCAAGAAATCACTGCTTACTACTGTAGCTGCTAAAAATAAAATGAGTGGTACAGACTATGAGGTCAGAGAATGTCACCACAGTGAGCTTTTGATAGTGATAATTATTAGGAAAAATATTTGGAGAAGGTGCGGTGTGATCTGAGCTTGAAGTCTGAGAAATATGTAGATAGAGGGAGATGAGAGAAGGAACCAGGAAATTCCAGGTCATGGAGTGGATATGACATAAGTAAAAATGTGAAAGTAAGTATGCACATGACGAGTTTTGATAAGCAGAAGAGTTGACTCCAATAGAGGTTCATGCTGGGTATTAGCAGGAGATTCATTCATAAAAACTGGGACCCAACTGAGAAGAGCCTCAAATTTCAAACTAAATAGTATCTTCAGAAGATGCTAACAAATAACCTCAATCTAGAGTCACTACTACCAAATAAACTCTACTAAGCTGCTCCCTTTAGCCTTAAGCTAAAATCATTGTCAAATTCAGTTTCCCAAGATTTTTTTTTTTGTGATATTCATGCAAACAACCTTCTACATGTAAATCACTCTGCCAAGTACTTCGGGAAATAAATAAATAAATAAGTGTGTAACATATGATTTGTGGAGACAATTTTGGGGCCTCTGTCCCTGTGCATATAAATGTGAAAGAACTACCAATGAAAAGGCTCTTTTGTCATGATGAGTTGCATTCTACCCCCTCCCCATACTGTCCCTTTTTCCCTTTCCTCCTATGTAACCAACAGGCTCAGCTTCTCCAGTAATATTTGTGTTTGTGCTGGAAGGAGGAGAACACACATTTTGATTAATGGTGTCACCTTAGAAGAAAGCATGCTTGAGTTAGAACTACATGCCAGTGCAAATGCTGGAAATCACCCCAAATTGCCATAAATGGGACTTACATCAAGGGTTCTGCTTGACCTTTTTTGCAGAAGGGAAAAATACCTTCTGGGAATGCATAAGCATGCAAAAATATCTTGGAAGTGAAATAAGTAAGGGAGCTTCTCCTCTTCATAAAACATGCTGGTAGAGCTGTTGCTGTTCAGTAATGGTCCTTAGAATGAATCATAAAAAATGCAAGATGTAAAGTGTGTGTGTAGATGAGTGCCAAAACTTAAGGACAAATGAAGTTGATTCTTCCCCCAGTGAGTTGGGGGGTGTTTAGATTTCATGTCTTCTTTTCCTTGTCCAGCTTGTTAGCTACAACTTTGAAAATAAAATGAAGCAGTACTTCATGTCTTGAAAACAAAGGCAACATTCTGCTTTGGAGAAATTCCTTCACAGTAGTTAACTTCTCTTTATGTCTCCCTTCTGCCATATTTAAAAGTTATCTTGTTACTGATGAAGGTCATTTGGTGGCCTTGGATAGCAAGCAAAATGTCACCAGCTTCCTTTTAACTCTGGGCATACAAACTGGGATAGGTTGAAATGGTCCACAGGTGGTAATCCTGAGGTAACCAAAGTATGTCAGTGAGACATCCAAGAAGCTCTCCAAGGATAGACATTGCTTCCTCCATTTGCACTAGTGTTGCAGTTGACTTTAAGGTAAAGGGGCTGAACACATTGTTCTATCCTAACTTGGCATCTACATCTGAGATAGTTTTAGTACATTTCCTGCCCACTCTATGGGGCTGAAATAGCTGTGGTATGTTGGATGGGGGGAAATAAAAATGAAGGATATTTGTTGGTTATATTATATCAGCTGTTCTGGATTTCTGCCTCAGGGTGTAACTATCTTTTTTCTTAGTTATTCCTTTGAGAAACAGGGAGTGAAAGGTAGCTAGGGAATAATGGAAACAGAAAATAAAGATATTACTAAGTTAATAAGGAGCCATCTATAGATATCAAGGTGGTCGAAAGTGAACAAAATCTGAAATATTCCAGGACATACCTGGAAATGTAATATCTAATTTGAGGTCCCACAGGCATATGTTAGAAGTTTAGCAAATCCAGGAAAGTGCTTAACCCAGTCTATCTGAATCATGGGGCCACCCTAAACATAGGTAGAATAGGTATCTACTTATGTAGTCTAATTTGAGGACCACAGCTCCATAGTTGCCTTCAAATATCTCCCTCCACTGTCATATCCTACCTTTCTCTCTTACCAGGCTCAAATCCCTATACTTTAAATTATTCTCCTGGTCAGACAACAAGAAGCCTGCTACCAGGTGAAAATGCAGCATGTTTCTGGATAAGGGAGACTTCTCTCTTCTATAAGCACATTATTTGTATGAGATTTTTGACCAGTTTATCACCCTCGCAAGTCTGTCTCTTGGACTGAAGGATATCAGGTGTGAATCAGGACAGGAGGGAGCATGGATAGGGATAGTTTGGGAGTCTTGAATTCCAAATAGCAGGATCAGCAGAAGCTGGGGAGGATTGGTAATGAATGATGGAGCACCTGTACTAGGGAGATGCCAAAAAGGGTATGAACCACCAAAAAGGCTATAACATCAAAAGGCAAAAGACCCCAAAATATGAAGTCATCACTTCACATCTTTTGCGGGTATCACCATAGGTCAGGTACCTTTTTAAAGCTTAAGGTAGAGTCATGCTCAGCTTAAAGTTTTAGGGACTCCTCACTTCTTTAGCATTAGCTCCTCTTCTTTGCAACTCTGTGTAAACTCCAAGCACCCAGAAATCTCATGCTACTGCTAAGAGACAAAATATGCAAACAGACAATGACCAAACCATATATAAAAATAGAACTCTGACACACAACCTGCCCAGGAGATCAACCCATTATCTACAGTAACCAGCTCAGGAAGCCAGCTATCTCTGAGTCAGACTTATAGGAAGTTAGAATGTTTTCTCCAGTAATTGATCCAGGAAGCCAAATAATAATCCCTGGAACAATTGGCCCAAAATGACCAGGACTTGATTAGTAACTGGCAGCTTCCCTAATCTTTGTCCCCCTTTCCAACTTAGGACCAGTCAGAGAAAGTAAAACACGCACCTCTCACCAACCACATAAGATGCCCCACTTCTAGTTAGCCTACCGACAACTTCCCCATGACAACAGCCTCCAGTCAGGGCATGATTGAAACCTTTCTTTTTTCCACTGTAAAGTTTTCCTATTCCTCTTTCTGCCTTTGAGTCTCTGTCAAAATTCAGATAACGGTGGCTAACTCCCTTACTATAGAAAGCTCTGAATAAATAGCCTTTGCTTATTCTCATCTGGTTGGCCTTCATTTATTTCCACACTGATCAAGAGGTCTTGAATCCAGCAGCCAAAATGATCTCCTCAAAGTTCGCACATGATCGCATCACTACTAATACCCATCTCCACTTAAAATACATCAGTCACTTTCCATAACTTTTTTATTAAACTCTATTTTTATAACATTTGATTTATAAAAATTAAGATAATACAGAGTTCCCATATACCCAGTAACCAGTTTCTCTTATTATCAACTTCTTACACTAGTATAGTACATTTGTTACAATTAACAAATGTATATTGATTCATTATTCCATACTTCACTCAGATTTCCTTAGTTTCTGTTTAATGTTCTTTTTCTATTCCAGGGTCCCATCCAGGATACCTCATTACTTCAGTCATCATGTCTCTTTAAACTGCTTTTGACTGTGACAATTTCTCAGACACTCTTTGTTTTTTATAATCTTGACAATTTTTAGAAGTACTGGCCCAGTATTTGTATAATATCCTTCTGTTGGGACTTGTCTAATGTTTTTCCCATGATTAGACTGGCATTATTGGGTTTTTGGAGGAAGACCACAGAGGTGAAGTGCCATTATCCTCACAATATATCAAGGGGACATACTATCAACATAACACTGTTTATGTTGACCTTGATTACCTACCTAAGGTAGTATTTGTCAGGTTTCTCCACTGTAAAATTAGTCTTTTTATTAGCCCTTTCCATACTGTACTCTTTGGAGGGAAGTTACAGCAACCTACACTTAAGGAGTGGGAATTTATGCTCCATCTCCTTGAAGGTAGAGTATCTGCATAAATTATATGGAATTCTTCTGCACCATAGATTTATTCAGTTATTTATTGATATCAGTACAGATTCATGGATATTAATTTTATGCCATGGGTTATAATCCAATATTACTTTATTTTGTTGCTCAAATTGTTTCATCTTTGGCCATTGGAAGCTCTTTCAGTTGGCTCCTATGTCCTTTGACATACCTCCATCATTGTGATTTTTTTTTTAGCATTTCTTTAATTTATCGCACCACAAGATGCTCCAGGATCATTTGTATATTTCCTGCCCCAGTCCTAGAATCAGCAATTTCTATAAGGAGCCCTGGTTCCTTTTATTGGAGTATGTTATTAGAAACCAAGATCTGAGGACTTTTTGGGTTATGTCAGCAACATGGCAGCGTGAGCTCACCCAGGACTCTCTCCCCTCCAAATTACAACTAAAAAGAGCAACTGCTTTCCAACCAAAAAAATAAATCCTAATAACAGAAATCATCAGAGACCCACAGCAGCCAAACGACGGAAGGCGGAGAGGCTGCAGCCGCCCTCGGAGGAGCTGGAACAGGGTAGGAGAGAACTCCACTCCTGCCCCTGGAGACTGGGATTGGTGCCACAGGTGCGGGAAGGAGCAGGGGAGGGGGCCGCGTGTCCAGGGATCATCCACGACTCCCACCGCCCGTGTGGCTGAAACCCTCTAACAGGGGAAATCTTTCCAATGGGGTAACCTCAGCAAGCCAGGGCCCCGGGAGACCAGAAAGTGACAGCTGGTCCAATCCAGGTCAGCGTGAGTGAAAGTGACCCCCCTCCCTCAACCCACAGCTGCGCAACGCCATCATGGCTGAAGGCAGAGGGCTCAGAATGCACAGCTCTCAACCCTCATCTAGTGGCGACAGACTGTAACTGCAGCCAAATAATAGCATCATGTGCAAAAACCGCTCCTCTACCATCCAGCAGTTTATAAAAGCTCCAGACCAGAAGGAAAACAATAAAAACACAGAATTAAGTCCTGAGGACTTGGAAATGTGTAAACTAAGTGGAGATGAGTGCAAAATAGCTATCCTGAAAATATTCAATGAGGTAAAGGGAAATATAGAGAAACAAGTCAACGAGTTCTGGAGTTACTTCACAAAAGAGATTGAAATTATAAAGAAGAATCAATTAGAAATGCTAGAGGTGAAAAATACAATGGATCAGATAAAACAGAATACAGATTCCCTGAATGCTCATGTGCACACCATAGAGGAGCAAATTAGCATAATCAAAGATAGACAGGCTGAATGGCTCCAGACAGAGGAAGAAAGAGAACTAAGAATTAAAAAAACTGAAGAAAATCTCAGAGAAATAACTGACTCAATGAGAAAATGCAACTTAAGAATCATCGGAATTCCTGAGGGCGTGTAGAAGGAAAATGGAGCAGAAAGTGTGCTCAACGAAATAATAGAAGAGAACTTCCCGAATCTAGGGATTGAGAGAGAAATGTGTGTGGAGGAAGATTTCAGATCTCCTAGATTTGTCAATGTGAAAAGACATACTGCAAGGCACATAGTAGTAAAAATGGCAAAAATGAATGAGAAAGAAAGAATACTCAGGGCAGCAGGGCAGAAGAAAGTAACCTACAAAGGAAGCCCCATTAGAATTTCAGCGGATTTCTCTACAGAAACCTTACAAGTGAGGAGAGATTGGAGTGACATATTCAAAACTTTAAAGTATAAAACTCTTCAGCCAAGAATATTCTATCCAGCAAAAATATCCTTCAGATATGAGGGAGAAATTAAATCTTTTCCAGACAAACAAAAGCTAAGGGACTTCGTAGTCACACGACCTCCACTACAGGAAATCCTCAAGAAGGCGCTCATACCTGAAAAAAGAAACAAAGGGAGTAAGGGGTCACAAAACACAGAGTAGGGAGACAAATAGATAGAATCTGAATAGGATAGCAAATATTCAACTATAGCATTAAGATAAAGGGAAGGAAATCACCAAAGCAAAGACAATCTTATCACTCTAACCACAAACTCACAAAACAAGTTGGAATAAGAGATGAAAATAATAATTTAGGAGGGGAGGAGGAAAGGGACTGAAACAGTCTAGGCTAAGGAAGTAAGAGACCACCAGAAAATGGACTATGTTATACACGAGATTCTGAATACAAACTTCAGGGTAGCCACTAAACTGAAAAACAGAACAGAGACACAAAACACAAATAAAGAAAAATCTAAGAAACCCAGCATAAGAAATTGCAGAAGTCAATAGGTAGGCTAAAACACACAGGACGAGAAACAAAGGAAACACAGGAAAACCAGAAAATGAGCAAAAGAATGACAGCATTAAGCCCTCATGCATCAATACTCACCCTCAATGTAAATGGATTGAACTCTCCAATAAAAAGACACAGAGTGACAAAATGGATTAAAGAACAAGATCCAACAATTTGTTGCCTCCAGGAAACACACCTCACCTCCAAGGACAAACAGACTCAGAGTGAAGGGGTGGAAGACAATACTCCAAGCTAATAGCAAACAAAAGAAAGCAGATGTCGCAATACTTATATCAGACAAAACGAACTTCAAGATAAGGCAGGTAAAGAGAGACATACAGGGCCAATTTACAATGATCAAAAGGACACCTCATCAAGAAGAAATAACGCTTGTAAATATCTATGCACCCAACACAGGAGCACCAAAGTTCATAAAGCAACTATTAACAAACATAAAAGAAGATATCAAAAATAACACAATAATAGTAGAGGACCTCAACACCCCACTCACATCAATGGACAGATCATTCAGACAGAAAATCAACAAAGAAACATTGGAGCTAAACAAAAAGCTAAATCAGTTGGACTTAATAGACATATATAGAACACTTCATCCAAAAACAGCAGAATACACATTCTTCTCAAGTGCGCATGGAACATTCTCAAAGATAGACCATATGTTGGGAAACAAGGCAAGCCTCTACAAATTTAAAAAAATTGAAATAATAACAAGCATCTTCTCGGATCATAATGCTATAAAGCTAGAAATTGATTACAAGAAAAAAGCTGAGAAAGGCACAAGGATGTGGAGACTAAACAATATGCTATTGAACAAGCAATGGATCATTGAAGAAATTAAAGAAGAAATCAAAAAATATCTGGAGACAAATGAAAATGATAACATGCCATACCAACTCATATGGGATGCAGCAAAAGCTGTATTAAGAGGAAAATTCATTGCAATTCAGGCACATCTTAACAAACAAGAAAAATCCCAAATCAGCAATCTTAAACTACACCTAAGTGGATTAGAGAAAGAAGAACAAACAAAGCCAAAAGTCAGCAGAAGGAGAGAAATAATAAAAATCAGAGCAGAAATAAGTGCTATTGAAACAAAAAAGGCAGTAGAAAGGATCAATGAAACAAAGAGCTGGTTCTTTGAGAAGATAAATAAAATTGACAAACCCCTAGCCAGACTTACAAAGAAAAAAAGAGAGAAAGCTCAAATAAACAAAATCAGAAATGAAAGAGGAGAAATAACAACAGACTCTGCAGAAATACAACTGATTATAAGAGAATACTATGAAAAACTATATGCCAGCAAAATGGGTAACCTAGAGGAAATGGATAAATTCTTGGACTCCTACAATCTCCCAAAGCTCACTAAAGAAGAAGCAGACAACTTGAACAGACCAATCACCAGGAAAGAGATTAAAACAGCAATCAAAAGCATTCCAAAGAAAAAACCCCAGGACCAGATGGCTTCCCTGGGGAATTCTACCAAACTTTCAGAGAGGATTTAATACCTATCCTTTTCAAGCTATTCCAAAAAATTAGGGAGGATGGAATACTTCCTAACACATTCTATGAGGCCAACATCACGCTGATACCACATTCTGACAAGGACAGCACGAAAAAGGAGAACTACAGGACAATATCACTGATGAACATAGATGCAAAAGTTCTCAACAGAATTTTGGCAACCCAAATACAGCAATTCATCAAAAGGATCATACATCATGATCAAGTAGGATTCATACCAGGGACACAGGGATGGTTCAACATCCGCAAATCAATCAACGTGATACACCACATCAACAAACTGAGGAATAAAAACCACATGATCATCTCAATAGATGCAGAGAAGGCATTTGACAAGATCCAACAGCCATTTATGATAAAAACTCTGAACAAAATGGGGATAGAAGGGAACTACCTCAACATAATAAAGGCTATATATGACAAACCCATAGCCAACATCATGCTCGATGGGCAAAAACTGAGCACCATCCCCCTGAGAACAGGAACGAGACAAGGATGCCCTCTATCACCACTCTTATTTAACATAGTACTGGGGGTCCTGGCCAGAGCAATCAGGCAAGAAAAAGGAATAAAAGGAATCCAAATAGGGGGAGAAGAAGTGAAACTCTCACTGTTTGCAGATGACATGATCTTATATATAGAAAACCCCAAAGAATCCATTGGAAAACTGGTAGAAGTAATCAACAACTACAGCAAAGTTGCAGGGTATAAAATCAATTTACATAAATCAGTAGCATTTCTATATTCTAGTAATGAACTAACAGAAAAAGAACTCAAGAACACAATACCATTCACAATCGCAACAAAAAGAATAAAATACCTCAGGGTGAATTTAACTAAGGATGTGAAAGACCTATACAATGAAAATTACAAGGCTTTTCTGAAAGAAATGGATGACGACATAAAGAGATGGAAAGACATTCCCTGCACATGGATTGGAAGAAAAAACATAGTTAAAATGTCCATTCTACCTAAAGCAATCTACAGATTCAACGCCATCCCAATCAGAATCCCAATGACATTCTTTACAGAAATAGAACAAAGAATCCTAAAATTCATATGGGGGCAACAAAAGACCCCAAATTGCTAAAGCAATCCTGAGAAAAAAGAACACAGCTGGAGGCATCACAATCCCTGACTTCAAAACATACTACAAAGCTACAGTAATCAAAACAGCATGGTGCTGGTACAAAAACAGGTACACAGATCAATGGAACAGAATTGAAAGCCCAGAAATAAAACCACACATCCATGGACAGCTAATCTTCAACAAAGGAGCTGAGGGCATACAATGGAGAAAAGAAAGTCTTTTCAACAAATGGTGCTGGGAAAACTGGAAAGCCACATGTAAAAGAATGAAAATTGACCATTCTTTTTCACCATTCACCAAAATAAACTCAAAATGGATCAAAGACCTAAAGCCGAGACCTGAAACCATAAGGCTTCTAGAAGAAAATGTAGGCAGTACACTCTTTGACATCAGTATTAAAAGGATCTTTTCAGACACCATGCCTTCTCAGAGAAGGGAAACAATAGAAAGAATAAACAAATGGGACTTCATCAGACTAAAGAGCTTCTTCAAGGCAAGGGAACACAGGATTTAAACAAAAAGACAGCCCACTAACTGGGAAAAAATATTTGCAAGTAATGCATCAGACAAAGGCTTAATATCCATAATATATAAAGAACTCACACAACTCAACAACAAAAAATTAAACAACCCCATCAAAAAATGGGCAGGAGACATGAATAGACATTTCTCCAAAGAAGATATATGGATGGCCAATAGGCACATGAAAAGATGTTCATCATCGCTGATCATCAGGGAAATGCAAATCAAAACTACACTAAGATAGCACCTTACACCCATTAGAATGACAAAAATAGCTAAAACAAATAGTAACAAATGTTGGAGAGGTTGTGGAGAAAAAGGAACCCTCATACACTGCTGGTGGGAATGCAAACTGGTGCAGCCACTATGGAAAACAGTATGGAGATTCCTCAAAAAATTAAAAATAGAACTACCATATGATCCAGCTATTCCACTACTGGGTATCTATCCAGAGAGCTTGAAGTCAGCAATTCCAGAAGTCCTATGCACCCCAATTTTTATTGCAGCATTATTTACAGTGCCAAGACATGGAAGCAATCTAAGTGCCCATCAACAGATGATTGGATAAAGAAGATGTGGTATATATATACACAATAGAATACTACTTGGCCATAAAAAAGAACAAAATCGTCCCATTTGCAACAACATGGATAGACCTTGACGGAATTATGTTAAGTGAAATAAGCCAGATAGAGAAGGACAATCTCTGCATGACTCCACTCATATGAGGGTTCTAAACCCGTGGACAAAAAGAACTGATTAGTGGCTACCAGGGGATAGGGGTGTGGGGGGTGGGCACAAAGAGTGAAGGGTTGCACCTTCAACACGACTGACAGACAATAATATACAACTGAAATTTCACAAGATTGTAACCTATCATTAACTCAATAAAAATTATATCTAAAAAAAGAAACCAAGATCTGGGTGCTAGATGTGCTTGATGCTACTGGGATGTTGCTTCCTTTGTGCCTCTCAATTGATAGAACAAGGACATATATGTGTGCATACGAACCTGTGTATACACATATATCTATAAATATTTCTATATGTAACTATCTGTATTTATATTAAGTTAAATGTGAGATCATATTGATATTTCCAACTCTAATCCATTACCAATAAGGTCATTTTAGCCTCCTCCCCTTGTTAATCTATAAACTCCTACTCTACTCCAACAATAGGAAAACTGGCTCCTACCACTCACCATGCATTTACTTAATTGTTTAATTCCACTATACATGCATAGCAGTATCAGAATTGTTAACCCATACTCCCATGGAAAACAACTTCATCAACTAGAGTGCAGTGCTTATATACAGAGTCTTTCGCCTTTAGTCTTACAGACTCCACTCATTTCCATAGTTACTTAGGTCAGCACTTTTTTCCCCATACCCTTCATTGAGGTTGTTTCATACATTTGTAAGGCAGTTTGATTGTTTTGTCACATTCTGAATTCCATTCTGGGATCCTCCAACCTCCTAAATAATGTCTTCTATTTGCATACATTAGGTTCACTCTTTGTTCTGTAAAGTTCTATGGGCATTGACAAATGTATAGAGTTGTGTATCCATCACGACAGTATCATACAGAATAGTTTCACCTCCCTAAAAACTCCCCTGTGCTTCATCAAAACACCTCCCTTCCTCCCACTCTCCCCCAGCAACAAATGGTCTTTTTACTGTCTCTATAATTTTGCCTTTTTCAGAATGTCATGTAATTGAAATAAAACAATATATAGTTTTTAGACTGACTTCTTTCACTTAGCAATATGCATTGATAATTAATCCATGTCTTTGTGTGACTTGGTAGCTTACACTTTTCATCACTGAACAGCATTCCATTGTATGGATGTACCACAGCTTGCTTATCCAGTCACATATTCCTTCGAAGGACATTTTGGTTGCTTCTAGTTTTTGGTGATTATAAATAAATTTGCTATAAACATTCATGAGAGTGACATCAGCATAATGTCAGAGTGAGTTGTTCCTTTTGTCTCTCCCCCCTAAGTTACAACCAAACAGACATACATTGACCAACAGAGGATTCCCAACACAGCACAAGAGGATGCCTAAGGGTTCTGTGAAGCTATACATCCGAAGGTGGATAGATTGGACCGCTGGGAACCAGTGGATCTAGGGAAGCAGCTCCCTCCCCCTCCCTGAGTGGAAGCGATCCAGGGTGCAGATCCTCAAGCAGCAGCCTGCGTGACTATGAGTGGAGGCAAGGGTGGCCTGGCCCTACATGTGCAAATGCCTACAGAGCAGCATCAGCCAGCATTGGCCCTGTGCACATGAAAGTCCATGTAGTGATGGTGGAAGCATGGTGGTGGCTCAGCTCATGTAATGGTCTAACCCACACAACTTCAAGCAGACAGGACAGGAGCAGAAAAAAAGAGCCCCTGCCCCCCGAGCAGTGGCAGGTGGAACCTGAAATAAGAAGTATCAGGAACCACAGCAGAACTGATGACCTAGCCCCCAGTGGTGGCACCCCCAACACCAGCTCCATCAGCAGCAGGGGCTGCATATAAGGCCCTGGGTCCTCAGGCCCCCACCAGGGACAGCAACACTCATGAGTCCAGTACCTCTGGCAGCAGTACAACCAGCACCCTCAGACGATTCAGGAATAGCAGCACAGGCAGTGTATGGGACAGCAGCATCCAAGCCCATGGAGAGCCAGTGGAGGAACACAAGACTCGGGCAACACTGGAAGCAGCAGAAGTGCTCACAGCCTAGTGACCCCAGTGGTGTCACCTGAGACTGCAGCAACATCTAATCAGCAAGGCACCAGCAACTCCAGAGGTACAAGAGGCACAAGGAGGACACTGATCATGCTTCTGACAGAAGCGGTGGATGTTAGAAAGTGTAGGACCTCAAACACAATCAGGTGCAGCTCAAAGCCAAAGTAACTAAAGCTATACCAAAATAAGAAAAGGTGATTACTACCACAAATGCACCAGCAGAGGACCAATTCATCAAAAGACCATTAAGAACCATAGTAACAAGGTAGAAAAGAAGGAAAATGACAACTCCAGAAACCAAACTTGAAATCAGAGAAGATTACAATTTAATTAACAGAGATTTCCAAATAGCTATCAAAAAGAAACTCACTGAGTTACAAGAAAACTCAGAAAGACAGTTCAGGGAGCTCAGGAATAAAATTAATGAACAGAAGGAATACTTCACCAAAGAGATTGAAGCTCTAAAAAAAAAAAAACCCAGAAATTCTGGATATGAAGAACACAATTAATGAGATAAAAATAATGTAGAAAGCATTAAAATGGAGAAGACATTATGGAGGAGAGAATTAGTGAGCTCAAAGAGAAAGCCAGAAACGATTTAGGTGGAGAAAGACAGAGAACTAAGATTTTTAAAAAATGAAAAAATTCTTTGAGAAATATCTGACTCAATTAGGAAAAGCAACATAAGGATTATAGGTATCCCAGATGGAGAAAGGAACAGAGAGCTTATTAAAAGAAATAATAGCCAAGAACTTCCCAAACCTGGGGAAGACCCTGGACATGCAAGTACCTGAATATAAAAGAACTCCTAATTATCTCAAAACAAAAATACATGTTCCAAGGCATATAACATTAAAACTGTCAAAAGTCAATGACAAAGAAAAAAATATGAAGCAAGACAGAAGAAAATAAACTACAAAGGAATTCCCATCAGACTTTCTGTGAATTTCTCAGCAGAAACCTTACAGCCTAGGACAGAGTGAAATGATATATTCAAAATACTGAAAGACAAAAACTTTCAGCCAAGAATACTCTATCCAGTGAAATTATCCTCCAGATATGACAGAGAAATAAAAGCTTTCCCAGATAAACAAAAGCTGAGGGAGTTCATCAACACTAGACCTGCCTTACAAGAACTGTTGAAGGGACCCCTCTGACATAAAGTGAAAAGGATGAAAAGGCAAAAGTTTACAAAGATCAAAACTCGTTAGCAAATGCTTAATTATAACAAAAGGATAAATGGAAAGAAAGCATAAGAAATCACTGTAAACACTTCAATTTAGCCACAAACTAATGACACAAAAAAGAATAATTTGTGACAACAAAAACATAGAAGGGGAAGAGGAAAGGAATGGAGCCCACATAGGCTAATTGAGATAAGAGGTTATCAAAGAAAGGACTATCTCATCTATGAGATCTTTTGTACAAACTTCACGGCAACAACAAAACAAAAAATCAGAGCAGAGTCACAAATCAACAATGAAGACAAAATGGAGGAAACCATCACTGAAAACCCCCAAACTGAAATGGCAGACATAAATACAAGGAAAATGAAACAATGGAAATATAGGACAAGTGGAAAACAAAAGATAAAATGGCAGTATTAAGCCTTTATATCAATAATCACTCTGAATGTAAATGGATTGAATTCTACACTCAAAATACACAGAGTGGCTGGATGGATTAAAAAACAAGACCCTGGGGCCATCCCTATGGCCGAGTGGTTAAGTTCATGCACTCCACTATGGCAGCCCAGGGTTTTGCCAGTTCGGACCCTGGGCATGGACATGGCACTGCTCATTAGGCCACGTTGAGGTGGTGTACGACATACCACAACTAGAAGGACCCACAAGTAAAATATACAACTATGTACTTGGGGGATTTGGGGAGAAAAAGCAGAAAAAAAAAGATGATTGGCAACAGTTGTTAGCTCAGGTGCCAATCTTTAAAAAAAAGCACTCAAAAAAACAAGACCCAACAATATGCTGCCTACAGGAAATATATCTCAGCTCTAAAGACAAACATAGGCTCAAACTGAGGGGATGATAATCCAAGCAAATGGCAAGCAAAAGAAAGCAGGTATAGCTATACTTACATCAGACAAAGGAGACTTCAAGATAAAAAAGATAACAAGAGACAAATATTGGCATTATCTAATGATAAAAGGGAAACTACACCAAGAAGACATAACACTTATGAATATATATGCACCTAACACAGGAGCAACAAAGTATATAAAGCAACTATTAACAGACCTAAAGGGAGAAATTGACAGCAACACAGTAATAGTAGGGGACCTTAACACCCCACTACGGCAATGGATAGATCATCCAGACAGAAAATCAACAAGGAAACATTGGCCTTAAATGAAACAGTAGACCAGAGAGACAATAATATATATGGAACATTCCATCCAAAAGGACCAAAATGCACATTCTTCTTGAGTGTACATGGAAAATTCTCAAAGATAGACCATATTAGGGAAAAGGCAAGCCTTAATAAATTTAAGATTGAAATCATATCAAGCTTCTTTTCTGACCACAATGCTATGAAACTAGAAATTAACTACAAGAAAAAACTGGAGAAAGTCACAATATGTGGGGATTAAACAACATGCTACTGAATATTCATTGGATCAATGAAGAAATCTAAGGAGAAATCAAAAAATATCTGGAGACAAATGAAAATGAAAATACAACAGACCAAAACTTATGGGATGCAGCAAAAATCAGTATTAAGAGGGAAGTTCATAGCAATACAGGCCTACCTCAGGAAACAAGAAAAATCTCAAATAAACAAGCTTACACTATACCTAAAAGAACTAGAAAAAGAACACAGCCAAAAGTCAGTAGAAGGAAGGAAATAATAAAAATCAGAGCAGAAATACAATAGAGACTAAGAAAACAATAGAAAAGATAATGAAAGTAAGAGCTGTTTCTTTGAGGAGATAAACAATATTGACAAACCCTTAGCCACAATCATTAAGAAAAAAGAGAGAAGGCTCAGGTAAATAAAATCAGAAATAAAAGAGGAGAAATTACAATGGACACCACAGAAATACAAAAGATTACAAGAGTATAGTATGAGAATCTATACACCAACAAACTTGACAACTTAAAAGAAATGGATAAATTCTTAGAATCATACAACTTCTCAAAACTGAATCAAGAAAAAATAGAGTATGAATAGACCATTCACAATAAAAGAGATTGAAACTGTAATCAGAAACCTCCAAAAAAAAAAAGTCCAGGAGCAGACAGTTTATCTGGTGAATTCTACCAAACATTCAAAGAAGATTTAATTCCTATCCTTCCAAAAGTTATTCTGAACAATTGAAGAGGACAAGATGCTTCCTAACTCATTTTACAAGGTCAACATTACCACAATACCAAAATCAGACAAGTACAACACAAAAAAGGAAAATTAGAGGCCAATATTGCCAATGAACATAGATGCAAAAATCATCAACGAAATCTTAGCAAATTGAATACCATACATTAAAAGGACCACACCATGATCAAGTTTTGTTCATTCCAGGGATGCAGGGATGGTTCAATATCTGCAAATCAAACAATGTGATGCACCACATACACAAAATGAAGAATGAAAATCAGATGGTCACCTCAATAGATGCAAGGAAAGCAGGTGACAAGATCCAGCATTCATTTATGATAAAAATCTCAATAAAATGGGCATAGAAGGAATGTACCTCAACATAATAAAGGCCATATATGACAAATCCACAGCCAACATTATACTTAATGGTGAAAAACTGAAAGCTATTCCTCTTAGAACTGGAATAAGACAAGAATGCCCACTCTCACCTCTCTTATTCAAGATGATACTGGAAATTTTAGCCAGAGAAATTAGGCAAGATTAAGGAAAGATATCCAAATTGGAAAGTAAGAAGTAAAACTCTTGCTGTTTGTGAATGACATGATTCTGTATAGAAAACCTTAAAGAACCCACTGAAAACTATTAGAAACAATCAACAAATACATCAAAGTGGCAGGGTACAAAATCAACTTACAAAAATCAGTTGCATTTCTATATACTAGCAATGAACTAACAGAAAGAGAAGTCAAGAATACAATCCCATTTATAATCACAACAAAAGAATAAAATAGGAATAGATTTAACCAAGGAAGTGAAACCTATATAGTGAAAACTATAAGATATTATTGTAAGAAAATGAAGACATAAAGAAGTGGAAAGATATTCCATGCTCATGGATTGGAAGAATAAACATAGTTAGAATGTCCATATTACCTAAAGCAATCTACAGATTTAATGCAATCCCAATCAGAATCCCAAATACATTCTTCACAGGATTAGAACAAAGAATCCTAAAATTTATATGGAATAAGAAAAGACCCTGAATAGCCAAAACAATCCTGAGAAAAACGAACAAAGAAGTCGGAGGTATCACACTCCCTGACTTCGAAATATACTACAAAGCTATGGTAATCAAAACCAAAACCTGACAAGGACACCACGAAAAAAGAGAACTACAGGCCAATATCACTGATGAACATAGATGCAAAAATTCTAAACAAAATTTTGGCAACCAGAATTCAGCAATTCATCAAAAGAATCATACATCAGGATCAGGTGGGATTCATACCAGGGACACAGGGATGGTTCAACATCCGCAAATCAATCAACGTGATACACCACATCAACAAACTGAGGAATAAAAACCACATGATCATCTCAATAGATGCAGAGAAGGCATTTGACAAGATCCAACAGCCATTTATGATAAAAACTCTGAACAAAATGGGCATAGAAGGAAACTACCTCAACATAATAAAGGCCATATATGACAAACCCATAAGCCAACATCATACTCAATGGGCAAAAACTGAACCCCATCCCCCTGAAAACAGGAATGAGACAAGGATGCCCTCTACCACCACTCTTATTTAACATAGTACTGGAGGTTCTGGCCAGAGCAATCAGGCAAGAAAAAAGGAATAAAAGGAATCCAAATAGGGAGGGAAGAAGTGAAACTCTCGCTGTTTGCAGACGACTTGATCTTATATATAGAAAACCCCAAAGAATCCATTGGAAAACTGTTAGAAGTAATCAACAACTACAGCAAAGTTGCGGGGTATAAAATCAATTTGCATAAATCAGTAGCATTTCTATACTCCAGTAATGAACCAACAGAAAAAGAACTCAAGTATACAATACCATTCACAATCGCAACAAAAAGAATAAAATACCTCAGGGTGAATTTAACTAAGGAAGTGAAGGACCTATATAATGAAAATTACAAGGCCTTTCTGAGAGAATTGGATGAGGACATAAGGAGATGGAAAGACATTCCCTGCACATGGATTGGAAGAATAAACATAGTTAAAATGTCCATTCTACCTAAAGCAATCTACAGATTCAACGCCATCCCAATCAGAATCCCAATGACATTCTTTACAGAATCAGAACAAAGAATCCTAAAATTCATATGGGGCAACAAAAGACCCCGAATTTCTAAAGCAATCCTGAGCAAAAAGAACAAAACGGGAGGCATCACAATCCCTGACTTCAAAACATACTACAAAGCTACAGTAATCAAAACAGCATGGTACTGGTACAAAAACAGGTGCACAGATCAATGGAACAGAATTGAAAGCCCAGAAATAAAACCACACATCTTTGGACAGCTTATCTTTGACAAAGGAGCTGAGGGCATACAGTGGAGAAAAGAAAGTCTTTTCAACAAATGGTGCTGGGAAAACTGGAAAGCCACACGTAAAAGAATGAAAATTGACCATTCTTTTTCACCATTCACCAAAATAAACTCAAAATGGATTAAAGACCTAAAGGTGAGACCTGAAACCATAAGGCTTCTGGAAGAAAACGTAGGCAGTACACTCTTTGACATCAGTATTAAAAGGACCTTTTCAGACACCATGCCTTCTCAGAGAAGGGAAACAATAGAAAGAATAAACAAATGGGACTTCATCAGATTAAAGAGCTTCTTCAAGGCAAATGAAAACAGGATTGAAACAAAAAAAACAACCCACTAACTGGGAAAAAATATTTGCAAGTCATATATCTGACAAAGGCTTAATATCCATAATATATAAAGAACTCTCGCAACTCAACCACAAAACATCAAACAACCCAATCAAAAAATGGGCTGGAGACATGAACAGACATTTCTCCAAAGAAGATATACTGATGGACAATAGGCACATGAAAAGATGCTCATCATCGCTGATCATCAGGGAAATGCAAATCAAAACTACACTAAGATATCACCTTACACCCGTTAGAATGACAAAAATATCTAAAACTAATAGCAACAAATGTTGGAGAGGTTGCGGAGAAAAAGGAACCCTCATACACTGCTGGTGGGAATGCAAACTGGTGCAGCCACTATGGAAAACAGGACGGAGATTCCTCAAAAAACTAAAAATAGAACTACCATACGATCCAGCCATCCCACTACTGGGTATTTATCCAAAGAGCTTGAAGTCAGCAATCCCAAAAGTCCTGTGCACCCCAATGTTTATTGCAGCACTGTTTACAATAGCCAAGACGTGGAAGCAACCTAAGTGTCCAGCAACAGACGAATGGATAAAGAAGATGTGGTACATATATACAATGGAATACTACTCAGCTGCAACACAGTACAAAATCATTCCATTTGCAATAACATGGATGGACCTTGAGAGAATTATGTTAAGTGAAATAAGCCAGCGAGAGAAAGATAATCTGTGTATGACTCCACTCATATGAGGAATTTAAAATTATGGACCAAGAACAGTTTAGTGGATACCAGGGGAAAGGTGGGGTGGGGGGTGGGCACAAAGGGTGAAGTGGTGCACCTACAACATGACTGACAAACATTAATGTACAATTGAAATTTCACAAGATTGTAACCTATCAATAACTCAATAAAAAAAAATCATGGTATTGGAATAAAAACATACACACAGATCAATTGAACAGAATTAAGATCCCAGAAATAAACCCACATATCTATGGACAGCTAATCTTCAACGAGTGTGCCAAGAACATACAATGGAGAAAGGAAAGTCTCTTCAATAAATGGTGCTTGGAAAACTGGACAGCCACATACAAAAGAATGAAAGTAGACCACTATCTTACACCATACACAAAGATTAACTCAAAATGGACTCAAGGCTTGAAGGTAAGACCTGAATACATAAAACTCTTAGAAGAAAATACTGGCAGTACACTCTTTGTCATCAGTCTTAGCAGTATCTTTTCGAATACCATGTCTACTCAGACATGGGAAACAAAAGAAAAAATAAACAAATGGGACTAAAGTAGACTAAAAAGCTTCTGTACAGCAAAAGAAACCATGAACAAAACAAAAAGACAACCCACCAACTAGGAGAATATATTTGTGAACAGTATACCCGACAAAGGGTTCATTTCCAAAATATATAACAGAACTCATATGGAGTTCACAACAAAAAAATGAACAACCTGATCAAAAAATGGGCAGAGGATCTGAACAGACATTTTTACAAAGAAGATATAAAAATGGCCAAGAGGCACGTGAACAGATGTTCAACATCACTAATTATTAGGGAAATGCAAATCAAAACTTCAATGAGATATCACCTCACACTCATCAGAATGGCTATAATTGACAAGACGAGAAATAGCAAGTGTTGTAGAGGCTGTGAAGAAAAGGGGACTGATACATTTCTGGTGGGAATGGAAACTGGTGCAGCCACTATGGAAAACAGTGTGGAGATTTCTCAAAAAACTAAAAATGGAAATACCATATGATCCAGCTATTCCGTTACTGGGTATTTATCCAAAGAACATGAAATCAACAATTCAAAGAGATTTATGTAACCCTATGTTAATTGCAGCATTACTCACAATAGTCAATACATGGAAGAAACCCAAGTACCTATCAATGGATGAATGAATAAAGAAGATGTGGTATATATATATATACAATGGAATACTACTCAGCCATAAAAAGACAAAATCATCCCATTTGCAACAACATGGATGGACATTGAGTGTATTATGCTAAGTTAAATAAGTCAGACAGAGAAAGAAAAAAACCATATGATTTCACTCATATGTGGAAGATAAACACGAAGATAAGGAGAATAGATTAGTTGTTACCAGAAGGGAAGGGATAGGGGTAGGGTGAAAGGGGTAAAAGTGCGCATATGTATGGTGATGGATAAAAACTAGACTATTGGTAGTTAACAGAATGCAGTCTATACAGAAACTGAAATATAATAATGTACATCTGAAATTTACACAGTGTTATAAGCCAGCAAGACCTCAATAAAAAAATTCATAGCTATTTTTGTGGACATAAGTTTTTTATTCAGTTGGGTAAATACCTTGGAATGTGATTGCTGAATCATATGGTATTACTATGTTTATCTGTGAAATATACTGCTAAACTGTCTTCCAAAGTGGTTGTATTCCATAACTTTTCAGGTAAAGAATGTTTAAAATCCTTAACATGGACTGCATCACCTTTGGAAGTCTGGATAATTCCTATATCTCCAGCCCTATCTTATGTCACATTTTCCCTTACATTGCATGCTTCAGGCATACCTCGTAGTTACCACACTCCCTCAGCCCCTGAGAACGCATTTTGTTCCCTAGCACTGGAAGCCACTCTCTCCACTCTGTAAGTCCTCCCTACCCCAACCTGGTTATTATCCCACTCTTCCATCACATCACAGCTTAAGCATCTTTTCTTCAGGCAAGCTTTCACTGACCCCTCTGGCTAGGTCAAATACCCCTAATACAGTCTTTCATAACTCCAAGTATCTTGCATTTGCAGCTCTTATCAGAGTTGTGATACTATATTCATTTGGGGCTTTTATTTCCATATCCTTTGCCAGATTGTAAGCACCATGTAATCAGGACTAGATTTTTCTCACTATTGTATTCCTAGCACCTAGCACAGTATCTGACACGTAGGAAGGACCAGTGAATAGAGTAGAAGGTATCAATTATTGTTAAAATTCAATGGCATACATTCTGAGGGCCTAATGTACAGCATGGTGATTATAGTTAATAATACTGGATTATCAAGCATATTACATTCAAGTGAAAGTTGCTAAGAGAGTTGATCTTAAATGTTCTCACCACAGAAAAGAAAGGATAATTATGCAGTGTGATGGAGGTGTTAGCTAATGCTGTGATGATAATCATTTTGCAATATATAACTGTATCAAATCAACATGTTGTATACCTTAAACTTACACAATGCTATATGTCAATTATATCTCAATAAAACCGGAAAAAAACAATGGCAAAATATTCTTTACATTTAAAGATGTCAGCTAAATTTGTAGAATCAATATTTTCATAACCTTTTTCAAAATATGCTATTTTCAACATTCTACAACATAGTGGTGCCATGCTCTAATTGTCATAGTATATATAAAGTAACTACTAAATCTAACTATACTACAAATTTATTCAAGCTATTTATCTACAAGACTTAGATCAAAATGTCTTTGCAAAAGGCTACTGTAGAAAGTGTTTTTCTCAGTGTGGTGCTCAGTTTGCCTGAGTTTTTGAAACAATTCACCAGTTCCAAGAGGGACAATATCATATAAAACATTCACCTAGAAAATCTGTGTCTTACAAGTGCTTCACCTAGATCATTATCAAGAGATACGAGGAAAAGTGGGTGGATATATTGTTTCCAGTCAACGAATTTGGCCACTGTTTCTTAACTGGATCTCAAGAATCTACACGTGATTAACTGAAAGCTTAAATGGCCCACTAAAGAACAAAAAGTGTTTTAGCCTTAAGCTACATTAATAGAAGTCTCATCATAGTTAAACTAAACTTTATTTGTGCACTTTTTTAACCTGTGTAAAAAATTTGTCCCTTTTTAATTTCTTTTTTTTTTTTCACCAACAAGAGTAATCATTTCAGAGTAGGCAAAGGATCTTAGATTTGGAAAGAGATTTAGAGTTTATCTAGTTTAGCTTCCCACCCAATATATACTTTCTTTTAACAGTATTTGGCCTCTTCTTGATTATCTCCAGTGATGGGCATCTCACTTTGTACTAACCCAGTACATTTGATTATTGGAACTTTCTCATCTGTGAGTAAGTGATCAAAATTTTGAATAGAAGGGAATAAAGTACAGAGAAGTGAGCATGAACCAGACAAACACTGATTTAGTAGACAGTGCTTTGCAGATTTTATCCAACTTTGAATCATTCTAATTATTCTTATTACAACTACATTTCTCCGTCTTATCCACAAATATAATATTGTTTTTATAGGCGACAGTAGGATTTTCCTCGTAGTCTATCACCCCCCAACATAAACTTGCTGTACCAATCAACTTGGTTTATCCCTACCCCAACTCCAAATGAGTTTTTTCACTTCTGTGAACAGGACTATTTTCTAACTTCTCATCACTTAACCCTCATTACTTCTAGAAATCTGGATCCCTCTCTTCTTTAAACCACAGATTAGAAATCCTCCACCCCCAAGAAGTCTTCTTTGATTAACACCACATGATTGCAACCTTTGAACTTGATGAACTAGCCAAGGTAAATGATTTATCCTAATGCCGATGCAATTAGTCCAGTCTTAGTATTTACTATGTGCTCTTTGGATGCTGCATTGCACAAGACATAAGCTGAGGGGCCTCCCTATTAACATAATTTAAGCATTGAATGATACAGACAAATATTTGAGAATCTGTAGAGAAGGGAGAAGACTACAGATTGAAGGAACGAGGTAGACTTTGTAAAAGAAATAGCATTCAAGCTGGGCCTCAAAAGATGGCCCTGGGCAAATTCTGAAAGTTGGAAATAGCAAAAAATCCATTTACATAGAAGTAACATCTGGAACAATGGCTTGGAGATAAGAAAGGGAAGGATGTAAATGAAGAACTGTTCCTTTATAAAGAAGATGTGCTATGTATATACAATGGAATACTACTCAGCCATAAAAAAAGACAAATTCATCCCATTTGCAACAACATGGAAAGACCTGGAGGGAATTATGCTTAGCAAAATAAGCCTGACTGAGAAAGACAAACATCAGATGATTTCACTCATATGTGGAATATAAACAAGCACACGGACAAAGAAAAAGTTCAGTGGTTACCAGGGGAACGGGGATGGGGGGTGGGCACAGGGGGTGAAGGGGAGCACCTATGTGGCAACAGACAAGAAGTAATGCACAACTGAAATTTTACAATGATGTAAACTATTATGAGCTCAAACAAACAAACAAACAAATAAGTAAATAAAATTTAAAAAAAAAGAACTGTTCCTTTGGTCCTCTGTTGCCAGAACAAATGTTTAGGAAGAGATCAGTGAAAGGTAAAGCTAGGATATACAGGGACCATATTGTAGAGGGCCTTGTTCGCCATTCTAAGGATCTGAGGCTTTATTTTGTAGGTAATAGGGAGCCATTGAAAACACGTAGCAAATGGACATGGCCAGATTTATTTTTTAACAAAGAATAAGAAAACTAACATTAATAATTCTTCAGAATTGTAATTTAAGATGGTAGGGAAAGTAGTTTTGTACCAGGGACTCTCTTGGTTTTCGCCACATTTTCAATAACTAGTGACATCTTACAGTCTGAATGTGGCAATTCAGGGAGAGAGTCATAAGAATTGGA